>NC_057415.1:38384463-38998642 GCF_019320065.1 Cervus canadensis | reverse complement strand
GTTAGTGCCCAGATGCGCTTCACTCCGAGCCTGTTCCTCCAGCCCCTCCACCACCCAAGTGGTGATGTTTCGAGAACTAATTCTACTAATCCTCCCTCCTCTTCAAGGTGTCTTCTCACTGTCCTTGCTTCACTGGGTGTAGTTATTCTTACCTGGTAACTGCCTAGGTGCAGAGAGTGATCAGGCTGCACTTAACATTGCCTGTGGTCTGTTAGGGGGGAAAGGGACCTGTCCCCACCTCAAAACTAGTCAGGTGGGTTTTAAAGCAGAGTCGCTTTAACTCAGGAGTCCTACAAGTTTTGCTTGAACATTATTCCCTCTACACTGTTTCCTGAGGAGTCAAATCCAATTGCTTCACAGAGTGGAAAGAACATAGGTCATCTGTATGGTCCTTTTCTCCCAGAAGCTTTTAGGGGAAAAATAAAATCCAAACAACAAATCCCTCCTTATTCACTTAGTCCTCACCACTGCTTGGCTTCTCCAGAAGCAGGTGTTGAGACAGAGTTTTGGGGAGCACGATCTTTCTTAGGAATTAATATCTGTGGAATAAAGAGAGTGGAAGCAGAATTGGGTAGAGGGAGAAGTCAACAGCAATGTAGGCCCAACGAAGTCTTCATCACATGGCAGGGAGCCTCAGAGCAAGCATCGCCCATCAGAGATCCCACACTGGGCTGAAACGGGTCAGGTCTACACCCATCTAAACCAGTCAGCGACATGTGACCATTCCTAGGAAGGGCATGTCCTCCGTGAGGTGGCGCCTGAAGTTGAGGCTGACTCTGAAGAAGATGACAGTTGGAGGATGTCTTCATGCAACACTTCCTGCATCCTGCAAGCTGCTCCTTTCTTGCCGGTGGATCTTTGTTTATCAAGGCACCTAAACAGAATGGCCACATGCAGCTTTTTCGATGGAGATAAATGCATGGGTATTTGAGTGATGTCAAACTCTTCTCCCAGAAGCATCTGAGCCCTAGTTCCCACCAGAAAAACAAACCATTGCCCTCAAGTTGAGTTTACATATGTACCAGTTTGAGAGCCTATCTGTGAAGAATATAGAGTATACAGCATTCTTGATGTGTAGGTCAGTTGAAAGGTCTCTGGAGAAAACCACAATTCTAAAGGATGCATACACAATGTTCAGAGCAGCACTATTTACAATAGCCAGGACATGCAGTCAGCTTAAATGTCTTCTGACAGAGAAATGGATAAAGAAGACATGGTGCATATATACAATGGAATATTACTCAGCCATAAATATGAATGATGTAAGAGTTTGACTGTGAAGAAAGCTGAGCATCAAAAAATTGATGCTTTTGAACTATGGTGTTGGAGAAGACTCTTGAGAGTCCCTTGGACTGCAAGGAGATCCAACCAGTCCATCCTAAAGGAGATCAGTCCTGGGTGTTCATTGGAAGGATTGATGCTGAAGCTGAAACTCCAGTACTTTGGCCACCTCATGCAAAGAGGTGACTCATTGGAAAAGATCCTGATCCTGGGAGGGATTGGGGGCAGGAAGAGAAGAGGACAACAGAGGATGAGATGGTGGCTGGCATCACTGACTCGATGGACATGGGTTTGAGTAAACTCCAGGAGTTGCTGATGGACAGGGAGGCCTGGCATGCTGAAATTCATGGGGTCACAAAGAGTTGGACGTGACTGAGCGACTGAACTGAACTGAAATATGAATGAAATAGTGCCATTTGCAGAGACATGGATGGACCTAGAAATTGTCATACTGAGTGAAGTAAATCAGAAAGAGAAAAACAAATATGGTATAATATCACTTAGATGTGTAATCCAGAAAAATGCTATAGATAATATTATTTGCAAAGCAGAAATAGAGACATAGATGTAGAGAACAAACATATGGACAGCGAAGGGGGAAGGGGGGATAGAATTAACTGGGAGGTGGCGATTGACACATACACACTATTGATACTGTGCATAAAATAGATTAGAATTGACTGTACAGCCCAAGGAACTCTAGGCAATGCTCTGTGGCGACTTAAATGGGGAGGGAAAGTAAAAAAGGGGGGATGCATGTATACGCAGAGATGACTCAGTTTCCTCTGCAGGAGAAACTAACACCGCACTGTGAAGCAGCTATGCTGTTTTTCAGTCACTAAGCGTGTGTGTGAGACCCCATAGGCTCCTCTGTCCTTCACTAACTCCTGGAGTTTGCTCACATTCATGTCCATTGAGTTGATGATGCTATCTAACCATCTCATCCTCTGTCACCCCCTTGTTCTTCTGCCTGCAATCTTTCCCAGCATCAGGATCTTTTCCAGTGAATCAGCTCTTTGCATCAGGTGGCCAAAGTATTGGAGCTTCAGCATCAGTGCTTCCAATGAATATTCAGGGTTGATTTCCTTTAGGATTGACTGGTTTGATCTCCTTGATGTCCAAGAGACTCCCAAAAGTCTTCTCCGGTGCCACAATTTGAAAGCATCAGTTGTTTGGTGCTCAGCCCCCTTTGGGCTTCCCAGGTGGTGCTAGTGGTAAAGAACCCGCCTGCCAGTGCAGGAGACTTAAGAGAGGTGGGTTTGACCCCTGAGTCGGGAAGATCCCCTGGAGAAGGAAATGGCAATCCAGTCCAGTAATCTAGCCTAGAGAATTCCATGGACAGAGGAGCAGGCTACAGCCCATGGGGTCTAAAGGGTCGGACATGACTGAAGTGACTCAGCACGGCCTTCTTTATAGTCCAGCTCTCACATTCATACATGAATACTGGAGAAACCATAGTTTTGAATATGAAGCAACTATATTCTAGTACAAATTAATTTTAAAAATAGAATTGAGCCCTTCCCCCTGGTAACCCTAGAATTGTGATGGTTCATGCCCCACCCAGGCACAAAGTTAAAGCAGAAAGGAGTTGTCCACTCACCAGAGGTGAGTTAGATGCACAATGATTAGAACTGGGGTGTTAGATTATACAAAACAGAGAGAAGGCGTAGGAGCGCAAGTGGTCAGAGTCAGATCGTTAAATCAAGGACATAGACATCTACACTCAGAATTAAGAGGGTCAGAGACTCATTCCAAACAAAGACTCATTGTCTGACACAACATAAGGCCAGAAAGATGCGCTTTGATAGGAAAGAAATAGTTTGGATCCTGTGACATAACTTTGACTTTCTGGTAACACTTTTTTAAGTAACATTGACATAGGGCTGTTTTGTTTCTATAGATTTTTTTAAGGAATGTGTTATGTATAAGTTTGCTATGTTTAATCCACTCTGCACATTATTACATTATTGCTCAAACCTATGATTTAGAAGTTATCACATCTATTGTATTTATAAGTACAGGAATTTATTCTTATTCATGTTAAAATTTTGCCTTAAGTCAGCAGGCAATAAATGGTCAGACCTCTCTTCTCAGCCACATTCTACTGTACCCAGAGAGTAGAACAAATACCAATAATGATGAGTCACTGAGAGTAGATTTGGGTTAAATACAAGAAACATTATAATGATAACAATTGCCCATCATGTCCACCCTGATGGACATGGCTCACCACTGGAAGGGTTCCAGCAAAGGCTAGGTGGCCATCTGTCGTGTTCATTGCATAAGCAAATTCTGACTGGCTAGGAGGTTGAACTAAATGATTTTACAATGCCCTTTCCAGTCCTGAGGCTCTGATTTAAAATCCCTGGTAACCTCTGTGATTTCCATTTCAATCCCGTTTCTAAGTCTTTATACAACTGACTTGCTTCTCCAATATTTCGACTTCCCCTTAATTTAGAGCGAACATTTCCAGTTAAGAATGGAGTTGGGATAATTTATACTTTAATAAAATTCTCATTGGAAAAAAGGTAGATGCTTAACTATACACTATGCCAGCATAATCAAGATAAACTAGAACATTCCAGAGCCTGCCTCAGCACAGTGTTCTATTCAGAAGAAACTCTAATTTCATAGAAACAAATATTTAAAAATTTAAAAGCCTGTCTTTATGTTTTAAAAAGATGCCAATAATAATACTAATAGAAAAGGAAACTCCTAAAAGTCATTTTTCTTAATGTATTTTTCTTACACTTAAAATGAGTAATGGCTATTCTTTAAATATTTTCTGTCTTCAAAAGCCCCAAACTCTTTAACATTTAACCCAGGCTGAACTTCACTCCTCTTTTATGGATCCATCATTTAATCCCCAAAATACTTCTCTGCCCTTCCTGTTTAAACAAGTGAATCTTTCTTTTTCTTCTAGTTCTTCATTTCACCCGTTAACCCTGAGTATCACTCTTATCACAGGCAGGAAATAAGGAGCCTCTGAATGTGTGTGTGTGTGTGTGTGTGTGTGTGTGTGTGTGTGCGTGCATGCACATGCACGCTCCGTCATGTCCAACTCTCTCCGACCCCATGGACTGCAGCCAACCAGGCTCCTCTCTCCATGGGATTTCCCAGGCAAGAATACTGGAGTGGGTTGCTATTTCATTCTCCAGGGGATCTTCTCGATCTAAGGATTGAACCTGCGTCTCTTGTGTCTCCTGCATTGCAGGCAGGTTCTTTACCACTGGCCCCACCCGGGAAGCCCCAGTCTCTGAATACTCACATTTTATTCTAAAACTTCAGTGAAATAGTGAAGAAGCTCCCCCAGAGAAAGGAACATGTCTGCTTGTGCCACCTGTAGGTCCACCTTCCCATCCGCAGCTTGAACCCTCTTCTTCCTGACCTTTCTTCTCATTCCCCTCCAGGGTTCAGTGAGATCTTCTAGGGGATACACATTGTCTGCATCCATTAAGGCCATGTCTAACTAAGTGATGTGTAGGCAACTGATATCAGTCCAGGGAGCAACCGTGTTGGCTCCTGGGTTCAGTCCTCTCTCAGCCCTGGTTCCACTTGTCCTGAGAGAAAGGAAGACGGAGCATCTAAAGGTTCTTGTCCCCAGTTACTGTAGCTCACCTGATGTTTCTTTGCATTTCCAGTTTATCCTTAACATTTTCCCCATCCATGCTTGGGTCTGTAGTATGCCAAGAAACATTCTCCACTGGGACCAATTTTCTGTATTGGGAGTGATTCAGATGATGAAGCTTCTGGCAATCTTTGAAATATCAGTTGACAAGGCTAAAACCGTGTATCCACACCTACCTGGGTCACATTTTGAGTATTCCAAATCAGGAGGTCACAGCACCTACAAATTCTTCTACATTGTCTGGAATTTGTCTGAGTTCTGCTACTTGATTTGCTTCCAGAGAGACCTCATAATCACCTTTTTTATTTTTGTTTCCTTTTCCTCTTCCCTAATTAGCTTTACTAACAGGAAGAATTCAGACATCTCATATATGGGGTGAAGACTGAAATAGTTTTGTAACTCTTGGCTGTAAATTGGTACAGTTACTGAGCTGATCTAGGAGGTTGTGATCCTCCAAGCCACCTCCTCCACCTGCTGCCCAATTACCAACTGCAGAAGTCCCTCCGGTTCAGAAGTTTATGCAGCTCGTAACTTTCTTTCCTGACAGTGTGCAGCTATCCGCCAGACACAAACATCCCAGTCCCTCTTCCCTCTGTTTAGGAGGCTCAGTCAGTCCACTGCCAAAATAGATTGTATAGAGTGCATAAATGAATCTTAATCTTAGACCCTATAGACTCACTTAATTGCCAGCATCTCTCCTCCTTCCTCCACGTCTTGGTTCACTGCAAGTTTTATCTAAAACTCAGTGTTTCATTTGTTTGGTTTTTCTTCTCACAGGGATATTATAGTTATCCCTGCACATTGTTAATTTTTGTGGAGTAAAAGAAGTCTATTTTTTTTTGTACAAGCACCATAACTTTAAAACACCACATAATTAAAGATGGCAGGTCATGATTAAAGGGGATCGGGTCTTCCTGTTAACAGCAAAAGTCATGTTGCGTGGTGGCCCTATCAAAGGCACAGTTATAACTCACTAAGCCAACTTTGAAATTATGAAATTCTTGATGAATTGTTTTTAATTTGAGCAAGTCACGTAATGTTAAATTTTGTGCATAAAGTGAAACTTATTGATATTTTATGTGATGGCATTTCTAATTTGCAGAATTCAAATACATATAAAATGCTGCTATACTGTAGCTTGTAATATTGGTTCCAAAGTGTGCTTGATGGGCTACCCCGCAGCTGGAGCTTAATTTTCAAGGACTTTGTCTTCAACTATTTGGCCCAGGAAAAAAAAAAAAAGCCTTGAGTTAGTCCATTATGTAGGCTATTGACCACCTCTCCCTTTTGAAAACAAGTCCATAATTCTTTAAGATGTTGAACATTCACTGGAGCCACGTTGAAACAAGAAGTATATCTAACCTAAAATTCACTGTGGTAGCCATGCAAATGTATGGCCCGAATCCCCAGCAGTGGGGAACCTAATTGACAGATGGCCTCGGTCATTGTTCTACTGGATTCATCACCATGGAGGTCACATTTCCCATGGGATGCTCCTGGTCAGTGACTGCACACAATGAGAGTAGAAATGCTAGCACATTCCCGTGAGATGCAGGACTCCTTCAGTGGGTGGCCTGGGCCCTCCTGAAACAACTGCAACCTGAGACTGTTCATACCCAGCCTTCCTTCCTGCCTCTCCTCCTTCCCTGGTTTCATACCTGCATCCCAGTCTGAAGGCTCTCCCTGCCCACTCCCCTTCATCCTTCATAGACATTTCTTCCCCAATAAATCTCTTACCCTGACTTACCCATGTCTTACTCTGTCTTGGCATCTTCTGCTCCCCAGTACTGTCTTTTAGGCTTCCTCAGTTTAGTGAACATTTACTTTGAAATTATATTGTCCATATACCATAATTCTGACCTCACAGAAGAGTCTGCAGTATCTGGCAATGAGGAGGCATCCTTAGGACCATTGCTATTCACATTGGTCCATATCTACTCCATGTGCCATGGGTCCATTAATTTGGCAGCCACAAAGAAAATGCATTCTTGGCTCGGTTGCAGGGTGATGATTTAATCTGAGTTGAATCTGAATATTTCACTTTTTATCCCAAATCCCAGATGTGTCTTCCAAAATAATAAACCAAATAAGGTTCGACCACTCCATAAATCTCAAATCTTTAACTTTCCCAACAACTGTTAACCATCCCCTCCTCTCTCCAGACTCACTAAAATTCTTTCAAACTCACCCAGCCCATGATGGCTCATCTTGTTCTCAGTCTCTGCACAGGCCCTTCTAGATCCCCTTTTTCCTAAAAGTAGCTCTGTCATTGCAGCATCCCTGAAGCTAGAGTGTGGGTTCTCCGTTTCACCCTCCACTCATTGCCTTTTTCTCTTAGGAAACAGAAAATAACAAAGGGTGTCAACATTCTATTAACAGTTGTCTTTTTTCCTATAACCCCATTCACACAATTATTAATAAATGGTTATTCCATACCCAAGGGCCTTAACTTCTGCATCTTAGCTTCAGGCATACTTTAGGCTTATGAGAATTTCTCAGGCTGACCTTTGGCTCCAAGTGAGGGACTCGTGAAACTAGCCCAAATATTAGCAATTCAGCATCTTTCATGATAAAAATTTCCTGTCCTTCCAAGAAAATTTAGGATGCGGCAGAATGCCCAGGCTTGTGGCTAATTCAGCAGTGATCTCTCGTTCATACTACTGAGGCCTGGCAGCCCCGGGAGGGGCTGACTGAGGTTGGAAGGCAAAGAATTACATCCCTGCAGGCTGGCCACTGTCCTCCTCCTGCTCACCCCTCCCTGCTTCACACCCCATAATCAGTCCTGGCCACCACTACCCGCTTGCTGCTGCTTGGCCTGAATTGGTATTCTTCCCGCCTTACCAGTCTGCACTTAGATTTATGATTTATTTAGAATTGGATTACATCAAGGCTCAAGGCCAAGGCGCCATAATCCGTCACCGTCTCCACCGTGGCCAAACACAAACATTTGTTTTAGCTGCATCAGCATCCCTAAACTCTGCTCGAAGGATACCCATTGTTAATCGCTATAGCAACTGCATCTTCTTGTGTTTTTTCCTTTACCAACCCCAACCTCTTTGCTGCCCTCCTTCCTCATTCCAAATAAAAGCACTGACTACATCAAGTGATAGATATTCATAATTTAATAGAATGGTGGCAAGTCTAACTTATGCCGTTGAAATACATCACAGCCAGAGTTGCTTTGCTATTTGTTTTTGTGCTGAATAGCAGTAAGTGTTTTAAGTTATGAGTCTCACACACGCACAAGGAGAAGAAAGGAGGTATATGTAATTGTCTCCAATATTGATGATGGCTTCTGGCCCACTTAGTAAAGTCTCAAGAAGCAAAATTAGGGTGCTGCTTCCATAACTGGTATACAGATTTCTATACTTTATTACTATTCATTAATAACAGGGGAAAACCCATATCTGATATTTCTGTGCCTTATCACAGTTAACAAAGGGCAAACATTATCTCATCCAAACTTTGTGGTATTTTATTAAATGAGGATATCTATGCTCTGTTTTATGGGTGAGGAAATGTAAGTTCAGAGAAGTAATGTGTCTAAACTTCTACAAGCAGAGAACTGAAGGCAGATCTTTAGAATCTAAGGTGAAAGGGTTTTATTATACAAGTATTGCCTCTATAACAAAGGAGATATCTATGTGGACCCATAAACTAACATGTTAATTTAAAACTGACTTATTGAAGGGTATCAGGAATATATCCTAATGAGATATACCTCTTTGAAAGTACAAAAGTAAAAGTATAATGAGTTAAGTGACCAGTAGTTTTGAGGGTTTGGGGCATGCCCAGGTATTAGAGAAATAAACCAAACAATCAATAATATAGAAAATGAGATGGATGGAGGGGACCTTGCTTTTAGTCAAACTCAACCATTAACACACTTGAAGTCATTTTTCCTCTCTGAGACTTATTTCTTGTGTAAATCATGCGGGTTGAAATAGATTATTTCTAAATTGAAAACTTGTAATATTCTTGAACTCTATCCCAAGTGCACATTGCAGCTTAAACTTGTTCTTTGACATCCTGAGTATTGAAAACAGAAGAAAAGAAGAAAGCTCCTATCGTCCAGCATCTTATAGCATAATGAACATTCAGAATGCTTAGTGTCACAAACACATACCACCAAACAAATGGATCAGTTCAGTTCAGTTCAGTCGCTCTGTCGTGTCCAACTCTTTGCGACGCCAAGGACTGCAGCATGTGAGGCCTTCCTGTCCATCACCAACTCCCAAAGTTTACTCAAACTCATGCCCATAGAGTCAGTGACACCATCCAGCCTTCTCATCCTCAGTCATCCCCTTCTCCTCCCGCCTTCAATCTTTTCCAGCATCAGGGTCTTTTCAAATGAGTCAGCTCTTTGCATCAGGTGGCCAAAGTATTAGAGTTTCAGCTTCAACATTAGTCCTTTGAATGAACACGCAGGACTGATTTCCTTTAGGATGGACTGGTTGGATCTCCTTGCAGTCCAAGGGACTCTCAAGAGTCTTCTCCAACAATACAGTTCAAAAGCATCAATTCTTCGGTGCTCGGCTTTCTTTATAGTCCAACTCTCACATCCATACATGACTACTGGAAAAACCATAGCTTTGACTAGGTGGACCTTTGTTGGCAAAGTAATGTCTCTATCTAGGTTGGGCATAGTTTTTCTTCCAAGGAGTAAACATCTTTTAATTTCATGGCTGCAGTCACCATCTGCAGTGATTTTGGAGCCCCCCAAAATTAAGTCTGCCACTGTTTCCACTGTTTCTCCATCTATTTGCCATAAAGTGATGGGACCAGATGCCATGATCTTAGTTTTCTGAATGTTGAGCTTTAAGCCAACTTTTTCACTCTCCTCTTTCATTTTCTTCAAGAGGATCTTTAGTTCTTCTTCACTTTCTGCCATAAGGGTGGTGTCATCTGCATATCTCAAATTATTGATGCTTCTCCCGGCAATCTTGATTCCAGCTTGCACTTTCTCCAGCCCAGCATTTCTCATGATATACTCTGCATATATGTTAAATAAGCAGGGTGACAATATACAGCCTTAACATACTCCTTTTCCTATTTGGAGTCAGCCTGTTTTCCATGTCCAGTTCTAACTGTTGCTTCCTGACCTGCATACAGGTTTCTCAGGAGGCAGGTCATGTGGTCTGGTATTCCCATCTCTTTCAGAATTTTCAACAGTTTATTGTGATCCACACAGTCAAAGGCTTTGGCATAGTCAAGAAAACAGAAATAGATGTTTTTCTGGAACTCTCTTGCTTTTTCGATGATCCAGTGGATGTTGGCAATTTGATCTCTGGTTCCTCTGCCTTTTCTAAAACCAGCTTGAACATCTGGAAGCTCACGGTTCACGTACTGCTGAATCCTGGCTTGGAGAATTTTGAGCATTACTTTACTAGTGTGTGAGATGAGTGCAATTGTGCAGTAGTTTGAGCATTCTTTGGCCTTGTCTTTGGGATTAGAATGAAAACTGACCTTTTCCAGTCCCGTGGCCACTGCTGAGTTTTCCAAATTTGCTGGCATATTGAGTGCAGCACTTTCACAGCAACATCTTTTACAAATTGAAATAGCTCAACTGGAATTCCATCACCTCCACTAGCTTTGTTCGCAGTGACGCTTCCTAATGCCCACTTGACTTCACATTCCAGGATGTCTGGCTCTAGGTGAGTGATCACACCATCGTGATTATCTGGGTTGTGAAGATCTCTTTTGTACAGTTCTTCTGTGTATTCTTGCCACCTCTTCTTAATATCTTCTGCTTCTCTTAGGTCCATACCATTTCTGTCCTTTATTGAGCCCATCTTTGCATGAAATATTCCCTTGGTTATCTCTAATTTTCTTGAAGAGATCTCTAGTCTTTCCCATCTGTTGTTTTCCTCTATTTCTTTGCATTGATCACTGAGGAAGACTTTCTTTCTCTCCTTGCTGTTCTTTGGAACTCTGCATTCAAATGGGTATATCTTTCCTTTTCTCCTTTGCTTTTCACTTCTTTTCCCAGCTATTTGTAAGGCTCCTCAGAGAGCCATTTTGCCTTTTTGCGTATCTTTTTTTGGGGGGATGATCTTGATCCCTGTCTCCTGTACAATGTCATGAACCTCCATCCATAGTTTATCAGGCACTCTATCAGATCTAGTCCCTTAAATCTATTTCTCACTTCCACTGTATAATTGTAAGGGATTTGATTTAGGTCATACCTGAATGGTCTAGTGGGTTTCCCCACTTTCTTCAATTTAAGTCTGAATTTGGCAATAAGGAATTCATGATATAAGCCTCAGTCAGCTCCTGGTCTTGTTTCTGCTGACTGTATAGAGCTTCTCCATCTTTGACTGCAAAGAATATAATGAGTCTGATTTCGTTGTTGACTATCTGGTGATGTCCATATGTAGAGTCTTCTCTTGTGTATTTGGAAGAAGCTGTTTGTTATGACCAGTGCGTTCTCTTGGCAAAACTTTTTTAGCCTTTGCCCTTCTTCATTCTGTACTCCAAGGTCATATTTGCCTGTTACTCCAGGTGTTTCTTGACTTCCTACTTTTGCATTCCAGTCCCCTATCATGACAAGCCCATCTTTTTTGGGTGTTAGTTCTAGAAGGTCTTGCCGATCTTCATAAAGCCATTCAGCTTCAGCTTCTTAAGCGTTACGGGTTGGGGCAGAGACTTGGATTACTGTGATACTGAATGGTTTGCCTTGGAAATGAACAGAGATCCTCCTGTCATTTTTGAGGTTGCACCCAAGTACTGCATTTTGGACTCTTTTAATGACTATGATGGCTACTCCCTTTCTTCTATGGGACTGTATTTAAGATGTTATATTTTAAGGTTTAAAGAAAGTGATGCAGTTTGTCAAAGGAGAGAAAGTTCCAAGAGGGCTTGAGTGATGAAACAAATGTTCATGGTGTAAGGGGAATCTAAGCTGGATGGTGAAGGTGAGAGGAAGTTGCAGGGATGGGAAAATTGCAGTCCACACCCAGCAGGGAAGGTGATATAAATGAAATCTCAGTAAACAAAATGGTACATTTCCATTTAGCTATGAGTGTTGACTTTTCTGTGCCATAATTTTCTGCTTTGTTGTGAATATTTAAAGTTGGACTACAAAGGGGCCTGGAATGACTATCCTCTGTTTATTGAAAATTCAGTTTTCAAAAGCTTATCCAGAGAGAGGAGGTGAAGGAGTAGGAAGCAGAAAGAATAGAAAATAACAAAATGTAAAACAGCATAATATAAAATGTTAGTGTTGGAAGGGAGACATAATCCTATCTAATACACTCAACTATATTTAGAGTGAAAGAGATGGAGAAAAATGAAGTGAGTCTTCCAATGGCAGAGAATGACCACAGACGTAATGCTCGGCCCACACTTTCTGTCCGCATTCTGGTGCCTTTGGGCTCTATGAGCACAGTGACAAGAAAGCAGAAAGGATGATGGAAAAGGGCAACTAAGGGAGCAGAGAGGAAGGGACTGAAACGTACGGCAGTAGGATTCTTAGAGAAGTGTGTGCTTGCTCAGAGTGGGAAGACTGATTCCAAACTGCCCACAATGATGGGAAACTGGGATGCTGCCCCTGTTCTCCCCTCACTGTCTCGAGCATGTCCTTCAGTCTTTGAATGGCTGATAAGACAAGAGGTCACCCATTAGATCTTCGGTCTGTCTTCTGTCCTCCTTGGATTCTCAGCTTAAATTACTGTAGATAGCAGAGGAGCTTGAATCAGAGTAAAGTTCATTTTCTCTGAATGGTGATCTGGACTAGTGGTTCTCATTCTGATCACTGAATCACCTCAGGAGATGTAGAATTGTTAAAAAAAGTGCCAAGGTCTGTGCCTACCCTCAAATGTTCTGATTTAACTAATCTGGGGTAGGAATCAAGACTAGTAGGTTTTTGTTTACTCAGGCTACAAATTGAACTTCAGAATGACCTTAATCACAAATAATTGATTGCTCCACATAGTTCCATCTAGAAAGGATGGAAGGGAAGGAGGACGGAAGGAAGGGACTGAGTCAAGGAGGAAGAGGAAATCGCCCTGTAAGTCAGACCCTCCGTTTCCCTAGAGTGGCATTGTACTTGGTGGAACAGAGCTGACTTTTCCTAGGGCCCATACCCTGAGCCTGAATTGGACCTAATTTTCTAAGAATGGCCACTGTTATATTTTAAATGGATTAGAGACAAGGACCTACTGTGTAGCACATGGAACGCTGTTCTGTGTTATGTGAAAGCCTGGATGGGAGGGGAATCTGGGGGAGAATGGATACATGTGTATGTATGACTAAGTCCCTTCACTGTACATCTGAAGCTATCACAACATTGTTAATTGGCTATACTCCAATATAAAATAAAAAATTTAAATATATATGTAATATATATTAATTAAACAATGATTAATATGTTTTTAATATAAAAGTTTTCCCATTTAAGATTACAGCATCTCTCTCCATTCAAGTTATTTATTAATTAAATTTTATAACTTTCTTCTTAAAAAAAGAATGAACCTGGGAAAAGAAAAAGACATTTATCTCTGAGACAGAGGGTGAAACAGGGTCCTATGGGTCTATGGGGTTTCCTTGCCTGTATTTTAAGCTGAGAATGTTAGCACCTTGATAAGAGCTATCAATGTCTCTGACCCGTTATAAATTGTGGAGTCCTGAATCTCAATCTCTCTTCTGAGGAATGCTGACCTCAGTCAGCCTCATTCTATCTGAGGGAAAGTTTTACAGAACTTCTTTTGCAATGAACTGAGTAGGGTTGCCAAAAGACTAAGAGAAATTATGGCTGTGCTTGAGGACAATCTGAAGGCAAAACATCCCAGCCCCTGCCCCAGCACGTTTGGGAACTCTCACTGAAAAATTCTTGTGGTTTTATCTGTTGATCTCCATATAGTTCAAGGGACTCTCCAGAGTCTTCTCCATCACCACATTTGATGATAATAATAAACCATGTATAAGTGTTTACTACTTGCTAACACCTTGTTGAGTATTGTGTATCTACATCAACTTGAAAATAATGGCATTTTTGCCATAATGGCCACTTGAAATTAGTGGCATTTTGCCACTAATATGCATATTATAAGCTGAACTAGAGAGGTGCACATATATGTGTCCTCAGAGTTGCATTATTATATGCATATATAAATATGCACAGTATATGTTAAATTAGAGAGTTGAACGAAATGTTTTGGAAGCACTGATTAGAGGGCAATCCATTCTTAGAGGGCAATGGTTGTGGGATTCAAGACATTTCAAAGAGCCTGTGACTTCTAAGTGAGAATTCAGAATGTTGATGTATTTAGCCAGGTTGGAAATCTTACAGAGAATATCTTCATTTTCCAATGAAAGCTTGGGGAGACAGACTTAAGAGTTTTTGGATTCCCTCCCTATCCTGGAGGACTTGTTTAGTATGACTTGAGGACACAGCTGGGGCAGAAGAAGCTGAACTAGTCACATCAGTTCCTGAAACACTTTCATGGCTCCGTCATCCTTTGGACAAAGTTCAAATTTCTTCCTGGCTTACAAGGACTCTAAGGCTCTAGTCCGTGATTATCTCTCTCTATCTTACACCTCATTTCCTAGCCTTTCCTCACTTTGCTGGTCAAAGGTCCATACAGTCAAAGTGATGGTTTTTCCAGTAGTCATTGTACCAATGTGAGAGTCAGACCATAAAGAAGGCTGAGTGCTTAATAATGATGCTTTTGAATTGTGGTGCTGGAGAAGACTCTTGAGAGTCCCTTGAACTGCAAGGAGATCAAACCAGTCAATCCTAAAGGTAATCAACCCTGACTATTCATTGGAAAGACTGTTGGTGAAGCTGAAGGTCCAGTATTTTGGCCACCTGATGCAAAGAGCTCACTCATTGGAAAAGACCCTGATGCTGGGGAAGGTTGAAGGCAGGAGGAGAAGGGAGCAGCAGAGGATGAGATGATTAGATAGCAACACTGACTCAATGGACATGAATTTGAGCAAACTCAGAGACAGTGGACTGCATGCTGCAGTCCATGGGGTCGCAAAGAGTTGGACACGACTTGGTGACTGAACAAAAACAACTAGCCCAGTTTTCATTTCTCAAGCAGTCTTTCTGTTCTCTCATCTTTATGAGCTCTAACAGGTTTTTCTGTCTACCAGGAATAGCCCTTTGACCTCAATCTTTACTTTGTTAATGTCAACTCATCCTTGAGATTTCAGCTGAAATATCGCCTTTTTAAAAGGACATGCATAAATCTCTGGACCAGCCTCACTTTCCTCTCACTTCCCTTTTTGTAACATTTATCATAAAATTATTTCTTTCAGGATTTCTGTCCCTGCTAGACCTTAAAATAGACCATCTTGTTTTTCAGTATGTCCTTCTCACTTGTTATTTTCCCTAGCAGCTAGTAGGCTTTCAAAATCTAGAATAGCAACAAATTGTGATTGGGAAGGACCATGAATGGTAGGGTCGGGACATCATCTTAAGGGAATTCGTAGTGGATATTTTTAAGCCAGAAAAAGCACTGTCAAGCTATGGAGAGCTCTCTCTGTATAGGTGATGCCCACATTGGAGGGAGCTGAGATTTCCAGCATGGAGCGACTCCCTGACTGTGTATGTGAAGAAGCCGTGTTAGTCAGTCTGTGGCTGGACCAGAACCCTGTGTTGTTGTTGCTGGTTGTTACTGCAGAAAATGATTCTTCTCCAGCCTCCCTCCCCTCTCATATTCCCAACTGATAGAAAGTGCAACCAATCAGGTGAAGGAGGGATGAAGGAAGAGGAAAAATCCTTTCTTCAATTGCTTCCAAAATCTCCCCAGTGCTTTGATTTGCTTTCAGAGAACACTTTAGCTCAACAAACAATTGCAAACTACCCAGTTGCAAGGTAAAATGAAAAGCCCACAGGCATTAATTATATATAGAGATATTAAAAAAAGAAGCTACTGCTTAATTATTGTTTGCAAATCTCGGTATTTAAATTGACTTATTTGCAAATGTCTGTTTAGAAATTGACTTTGTAATTATAAAGTCAGTGCAGGAATGTCTCAGGCCCTGGAGGTGTCTCTAACGAGGAATGATAATGTAACAGCCAGAGTGAGACATCCTGAGCTGCATTTTAATAACTAGAGGTGGTTGGCAGGAGGGCTCAGATACTTAAAGGAAAATCCCTAAACTGGTGAGTGAAGGGGCTAGGGTCTCCCTAGTTGGCAAGGGATCATTGGAGGAGACACTAGGGGGCAGTCAGGGAGTCGAGTAGTCCAACAATCTGACGAGGGTTGGGGGTCGGAGCTCGGGGAGTGGGTAAGAATGTGCTGTGTTGTTCCTCCTTAGGAACCAGCCATGGAGGTTTCAAGAGGTCACCTGCCGTAATCAAGGCACTGGTATAATGGATTCAGTTGTGTCCCCACCCCATACTAAAATTCACAAACTGAAGTCCTAACCTCTAGTACTGGGCAGATTGTGACCTTATTTAGAAATAGAGCTGAGACAGGCCTGGGGCCTGGAACTCGGCCGCAATGCAGCAGTGCTTACACCTGGACACGCCTCTCCTCACACAACCAGATACAAAGAACCTGTGTGAGACTAAAAATAACTGCGTGCGTGCACAGTCAGCCAAACTCTGGATTAGAGATACAAAGAGACCAGAAAAACCCGAATGTCTCTTTTGAAGATCCTGGAGCAGAATCAGGAGCAAAAGCAGGATGCTGAACGCGCTGCCTGTGCACAACACCGCCTGAGGGGTGGGCAGCCCGCCTGAGCCGCCCCTCCAGCCTGAGCGCTGGACGCATCCCGGGTAAGAAACACGCTCACCCTCCTCGGAGAGTGAATGAACCTGTTGGTTTTTCTTGCTCACGCCTGCTGCAGCATGGACCCCAACAAGGCTTCCCTTGTGGCTCAGCTGGTAAAGAATTCGCCTGCATTGCGGGAGACCTGGCTTTGATCCCTGGGTTGGGAAGATCCCCTGGAGGGAAAGGCTACCCACTCCAGTATTCTGGCCTAAAGAATTCCATGAACTGTATAATCCAAGGTGTTGCAAAAAATCGGACACGACTGAGTGACTTTCACTTCACTGCAGCATGGACCCCAACAAAGCCTTGCCTGAATTTCTTGTCTGACCTCTAGTCAATTTCTGTTGATTGGGGAAGGTCAAGGACCTGGGTGGGTGTCAGACTCTCTGTAGATGATAAGATGTGGTCATACTGCAGTAGGGTGAACTCTTAATCTGATGACTGGCATCTTTATAAAAAGGGGAAATTTGGACACAGACCTACAGCAAGGAGATCAAACCAGTCAATTCTAAAGGAAATCAACCCTGACTATTCATTGGAAAGACTGCTGCTGAAGCTGAAGTTACAATACTTTGGCCACCTAATGTGAAGAGCCAACTCATTGGAAAAGACCCTGATGCTGGGAAAGATTGAAGACAGGAGGAGAAGGGGATGACAGAGGATGAGATGGTTGGATGGCATCACCGACTCAATGGACATGAGTTTGAGTAAACTCCAGGAGATGGTGAAGAACAGGGAAGCCTGGTGTGCTGCAGTCCATGAGGGTGCAAAGAGTCGGACACGACTGAGCGACTGGACAACAACATACCCAGGGAGAATGCCGTATGAAGAGGGAGGCAGAGCTTGGGGTGATGCTTCCACAAGACAAAGAAGGATGACAATTTCCAGGAAACCACCAGAAGCAAAAGGAGAGGCCTGGGGACAGATTCTCACAGCTCTCAGAAAGAGTCAGTGCTGCTCAGACCTTAATCCCAGACTTTAGCTCCCAGATCTATAAGATGATGTATTTCTGGGGTCTAAGCCACCTGGTTTGTGGTACTTGGTTATGGCAGGTCCTGGAAACCACTACACCTGCTGTGTGTGATTCTCAATGACATAAACTAACTCTTCTAAGGAACTGGAGGTAAACCTACCTAGAGTTAATCAGAATTTCCCTGAAAATCCTAGAATATTAGCCTTGGAAGTTCTCTGACCTAAAATCATCAGGATGATAGGTGGTTCTTAAACAGGGCTATGCTTGAAGCCTGGGGATCTTCAAAAATACCAATGCCTTAACCTATCCCATTCTCAGAGATTCTGGTTTAATTAATCTGGGGTTCCTCCTGGACCTAAGGCTTTTGAAGACACCCTCAGACAGTCTAATTTGCAGCCCCTGTTGTGCCAACTGAAAAAATTGCACAACCTAAAAATTGAGAATTATGTTTTATTAGACAGATATATGGAGGACTTATGGCTGAGAGACATCCTCTCAGATATCTTTGAAGGGCTGGCCTGAAAAAGTAAGAGAAAAGCCAGGGTGTGCGTGCGTGCATTAAGCTGCTTCTGTCACGTCTGACTTGTGCCACCCCATGAACTGCAGCCCTCCAGGCTCCTCAGTCCGTGGGATTCTCTAGACTAGAATACTGGAGTGGTTTGCCATTTCCTTCTCCAGAGGATCTTCCTGACCCAGGGATCAAATCTGAGTCTCTTATGTCTAGCCTGCATTGGCAGGGGGGTTCTTTACCACTAGCAGCACCTGGGAAGCCAGGACATATAGGAGCTTTTGCAACGAAACTTCCAGGTCCTCTAAAGATTACCGTTAATTAAGGAAAACATGGGACTTCCCTGCCAGTGCAGTGGTTAAGACTCTGCACTTCCACTGCAGGGGGTGTGGATTCAATGCCTGGTTGCAGACGCAGCCTTAAAAAGAAAGAAAGAAAAGCAGACATCTCAAGTTAATGAATTTAGTACTTTTCTATGTATGGGAAGATGCAAGAGTCTGGGCTCACTGAAATCATTTCTTTGATACAGTCCTTATCTATCCCGGGCCAGCATCCTGTTTTTCTCCTTCCAGAATTCCCTCCCGGTGCACAGTTTGTGTGTATGTTCGACTTCTCTCAATAAGGTCCCTTTGAATCTCCTTTCCCCTCCAGGAAAGTTGCTAAAAGTAACAGTCACAAAGCAGTCTTGGCAGGTTCTGTTTTGGACTATTATGTGGGTTGTCATATCCCCAAACCCTGTCTTGTTTGCTACCTAGTTTTAGAGCTCCTACTTTATCAAACTGTTTAGGACTCAATTTCTCTGCACTGGATGCAGCCTTCTTCTCACTAATTCTTTCTGTGGCTTAAATTTGGTTCACAATCCAGCCCCCAGCTCCTATTTCTCCATTGTCTTTCTGTCAGTTCAGTTCAATTCAATCGCTCAGTCGTGTCTGACTCTTTGTGACCCCATGGACTGCAGCACGCCAGGCTTCCCTGTCCATCACTAACTCCTGGAGCTTGCTGAAACTCATGTCTGTTGAGTTGGTGATGCCATCCAACCATCTCATCCTCTGTTGTCCCCTTTATTTCTGCCTTCTATGATACTTTCTACCCCTTCACACCAGATAGCCCTGAGTTTTGGTTATTTTTCAAAGAATAAGAACATGAATGGGGGACATTGATAGGATGAGGATCCCAAGCTCTTTAGGAAGAAGACTTCTCACCAAAGGAGAAAGAGCAAAGTAAAGATGGCAGAGCTCAGAAAAGCAAGGAAGAGTTAGTCCTCAAGTTGCTGAAGATCTAGTGCTCAGAAGAGCACTCTGGGTGCATGTCATTAATTATGGGAAAGATGGGCTCCAACCTCTGTTGAAGGATATCTCTTTGTCTAAGGAGCCCCTGAACTCATCTTCTCCCATTGTATTAAATCAACATGGAGAAAGATGGCCTGGTCCTCAAGGATTACAAAACTAAAAAGTGGTGATTATTGTAGGAAATGTTATCACTTTAGATATTTTGCAGTTTGACTTGATTCACTATAAAATTTTAAGCAAAGCTTCTAATTCAAATGGACATCCTCAACAATTTGTACATACTCTAGGGGCTTCCCTGGTGGTCCAGTGGCTAAGGCTCCATGAGCCTAGCATAAGAGGCCTGGGTTGGATCTCTGAGCAGGCAACTAGATCCCACATGCTGGAACTAAGTGCTTGCTTGCCGCAGCTAAGGATTCCACATGACACAAGAAAGATCCAAGATCCCATGGCAGCCAGTTAATTAATTAATTAAAATATGCACACATTTTATTTCTGCCTCATATGCAGGCTGTGATATTGAGAATACATATCTATAGATCTGTACTTCTCCCCATCCTGTTTCCTCATTTGGAAAAGTAGAGGGCTGAACCCACCTAGAAAATCTTCTTAAGCCCCATTGTTTTATTTATTTGGCTGCAAACACATCCAGTCAGAGCAAGCAGCTACTGCCGAAGGGCAGAAATTAACACTCCACAATTAATACTCCATTTCATTAACAATTAGATATGTTAAGTGCCATTCAATTTGTTTGCACCATCAAGTCCTGGGAAAGTGTCCACACTTCTTATAACTTTCCAATAACTCTCCATCACCAACTGAGTTAATTTTCCAGGCAAGCAGGCTCAGATTTTAATTCCCGGACTCTAATATCCTCCAGCCCTTGGGCCATTGATGGACTTACACGAGCTGATGTTATTGGCTGCCATCCGAATCCAAGGTAAGACTCTTTGGGATAAAGGCCCTGTGGATCCTTCTTGCAGTGAGAAAACAAACCTTAGCAGAAGCCAAGTATAGAGCTGTTCTCCATGCCTGCCCCCCACCACACCCACGGTGACTTTCAGGTGACAGACACTATACATTTATGAGAGGGCAGGTTTTCAGATGCAATACAACTATCACCTCCTCCTTGAAGGCTTCACCTATCACTATAGCTGAAGTGAAGGGATCCTAGGATGCCAAGTTTGGAAGAGATAATAATAACAATAACAGTAAGAGCAGTAGCAGTAGGAACAGCATCCATTTATACATTTACCATGTGTCAGATGCTACAAAATGCTGTGTATGTTTTTTGCTGTTAATCTTGGTAACAGCCCAATGACATGAATATTACAATTAAACTCATCTTACGTTCGAGGAAATTAATTGATAAATCCTGAAACAGCAAGAGAGGAAAATACACAGGGCATTTACCAGGAGGTGGAGGCCTTTGGTTGCCATATTGGAGGCTGCCTGTCACACAACTAAGGGGACAGAACTAGTAGAGTAGCTATTAGGAAGTAGATTTACAAATTCAAGTTACGTCTGACTCCATAGCCCGTGCTTTTAACCACATGTCGTCCGCCTCCTTAAAAGGTTTTCCCGTGCAGTCCACGTTCTGGGGCCTCTCAGTAGCAATCAAGGTTTGACCAGAGAAGCAGAACCACTAGAAGCGACCCAGCATCAAGGAGTCATCGTGGGGCTTCATGGTGGCTCAGTGGTAAAGAATCCGCCTGCCAAGGCAGGAGACACAGCTTAGATCCCCGATTCAGGAGCATCCCGCATGCCGCAGAGAGGCTCAGCCCATGCACCACAACTGCCGAGTCTGTGCTCTGGAGTCTGGAAGCTGAAATTACTGAACCCACGAGGCACAGCTACTGGAGCCTGAGGGCCCCAGAGCCTGCTCTGCAAGAAGAGGAACCCCTGCAACGAGGACCGCAGCTCGATGAAAGCCTGCACAGCCGCAAAGACCAAGCACAACCAAATGATGAATAAATTTTTCTAAAAGAGTTATTAGAAGAATCTGACCTTACATAGGTCTGGATGCTGGCTATGCAAACTGTGTGAGGCTGTTTCTTTGGAATATGATGCTGTGGCCTGAAGCCTGCAAGGCAGGCAGTCAAGGAAGGAAAAAGCGGACATGAAGCGGGGAAGAGCAAGGACACACCGGAACCTGCAGAGGTGAAGGGCCCCACGAGGACGGTGTAGAGCCTACCTTCACCCTCAGTGCCTCCAGCTCTCCGACCGTGATGGGCTGTGTGTGACCTGCAGGAGAAGCTGGTTCCCTTCCTCATGAGAAGCTGGAGAAACCGAAGGAGGAGATCTGATGGAGCAGAAGGAGCTACAGGGCTGCTGCTGCCTCCGTGTAAGCTAGAAGATGCAAAGCAACAATGTGGATGGTCTGCCACAGCCCCCAGTGTCCTGCACAGACCTGCCAGGTCTAAACAGAATACAGTGACGACTTCACTTCCTCCTTTCAAATGTTGTATTAAATGTCTCTTGTGGCCCACAGTAACCCTGAATTTTCAGAGTAAGGGATTCCTTGGGAAGTCAGTACCAGCTGACCTAAATTGACACACTACAAATGTACCGTCTCTTTGGTTTTGTTGCCCATCTCCATAGAAGCACCTGCAAACCCATATACACACTGTATCCATGAACACACCCCATAATCTAACAAGTCCTCAAACACATTAGGCCTCTCCATGTCTCCATGCTTTTGTATATGCTAATTCCTCTGTCTGGAATACTTTATTTCCAGCCATGACCAGCTGTGTGGGCACAAGACTGGTGCACAGATCCTGTGCCCAGCATAGCCCAGAGCTTGGCTTAATACTCGGAGCATTTAAGACAAACAACAGTTGAGCTGAATACTTTTCAGCAACTTTGTCACTTCACTTCCCAGCTTCTGCATCAACATTCCCCACCAATGGCCAACTCACTACTTCCCTGAGGAGCCAACTTTGGACAGCATCGAATAGCTGTAATTGCTAGAAATGTCTTCCTCCTAAAGAAATCAAATTTTATCTACATGTGTCTTCCTCGAGAGTCTACACACTGGTCATAATTTTACCCAGCTAGCATAGAAAGTATAAATCTTCCCTCTCTTCTAATGATATCCTTCAAGTATGTGAAGGCAGAAATCATATGCTACTTATTATTCTGCTTATATTTGCATATTTAACTGTCTCTGTGGCCTGAATCCATAGCTAATATATCTCTGTGCTCTTTGCAGGGCTTCTGAGTCCTTAGGTTGGCAGCAGGCCTAGGCCCCCTAGTCAGGGGTAATGGGAAGGACTGGGCTCTCTCTTGTGTTTCTAATACTCCTGCCAGATAACTTGCACATGTTTACATGGAGATGGAGGAGGCACAAGACAAGACAAAGTTACCTAGTGAGTTCTTTCCTGGCCTCTGCTTGTGTCATATCCCATTGGCCCATAGGGTGATCAGTCACCCTGATTTTTCTGAGTGAGGAATTTCCTTAGGACAGAAGAGCTTTCCAGATTGTGAGACCTTCAATGCTAAAAGCAGTCCAGGGCAGAGCAGGATGGTGGATCTCCTGCCCAGTCATATGACCAGATCCAAAGACAGTGGGTAGGTGGCACTGCAAAGCTTTGGGACAAAGGGAATGGGTTGAGGGGCAAAGGGTTGGAGCCATTAGTGTGATCAATCTTCTGCTGGATGGACTGTTTTTGCATTACTCCTGAATCAGCTTTTAGGCCAAGTCAGTGTACGTTCTCTCTGCTCTATGTCTTCAACTGAAAAAAAAAACAAAACAAAACAGCCAAGGGAAATGGAAAGCGTATTGCTAAAAAAATACAGCGAGTTTTTGTTTATTTTTAAAATCCTCATACAGCTATGTTTCAAGTTGATAGCAAAGGTCTCTTGGTCAGCCGCTCCCTAGAGCATTTCCAAAACCAGCTTATGCACTTTCCAATTAAGCTCAGGTGAACTTAGCCCTGACCTGTAGCTCTGAGCGTCAGTACAGTGCCAAAACAAATGGATGAAAAATGTAGAATGCAGTGAGCTGAAGTTTTGTTTTTGTTTTTATGCTTTGTCTCCACTACTCCAAGCAATATTTGATTGGGCATTTCTCTCAAATCAGGTCAAACTGATGCATGATGACCTGGTAGTCAGAGCCTTCATCCACTGTAGCCATCCACTTCTCCCACTCATTTCTCTACTATTGACTCTTCACTCCCAACAGGAAGTGCTGCTTCAGCCAATCATTCACTCTTCATCCACTTATTGAGCACCCAGTATTGACCATGCACTGTACTAAACTCACGGACTATGGAGATGCATACATCTAAATCAGTGATTTCAAGCAGAGATAAACTTTTAAGCAGATAATGAGTGCAAGAGTTCATATACAACAAGTACAAAATGTGCCCCATAGAGATACATACAAATAAATGTAGAGGACAGAATGGCTGTCTTCACCTAGAAAAGTCGGGAAAGATTTCAGAGATGAAGTACACTTAGATTAGGCCTTGAAGGATGACCAGGAGCTCACTTGTCACAAAGCAGAAGAGTTAAGATCATGAGTTTTAGTGTCAGGCTGGGTTTGGAACAATACTCTGCCACTGGCTATCTGAGTGACCTTGGGTAAGTTAATTACTTTCCCATTTTCCATTCCAATGTTTCATAAGTGAAATGGTCTTTTAAGGATTACATGAGATTAAATCATGTGTGTGGGTGTATCTGCATGTACTCATGATACTTAACCCCATGCTTCTCAGAGAGAAACTGTGTAGCTATTACAGTTACAGTTACTTCTGATAGAGAAGCCACAAGAATGGCTTAAGCAGTCAGTCATATGTAGAAAACACTAAATCCAGGAGCATGGGAAAGCATGGCGTATTCTTGGAATCAAAAAAACAAAAGTCCAGTTAGGGCATTAAATGTGAGGTGTCAAGATGCACGGCAGAAAGCCCAGTGGATTGTTAAGGAGATGACGCTGGAGAGGTGTAGAGAGAACTGAGAGTGGAAGACAGTGAGCTCCTTGTCCAGAAATCCAGTATTGGGCTTGGATGAGGATAGTCACTAGACAATAGAGACAGACCAGCCTAATGTCCTAAGAAGAAGACCCGCTAGAATATAAGAAGATGCATAAGAGCAAGCACCATGTCTGGTTTACCTCTTTCTCTGTGGACCTAGCAGGTGCCTTTCTCAGTGTAGTCCCTTCACAGAGCCTGGCAGAATGAGCACGTGAGTGAGGAGCAGTAGAATCACTCCTGGAGCAGCCAGGCAACAGAACTAGCTGCAGGAGTTTAGGTGGCTGCCAACCATTTGATCTATGTCGATGGCAAGAGTAGTATTTTAAGAAAAAAAAAAACAGGATGCTGAGGCTGAGCTGTTAGGACTTGGTCACTGACTGTGGGTGATGGGAAGGACAACATCAAGGCTGATCCGGACTCTAGCATGGATTTCTGGGCAGAATCCCAAAGAAACAGGATTTATAGTGAA
Organism: Cervus canadensis; assembly: GCF_019320065.1. NCBI lineage: Eukaryota > Metazoa > Chordata > Mammalia > Artiodactyla > Cervidae > Cervus > Cervus canadensis. Next base: position 38,973,792 of record NC_057415.1, on the reverse strand, counting down.
TTAACCCTTTTTGTTGGTCCGTTCAGAATGATTTGCTGTATTTGTGTGCAACACTGCTGAGGGGATCAAATGATATCATAGATTTGTGAGTGCTGTGTAAGTCATAAAGCCATTGTGTAATGGTGAGAAGTATTTATTTGTTCACAGGAGTTTGATGGCCTGTGATATGCCCTCCCATAATTCTAGGTAATGGGGTATAGCATTAAGCAAGCAATGACTCATTATTCAAGGAGTTTGCACTCTACTGTACTAAGAACTGATCTGATTTTAAGTTGGGTGAGAATCATACATGCTCCTCCACTCAGTAAGGGCCAATATGAATTGAACTCTTTCATGATGTGAGTTTTCTAGACAACTTTATCTAATTATGGGAGAACCTTCAAAATAAATATATAATTCTCACGTAGTAGATGGAAAAACTGAGACATGTTAAAGTAACACATCAAGGTTCACAAGCTATAAAGTGGTAAAGCCAAGATTTGAAACTGGGTGGTGCTGGGGGTCACGATGGAATTTTTCAGGATGGTGGGGTGGCAAATGCTATATAATTTGGAAGAGATTAATAAATATTGCAAATGCTTATTTGGAAACTAAAATGAAATCCTTTTATTTTCATAACAGAAACTATAAATTTAAAGCTCAGCCAGTCTCCTTGGGGGCATGAGTTTAAAAGACTAGCGAACTCATTCCTAGATAAAAGCTTGATGGGGCTTTCATAAAGACCCTTCCTGGTTAAGAACCTCAGCCACTTACATTTTCAACATAAAACTATTAAAAACAACATCTCAAAAACCCCGTGAAGTTAAATACCCTTGTTAAAGTGATCACATATATTCCAGTTAAATAATAGCCATAGGAGAGGGCAATTAGCAGATTCGGTCAGGAGAGAAAAAGATATGTTTTCAGATGAGACTGGAAATGAGATGGAGAGTCAATGAGGCAGAAATATACAAGACACTTTTTTCCCCTGAAGTTTCTTGAATTCTGTTACTAATGATACTTCAGATTCTGAGGGCTCTGACCGGAAAAGACATGTCATGATCAAGGAGGTTCAAGGAGACTGACACGAAGTCTGACCAGAATCTTCTGCCTAATTCTTTCTGAATTGTCACAACAATCTTGCTCCATCCCTGTAACCGCAAGATACACTCAGCCCAAATTCTGTTCCCCAAGTCCTGCTTGAAATGTCGCCACTATTTTGCCGTGACTTGAAAGTTTGACACTTTTGGGTCTTCCAGACAGGCTACAGAAATGCAAATACCCATCTGTGTTGTTTCACAGGATATACTATACTTTTAGTTAAGAAATGCAAAGGAAGACTGTAAATCTCTGTGGGTCAGTGAAAGAAAAAGGAGGCTTCTGTTCATGTGAACTGGGTTTAAATTATGATCCTTACATTTACAAACATGTGTCATTGTGTTCATCTTGTTTATCATTGTATCCCGTGAACCAAGAATACCTCATGGCATTTCAATAAATATTCATTACTAAATGAATGTGTGATCTTGAACCACTTGCTTTATCTCTTGCTGTTTTTTGGGGTTTTTTTTTGTCTCACTCATTCTTGCTCTCATGCTTCTCTCTCTCTCCCTGTCCTCATGAAAAAGCCTGTCATTAAAACAATGTGAAGCCTTGAACGAAATAATATGTGAAATTCTGACCCACCTCCTGATCCGCAATAAATATTTTAAAAGTCTCATTTCCTTCCCTCTCATAATTAAGAAAGTTCAACTAAGCTATACTATGTACTCATCCTACCCTTAACCAGATCAGTCATCATCTTTGAGACTTTATTTCTCATTCCTACAAAGAGAAAGCTAAAGACATTTCATGCACCTCTCAGAGTTGGTCTGAAAATGACAAGCGTTTATGGACTTGGATACATTTAGTAAACAGTAAAGTACTGTTTGCGTATGTTTATTATCATTATCAAACTTTCTCAGTGGAGACACATCTTCCTTCGGTTGTGGGGGCATCTGCTGTGTCCTTGGCAATCTTGGAGTCACTATTAAAAACTCTCACTATGTTTTTGTTAACGAAGCCTACCTCTAAGCAGTCAGATGCCTTCTAGTGTCTCTAATTGCTCAAGCAGAGGATCCTGAAGGAATTTATGTGGCCTCAAGGAGCATTATTAATGGGGGGCCCTTGAAGGAAGGTAATTTTGGAAGCAATTTTCCATGAAATTGCTGAATGTATGCATCCATATAAATTTGAGCCCATTTGGTATAATTTTCATTTAGCCCAATGATTGCACTAATGATATTTTTCAATAGATATTCTCATTTAAGAGAAGGGGATACATTTATCTATTACACGTGCCTGGAAAACATACTGCAAACTGAATTGTCAGATAAATGTTTCTGTGAAGGTTCCTCTATTTTTTTTTCTATTCACCTTCAGTGATACACCACCATAGTCCTTTTACAATTGAGTAAGGAAAAGGTCTGTTTCACTGAGTTGTCTTCAGTTAGGGTTGAAACATACATCAAGAAAAAGAATTACATTTCATCCCGTTTTGTGAACCAACAGACTAACATTGTAAGTGGTTTAAAGGATGGATTTTGAAACCAGGCATCTAGTTTTTAATTCTAGAGCTTCCCTACACAACGGATTGCACCAAACTTCACATTTTCATACTTAAAAAGAATTATAGTAATATCAGTCACCAAAGGTCTCCCAGAGTCATTTTTAGAAGAAGAATAATAATTTTTTAAAAAGATTAAAAATACAGGGCTTCCCTGATGCCTCAGATGGTAAAGAATCACCTTGCAATGTGGGAGACCCAGGTTCCATCCTTGGATTGGAAAGATCCCCTGGAGAAGGAACAGCAACCCACTCCAGTAGTCTTGCCCAGAAAATCTCATGGACAGAGAAGCCTGGTGCACTATGGCCCATGAGGTCACAGAGAATTGGGCGCAATTGAGCGACTAACACATTAACACACTGACTGGCATATGATGCACTCATTGAATAATTTACACACAGGACATACTCATGGTCTACAATTTTTGTTATTTTTTATTTAAATAAACAGTGTTACTTAAATTTAATAGTAAGCAAAAGAAACTAAAACCAAATGTTGCCACATTTCTAACAATAAATACTTCAAAATTTTGAGTTTATTTTTAAAAAAATCTGTTCAGGTTAAAAACAGTTTATAGAAAACATTGACTTTTTGTTAATTATTTTCACTTGCATAGTTTTGGGTTTCCAGACCATAGTGCTTGGTCAACTCTCTCATAAAAATGTGAAGCCGTCAATTATATCTTTTCCAAAGACAAATATACACATCTTTATTTTTTGTAAATAAAAAGTCAGAATTTAAGCACCATCCCTACGCTGATGATAATTCTCCAAGAGATACTAGTAAAGAATATAACTGAAAGCAAAGTATCTTGTAAATACTACAAATCACTTTAGTAAGTGAAATACATCTTTTAGGATGGTAGTTGTTTTTTAGTCTCGAAGCTGTGTCTGACTCTTTGAGACCCCACGGGCTGCTAGACTTCTCTGTCCTTCATGATCTCCCAGAGGTTGCTCAGATCCACGAGAGGTAGAACCTGTCAGAAATTCTAAGAGTGCCCGTCTTTCTCCTGAGTTACCTGAACAGTGATACTCCATTTTCTAGTGCAGTGTTGTCTCTTACATGGCATACAATTCTTATTTTTTTAAATTGAGTTATAGTTGGTTTGCAATATTATGTTTCGAGTGTACAGTGTAGTGATTCATAATTTTAAAAGGTTATACCCCACATATGGTTATTATAAAATATTGTCTATATTCCCTGTGGTGTACAACATGACCTTGTAGCTTATTTATTTTATGCACAGTAGTTTGTATCTCTTAATCCCCTTTCTCTATCTTGCACCCCCTTGCTTCCCTTTCCCACTGGTAACCACTGGTTTGTTCTCTATATGTGTGAATCTGGTTCTTTTTTGTTATATAGTAGTCTTTTTAATTTTTTATATTCCATGTGTAAGTGGAATCATACAGTGTTTATCTTTCTCTGATCTATTTCATGTAGCATTTTTATGGCAGCATATTATTCACATATCTATATATACATACATATATATATTCACATATACCGTATCTTCTTTATTCATTGTTGATGTCCATTGTTGATGGACTCTTATATTGTTTGCGTATTTTGGCTATTGTAAATAATGCTGCTGATCACTCATCAACACAAATCAAAGCAATATTTTTTGAATCTGTTTCCTAAAGCAAAGGAAACAAAAGTAAAATTAAGCTAAAAGATTTTACACAGTAAAGGAAAACATTGACAGAATGAAAAGGCAACCTACTGAATGGGAGAAAATATTTGTAAAAGATATGACCAATAAGGCGCTAATATCCATAACACATATAAACAGCTCATGGCTTATGCGTCATCTTTTCTGATGCTGATGTCTCTCCAAGATAACAATGGTTTCCCATTAGTAAAGGCAACTGCTTTTCTATCCTTTGTTTAGTTTACTCTTTATAACATGTGACTCCGATCATCCCAACCCCAACATTCTCTAGATTTGAAACCTATATGAGAAAAAGTTGCCCTCAAAGGAAAAATAGTAAGAATACAAATTTTCTGGTATAGCTTACCAAAAAGGCTAACAAGGAAAAATGCCGCTTGTGTAGCATTGCAGACTGGTAAAATGATTCTTTAACTTGAGCGTGAACACTACATCTTCCTTGTCACTTTCCATGAGTCAAGATTATCCCAGAAATCTGGTGATTTTTTCAGGGTTTAATCTTCTCCCAGCCTTCCTGAATTCACGTTGAAATCAGAGGTCCTGATTCTCCATGAGAGACACAGCACTGATGGCAGAATCTGGATCTTCTCAGCCTGGGTTCCATTTGCTTGTTTAATTTCATGTTATGCTTCACCTTTATACAATTTATACTTAAAGAAAACACAATATATTTTCTCCAGTTGGATTTTGTTGATAAGACATGTCAGCAGCTGGGGTTTGCTCTCTTTTTGGACTGGAACACCTGGGTGCTTGACTGTGTCAATATTGTTGGGACTTGTACAAATCACTTGAGTGTCTGCCATGACCCTCACCTACTATGAGATCAGAGGATTTTTTTTTTCAAAGTTCTTAAACAAAAGAAACATTTTTATAATAAGAATTCTTGTCCATGATATCAAGATTTTACTGACACCTTATCTCATTTGCATTTTTCTGTATCAGAGAAGGTAAGTCAGTATAATATATGATATTTTTTGAATTTGAAGAAACTTCATTTGGCCTTGATCTATCTTGTCAGGTGGACACAAAGTTCATGCTACATGTTTCATCTACTTGGTATATTGTTAGGTTTACTCATATAAATATTCTCTTTTCTCACTTTGTTAGCCCTAAATCGCAGTTTACCTGAGATTAACATTGCTATCCAGTTAGTGTTAGTCACTCAGTCATGTCCGACTCTTTTCGACCCCATGGACAGTAGCCCATCTGGCTCCTCTGTCCATGGGATTGTCCAGGCAAGAATACTGGATTGAGTTGCCATTTCCTTCTCCAAGGGAGCGTCCCAACTCAAGGATCAAATCTTGGTCTCCTGCATTGCAGGCAGATTCTTTACCATCTAAGCCACCAGGGAAGCCCTTTCCCTTTGCTATTCAAGCCTTTTTTTTTTTTTAGTATATGTCTTGGTATATATGTTTTCCCTTTTCATTTTGAAAGAAATATTTCTTATAAGTAGCATATTACTGGATCTCTTTTTGTTAAATTTTTCTTCAGTATTTTTTCTATTTAAAAAAACTTTCTTTTCTGCTTTTATTAAATCGATAGTTTTATTTCTATTTTTCCCTCTTCTAGTTTGAAAGTTACATGTTCTGTTGCAATGATTTTGTGCTTTCCCTAAATTATTACTAAGCATTTTATTTTTTTTCTAACAACATCTAATGTTAATATCTAGAGCTTCCATCTATCCAAGGCACAAAATTTAGTTATGCTCTCCTCTCCAACTCATCACCTAGTTGGAATCACTGGAATTTTAATTCCAGATTGTTATAGAAAAAATATATACAAGTAAATTTTTCATGTCCAATGCAAACAACGTGTCATTATTTTCTTTCCTCGTAAGTACTTATTACCCATCATTACTTCCTTCTGTATTCACTATTCTTTAAGCATATGTTCTAATCATTATTCAGGAATATTTGTGCAGGTAATTTCCTAAATCCTGGTTTGTCTGTAAATATCATTATTCTCTCTCATATTTAAATTACAATTTAGTTGGATGTATCATCCCTATTTAAATTTATTTTGTAATATGTTCACATGTTCTGCCTCCGCACGTGTGTATTAATGCCCCGTGTTTCTCAGCTTCTTTTTTATATTTTCCATCTCCTTATACCCTCCTGACGCTGTGGCAGTTTTGATCTTCCAGGAATCAGATATTGTGGTGGAATTAGGAGTGCAAAAACTCTTGATGAGTTAACACTGGCATTATCAAAAGGGCATGGCAGGGTCCAGGGAAAGGGGGGCTGTCAGAATACTATACTTAGCAGACTCTCCTTGTCAGCCCAAAAGACACCCCAGAGCAAACTGCTTCTCAGAAGAGCCCCACATCACCACTGCCTTGATAAATCATTGGCTGAGGGCTAATCTGAGAAGAGCATGATGACCTTGACTCAAAAGCTAAGGTAGCCACTCACAAAGCCAACAGTGAAGACAGTCAGTTAAGCATTCCCTCTGTGGCCGGACTTATCCTTTCTGAAGGGGACCTGGGTATGTGTCTCATGTAGCAGAGATACATCCCGGGAGATTTTACAGCTTCCAAATCACCAGTTTCTCCTTAACTCCGCCTGTTCCACTGTTCAGTCTGTCTGTCTTGTTGTTCCTGCCTTAATTCCATTATACAGCCATTTTCATACCATTACAAAGATGACATGAAAATGCTTGCTGTTTTATACAGTCTCTTGGTATTGCTTCATGCGAGCTTTTCCGTCCTTTTTTTACCAAGAATGTTAATTACGCTTAGGACACACCTCCCTTCTGCTGCTCCTGGCAGCTCTGCGTTTCTCTGTGGCGTCCCTTTTGGAGTGGTAGTGCGCACATCTTTGTGATCCTTGCCTACAAGCTCAAGCTCACAGTTGAGTTAAACCTCAAGACTGTCAGCTGACTCTTCTCGGCCAGAAGCCTCTACTGAGGTCTTTCCTTTGCTGTTTCCAGCAAGATAGGAATTGGGTGATACGCAGCAGCAGGAGAAGACCTTCTCCCACCGTCTCTCCGGAATGACTGGCCATTCCGTTTCTGCCTCGTCTCTCCCCTCGAAGTGGCTCCTCTGAGCACAGCTGAGTGTTCAGACGCCTGGACGGGTGAGTGTGGTTCACGGAGCCTGGAGACCTTTCAGGCCCTCCAGTGTGTGCTTGGCATCCAGGTCCAGGGGTGTCAGCCTACCGCTCCTCCTGGGCCTGCTCCTGCTCCCCATCCTTACCCGCAAACCTCTGGAGCTTCTGCTTCTTTTGGCCAAATCCTACCTCTTGTCAGCCTCTCTTATAATCCTCCCAGCCTTTATTTCGAATATGCCTCTCTAATAACTCAATTAAAAGCCTATTTTGTGACACTTCGGGTGTTTGATACAGATCATGGAGATGATGGCATGAACTCCAAACACCATGTTGACTGAAGTCCTACTTTAATGAAATTTCATTTTCCCTGCAGTAGGAACATGAATCTGTGTTCGTTGAAATGAATAATGGGGATCTGAAGCTTTTCTCTCCAGAGGTCCCTTTGGATCTCACCTATGGCTCCATGGAACACAATGTTTAAAATCCTCATATTGATGATCTTCAGGGTCACATTACTCATGTATTTTATGATTCCAGGGTCCAGGAGTCACTGTGTTATTTGTAAGAATTCTGAAGTCTCAAAGGGCAGGGTGAATAGAATTCTTCCTCTTTTTCTCTTTATCCACAAACATAGCCTGTTAAAGAGCTGGGAAATTCCATAGGCTGTTTCCTAGGTCCAATACTGAACAAAGATAGAACCCTTACTTCCCTTAAACATTTTGGGCCTCTTTCTCCACATCTGTCAGAGAACAGCTGTTTTCCACATTCAATCATTCTTTCTCCCATTTCATTCCACTGATTATTAAAATATCCATGATAGTAATGACTGATGGCCTGAGGGGAATGCGGGCAGAAGCAAGCTGTGATTATCAATTGTATGCTTAGCCCAGGTCAGGGAAACCACCTTAGGAATGGCTGGCTGGTGAGAAGTTGGGTAACTTTTCCCTCATGGTTTGATAAAATTTATTAAGTCACATCTCAGTTTGCCTTTTTGTTTTTTTGATAATTTTTTTCGCACGTTTTAGTTTTGAAAGTTGAATTCACAGAAAGGACTCTAAAATATACCCATTGAGTGGTTCTGTTAATGTCTCTGGTTGAATAAAAATGTCCTTTAGTGTTCAAGGGAAAAAAAAAAAGTGAGAAAAAGAATCATGAAATTTCCTACAAAGGAAAATGTGAATACCATTAGCATTCCCCACATAGCATGGAGTTGGATGAAGACAAGTCTCTTCCAGATGTTCTGTGAAACACCAGCGCATGCTGTCAGAAAGAAGTCTGGTCAAGATAATGTTCTCCAAGAGGGTTGATTGTCTGATTTTGCTTACTATGAGAACCTATGTTTTAGAAATAATTATTAAGTAAAGTTTACTCCGTTGAAATATCAGTGTGTAAAAGCACTTTCCAATGTTTATTCTACGGAACAGTTGTCTTATGAGATGTGCTATGTGAAAAGACCCAATAGTCAAATAAATTTGGGAAGTAATTCCACATTTGCTCCTCCTTTGGGGGATCTTCCATGCATATTTTCATATTTAAACACTTTAATTATTATTAACCTGGCATTTCTCAAAACTATGTACCATATTACCCTTTTTGGTAAAGTTACTTGATACCTGTTGATATGGACAGGTATAGTATATCCTAGTGATTAAAAGAATGGGTCACAGAAAGAGGGACCTGATTTCCAGCCCTTCCATTAACAAGTTAACCTCTTTCAGTTTCAGTTCCTTATCTATAAAACGGAAACATCAACGGTTACCTTGCAGAACAGTTATGTTCACACGCAGTAATAAAACTAAAGAAACCAGCTCAGTGCCAGCCACGTGCAAAGAGCTCAGAAAATAGTAGCTGAATAAATAATGATTATCTTAATAAAATTAGTAGTAACAGAAACCCAGCAGAAAAGAAACCTTGAAGACCATAAAGCTGTAAACACATGGATATTTCACTTTTTCTTTATCTGGTCCTAAAGATCCAGAAACAGGTTTGCTGTTTAGAAAAATAAAAGAGATGGACATGCTCCTTAAAATCAGTTATTGTTATTATTCCTTTGGTGGAGCTCTCTCTGCACCAAAGTCCTACAATGCTTTCTGTTCCCTTTCTGACACTTATTTTATGTTTACCCTGACAAGGAAGTTGCTTCCTATAATCCCCATGTCCTTCCTCCCCCACTGTCTCCTCCTCAGTGAGGAGCTCGTTGTCCTTAAACACAGCCACTGTTCTGTGTCGCTGAGGAGGTCTCAGAGGAGCCTGGGGAGAGACATATTTTTGCCAAAAGTTGAACCTCAGGTCAAATTTGAATTGAGAGTTTCCAGCAGCTGTGTTTTAATAGGACAGCTGACCCTACCAGGAGGTGGTAGGTTTGAATTTTCCTGTTAGTTTCTGTTCTTTACTACTGGATTTGGTAAAAATAAATAAAACAAACAAAGCATTCAAATGTATTTGGCAGCTGTTCCTATCACTCCAGCATGGGTGCTCAGAATTTCAATGTTAAACCTGCTTAAACGTTAATCATGATTCAGGATTCAAGAAAAGGCATCCAGTGTAGTATAATGACTGAGTACATGAGCTTTGCTGGTTAAGGCTGGGATCTGCTTATATTAGAATAATTCACTTGGCCTCCACAGACCTCATTTTCTTTATCTGTAAAGTGAAAGCAAAAAGGTCCATATTTATGAAAGTGATGATTAAAATTAAAAGAAATAGTGCATAATATTTGCTATTCTGTGGGCCTAGGAGATTGTTAGCTTTCAGGAAAGTGTGAAAGTTAACAGTTTAGCAGTTTTTGCATGAGTTAAGTTTCTATCCCAAATGGGAATTTTGCTAACCATTCCTTGTCCATACAGATATTAATGTATGCAGCCATGAAATTAAAAGATGCTTGCTCCTTGGAAGAAAACCTATGACCAACCTAGACAGCATATTAAAAAGCAGAGACATTACTTTGCCAACACAGGTGCGTCTAGTCAAGGCTATGGTTTTTCCAGTAGTCATGTATGGATGTGAGAGTTGGACTATAAAGAAAGCTGAATGCTGAAGAATTGATGCTTTTGAACTGTGGTGTTGGAGAAGACTCTTGAGAGTTCCTTGGACTGCAGGGAGATCCAACCAGTCCATCCTAAAGGAAATCAGTCCTAAGTGTTCATTGGAAGGACTGATGCTGAAGCTGAAGCTCCGATACTTTGGCCACCTGATGCGAAGAACTGACTCACTTGAAAAGACCCTGATGCTGGGAAAGATTGAAGGTGGGAGGAGAAGCGAACAACAGAGGATGAGATGGTTGGATGGCATCACCGACTCGATGGACATGAGTTTGAGTGAGCTCTGGGAGTTGGTGATGGACAGGAAGGCCTGGGGTGCTGCAGTCCATGGGGTCACAGAGTCAGATACAACTGAGTGACTGAACTGATATTAACGTATCTCATGCCCTTTAAAACAGCTTGCAGACCAGGTCATATATAAGGAAATGTTATGTTCTAAAGTCAGAAATGTCAGATCAAAAGACAGAGTCTTATCTGATCTAGGGTCTAGGGGGACACTGTGTTTGAAGGGCATGACTCCGCTGTGCCCCCCTTTGTGTGGCAAAGCAATAAAGCCATTCCTTTCTACTTTACCACCATCCCCCCCCAAAAAAATTTCAGAGTCTCTTAGCAAATGGGCATTTGTCTCTGAGGAAAAGTTATAGAAACCTTCTAATGTCAAAGAATTTTAGAGCTGTTTTGCTAGCTGGAGGATTAAAGACAAGAATGCACACCGGAAGCAGCGTCTGCTTTCATCTCGGTCTCCTTGTGTGTGTGAGTGTCAGGCACTCTCTCATGTCTGACTCTTTGCGACCCCGTGGACTGTAGCCCGCCAGGCTCCTCTGTCCATGGGACTCTCCAGGCGAGAATGCTGGAGTGGGTTGCCATGTCCTTCTCTAGGGACCTTCCCGATCCAGGAAACAAACTCATCTTTCCTGCATGGCAGGCAGGTTCCTCACCACTGAGCCATCAGCAAAGCTCAAGGAGCCCAACCTGTTCACGATTTATCTTTCTTTCTTCTTCTTTGTTAAAGTCGCTCAGTCATGTCCGACTCTTTGCAACCCCATGGACTATGCAGTCCATGGGATTCTCTAGGCCAGAATACTGGAGTAGGTAGCCTTTTCCTTCTCCAGAGGATCTTCCCAACCCAGGGATCAAACCCAGGTCACCTGCATCGCAGGCGGATTCTTTACCAGCTGAGCCACAAGAGAAGCCACAAGCGAATTCTCTCTCTGGCTGTGTCTAAACTATTATTCTACCTGATAAGCATTTTCTATTAAGTGATTGTATTAATATTTTTATAACCTTGATATTTTTTAGGTATTTTGATAATTTCTTATGATTTTAATTCCCTCTGTATGTCCTTATTTACAAAACATACATATTTTATACTTTATATCATATGTTTCTATTAATTGAAATGATAGTAGATAGATCTGTATCAGCTGTTTCTTATATCTGTTGTCTCTTGTCCGTGCTGGATTATTTTCACATGATCATTTCCTTTTGTGACTTGAAGTTCTAAGCTCTTCTTCCTTTAAAGTCTTAGATGAGGGCATATGGATTTAGCAAGAAACTCTGTAGGAATTTTCCAAGTACCCAACTAAGACCAAAGACCAGGGGTCATTAGTATATTAATAGCAAATCGTGTGGCTTAACAAATCATTAAGAGGTTTAAATTCAAATCCTACACCCAAAAGTGAAACAGGGTTATCATTTTAATTTCACAGATTCTTGGAGGATACTTTTTCCACCCAGAGACTAGTGACAGGTGAACATGTTTTCTTGACTTTCTAGTATGCTGAAGGATGGTTTTGAATATACTCTTCTTTTCATGAGGTAGTCCCAGTTTAATGGAACTTAGAATCAATTCTCATCTTTACCTTGGTGGGCCCAAGTCTTATCTGCTGTCTCTGAATATGTGTTAAATTCACTGGTCTGTAGTTTAGGGCCACACTCACTCCCAGGTATGGCATTAGCACCTGCATTTCTGTTCTTGTTTATGGTTCCATTTTCATTCATGGCCCTGGGGGATTTAGCTTTAGTTCTGACAGGCTGGGCTATGCATTTAAAAGAAAGTTTGCATCATTTTGTTGAGAATGTTTAAACATTTATTACAGATGGGTTCTGGTTTCTGTAGTCATCTGTGTTGTCCCAACCCAGGGTTAAGCAGAGTTGTTTCAACCTAGGGTCCTTCTGTGGTTCTGGGAAGTTGGTAGCGCTAAGAGGGTAGGTAGTATGGTGGCTGTCAGACCTTCCCTTGCTTTCAGCAGAGCTGCTTTGCTTTTTGTCTGTTTTATACACTGGGTTTCTAAGTAAGGATTGGTTGCACATACAGTTTCCCTTTTCAAATAAAAGTTTTTTAATCCTGCATTAAACTTAATAATGGAAAACATTGAGGTTTTGTGTGAAAAATATGAATCTCATTGTCCAATGACATGAAAACCTAACAAATTCCAAACAGCTACCATCATCCTACGTAAACATGCACCCCTTTTATGTTCCTGCAGGAGAAATCGCCTCAAACTTGAGATGTACTTGAGGCAATCACACTTCCCCAGGGAGCAAGCCACTCCAGGAAGAAGTTGAACAAAGCCAGAGACCCATTAACTTTTGTGAACTAGGAAAGGTTCCTTCATTAAGGCGGCAGCAGTGGGAACCTCACGTCTGGAAAGAGTCAATAATGCATTAGGTTACTTAAGCTGTAGAAAGAGTTCATTGACCATGTCCTTTTAAAGGCTGTCGTCAAAGGACTTGCACCATGGAGGCAAGAACTTTTCCAGCCCCCAAGAGGCTCCAAATAAGGTAAAATATTTGCTGTTGGGACCCTGCCCTAGATAAAGTACAGCAGAAGGAACAGAACAAACATGGGAGGTTGAGGAAGTTGGGTAAAGCGTGAGAAGAAGGCAAAAGTAGAGGAAGGGATCAGCTGGCTGCAGAAGAGAGACAAAACTATGCTAACATGGACAAAATCCCCGGATGTGGCATGTGAAACATTGCACATCTTAGAGTCAGAGGCTTGCTAGAATCAACAGAACGGCCTTCACCAGCTAACATACAAGTATAGTTTCCTGACAGTTCTGATTAATAACGACCTCTGGTGAGGTTCCCTCCCACTGCCCGTGGGTACACTCAGTTGGCCTTCACCCTGTCTCTATACCAAACCAAGATTGTTCCGACATTGACCCATTGGACATCCTATCACTTCTGTCAGCTGTACTTCTCCGCTTGGGATTTCTGTCTGACCTCAAATGCTTCTTGCTCGGCGATGCTGATCCTCCTCTTCCACATGCCCCTCCACGCAAAGCTAAAGGAGGCTCCCTCTCAACATGAGTTCTTAGCACTCTGCAACTTCCCTTTAATGCACTTAACACAACTGTAATCATATAATCATTTTTTTTCACCTAAGAATAAATAGATTTCTTTACTGACCAGAATGTATGTTGGATAAAAGCAGGGATGGGCTATTTTCTATAACTAGGATCATCCCTGGTACTCAAAATATATAAAAAATCAGGGAAATGAAAAGTTTTAAAAAGTGAAGACAGATTTTTTTACAAGTTAAATACAATTAGACTTGTAATAAAGTACTTTATAGGGCTTCCCAGGTGGCTTAGCGGTAAAGAATCTGCCTGCAATGCAGGAGGTGCAGGAGACACCAGTTCAATCCCTGGGTCTGGAAGATTCCCTGGAGGAGGAAATGGCAACCCACTCCAATATTCTTGCCTGGGAAATGCCATGGACAGAGGAGCCTGGCGGGCTGAAGTCCATGGGGTTGCAAAAGAGTCACATATGACTGAGGAACTAAACAACAACAACAACAAAGTACTTTATGGAGTCAACTGTTGATTCCCCAGGAGACCACCAAAAGAGTCATTTAATCAGGAAAAGCTAAATTTATTAGATTAGTGCAAGAAGGAAGACAGAATCTTAGTGCTGTTTTAAAAATAGAAGTATGTAAGGTATACCATTCTACTGGCATAAAGTGAAGAGGAACTAAAGAGCCTCTTGATGAGGGTAAAAAAGGAGAGTGAAAAATCTGACTTAAAGCTCAACATTAAAAAAAACCAAGATCATGGCATCCAGTCCCATATCTTCATGGCAAATAGAAGGGGAAAATGTAGAAGCAGTAACAGATATTATTTTCCTGGGCTCCAAAATCACTGAGGATGGTGACTGCAGCCATGAAATTAAATGAAACTGCTCCTTGAAAGGAAAGTTATGACAAACCTTGACAGCATATTAAAAAGCTGAGACATCACTTTGCTGACTAATGTCCATATACTCAAAGCTATGGTTTTTCCAGTTGTCCTTGCACAGATGTGAGAGTTGGACCATAAGGAAGGCTGAGTGCCAAAGAATTGATGCTTTTGAACGGTGATGCTGGAGAAGACTCTTGAGAGTCCCTTGGACAGCAAGGAGATCAAACCAGTCAATCATAAAGGAAATAAAACCTGAATATTCTTTGGAAGCACTGATGCTACAGCTCCAATGATTTGGCCGCCTGATGCGAAGAGCTGACTCATTGGAAAAGAACCTGATGCTGAGAAAGATTGAAGGCAGAGGGGGAAGCAGAGGATGAGATAGTTAAATAGCATCACCAAATCAATGGATATGAACTTGAGCAAACTCCGGGAGATAGAGAAGGACAGGGAAGCCTGGCTTACTGCAATTCATGGGGTCACAAAGAGTCGGACACAACTTAGCAACCGAACACAACAGCAATTAAGGTTTTGGGACTTGGGGTGTGAATATAAGGCAGGTCTTACAAGATGGAAATTCACTGGGAGAGGGCAGAGATGGTGACATGGTAATTTTGGATTGACGAGCACAGTGACGTGCGGGTCTTGAAGTAATTCTTGATGAGGAGGGTATCATTCTCTATAAGTAAGCTGTTTAGTTGTTCACAGGCTTATCTTCCACCAGCAAGTATTTCCTAGAGCAAGCAGTAAAATTACTATTATATATATTTTTTTATTCTCAGCAATGTTTAGCAGAGAAATAGATAAGCATACAGTATCTCAGAGTTATTTAGCCCACAGAGAGGAAATTATGACTCTTTCTGGTATTGTCAAACACAGGGAGAGGGAATAATTTTTGTTTGAATTCTCAGCCTCCCCTTTTTAGTCATACTTTGACTTGAATTTAATGATAAACCATAGCTGTGTGGAAACTTGATCAACCCACATTTCCACTGATATTTGATTGCTATGCCATCAGGGAAGCCCTGGGTTATCATCCTTTTTAGAAATCAAAAAGTTGCAGGTTGTCTTGTTCTTTCTTGCTGGAAGATTGTTGGATCATTTTTTGGGACGGTAGCTTCATTCGGATACTTCAAAACTAAGAGAAAGCTTATAATCAGATTGTACTGATTATAATTATACCATTTCTAAGCCAGGAGCCCAGGGGCCCACATGAAACCAAGAGAACAGATCCTGACCCCAATTTGGAAGACATCAAAGAACCACATATGGGATATTGGATAAAGTATCTAATTTCACCTTCTTTCTTTATGTTTAGTTCCTGAAGGTTGTTTGAGAGTAGCAAATAGAAGTTTGCTACCAGAAGTAAAACTACAAAAAAAAAAAAATCCAAGAATTTTTTATTTATATTTCCTGACTGCCCATATTTAAATTCAATCATTTAGTCTTTAAGGTTTGTCCCTGAGTAAATATCCACGGGGAGAACTTGGTGAGAAAGAAAGGTTGCCTTTTGAGAATTAGTACATGCTGGCATAGCAGCCCCATGAATTCTGACGATAAAAAGTGGATGCGTAGGAAAGGGAAGCAATTTACTAGAAATGGAGCAGGTAGAAAATACCAAATACTAGATATGAATCTGAGCTCTCTGATTCTAGCCATTGTGTGCACCACACTATATCATGTAATCTCCCTGTGAAGGATAACATGAAACACAACTATGAGTTAACCCCATACATTTTTTTTCCTAATAATAAAATTATAGTCATATCATTCTCACCTGATATTTAAGTTATTTATCTTTTGAAGGATAAACGGGGGCTTGGGTTTTTCCTGCAGACAGTGTGAAGCCACAGGCGAGACGGGGAAGGAATCCACAAGATCAGTTTTGCTCTTGTGGTCGTCGTGTGTGGGATGAGAGCGAACATGGCTGGAGTCCCAGATACCCCTATTTATAACCGTAGAAGGTTTAAAGCAATCTTCTTCTTAGATATAAGGTTATCTGCATAGATCCACTGTCAGATGGGAAGGACTGTTGTTTTCTAACTTTAAGAAGGATGCATAATATAGGCCAAGATAATCACTAGTGATGCATACAGCAGAGATTAATTTGAAAATTTAATATCCAAAGATTGGAGGACTTGCTTATGAAGCCATAGCTTCTAAATTATATTGAGGCATGGGTTGGTAACAAGTGCTCAGGAGCTTCAATGTGCAGAAGAATATTAAAAGATACCACATGTCCTCTAATTAAAATCACAGCAAAGTGGAGTAATGATTGCAGATATGATATTAGCAAAGGGTAGGAGGGCAATCTGAGAGCGGTGCCAGGAAGCCAACAGAGGCTGGAAACCATGGCCTCCAGGGGGATTCTCCAAATCGCAGCAAAATCCCTGGAAATTAGCAAGAGCCAGAGGGAAAGCTAATGTTCATTGCTGGCATTATAATAGAGAATGAAAATATTGCTCTATCACACATGATTTGGACAAAGGTTTGGTCTGTTTGTTCAGTGCAAAGTGGCAACTGGGAGCAATTAAAAGCAGTCTGAGATTGCAAGCAACTCACACCCAGCAATAAAAATCAGATGCTCCCAAGCACTTGATGTTTTAGGAATTTTTGATTGGTTGATTGTATCGTCTCTGTGTGATTGTTTGCTTGCTTTGTAATTTCTTTTTAGAGGCGGGTTAGTAGGACAGAGCCAGCAAAATGGAAGCCTTCCATTCATTCCTAAGAGGACAGTATTGGAGCTTTTCAAGAGAACTGGCAGACCTTGCATATATGAATCTTTCCATAAAATTGACATGAAAAATGTGTCATTTAGAACATGTCTATCATTTTAGAGACATGGGTTTCTAGGGCAGCAGAGAATAGTTGAGATGAAGTCACAGATGCTGAAGCTGAAGCTCCAATAAAGAGCCAGCTCATTGAAAAAGACCCTGATGCTGGGAAAGATTGAAGGCAGGAGGAGAAAGGGGTGACAGAGGACAAGATTGTTGGGTGGTATCACCGACTCAATGGACATGAGTTTGAGCAGGCTCCAGGAGATGAAAGTCAGGGAAGCCTGGTGTGCTGCAGTCCACGGCGTCATAAAGAGTCAGACATGACTTAGTGACTGGACAACATGACGACAACACAACGTGAGGGTTTGGTTTGTTTTATTTTGTTTTGTTTTTTCGATAATTTCTCTCCAAATTGGAGGAAGCTGGTTGGAATTAGCATGAAAGATAGGTATCATTCCCTTCATTAGCCCATCCCTATTTAACCTTCATAACCAGATTTTCCTCCTCTGTAGTTGCACTTCCTGGGTCCTAACAAAAGAATGGAGTGAGACTTAGGTGGAGATTGCTTTATAAGCAGGGGATATTCATACATACGGCCCACACTCTACCACCTGCCATGTGATGCTCACAGCAGGCATCATTAAACCTTCACAGCACTCTTTCCCCATCTCCAGAAGCATTCTCAGAATCCTCTCAACAGAAGGTTCCAAAAGTCACTATCAATCTTCAGACGCTTCATGTAAAATGCTAGTCACATGCCGTGTGTGTGTGCTTAGCCTGTCAGTCCTGTCTGACTCTTTGAGACCCCTTAGACTGTAGTCACATACTACAGAAACTCTAAAAATTTAGGAGACTCCCGAATATATCTCATCAACAAAAAAACAGATGATCTATACAGTAAGGTGTAGGCAATATCACTGAATTAACCGTCAGAAGTCCAGGGCTTCTCTAACTTCCTCTGCTTATCACTCTTGTAATTTTTAACAAGTAATGATACCTTTGATCCTCAGTTGCTTCATGTATAAAACTGAAGTTATGTGTACCAGTAACACTTTGGAAGTGATACAACAATAAAACACAATAGTAGAATATTTTGTGAGCCATGGGAAAATATAAGGGCAAATTCTGTTATTGGCATTAGACTCTGGTAATTATTAACTCCACTGTTTGATTCTTTTCACAATTATTGGCAGAAGCACCTTTGCTCAAACTTCTTTACCCCAGTTTATACCGTACTCCTCACTTCAGTTGTCCTCAAATTAGAATGGCCATCAGAATTTGTGGTGAGAGCTTCTTAAAACACAGATTACTGAGCTCCCCTACCAGGATTCCTGATCCAGTAAGACAGGGGGCGGGGGAGGGAGGGCAAGAATTTGCAATTCTAACAAGTTCCCAGCGATTTTGATGTGGCAGATCCAGGGCACTATTTAGGGAAGTTCTGCCTCACTTAAATTCTACATTCTCATGTTTAACCTATTTCCCATATATTCTAGGAGGCATCTGCAATGAACCCAACCCCAGATATTTCTCATTTCCCAAAACGGCTACACCACTGAGTTTTCTCCCATTCCTGCGAGGCTTAGAATGTTCATGTGTATTTTTAGAAATCTTCATTTGTGAAATGCCTTGCCTTCCCAGAGAGACTGAGAAGTTCCTGAGGCTTCAGATTGATAACTGTTTAGATCTTTCTCTATTACCACTGACACTGGTCTAAGCACCCACCTGCCCCCAAAGTAACCCCCTCAAAATGTCTTCTGGGTAGTTCTTGAGGATTCCCTAAGTCTCTGCCCAAAGGATATGACAGCTCCTAGGCATCCTTTTTCCATAGTCGGCACACCTGTCCCCGCACAGCTACTGTCCTAGGGAGATTAATCTTCCACTGGACACAGCTACCCTTCCCTTCGTGGGTGATCACACCGCTTCATCACTCAGGCCTCAGGAGGAGACTTATCGCCAAATTCCAGACTTTTTGTTGGAGAGTCCCATAAACAGACTTGGCATTTTCCTTAATTTTCTATAATAACAGAAAGTAGTCTTTAATATATTTGGAGATTTGGCTAAAGAATAACAAATATCCATTGTTGTTCCATCACTAAGTCATGCCCGACTCGTTGCAACCTCATGCACTGCAGCACATCAAGCTTCCCTGTCCTTCACTATCTCCTGGAGTTTGCCCAAACTCATGTCCATTGAGTTGGTGATACCATCCAACCATCTCATCCTCTGCTGCCCTCTTCTCCTCCTGCCCTCAGTTTTTCCCAGCACCAGAGTCTTTTCCAATGAGTCAACTCTTCTCATCATGTGGCCAAAGTATTGGAGTTTCAGCATTAGTTCTCCCAATAAATATTCAAGGTTGATTTCCTTTAGGATTGACTGGTTTGATCTCCTTACTGTCCAAGGGACTCTGAAGAGTCTTCTTTAGCACCAAGAAGTAATTGCAGAAATCAATTTGTAATTACATCCCAGACCCAGGCCCAGGCCCATACTATAGTTTTGGGCTTCTGACTTGCTCCCATTGGGTATCCACATGGCTAGCTCCTGCCACTAGAATTAATCCTGTTTTCTTTGTGTCTTGGACTCTTAGATCCAGAGAAAGAAAGACCATTCCCCCATCTTTGCAGTCTCTCTCCCAAATCCTGAGTCCTTGTATTTCTGCCTGTACCTCTTCTCAGCATTCTTTGAGGAGACAGCCAGTCCTTCAGAGAAAGCCTTGCTTCTACCCAAAAGGAGTGATATAGGGTAGCTGGATATCAGTACATTCCTAAGTATCTATTATTTAGTCTTAAAAATCACTTTTTTCTCAGAGGATCAATGACCCCATTCCTTTTTCATTCTCTGTTTACCCAGAATCCCCAAAATTTGGGGGTGTAACTTCATCCACAATCACCTTGTTATTGTGTGTGTGTGTGTGTGTGTGTGTGTGTGTTAGTCGCTCAGTCGTGTCCAACTCTTTGCAACCCCATGGACTGCAACCCACCAGGCGCCCCTGTCCATGGGATTCTCCAGGCAAGAATACTGGAGTGGGTTGCCATGCCCTCCACCAAGGGATCTTCCCAACCCAGGGATTGAACCTGGGCCTCCCACATTGCAGGTGGATTCTTTACTATCTGAGCCTCCAGGGAAGCCCTGTGTTGGCAAGTAAATACATATCAATATGAGCTCTTTGAATCTATCTGAAGGCCCCTGTGACTTGAGAAACAGCTTGAGTAGCTAAATTCTGGAATTCCCAGTGTCTCCTCTGCTCCTACTGCCCTCTCTCTTTCCTTTCGCACACCTCCACTGCATCAGGGTACACTTGCAGCAGACAAAAGTCCTTGAGCCTGTTTGTCCACACGACAGACCAACCTTTTATCCATCCTGCCCCCCCATCCTGAATAATTCTCTGCTTTGCATCTGCCAGTGATTTACCCGGGCAACCACAGGTGCCTGCTTGGAAGGCCCTGCCTTGAGCATAGATCCCCGGCTTGTCCCCATTGCTGATTTGTTAAGATGAGCCTGTCCATCTGTCCACATGCCGCAGACCCTGGGTGGCAAAAAGCAATACGAGGAAACCCCTCTTTGACGGCCCTCCCGGCATGATGCCGGCGTGAGCAGAGGTTATTATCCTGTAGCGTCACTGCTATTTGCAACAGTCCCCAGTAGAGCTGCTGACTGGCGAGACAAAGCGGAGATTCGGTTAACACAGCCTCTGTGCCTTGTAAGAGACGGTATTGTGCTGGGCTCTGAGTGTCTTTTACTGCCCTTCGATTGGTGTATCGATTGCCATTGGACACTCTTTGTCCCATGGAAGTTGTCGCTGGTGTATTTATTTAATAAATCCCAACTTGGGCGATGACCACAGCAGGGCTGACTTGGCCTCTGCACTTCTTGATGAACTGGGGAGAGAAAGAGGCTAAGAGTGTGAGGGCGTTCTCCAGTCCCAGGTCTGCCACGAAATTGCTCTATGACCTTGGCTGAATCTCTTCTCCTCTAGGGACCTTGAAGCCCTTCTCTAGATCCCAGGTCTGACACAAGAGGAGTCGATGATTCCGTGATTCTTATTTCAAGACTCCCAGCTCCCAAGAGTTGCAGCGTGAACTGCTTCAGAAGCCCCCAAAATAGCAGCAAAGTAATTGCGATGTATATTCTAATAGCAGCAGCTGTAGTAACAGAGCCACCCCTCCCTGGGTTTCCTCTTTAGGGGTGATATGCCAGAATGAGAAACAAAATTACTGTGTCTGTTCAGCAAATTCCTCCTGACAAAATCTTTAAGCGTTGACAAGAGTAATATACTGAAAATTAGTTTAGAAGTGTTTCAAGTTTCAAAAATCAATCAAAATCAAATTAGGTTCTGAAGACGCTGTCTGTTGAGTTTTAGGAAAAAATAAAGATTCGCTTCAGCAACTTGGGAAACTGGCTTTGACCCCAAAAGAGGTGACTCTCGGTAGAAAAGTAATTGTCCTTCCTTACATCTACCTTTTAGGCCCCCTCCAAGCAACTGGCTGAGTTTCCCTTTGTTCTATTGTCCCAGACATTTGTAAATAACTTACCAGTTGACCTACATTTTAATCCCATTTCATTGCTTTCATCTTTCAACCTTCAAACCACATCCAAAGCTGAACGAGAGAAAAATTTTAAAGAGCAAAAGAACTAGTCTTACCTCCCAGGGTAGTAAAAAGGACTGGTGGTGGGAAAAAAAAAAAAATTAGTAGCCCATGATCTCTCCTAATCTTGGTCTGATTGTCAAGTGCAAATAACAGATGGTGGAAAAATTCATATTTAGGACATGGGAAGGCATGCCTCAACGGGTGCATGTAAGAAACAAGAGTTCCAGCTTTGACTTCA
Source organism: Cervus canadensis (assembly GCF_019320065.1). Classification (NCBI taxonomy): domain Eukaryota; kingdom Metazoa; phylum Chordata; class Mammalia; order Artiodactyla; family Cervidae; genus Cervus; species Cervus canadensis. The sequence continues at coordinate 38,951,669 of NC_057415.1, read as the reverse complement.
GTCCTTCTCTGGATGCATGGCTCATATATCAGGATCTTTCCCAGCCTGGAGGATAATAGTGATCCCATTGACTTCTATGCTCAAACTACAGTGGCTCAGTTACCTTCTCACAGTGACTCACCCCACCCACCCTGACTACCCTCCCCCTTTCTTAATATTTTTGAGGACTTCTCAGAGGGATTAATGTGTATCTGCAAACCAGGTTGGGGGCCACAGTCACCACAAAGAGGCCCTCTTGTTCTTTTCCTTTTGGCTCATCCATGCCTATTGCCTGTGAAGTCGCCATAGCCGACATGCTCCTTGAAAGCTGCCAGTGCCTGGGCCCAGGCTGTTCTTACACATTGTTTCCAAGGGCTCATATCCTTTGAGTGGAGCTGGACGCTGGCCTCCCTTTGCTGTGTGCAGACTAGGTCTCCAAACATCACTGCTTGGACCTAGAAGCCCTTTGTTCACAAATATTTTATTAAAACATTGCACTCAGTTTCTGGCAAAAGCCCTCTAATCATCAGTGCCTAGATCCAGATATGGGGCTGATGGTGAGTGAGTGTGTGTGTGTGAGTGAGTGAGTACTGAGGGACTGGAGTGATGCTCTGCTTTATCACAACCCCAGCACGCTCAAGTAATCTCAAAACTCAGTTTTGGATATATTAGCAAGGGGTATTTTCTCAAATCCCCCAAAATAATTGTGGGGAAGGAAATGGCAACCCGCCCCAGTGTTCTTGCCTGGAGAATCCTATGAACAGAGGAGGTGATGGGAAACAGTCCACAGGGTCACAGAGAGTCAGACACAACTGAGCAACTAAGCAATATAATTGGATGGGGGTAGGATTTGCCCACTTATATAATGATATGCTCCTTATGTCTGGTGACGTAGAACGAGGACAGTCTGCCCTCTCCAAATAAATCTCTCTAACTTTGAAGAGAAAAAAGAAATGGCAACCATTTGAAGGGGTAGATGTCCAAGTTTCCGAGTCCCAAGGAACTTAGGGTTTTCACAATAAGCTTTACTCAGTGTTTGTATGATATGTGACATTTATGTGGTGACCCCTCATAGCCAAATCAGTAGTTTCTAACCCATTAATCTAGAACTGCCTACTTGTACCCCTATATACAAGCTCACTTTCACACAAAAGAATCACGTCACCGTTTTCATCAGGTTCATGAGTTTACATAAATCTATCTCCCTATTCCCTGGAGAGTTTAAATTACTAAGGATTTCAGTGACTTTTCAAGTTAATAGCAACTTCTCTTAGGTTCCCGTGCATGCATGCTTTCTGAGTTGCTTTAGTCGCGTCTGACTCTGTGACTCTATGGACTGACTTTTGTAGATGGACAGGGAAGCCTGGCGTGCTGCAGTCCACGGGCTCACAAAGAGTCGGACACAGCTGAGCAACTGAACTGAACTGAACTGATGGACTGTAGCCTGCCAGGCTCCTCTCTCCATGGGATTCTCCAGGCAAAAATACTGGAGTGGGTTGCCATTTCCTCCTCCAGGGGATCTTCCCTACCCAAGGATCCAACCCGCGTCTCTTAGGTCTCCTTTACTGGCAGGAAGCTTCTTTACCACTGTTGCCGCCTGGGAATCCCTAGGTTACCACAGTCCTCACTCTGGCCTATCACGGGTTCTTGTAATTGTCAATGTGGTGCTTCCTACATCGAAAGCATTAGCGCTCAGCCTTTCCTGCTTTGTCCCAGCAACTCCAGTTACGTACGGGTGATCTGCCTGTGGCTGGTTTCACTCTGCACAGCGAGAGAGATGTTTGTTTTAGACAAATATCCTGAGAGCCAGATGTCCCTCCTCCTGAGATGGGTGTACTTCCGGCCTTCAGCACAGCCCGGGGCTAGAAACGTACCAGGCTGGTGGGTGCTGGTATGGATGCAGGAACTTTGTGGCAGGGGATACCTAGATGGAAGACTCATCTATTTATCCCAGCAGCCTAGAAAAGAACTTGGCACACAGCGTGTACTCACTGAGAAACCTGTATGCAGGTCGAGAAGCGACAGTTAGAGCCCTGTATGGAGCAACTGGTTGGTTCAAGATCGAGAAAGAAGTATGACAGGGCTGTCTGCTGTCCCCCTGTTTGTTTCACCTACACGCTGACCACACCGTGAGGAGTGCCAGGCTGGATGAGTTACAAACTGGAATCGAGATAAGTATAAGGTAGAAGCAACCTCAGATATGTGGTGGATACCACTCTAATGGCAGAAAGCGAAGAGGAACTAAAAAGACTCTTGATGAGGGTGAAGGAGGGGAGTGAAAGAGCCAGCTTAAGGTTAAATATTTAAAAAAAAAAAAAAAGCCAACAACTAAGATCATGGCATCCAGCCCCATTGCCGCATGGCAAACAGGGGGTAAAAGGCGGAAATAGTGACGGATTTCCTCTTCTTGGGCTCCAAAATCACTGCAGACAATGACTGCAGCCAGGAAATCAGAAGACAATTGCTTCTTGGCAGGAAAGCAATGACAAACCTAGATAATGTGTTGAAAAGCAGAGACATTACTTGACTGACAAAGGTCTGTATAGTCAAGGCTATGGTTTTCCCAGTGGTCACTTACCGTTGTGAGAGCTGGACAGTAAAGAAAGCAGAATACCAAAGAATTGGTGCCTTCGAACTGTCTTTCACTGGAAAAGACTCCTGAAGGTCCCCTGGAGAATAAGGAGATCAAACCAGTCCATGTTAAGAAAGATCAAGCCTGAATATTTACTAGAAGGACTGATGCTGAAGCTCCAGTATTTTGGTCATCTGATGTGAACAGTCAACTCGTTGGAAAAGTCCATGATGCTGGGAAAGATTAAGGGCAGCAGGAGAGAGCATCAGGGAAAGAGGTGGCTGCACAGCATCACCGAGGCAATGAACATGAACTTGGGCAAACTCCAGGGGATGGTGAGGGACAGGGAGGCCTGGCGTGCTGCAGGCCATGGGGTCATAAAGAGTCGGACATAACTGGGCGACTGAACAACAACAGTGGATGAATAGAAGGGTGGGTAGAAGAAAGGATGGAAGGAAGGATGGGTGGAAGGAAGAATAGCAAAGTCAATGACAAAATTAATATATATATTCTGGAAACAATGATAATCAAAGTTATGCTAAAAATACAATTTTTTTGCCTGCTTAATAACTACAACACGGGCATTTGGAAAATTCAATATAGACAAAACTAAGTTTTGCAACAAATTCTCTGAGTAAAACTAGTGCTAACCCCAATGTTCATCGCAGCACTGTTTATAATAGCCAGGACATGGAAGCAACCTAGATGCCCATCAGCAGATGAATGGATAAGGAAGCTGTGGTATATATACACCATGGAATATTACTCAGCCGTTAAAAAGAATTCATTTGAATCAGTTCTAATAAGATGGATGAAACTGGAGCCCATTATACAGAGTGAAGTAAGCCAGAAAGATAAAGAACATTACAGCATACTAACACATATATATGGAATTTAGAAAGATGGTAACGACAACCCTATATGCAAAAACAGAAAAAGAGAAACAGAAGTACAGAACAGACTTTTGAACTCTGTGGGAGAAGGTGAGGGTGGGATGTTTCGAAAGAACAGCATGTATATTATCTATGGTGAAACAGATCACCAGCCCAGGTGGGATGCATGAGACAAGTACTCGGGCCTGGTGCACTGGGAAGACCCAGAGGAATCGGGTGGAGAGGGAGGTGGGAGGGGGGTCAGGATGGGGAATACGTGTAACTCTATGGCTGATTCATATCAATGTATGACGAAACCCACTGAAATGTTGTGAAGTAATTAGCCTCCAACTAATAAAAAAAAAAGGAAAAAAATTAAAAATAAAAATAAAACTAGTGCTAAATTATTATTGTGTTTCCATGTGCTCGAGTTTCCATGCATATAAGGCAAAACGTATTTTTCTTAACAAAATTCTTGTAAGTATATTCTGTTTTATAGCATCTCTCCTTTTTCACACTTAAGTTATACCACAGGGGGTTTTTCTTCTTTAATATGATGTAAAGTTTTCTTGTCAGATATTATTCTTATTGATTCACAGTACTCTGTTGCATTGGTATAATCAGTTTTGTTTAATTTTCTATTCTTTGACATTTAAACTTTAAAGAATTTTTGTAAATTATGAATAAATAGGCTAAAACAATTTTACACATATATGTGCATATTTTAGGAACTGTTGGAAGATACACAAACACACCCCTCTCATGTTCTATTGACTGACTGATTGATCTGCCTTCTATCTGTATCTGCATCATGCAAGTGAGTGCCAATTTCAGGGACCAAATCTTTGCTTTTCTCACTTTTGGGTACTTCTTGAAAGCAATGAAAAAAGAAAGGAATACTTCAACTCTGATAGATTTTCATACATAAATTACTTCAGTGGCAAGTTGTAGGAATAGAATAAGACCACAATTTTCCTAAAATCAAAAACTCGGGAATCATTAGATTCCCCCATCTTCCCCTTTCCTGACATTGATGAACCCTTGAGTCTGGTCCAGATAACTTTCATAAGGTGGCCCCCAGGCCTTTCTTCTCCAGCCCTCCTGGCACTATTGTAGTTCAGGGACCCTGCTTGCTCTCCTGAGTCATCCAAATTGCTTCTTGTCAGGGCTCATTACCTACAATTTCTCTTTTTAATGTAACATTTCCCATGGTATTTTCCATCAAACACCGGCGCCCATGGGATACATAATGAAAGAAGTCCCACGGCAAGTGAAATTATGAAAGCTTTCCTATTCTGTCTTCCTGGAGATTCATTGAGCGTATCAGTGTATTAGATGTTGTAGCACATTCTATAGCTAAATCATCAAAACAGGAAAAAATCAATAAGAAAAAGTTTAATTAGCTTGGTTGAACCTAAAATTTACTAACCTTTTCTCATTCATTCTTTCAACAAATATTTATTGTGTAACTACTATTTCTGATAGCTGTGGGTTTGTGTTTGTAGGTTTGTAACTGAGACACCTTTTAACAACCAGTTGAACTTGTGCTTTAAGAATACATTTTGGGGGATACTTTTACATTGAATCTTTCACACAGCTGATAAATTAATTTTCTAAAGACCCTGTAAATTTATGTGTATATATATATGAAATATATAGTTGTTGTTGTTGTTTAATGGCTAAGTTGTATCCAACTCTTTTCAACCTCTTGAACCACAGCATAACAGGCTTCCCTGTCCTTCGCTATCTCCTGGAGTTTGCTAAAATTCATGCTTATTGAGTTGGTGATGCTATCTAACCATCTCATCCTTTGCCACCCTCTTCTCCTTTTGCCTTCCATCTTTTCCAGTATCAGAGTCTTGTCCAATGAGTTAACTCTTTGCATCAGGTGGCAAAAGTATTGGAGCTTCAGCTTCAAGCATCAGTCCTTCCAATGAATATTCAGGGTTATATTTACTTTAGGATTAACTGGTTTGATCTCCTTGCAGTCCAAGGGACTCTCAAGAGTCTTCTCCAGCATCACAATTCAAAAGCATCAATTCATTGGCATGTGTCTGTGTGTGTATCCTTTTAAACTATAAAAGAATGTTAAGAGAGATTAACTCTCAAAAAGAGAGTTCTCTCAGAGAGTTCTCTAGTACAGTATAACCTCTGTATCCCTACCATGGTATTAGAGACCTTCACTATTGTCTTAATTACAATTTTCCGGTGTTCAGTTGTTCAGCTGTTCTCCTGAATCACCAGAAAATGTAAGCATATCAAAGTTCTCTCTCTTATCTGCACATGCCATAGATTTTCATCTTTCCATGACTTGGTTTCTGATGTTTCTTTTGTTGATCTTCTCTAGTGGTGATTGTTGATTTATCTCCAACAATAAATATCAAAAGCTTGCCCACCTTTACCAGGAGTCACTGCTTTCTTATCTTTCAAATTCTAACTCTAATGGCAGGTCTATGAAGCATTTTCTAATGTCCCAGGAAAGACTACTCCTTCTTTCTCAACAGTCTCCAAGGTTGGCAGGCTCATAACCTTTATCCTTATTTTCTGTGTGAGGAAACTGAGATCTGAAGAGAGAATTACCAAAATGATGGACTAAACAAGGAGAATAAGCAAATTTACCTGTTTGCATAGTTGTGAACTCTTTGCATATGCCATGGTCTTTGCTAACAGGTAATAACACTTAAGGCGAACAGAGATTAGAGAATGAAGCTGGCGAAGGAAGTGAATATCTAGGTACTTCCTGGAATCCCCAAGACAGTGAATGCTTAGATTAGACACAAGAGGCTTTAACTAAAGCCCGAGATTGTTTATGTCCATCAGAATTGTGCCTGGTACACTCTGTTCAGATTTTCAGGGATTTAGGTTTTTAACTGGCAAAGGAAGTTGTATAAACCCAGGAAGTGGGGAGGGAAAAATAAAGAGAAAGCCAGCTAATCAGAAGCTATTAAGCTCAAAAATAAGGATTGGCTGAGTTACAGTTTGTGGGGGAGATATTAGTTTCAGCTCACTATTCAGTAACTATTGACCTTTTAGATTTCCAAATTAGCCGTTGACTAATTCACTTAGGCCAAGAGTTAAATTTACCAGGTTCTGACAAACTATAAAAATCCTAGGGGTATGCTTGATAAATGCTGTTATTAACAGTTTGCATTTTCTTGACATATATTGGGTTGAACAAAAAGTTCTTTTGGGTTTTTCTGTAAGCTGTTACAGAAAAACCCAAATGAACTTCTTGGCCAACCCAATAATAATAATAATATATTGAGCTATTTTGCCTGCTTATTTGCTAGAATATCCTTCATTATAATGGACATGAGTTTGAATAAATTCTGGGAGTTCGTGATGGACAGGGAGGGCTGGTCTGCTGCAGTCCATGGGGTTGCAAAGAGTCAGACACGACTAAGTGACTGAACTGACTGACTGATACCCATTTAGAGAATGGAAAACAAAAATGCAGACATGTCAAGTGGTTCTCTGAGGTTGACAGGAAGAGCACAAGTTGGGACTTGAACTCATATATTCTAACATCTAGTGATGCTAAGCTGAAGCATGGTTTGTCATAAGGAGATCATGAGTCAGCAGCTATGTCTCAGTCCTTAGGACCTACTAGGTATTGAGGAAGCAGAGTGGTTCATGAGACAGAGAGAGGGGAGGTGTATTCAGAGGGAATGCAGTTCCCATTCCCAAGCTGAACTGAAGAGGGCAGGGGTCACACTCTGTCCCCTGGGCTTGCTCTCTTTCCCCTTTTGACTCTGAATCTTGCATTCTTTTATTAGGAACAATGACATTCTTGGCTATCTGCACGATGGTCTAATCTCTTTCAGCACCTGATTCTAAGACAGACTTGTCTGGAACATGTTGGAAAGGTTTTGATGTAAACCTCAGTGTGTTATTATCTATGGGTGGCTGGAGTTTTTAAAAATTTATGACACATAGTCTGCATTTTATCAGTGCAGTGTTACACATGTTAACTACCTTAATTACTGATTTCACACACATTTACTAAAAACTTTCTCTGTGTCAGATATTGTAGCTCTGAGGTATATAAAAAAGGTAAAGTCCTCAGTATTGAAGGAACACAGAGTCTAGCAAACATAGTGGTAAGATAGATCTCTCTAAGGGATCCTGGAATTCTTCAATAATGTCTTCACCCACTAATGGGAGAGGGATCAGTTCAGTTCAGTTCAGTCACTCAGTCGTGTCCAACTCTTTGCGACACCATGAACCGCAGCACGCCAGGCCTCCCTGTCCATCACCGACTCCGAGTCCACCCAAACCCATGTCCATTGTGTCAGTGATGCTATCCAACCATCTCATCCTCTGTCATCCCCTTCTCCTCCTGCCCTCCATCTTTCCCAGCATCAGGGTCTATTAACATCTATTCAGACCCTCCAAAGACCAAGCACTGTCCTCCTAGAAGTCCATAAATCTCAGGTTAATGTATTCTGGAGCAGAGACTCATTGGAATGTGTAAGTATTTATTGCTCTTCAACATTATTCAGAGCAGTGGAAATAAAACAGTAATATTCCAATGATTGTTGTCAGTACATATCACTACTGCCCACTTCTGTGTCTCTTATATTGTGGAGAGAAAAATAATCTGCTTTTCCTAGAAACCCAAGACTCGTATGGTCCTAGATTAGACTTGAACAGTGGAAAGGAGAAGGGAAGAACTCTTATTATCTGGGATAGTTGCAGCTAGATATGTTAAAGTGTCATAATATTTACAATAGCTTCCCAGAAAGCTTGCACAAACCTCATACACTCACTGCTGCAGAATGAGACAGATGCCGGGTACTTCCTAGAGATTCCTGTGAAATGCAGTGGGGACATGGACAAGGTTTGAGAACCGCCCACTTCCATGTGTCAGGATGAGTTCTGTGACAACTTCTGGACCTCTGCTCCCCTAGCTTCCAGTGGTTGGGTTACCCCTTAATTTCTACCTTAGATACTCTTACATGGAAGACATAGGGTCGCTTCTGTTTCTGCAAGAAACAGAACATACTGAGTCAGATATGGTCTCTCGTCTTTGTTCTCTAGGGTGCAGACATTTTTCTATAAAAATCCAGAGATCAAATATTTTTAACTTTGTGGAGGAGTCTGTCCCTGTTGCAACTATTCAACTTGCCATTTTATTGCAAAAGCAGCCATAGCAAGTATGTAAACAAATGAGTGACGTTGAGTTCCAATAAAGCTTTATTTACAAATACCAGCTGGCAGGTGGGATTTGGCTCAAGGACTATAGTTTACAAATCTCTGCTTTAGAGGTTTGAGCTAATCATGTTAATTCATGACTTACGGTCTTCATTGTTATAAGGACTTTGGCTTGATTTCTTGATGTTTCTTAACGTTTACACTTCTTATATATCTATACTCCACTTATACTTTCCTATTTATGCTGACAGACTGATAAGTAGATAAGAAAATGGATAAATACAAGGATAAATATAAAATGCATATATATTAGTCCATTTTAATATATTCCATATAATTCTTCTTTTGTTTGCCCTCTTGAAAAATGCTTATAATTTCATTGCACATATTTTAACTGAAGTTAAAATTTATATCATGTTCTATTTCTTTCTTCATACAAAACTGTCTTTAATAGTCTTTCTTATTGTAAAGTGTCCATCTGGGTCACTACTTTTTACTCCATGGTGGGGGTGGTCAATGTTATTAATGCTCATCAATATGGGGTTCCTGTTCCGTGGGTCATCAGTGATCAACCGCAGCCCTGAAGAGTTTGTCCAGACACTCACTGCAGTCTGCAGGAGTGAAAAATAAATGCATCATTGCTCATTTATTACCATGGGATTACCTAGCTATCCTCGTATGTTGCTCTGAGTACTGAATAGACATGCTGTAATATACATCCAAAACATGACACCCATCTCCTGTCTACTGATGGAGCACTGGACTGCTTAGAGGACAGCGCAGTGATGAAAATTACAGTTTCTGGAACCTAAGTACCTGAGTTCACATTGTAGTCCACAACATACTAAATATATAATTTGAAGCAAGTTTCCTTACCTTCTTTGCTTCTGAATCTTCATATATAGTGCAGGGATATTGCTAATGCATGGACTTCCCAAGTGTCAGAGGGGTAAAGAATCCACCTGCCAGCACAGGAGACACAGGTTCAATCCCTGAGTCAGGACGATCCCCTGGAGTAAGAAATGGAAACACATTCCATTATTGTTGCTTGGAAAATTCCGTAGACAGAGGAGCAGGTGGGCTACAGTCCTTGGGGTTGCCAAGTCAGCCATGACTGAGCACACATGCACAGACATTGCTAATGCATACTTTATAAGGCTAGGCTCCTCATTTTAGCAGTTAGTTTGCTTGATATTTAAGAATATAAAAAAAGGCCCTATCACCTGAGCTATGATTTGGGGGGCAAAGGGGGTGGGATGTTGTCAGGTGTATGGGGCAAAGTGATTTTCATGAAGTCAAGTTTTATTACATTATAGTTTCATTTCTTACAAATCATAGAAATATATGACTAAAAAACGATTTGATTATTGGAACTATATTTTAAAATTTTAAAGTAATGTTTCGCATTTAAGAAGTGTACCATGTGTGTTTTTAAGTAAAAGATTTAGCTGCTTGTCATTAAAATGTTCACATATAGGATTTAGCATCTAGGGTCTTTCCATTGTAAATGTTCTGTGCTTGCAGGGGATGAGCAAGGCAGGCATTGCTGCCCCCAATTTGCAGAAAAGGAAAGCTTTACTCAGATAGATGAAATCAGTTATCTAAGGTCATGCTGCTCATCGTAACAGAGCAATATTCAAACCTCTGTCTTCTGGCTCAAAGAGAGGAGCTACTTGTTTGTTTTGGTCCAAAGCAATAGGGGACTCCGTTTGGGAAAGCACTGCAGCAGAACTTGTGTTAATGGACATTAACACAAGAACTCTGGAAGGAAGACACGCTGAATTCTAACCAGGCTGTGGTGAAGATGTGGGGGCTGGGGGGAGGGGAAAATGAAAAGACAGGCGTGTGGAAGGGCAAAACCTGCCAGGGAGGTAAGAAGAGATGCTTCCCCAAGGATAGCAGGAAGGAAGGTTAAAGCCATATTGATCTTGAGTGGGAAAAACATTCTCCTCACTTTTCGTCCTGCTTTCAGATCATCTGGCATCAAAAAAGGGTCTGTTACTGAGCTCAGCTTTAGAGATGGCATAAGAGATACAGCAGCCAAACAACCATTTGCCGACATGGAGGGCACCAGAGTGGCTTTTGATGATATGAGCTGAGCTGCAAGGTAGAGGCGATGTGAAAGCTGATAAAACACGCAGCCAGTGATAGACAGGCAGCAACCAAGCTCAGGCATCCTGTAAAATAAAAAATAAATAAGCCATTTCCTGACCTGAGATGAGGCTGGCTGTCTTTTCAGAAGAAGCTACAAAACTACCCAGGTCGAACTCAGGGGAGCAACAGAACATGTTACAGTTTTCAAGGTGCTTCCCCAACCATTGCCTTGTAGGAGTCTCAACACTACCCTGTGTGTGTAGGTTGGGCTTCGTTTATGATTCTCATTTTACAGACAATGAAACTGAGGATGAGAAAGGATAAGGACACAGATCTAGGGAAGCAGTGGAAGAGGCAGGAGCAAACCGTGGCTTCCCCATAATTGTCTGATTATCTTCTCACTTAGCCAGATTGACTTTTCACAAAACAAGATTCAGCGTCCCCATAAAAATATGTATGAACGTATCTTTCAATCTATCTTAATTATCCACCCATGTGTCTTCATGTCCAATTCATCTTTATAATCTATCACTTATGATCAATTCATATTACCTACTAACAGTTGTATAATTGTCTCTACCGATGTATCTATAATTTTCTACCTGTTCTGCCTCCTGGTTGGTCATCTTTACATGAATACACTGTCTGGTGTGATGTATGTATGATTCATTACACCGTAAGGAAAAGCTTAGTAGCACTGAAAACATCAGTGAAGGGTTATAAACCTTGTATTTTTTGCATTGTCGCACTGACTCATTTAAGCTCTCAGAGCCTCAGTTTTGTACCTGGCCAAGTAAAGATAGAAAAGACAGAGATGCCTGCCTCCTAGAGCTGGGAGAGATATCATAAAATAGTGGCTATAAGATGCTGAACATAGCTCCTGGCTCATAGTAGGTCTAGGAATATAGTTGCTCCTTTCTGCTCACTGTCACCAGAATCTTAATATCCCTCCTGACCATCTAGTTTTTGCACTGATTTCAGTTGGTCTTAGTTTATCTTATATCTGAACTTCAATGTTATATATCATGGGAGTGGATTATGTGAGCATTTGTCACACAGATGGTTCCAAGGATTGTTCATTTTAGATTAAATGCCATGATTTGCCAATCCAGCTGTAAGATTCCTTTTTAAATATTATTTATATTTTATTTATGTATTAATTTGGCTGCACAGGTGTCTTAGTTGCAGCATGCAGGATCTTCATTTTGGCATGTGATATGTGATATGTGAGCTCTTAGTTGTGGCCTATGGAGTCTAGTTCCCTGACTAGGGATCAAACCCAGACCCCCAGCATTGGGAGGATGGAGTCTTAACCGTTGGACCACCATGGAAGTTCCTGTAAGATTCTTAGAGTTTCCAATTTACCATTTAGGACACCAAGAAGTAATTCTCAACCCAAGTAATTCTAAAGTAATTTTCAAGTAATTCTCTTCTGAATTATCTAACAAACTCCTCATAGGGTTTTGCTCATAATCGGTGCCAAGTAAATATTTGAAAAATTAAATAGAGAAGGAGTTCCCAAGTAGCACTGTTGAGCCTAGGAGAGTTTGGGAGTTAAGGCACACAGGAGTTAATTCTCAACATACAGGGAAGAACTGGGATAGCAGAGTCCTCTGCAGTTTTAACAGAAATTGTATTTATTCATCCTTTCAATCTATATTTATTGAGCAACTAATCTATGTTAGGTCCTGTGAGATATGCTAGAATACAAAAGTGAATCATATATATGCAGGCTGTAAGAGTGAAAAAACAACTCCATTCTATAGAACGTGACACAGGGATGCCTGGGAGCTTTGGGGGCACAGAGATAGTAGACATCTGATATTTGTCTTCCAGTGTTTCTTTGCAGCTCGTAGCACCTCCCTTACTTTGACAAGCTGAGTATCTATCACTCTGTGCATTTCAAGGCATTCTTGCAACCAGATCTGGCTAAACCCTTCTTCTTGACCATAGTCATTGACTCAAATAGGGGCATGTAATCCAAGGTGATCCAATTAAAGTCCTTCCCTGGAATTTATGAGCAAATGCTGATAGATGATCTTTTTTTAATGTGGCTAAACTCGCTTTAAAAAAAAGTCAAGAGATATATGTTGTTTGCTGCCTCCACTCTACCCGCTGCATAGAAAACTTAGTGGTATAAGAAAAAGAAGTAGAATAATTGAGTGATTCGGGTAATAGGAATTAAAGAAAAAAAAAAGATTCTGGATAATTTTTAAGTCACACTCCCTGAGACCGTCTGTAACCCAATTGCTAACTGCTAAGTCACTTCAGTTGTGTCCAACTCTGTGCGACCCCATCCCTGGGATTCTCCAGGCAAGAACACTGGAGTGGGTTGCCATTTCTTTCTCCAATGCATAAAAGTGAAAAATAAAAGTGAAGTCACTCAGTCGTGTCCGACTCTTCGCGACCCCATGGACTGCAGCCTACCAGGCTCCTCCGTCCATGGGATTTTCCAGGCAAGAGCACTGGAGTGGGTGCCACTGCCTTCTCCGAATGACCCAATTACATAAGCCAATAAGCTCTCACTTTTGCTCAAAATTTGAACTTTTTATACATACATTGTCATATAGCCATTCTATTACTCTAAACCTGCACAGTCTGCTACACCATTTTAAAGCCATTTTGTTTGTATCATCTTGTGTAACTCTCAAGACAATACTGTGAGACACATTGATATTGCATTGTAATTCTACCTGATGAGAAGTCTGACATGAAACAAGGAATGAGGTAGCTGAGATGGGTCGAGTTGATTGTGGTTGAAGCTGAGAGAGAAATTAAGCTTTCTAATACTTTGAGCAGAGTTCTCACCACATTTGTCTCAGAGTCTGATTACCAGCCACATATTTAAGTATTCAGTTCTGATTCTAATTGGCCATTTGAAGTTTATCACAATATGCAACTATTTCATATTCATCAAGGTTTAGATAGAGATCACTCAGTTCTTCAGTGTCATTGACTCTACATGGGGATATGTATGTGTGCTTGTATGTGTGTGTATACTATGTCTATTGCCCTTAATCAAAGAATTGTGTTAAGAAATATGTTGGAGGGTATTGATCAGAGTCCTGTGTATAGATTTCTATGCGAATACCACTTAGTAATGAGACTTCTTTTTTCTTGCTTAAAATGTGACCTGTTGGCCTTAAGTTGAAACTAGTAGATACAACTAGATCACATGACCTCAGGTTGACTTTGGTTCTGGTGCTATATTTGAAAAATAAGAGCATGGAATTCATTTCAGCAATATATTTTAAAGGTTTGGTGAATCACTTATTTCTGGGCAACTCAGTCTCTGAATTGCTGAGCATCCTTGAGGTACATAGTCAGCCTAAGCCTGACCTCTGTTGAAAAGAGGCCACGTACCTGACTGCAAACGATGCTGAAGTGCTTTTAAGTGACCTCAGTCCTGGAAAGGAGCTACTTGAAAAGCTCATTATTGATCCATTCTTTCAAATATGCTATCTTCAAATCTTTTATTAATTAGACTGTCAGAATCTGTTAAATTAGAACCCATCCACAGAGAATAAGTTTCTTATATAGTTTTTAAAATATGTACATGTTTATTAAGATTTTAATGCCATTATCTGTATTGGATGTTGATGTAAAGATGAATATTTGCTGGTTTGTTTGTTAGTTGTGAGGCTAGTACATAAAAAAGGAACATTCTTGGAAAGATTGATTTTTTTTCCAGTCAGAACCTTGTCTAAGACATCATTTAAAGTGCTTTTCATTGACCCTTTTGAACTATCCAAGTGATGACATCAATCTAAAATTGAACAGAAAAAGTTTTTGTTATCTCAAGAATGTGTATGCTTACCGGTGTCAAGTTTTACCTGTTTCCTGCCACCTTCCTTGAAATCAAAGTCCAAATGTAATGCTAAATCATAGGCTTTTTCCCAAACTTATTTCTTGAACACATTATACCAAAACTCCCAGTCATTGAATGATAATTGTTTGTTGACCATTTGGCTGATTTCTTTTATATGTTATCTCATGTATCTCCTGGGAATTTTATTTTTGGCTTTTTATTTTATTGTTTATTGAAAACATAACATGTTTATGGGCTTCCCTGGTGGCTCAGTTGGTAAAGAATCTGCCTGCAATGTGGGAGACCTAGGTCCAATCCCTGGATTTGGAAGATCCTCTGGAAAAGGGAACAGCTACCCACTCCAGTATTCTGGCCTGGAGAATTCCATGGACTGTACAGTCCATGGGGTCACAAAGAGTCAGACATGACTGAGCAACTTTCACTTCACATACATGTTTATGGTTTGAATAAATGATCATAAAGTTTTATAATAAATCCCAACAGCACCACACCCTGTTTCCTATTCTTATTGCTCAAAATGCTCAACTCATTTCTTAAATTCATTATTAGCATTATTTTCTAGTATGTAGCATCATGTTTCTAAAGATTATCTTCCTACTAATACTGTTTGATTTGCCAACTTTGGTAATTTTTTTCTCCACACTTACATTGTTCCATTAAACAAACATAATTAATTTAAACTTTTAATTTAAATAAAATACCAGTGTTAATATTATCTATTTATACAAATGAACATGGAATTTACTTTTCCTTTCTTGAATGTGTTTGGAGTATATCTTTACTAGGTTGGGTAATTGACTGTCTTTACTTTCATAACATTCTATAAATTTACTATCATTGTTACATTGATATATTCTGATTTTTGTTGCTTTTTATAGATGATCTTCCCCCTCCATACTGGAAGTTTCTGGACTCTTCTATTTGCCCTTGGCAAAGATCAAGTTATAAAAGTTTATGATTATGTAGCTTATTGGGGATCTTTTTTATTAGCCTTTTTAAAAAATCTGCTCACTTATTGGGAACTTTTAAGCTGAGAATTCTTTTATCTGTTTATTCAAGAAATTTTCTTATGTTTTTTTCAAAAATAGAATTTCTGTTATCTGTATATTGTTCCACATATGGTCCTTTAAGGTTCTTATCTTTTGTCTCCTACCATAATGATTAGGTTCAATCAAGAGACAGAAATCACACAGTAATTTTAACGGGGGTGAGGTGTTTAATATAAATTACTATAACATAACCTTGTAGTAATGGGAAATTGGTTTGATACTGGCATCTTTCACCTAGTAATGTGTATTTAAGTCTCCTCAATGTCTTTTCATGGCTTAGTAGCTCATTTCTTTTTTAATGCTGAATGATATTCCCTTGTCCTTTGAATGCATCACTGTTTATTCACTCACATACTGAAGAAAAGCTTGATTGCTTCCAATTTTCACTAATTATGAATAAGCAAGTCTGCTTTAAATATTCGTGTGCAAGTTTGTGTGTGGACATAAGTTTTCAACTCTTTCGGGTAAATATCCGGAAGTACAATTGCTGGATCATAATGTAAGAATATTTAGTTTTGTCAGAGACTATCCAAACTGTTTTTCATAGTGGCTGTACCATTTTGCATTCCTAATAAATCAAGAGTTTCTGTTGTTACACATCCTCACAGAATTTTGGTGTTGCTGGTATTCTAGATTTGGGGCATTGTAATAGGCATTTGGTGGAATCTCCTTGTTTTAATTTGCATTTCCCTTAAGACCTACGGGGCTTCCCAGGTGGCACTAGTGGTGAAGAAGCCACCTGCCAATGTAGGAGATGTAAGAGACGAGGGTTCCATCCCTGGGTTGGGAAGATGCACTAGAGGAAGGCATAGCTACTCACCCTAGTATTCTTGCCTGGAGAATCCCAAGGACAGAGGAGCCTGGTGGGCTACAGTCCCTGGGGTCGCAAAAAGTCAGACATGACTGAGGAGACAGCATGCATGCATGATGGCATACGATGTGGAACATCTTTTAGTGTGTTTATTTGCTTTCTGTGTATTTTCTTTGGTGAAATCTCTGTTCAGGTCTTTGGTCCATTTTAAGATCAGGTCCTGGGTTTTCTTATTGTTTAAAGAGTTTTTTTGTTTATTCTGGATGACAATTCTTTGACAGATATCTTTTGCCAAATGTTTCTCCTAGTCCATGGCTTGTTTTCTCATTTTCTTGATAGTGTCTGTTGCAGAGCAGATCCACACACTATTTCTCTTTTGTGGTCTTTTCCTCCTCTCTGTGTATTTTTTCAGCTTTAACTTTCAACTCTTATTGGAGGTATACACAAACACGTACATAATTTATAGGACTTCTTTCTTGTATCTCATTGTTATTTTTTCATAGCGTTCTTTTCTTTTTTATAGATACAACCTCTAGCCTATATTATTAATAAGCTTTTGGTGCAAAGTTTGATTCTATTGCTTGCCTTATCTATTTTTTTTCAGGGTTTTCCCTTCCTATGTATTTGTTTAGCATTTTCTCCCTTTTTCCAAAGTTTTTCTGAACTATCAGTAGACTCTTTACTGCCTGTTATTATTCTAGGCCTGTGAAACAGATAGAAGCGTTGTATACATAGTAGAACCTTTCCCAGTGGCTCAGCAGTAAGAATTTGCCTGCAATTCAGGAGACATAGGTCTGATCCCTGGGTGGGGAAGATCCCCGGGAGAAGGGAGTGGCAGCCCGCTCCTGAATTCTTGCCCAGGAAACCCCGCGGACAGCGGAGGCTGGTTCACCTGAGTCCATGTGGTCGCAAGACACTCAAACACGACTTGGCGACCAAACAACATACACAGCAGAAGCTTAACTGTGGGCTTTATAT
Organism: Cervus canadensis; assembly: GCF_019320065.1. NCBI lineage: Eukaryota > Metazoa > Chordata > Mammalia > Artiodactyla > Cervidae > Cervus > Cervus canadensis. The sequence continues at coordinate 38,934,331 of NC_057415.1, read as the reverse complement.
CAGAGTGAGGGGTACAAGTCACTAATTTTACTGATTACAGTAACCATATTATTTTTTCTAGAATTATTCAATTTCCTTCCAATCTGCTGCCTTTGGTCGCTATGCAAAATTGGCAGTGTGGTTGATGAGAACTCAGGGGCTAGAGTGATATTCAACTCCTTTGTACATAGACTTTCAATCAGTTGCCCAATTTCCACCATCCTCTGTGATATATCTTGCCTTTATGTATTGACTTCTTAGGACAAATTGGTTTGTTTCTCATCAGTATCTCCCTCTGCATGCACTTATTTTATAGGTTCCGTTTATTTGTTGAGTACTCCATCTTCAATTTCTAAAATTTATTGAAGTCTCTTCGAGTCTCTGGGTTCTTGTGCATTTAGATGATTTTTTATTCTTTTACTTTTACTTGAGAGATGCATTTGGAAAGGAAAAGGTAAATGCATTTTCCTGTTGAATTTCATTTTCTAATTCATCACCCTTATTGAACAATGATTTATTGAAGCCAAAGTTCTTCTTAGAAATGTGCATGCGTGCTAAGTCGCTTCAGTTGTGTTTGACTCTTTGCAACCCATGGACTGTAGCACACCAGGCTACTCTGTCCATGGAATTCTTCAGGCAAGAGTACTGGAGTGGGTTGCCGTTTCTTCTTCCAGGGGATCTTCCCTACACAGGGATCAAACCAGCGTCTCTTAACGTCTCCTGCATTTTCAGGCAGATTCTTTACCACTAGCACTACCTGGGGAAGCCCTCTTATAAATGAGCAGGCCACAACTTGTAAATAAAATTGACCCTTGAACAGTCTTGGGTGGGGAGCTGTTGCACTGCCCTTTGCATAGTCCAAAATCCATGTATAATGTATAGTCAGTCGATTTTACTAAAAATTAATTTATTTTTTACTGATGGATAATTGCTTTACAGAATTTTACTGTTTTCTGTCAAACCTCGACATGAATCAGCCACAGGTATACATATGTCTCCTCCCTTTTGAACCTCCCTCCCATCTCCCTCCCATCCCACCCCTCTAGGTTGATACAGAGCTCCTGTTTGAGTTTCCTGAGCCAGACAGCAAATTCCCAATGGCTGTCTATTTTACATATGGTAATGTAAGTTTCCATGTTACTCTATCCATACATCTCACCCTCTCCTCCCCTCTCCCCATGTCCATCAGTCTATTCTCTATGTCTGTTTCTCCATTGCTGCCCTGTAAATAAATTCTTCAGTACCATTTTTCTAGATTCTATATATATGTGTTAGAATATGGTATTTATCTTCCTGTTTCTGACTCACTTCACTCTGTATAGTAGGTTCTGGGTTCATCCACCTCATTAGAACTGACTCAAATGCATTCCTTTTTATGGCTGAATAATAGTTCCCCTGTATCCATGGTTCTGCATCTGCAGACTTAACTACAGGTTGTGCGGTACTGTACATTTACTACTGAAAAAATTCTGTGTATAAACGGACCTGCACAGTTCAAACCTGTGTTGTTTAAGAGTTTTACAAATTCATATTGAGAAAGTGGTAATATAGGACAGTGAGAAAGAATAAGAGAGTGAGAAAGAAATTGAATGAGTGAATGAAGAACCACATGAAACAAGAAATGATTATGTGAGTGGACAGCAGGGTATGGTGGAAAGGACATTAGGCTGACAGGATTTTGTCCCGGGTGTATGTCTCACTTGCTATAAAGGCCCAGACAAGTCACCTTTCCAGCCTTATCTGAACTACCTCATTTGCACAGTGGATCAAGGAAGGTTGAACTACAAATAGGAAGGATCTCTTCAGAACATATATACTTCTCTGCTCCTTATTCTCTTTTTAAAAATTAATAAATTCAAGTCTAAGGAAACAGATTTTCTTAAATCACTGACTTTCAACTATGGGGGGCGGGCACAGATTCTAATGAGAGCCTAATAAATCTTTAAACGTCTCTTTTTTACAACAGTGCACATAAATACACACATATTCTGTGTACGACTTCCAAAATTCACACGAGGACCCTCAGGGGGTAATGTTGATCTCAGAACCCTTGTCTTCCTCCAAGGTGACCTATGGCCTTTGCCTGCTAGAAGGGTCTGCTGATGTGTGTTACTTTGAGGATTTGAGGCTTCCCAGAACACAGAAAATAGCAAAGAGGAACTTTTCCCTTGCATGCAAACCTTGTCATTCAGGTGAACCAATTTTCTCTTTGTAAATCAGGACATTTGCAAATGTTTCATTAGCCTTGGCCCAGATAGCTCTGTAACAAATGCATTTGCTGTGTGGTGCAGGTGATGTATCAGCGCAAACAGCTCACTGGGCCTCCGTTAATTATACACAGAGAATGAAGAGGCTCTTTAAATGGAGCCACAGAAATTCCATCTGGGGCGGGGTGGGGGGCGGGGGAGGAGTGCATTTGCCTGGGAAAGGAAAACACTCCCATGTTGCAAGAATCCTATGTGCTTTCTGATCTATTTCTTTTCAATACATGACACTGAATCATTCATTCTTTGTTTCATTTCTTTACCTAGTGTTTATTGAGCCAGAAAACATGCAGGATGCTGGAGATCAAATAATAAACAGAAACAGTGTAGCCCCTGCCCTCTGGAACTAACATGTGGAGGTGACTAATAATCACAAACAAGAAAACACAGTTGCCATAACCATCAGGAACCATGAGAACAAATAGAGCAGCATGGGAGGGTGCTGATCTAGCAAGTAGCTGTCAAGGAAATTTTCCCAAACGGAGGGACCGTGAAGCTGAATTCTGGAGGACAGATAAGAAGCAAACATGCAGAATGGGGGGGGGGGGTGACAATACCCTGGTCTGAGGCACCTGTGCGGTGTTTGCTGAACAGAAAAAACTCCAGTGTGGCAGAAATATAAAAAGACTATAATCAGAGGAGGCTTCAAAGGTACATGGGTCACCTATGCAGGGCCTGTAAACAGCTGAAAATGTGATTTTTATTTCAAGGGCAACAAGAGCCTATAGGGCACTGAGTGTTAGACAGGCCTTCCCTGGTCGTTCAGACAGTAAAGAATCTGCCTGAAATGTCGGAGTGAGTGAGTGAAAGTTGCTTAGTTGTGTCCAGCTCTTTGCGACCCCAGGGACTGTAGCACGCCAAGCTCCTCTGTCCGTGGAATTCTCCAGGCAAGAATAATGGAATGGGTTGCCATTTCCTTCTCCAGGGGATCTTCTCAATCCAGGGATTGAACTGGGGTCTCCTGCATTGCAGGCAGACTCTTTACCATCTGAGCCTGCCAGAGAAGGAGACCCGGGTTCAATCCCTGAGTCAGGAAGGTCCCTTGGAGAAGGACCCCAGTATTCTTGCCTGGAGAATTCCACAGACAGTGGACCCAGGCAGCTACAGTCCATGAGGTTGCAAAAATGGATACAGAAATTAACCAGAAACGTGTATAAAGAATGTCTCTCTAAATGTTGGTTTGTGAAAAGCGTTTATTGAATGATTCCTTTGTGTTCCATTAGACCAGGGATAGTTAAACTCTTTTGCCAAAGGACAATTGGTAAAGGTTTTAGGCTTTGCAAGTTCCTGTTGCATTAACTTTAAAACAAAAATTGTTTTAAAAATATCTAACACTAATCTCAGCTCGTGAACTGGGCAGAAGTTGGCCAAGGGCAGGATTTGAGCCATAGGCTGTGCTGTAAGTCTGCCAATGCTTGCCCTGGATCATGTGCTCTATGAGGCCGCAGACTGTATTTCTCTAGTTCAGTATAGATTCTCCAGTGTTATTATAGTGCCAGGCACATACTGGGTGCTTCCCATATGTTTATTAAATTTAGTGATGCCTGAGCTAGGTGTATTAAATATTGCATGTCTATTTATGACTGTAACCAAGTGAGATGTTGGGATTGTTTTTCATTTTGTCATTGCCATCACCATTATTATTCTTTCTGATATTATTGACATAATGCAGATGACAAAAATATAGTTAAATTCACTCAAGATCACGTAAATGACAAGAGCCAGGATTTAAACCAGGTCTATAAAATTTGTCAGCCTGTTTTTTTTTTTTTTCTTTCCAATCATTCTGTCTCCTTTGTAAACAACACACAAAGAACTACAGGTAACCTGTAAATGACAGAAGCATATCCTAATGTTATAGGAGCCACATCCTGATAACTGACACACACGGAATAGTACACTTCGGCAAGTATTGCAGGCAGATAAAGGCCATTGGTCGGGTGGCCAGAAGGCCAGGACATATGAAGGAGCTGAATGTCTGTGAGGAGAATGGGGAGACAACCACAGAGTTGCATCCAATCACAATAAGAGCTGTGAAGGCAGACGAAATCAGGGAAGTGAAGACATCTGATAAAAAAAACAAAGCAAAGAGGCAAACTCTCTCATACTTGGCAAAGAAGACACCCCCAGAAGCGTGGGGGGCAGATATCAGCCCGAGTGGTGGATTGGGTGCAGAGTGTAGGCTCGGCACGGGAGCAAAAACAGCTGGGACTGCAAGACTTGAAATATGGAGTGCCTCAGTTCCTGCGGTAGACAAGATGTTCCCCTCCTGATGTTGGTTTCAGTTATCTATTGCTGTATAACCAGCCACGCCAAACGACTTACTAACATTTAGAAGAAAAAACATCACTTGATAGCAACAGCCTGGACTATTTTTTTTTTTAATATAAAGAAGAGGTTTGCAGCAGAATCTAAAGGAAAATTGGCTTCCCCAGTGGCTCAGTGGTAAAGAATCCATCTACCAATGAAGGAAATGCAAGAGACACAGGTTCAAGCCCTGGTTTGGGAAGATCCCATGGAGAAGAAATGGCAACTTATTCCAGTATTCTTGCTGGGATAATTCTATGGACAGAGGAGCATGGTGGGCTACAGTCCATGGGGTTGCAAAGGAGTCAGACACAACTTAGCGACTCAACAGAAAACCTGCATCAAAACAACCTGTATCAAAACTGCCTGTATCAGAAACAACAACAGAAAACCTGGATCAATCTCCCCTTCTGCTGGAGCCAGCTTGGGCTGCCATAGCACCATCATCTGGCTGCCTTAGACAACAGGTATTTATTTATCACAGTTCTAGAGGCTGGAAGTCTGGATTGTTAGATCAGGGAGCCAGCATGGTTGAGTTCTCGGTAAGGGCACTCTTCCTGGGTATGTCCTCAAATGACTTTTCCTTGGTGTTTGCACACAGAGAGAAAGAACCCATCTCTCTTCCTCTTTTTAAAAGGGCATTAATCTCAAAGTAGAGGTTTTTCCAGTAGTCATGTTCCAATGTAAGAGATGGACCTTAAAGAAGGCTGAGCACTGAAGAATTGATGCTTTCAAATTGTGGTGCTGGAGAAGACTCTCGAGAGCCCTTTGGACTGCAAGGAGATCAAATCAGTCAATCTTAAAGGAAATCAAGCCTGAATATTCATTGGAGGGACTGATGCTGAAGCCAAAGCTCCAATACTTTGGCCACCTGTCATGACGAGCCAACTCATTGGAAAATACCCTGATGGTGGGAAAAGTTGAAGGCAAAATGAGGGGGCAGCAGAGGATGAGATGGTTAGATAGCCTCGTCAACTCAACGAACATAAATTTGAGCAAATTCTGGGAGATAGCAGAGGACAGAAGAGCCTGAAGTGCTGGAGTCCATGGAGTTGCAAAGAGTTGGGCATGACTTAGGACTGAATAAGAATAACAAAAGCTCACCATGAGAGTTCCACCCTTTGACCTAATCGAACCTTAATTATCTCCCCTGAACCCCATCTCCAAATACCATCACACTGGAGGCTACCATCATATATGGATTGTGGGGGCTTCATGCATTCAATCCATAACCCCTTCTTCAGATAATAAATGTGAAGAAATATCTAAAGAATGAAGACTTATGTAAAAAAATGAGACAATGAAAGAGAAAATGAGATAGAGAAAAGAAAGAAAGGAAGAAAGTGAAAAAAGAGAAAGAGAAGGAAAGAAAGAAGGAGAGAGAGAAGAAAGAAAGTAAAGAAAGAAAAAACTTAGTAGATGCATCATGGATAAGAAACGAAAAGTACTCTTTGGGAAAAGATGATACTGTTGATTAATGAGACAAAGCAAGAAAGCCACATCCTAAGGTGTGTTTGGAGACTTTAACTGAAGAAGGGATTGACCTCCCCACTAAGTTACAGAGAGGAATCCTCAAAATCTGCTACCAGTAGGTGTCCCTGCAGGTTCTGCATCGTATCCATCAGGGAAAGAATTTTTCAGTCTTTCCTGGCAGGCATTCCGAATCTTTATGAGTTATTTATTTCCTTATGTGTGTGTGTGGGGGGGGAGGTGATTATTTCCTCTTCCTCACCTCCTTAAGATTTTCCTTTTCCTTTATAAGAAAATTACACTTTTCACAAGATTAGCCAGGACTCAGGTGACTGACGATCCATATCCCCTTTCCCTACGCCCAGCCCTCTTCTTATGTAGACTGAGGGATAAGAAGGAGAGGTGTTGGTGTCCATGATGAGAGGATGAATTGCAGCTCCTTGGAAGCGCCTATGAGTCACTGGAGTAGTGTGGCCCCAAAGTTGGTGACACTAGGGTTTCTCTTAGACTAGTTTAACTTCAAATTTAGGTACAACTTGGGGACAACAAGAAATGAATGTTTCATCAAATACTTTACAATGGAAACATTCAGTCCAGTTTGGAAAAATAGCACAGAAAAATTTAGGGAGAAATTTTCTGAAGGATATTGATGGTGGGGTTGATTTTATAGATGCTCTTCTGTATATATATGTATGCATATGTATATATACATACATGTATATATATAGATGCAAACTTGAAAAAACTTGAAGACACAGTAAAGAGACAGAACATAAGAAAAAAAGAAAGACAATCAGAAGTTATGGAAATACAGACATAAACCAAAAATGGATAATAAGATGTTTCACATGAAGCTAATTGAAGCATGACATGATTTTATGGTTTTGGCTTTTTATTTTTTCCTAAAGATAAGAGTCTTCATGGCAAATAGATGGGGAAACAGGGGAAACAGTAGCTGACTTTATTTTTGGGGGCTCCAAAATCACTGCAGATGGTGATTGCAGCCATGAAATTAGAAGACACTTACTCCTTGGAAGGAAGGTTATGAGCAACCTAGACAGCATATTAAAAAGCAGAGACATTACTTAGTCAACAAAGGTCCATCTGGTCAAGGCTATGGTTCTTCCAGTAGTCATGTATGGATGTGAGAGTTGGACTATAAAGAAAGCTGAGCACCAAAGAATTGATGCTTTTGAACTGTGGTGTTGGAGAAGACTCTTGAGAGTCCCTTGGACTGCAAGGAGATCCAACTAGCCCATCCTAAAGGAGATCAGTCCTGGGTGTTCATTGGAAGGACTGATGTTGAAGCTGAAACTCCAATATTTTGGCCACGTGATGTGAAGTGCTGACTCATTTGAAAAGACCCTGATGTTCGAAAAGATTGAGGGCAGGAAGAGAAGGGTATGACAGAGGAGGAGATGGTTGGGTGGCATCACCGACTCAGTGGACATGAGTTTGGGTAAACTCTACGAGTTGGTGATGGACAGGGAGGCCTGGCGTGCTGTGGTTCATGGGGTCACAAAGAGTCGGACACAACTGAGTGGCTGAACTAAACTGAACTGACTGATAAAAGAGTCTACATTTGTATTTTTCTTAAGAACATCCTCCTTGGAATAACCTGAGAGTAGCCAATGATATCATAACCAGTGTGAAGGTAAAATCTGAACCCACACTCTGGCTCTATATTAATTCAGTTTTAAAATTCACTGTAGGAACAACCTGGAAATGAACCGCAGCAGAACTAGACTAGAAGGCGCTCACTCTCGGGGTCCTAGGAGTACCAGTTCAGCACATGCTCTGTTTTGCGTATGCACGGTCAGTCGTGCCCGACTCTTGGCGACTTCATAGACTGTAGCCTTCAGGCTTCTCTGTCCATAAGATTTCCCAGGCAAAAATACTGGAGTGGGTTGCCATTTCCTACTCCAGGGAATCTTCCTGAGCCAAGGATCAAGCCTGCATCTCTTGTGTCTCCTGCACTGGCAGGCAGATTCTTTACCACTAGCACCACCTGGGAAGCCCCATTTACCTGCTTAAGTTTTTTGCTCCCTCATTACCTGGCTTTCCTGACCCTAGTTTCAGTCCTGTTTACACATTCCTGACCATTGTTCATCTCTCTCTCTCTATCATAGCCATAGTGAACTGACTGGCATCCCCTAGGCTTGCTGCTAAGAGTGGTCCAAGCACCCACAGTATAAACTTCATTTGGAAACGTGTTTAAATTACAGAATCTCGGGTCCTGCCCCAGACCTACTAGGATCTGCATCGTAACAAAATCCCCAGATGAATTGTATATTCATTGAAATTATAAATCACTACTCTTGCTTTCCTTCCTTGCTGATGAACTTCCACCTCTTCAATTTACTAAAACTAGCCATTGTTGTTATTTCATCTTTTTTAACTTTAAATTTTGTATTGGAATACGGCCAATTAACAGTGCTATGATAGTTTCAAGTGGATAGCAGAGGAACTCAGCCATACACGTATATGTATCTGTTCTCCCCCAAACTCCCCTCCCATTAACGTCACCACGTAACATTGAGCAGATTTCCCTGTGCTCACTTGTTGGTTATCCATTTTAAATATAACAGTGGGTACATGTCCATTTCAAACTCCTAACTCTCCTTTCCCCCCACCCTTCCCCCCAGCAACCATAAGTTTGTTCTCTAAGTCTGTGAGTCTGTTTCTGTTCATTGTTATTTTAGAGCAGTCTCTGTAGAATACAGGAAAATCTCATGGAGCCAGAACTGTAGAGAAAGCAACGCAAAGGTCAAGATCACACAATTCATTCATAGAATAGGACGGAGTTGACTATCGTTTTAGCTTTGCCACTTAATAGCTGGCACCTCCTTAACCTCTCTTAACTTCATTGTCTTCAAGTGGTATGTTAGTTGGTTTAGGCTAGGTTGCTTTGTGTAACAAATGTTCCCCAAATCTCAGGACTTATGTATGCCCATGCATAGCTATGATTTTCCTCTGAATTTTTTTTTTTGAGCCCCAAGTTGACTGTACTGCTTCAATCTGGGACATTGTTAATCTAATGGCAAAGAAAAAAGAGAGGTGATAAAACAGACACAGAATCTCAAAGCTTCTACTTAACAGTGACACTTGTCACTTCCACTCACCTTGCACATGGCTGAGTCAGGCTTCAGTGAATACGAAGCGTAACCCCCCTGCACAGCAGAAAGAGGCACTGTGGAGTGGGAAATGGGGAAGAAAAGTAATACGCTTGACAATGGAAAGAGTAACAGAAACCGCCTCACATTGCTGTTTGATGTTTGGATAGGTTAAGGCATGAGACAGCCTTGATCCTTTGCGGGCTAGCTACTTCAGCTTTCTGAACGTCAGTTCCCTTATCTGAAACATGGGGGCAATAACACCAGCCCTTAATAAAACTCTGAAAAGAATGCCTGGGTGGCACGTAGTAGGCTCTTAACGGAAAGAGACCATGGGCGTAATAGAATTATTATCTCCTTTCATGCTCTCAGAGGTGGAAGCTGCCTAATTCTCATAGAAAATCATGAATTAGAGATATGGGGGAGGCAGAAACAGCCTTGAGTTGCTTCATTCTCTGCTTCCTCTGGGTCTGCATCCTCCGTTGCAATCGTGTGAGAGGAAGCCTGCTCTCCTTCGGAGGCATGAGATGGAAGCGGGAGTGTGTTCTCAGAGATAACACGGGGCAAGTTCAGGGGTTACTAATTGAGTTTCTGCTTACCTTTCATATTCATTCAGAATCCCAACCTGAACAGGGGTTACTTAGAGCAACCTTCCTCCCTCCTCTCCACCCCCTCCCTGCTCTGCTGACGGCACTCCTGTCTCTTCAGAGTTGCTTCCCTGTTCAAACTGTAACCCTAATCAGAAACTGATGTGACGGCAAAACTGCAGAGAGACAAACATGTGGTCTAGCAGAATATTTTGAGATTGGATTTGCTAGCGCTCATGCGAGGAATTTTAAACGGAATCTGCCAGAGCCCAGACCTTCTTATGTGGTCCACGTGGATGCTACTTGTGGTTTGACACTGGATCAGAGAATCCAGAACGCGACGCTAAATTGTCCGGTTCTTTAGAGTTTACAAATTGCTTCAAAGCGATGTGGCTTGTTTAATCCTCCCAGAACTCTAATACTTTGGCTACCTGATGCGAAGAGCTGACTCATTTGAAAAGACCCTGATGCTGGGAAAGATTGAAGGCAGGAGGAGAAGGGGACGACAGAGGATGAGATGGTTGGATGGCATCACCGAGTCAATGGACATGGGTTTGGGTGGACTCCGGGAGTTGGTGATGGACAGGGAGGCCTGGCGTGCTGTGGTTCATGGGGCCGCAAAGAGTCCGACACGACTGAGCAACTGAACTGAACTGAACTGAACTCTCAGGAAGGAAACACAGCAATCATGATCCCACCCCACAAATGAGGACACGAGAGGTCAGCAAAGAGTCATGCTCATGAGGGCACAGGGGAAAAGTGAAGTGGTGAAGGCAGACCGAAAGTCCACATCTTCTGCCCTCTTGTCGTATACTCATTCACTACTCCATGGTTCCTCCAAAATCCCATTACCTTTTGGTATAGAGGTAGGTTTCTGGAGCACTCAGTTTTGAAGGGTCAAGCTTTAGAAAGCAGTGACCCCTCCAAGGCTATCCCTACATCCCCATGCCCTGCTTTATGGCATTTTCTATTTCCTCCTCACCTCTGCCCTGGTGGCTCAGAAGGTAAAGATCTGCCTGCAATGCGAGTTCAATCACAGGGTCAGAAAGAGCCCCTGGAGAAGTGAATGTTATCCCCTCCAGCACTTTTGCCTGGAGAATTTCATGGGCAGAGGAGCCTGGTGTGCTACAGTCCATGGGGTCACAAAGAGTCAGACACAACGTTCACTCTCCCTTTCTCCGTCACTGCCGCCACTTAGGGTCCTGGCTTCTGACAGCTATCGTTATCCACAAAGCAATGAGAGGAGACTTTCAGGTGCAAACCCGACCTTGTCTCTTCTTCCTTACAGCCCTTCCAAAGGTTGCCCTCAAAATAGGGACTTTTGAGGATTTCCCTGGCAGTTCAGGGACCTTGCCTTCTCCCTCACCTTTTGAAGTGAGCTGGAACCAGATGTTTTAGAGCTTGAAACTGGAAAATCTTTTAGTATTTGGCAGGAAGCTAGAGAGAGGCTGAGGATAAAATTCAGACCATTGAGTCTCTTTTAGTCACTGGTGGCAAAAGAAGGAGGAAGACCCTGAGTATTTGACTTTTGAGAAACTCTCTAAATGTCCATATCCAAAACCTGTTCTGCTGTCACTGATGGTGACATCCGTCATGTCAGCTGTGTGGCATTCAGCATGTGACTTGACCTCTCTGTATCTTAACTTCTTCATCTGCTATATGAAGTGAAAATAATACTCCTTCATACTATTGCAAGGTAAAAGAGACTTAAGAGACATATTACTCAGCTCAATGTGTAGGCTTTGGCCTGACTTCAACAGACAGACCATAAAATATATATCTTTGAGGCAATTGGGGAAATTTCAGTATGAAATGAGTCCTAGATACTAAAAATTGTTAATTTTGTTAGATGTAATTATGGTGTGTGTGCTCAGTCGTGTCCAACTCTTTGCGACCCCGTGGACTGTTGCCCACCAGGCTTCTCTGTTCATGGGATTTCCCAGGCAAGAACCCTGGAGTGGGTTGCCATTTCCTACTCAAGGGAATCTTCTCAACTCAAGGGTCAAACCCTGTCTCCTGTGTTGGCAGGTGGGTTCTTTATCACATGAACCCCTTGAAGTAACCACAGAAGCCCCTTTTGGTAATTATAGCATAGGTGGTAGATAAAACATTATACACACACACTTATCCATTATAAATGCATACTGCCTACTAAAATATTTATAAGTAAAATGACATGATGTCCTGGATTTGCCTTAAAATAGTCTGTAAAAATAAGTAGAAATACATAGATAAAACAAGATTAGCAAAATGTTGATAGTTTCGGAGGATGGGAAATGGGGACATGGGAGTTCATTATGAGATACAAATTTTCTCTAAATGTATTTTCATAATAAAATGTAAAAATATGTACCCTGTTAGAGTTATGAGAAGTTCGCATGCATAAATGTATAGAAAAGTGCTTCCCATATAGTATTGTTAATGTATATCACATTCATATACCTCAGTTCTTTGCACTCAGATAATTCACTTGCTCTCACAGGCTTAGTCACACTATTTCTTTGCTTATGCACAATATTTTTACAGAGACAGTAAAGAATGACAGCTAATATTATTAATAATACAGAATGACAGCTAATATTCAGTGGGTGTTTGCTCTAAGCCAGAAATGCAGTAGGCCCATTATCCTCTTTGCACTTTCACAGAAACCCCAGAAAGTAGAAACTATTTAAAACCCCACTTCACAGATGCAGAAGTTGGGGCACTGAGAGAGGACATCATTTGTCAAGGTTACCTACTTAGTCAAAATTAACCTGGACCTCAAATCCAGACTCTTCTGATTCCATTGGTCATGTATGGATGTGAGAGTTGGACTATAAAGAAAGCTGAGTGCAGAAGAATTGATGCTTTTGAACTGTGGTGTTGGAGAAGACTCTTGAGAGTCCCTTGGACTGCAAGGAGATCCAACCAGTCCATCCTAAAGGAGATCAGTCCTGGGTGTTCATTGGAAGGACTGATGTTGAAGCTGAAACTCCAATACTTTGGCCACCTCATGCAAAGAGCTGACTCATTTGAAAAGACCCTGATGTTGGGAAAGATTGAAGGCAGGAGGAAAAGGGGACAACAGAAGATGAGATGGTTATATGGCATCACCAACTCAATGGACCTGAGTTTGAGTAAACTCCGGGAGTTGGTGATAGACAGGGAGGCCTGGCGTGCTGTGTTTCATGGGGTCGCAGAGAGTCAGACACGGCTGAGCGACTGAACTGAACTGAACTGATTCCAAAGTTAAGACTAGTATAAACAAAATGAAGCTCATGCTACAAATGAAAGCAATACTGGATTTAAATTAAATTAAAGTGTAAATGCCTTCCCTAATTTCTCTCATTGGCCTGGTCTGGTGTGAAACCCAGCCACTTAATAAGATTATGAGAGAAATTCTTAACAGTCCTTCCACTCCTTTTTGACCCAATGACCTGAAGGTGAATTGGGGTTAAATAGATGAATGACCCCTCGTCTCAGAAAAGCAAGCATGCAACTCTGTGTCAATCAGTCTGAACAAAACTCTTAGGACGGTAGATTCCTCTACTTAGTCCAGATCACAGAAATGTAGTCCATGAAGGTACTAGATCATTCCCCTCGTTTGTGTCCTCCAAATTATCTTGAATTTAATGCCCGAGAAGATTTATGTCCAAACCAGACATTTGAGCTTCATCTTCCTCTCTCCCCATTTATCTACCTCTTCCTCCAGCTAAACAAGGGTGACACCTATCCTGTGAATATGGCCCTGAGTGTTTCTTCTCTTGTCTGTTCATCATTGCATCTCGAGAGCATGAAACTGTTTTTCAGCCCTGGCTGCATATTACAATTCCCTGCAAGATTTTTGAAACATCCTGATGCCAGGGCCCCACCTCCTGTCAATGAAATAGAACTAGTTAAACGGGCCAAGGATTCAGTTTTTCGTTGTTTTTTTTTTTTAAGTGCAGTAGGTTATTCTAATCTGCAGCAAGGATTGATAAACGCTGGCACAGAATAGTTCCTGGCATAGAATAGGTATTTAATAAGCATTTGCTGAAATAATGAGGAAATGAATGAATAAACATTCTATCGTAAGAAGTACTTAATAATGTGCATTCTTTACCAATCCCAAGCCCCAAGCATACAGGCATATACCAAATGTGAGCTGTGTGAGGGTGCAAACTGTTTTACATATTTTTGGTTCTTTCATTTCTAGCATATAACAGAGCATCAGTGTTTATTAAGTGAATGTGCTGTCATATATACCCCAGACAAGGAGCAGGAAGATATACTGGACAGATGGAGGAGAGAGATATAAATGAGGATACATGCAGTCAGATGGAGCTGAATTTGGTTTCCAACTTTATTACCTACCCAGTGTCTGAACTCTGGGCAAGTTTCCTCATTTGTAAGTGGGGTTAAACTGCCCCTGTCAGCATCATTGTGCAAATGATGGGAAGACAAGCATGAACATATTTATCTCAGTGCCTCGTATATTGAAGATACTTAAATAATGTCACCTTCTCTTCTTATTCCTTTATCTTTCCTCTGACAGACTTCTAGCTCGACTCATTAGACTGGACCTTTGGAAGTTGATTAGGGAAAAGAGAGAGGGAGGGAAAGAGGTAACGAGAAGAGAGTAGGAATGAGTGAGGGGAACGTCCTGATGGTGATGGGGAAATACTTATTGTTAGCCATAGCCAAAGAAGGCCAGCTCTCCAGACCCTGCCTTTTGTCCTTCTTCCCACTGTGTCCAATCCAAACATGTAACACAGGTGTAAATTACCATCCTTCAGGATAAGCACTGGGTGGTAAGTGCCATGGACACTAATAACAGCATTCATCACCAGGTAAGCGGCTCCATATTGAGGTTTCTTGGGCCAAGCTTCCAACCATCTGGAGAAACACCAGACACTATGCCGCACGCCTTCTGTCCCAGCCGTTCTTGAAATGAGGGACATGGTGCTGTTGAGACACTGTTGGCTAGGGAATCTGCAGCAGCTGGGTTCTGACTCAGCTCTGATGTGATCACAAATGTGTCCACCTGCAAAATGAGACAAGAACTCCAAGAAATTGCCTCTTGATGTCTCTTCCAACATTCCATAAATTTAGCTGGAGGTCTTCCCTATCCCATTTCAGCATTTAGAGACACAGTCAACTAACGATACTACTCAAGAAATTTTACTCTGTCTCACCTTTTGTAATACTAAAATTGGGCCAGTTCTTTTTTCTACTGGATTGACCTACACACTTGGGTAGAAGTAAGGTCCATTATCTTTCATTTTTCTAGTGCTTTGCATAAGTTTTCACCTGCCTTAATAGCATGAATTCTAGTATCTACTTCTTAAGACTTACCCCATCCTCTGATAAGATAAAAAAACTACAAGGTTGTTCTACTGTCCCAAAAAGGAAAGTTAGACCCAGGTATATGGTGGCCCCACAGCTGTTTCCAAACAGTTATTTGTTATTAACTTTATACTTGGTGGCCTGGGGTAACCATCTTTCTTTATAATTCTGGAGGCAAATATTGTCCTCTCTCATCTACCCTATTTCTTCTCCTTTCCATTTTTTATCTATCCCCTTTCCTTAAAATGGCTTATAGTTGAAATCACCCAGTCTCAACCACCTGGGAACTAGACAGAGTCAGAGAAATCCCATGTGTTGACAAATTAGATCAGCTAAACCTTAGTGAGAAAGTACTTATCTCTCATACATTCTTCCTCGATTTTCTCCTTAAACTTGCTTTTCTCATCACAGTAGTTACACTTTGGTACGTGTAAAAGTAGTCACCTAAGTGGCCGGTTTAGCCCACCCTGCAGCTGCCTGGGGCTCTGGATAAAGAACATGGAGAAAGCACATTACCCCCACTCTGTCCTCTGGGAAAACCGTCTTTTGCTTCAGGCTCCCATGGGGAGTGGTTGAGTCATCAAGATCAAATGTGAACATCTGAGCAGGATCCCGAGTCACATCAATTGTCATCACTCTCACCACAATTTACTTACAGACACTGGAGAATAACCAGTGTAAGTGATAAGAATTTAGAAATCCAGTTGATGTCCAGAACCTTTCCAAAGGAATTTATTCTGCCCTGCCTGTTCCATGAGTCTTCAGTTTTAGGTTTATTTGCTTTTTCCATTGCAATATGTAGTCTCTCAAACAACTGAGAAGGCCTGCAAGAGCCCCATATTCTCTGGCTTCTTCTCCTCAATACTCAGCCCCACCCCTCTCCCCTGCTCACTTCACTCCACCTACACACATCTCCCTATTTAATGTGTGCTCTGAGATCTTTCCTGCAGTAAGACCTTCAAGCATGCTTTTCTCATTGTCGTGAAATGTTTTAACGCTGTTTATGCCTCCCCAGAAACACACTACTCAATGACTATGCTAAAGCCTTTGACTGTATGAATCACAACAAACTGTTGGAAAATTCTTAAAGAGATGGGAATACCAGACCACCTGACCTGCCTCCTGAGAAAGCCATACGCAAGTCAAGAAGCAACAGTTAGAACTGGACATGCAACAGTGGACTGGTTCCAAATTGGGAAAGGAGTACATCAAGGCTGTATATTGTCATCTTGCTTATTTAACTTCTATGGAGAGTACATCATGTGAAATGCTGGACTGGATAAAGCACAAGCTGGAATTAAGATTGCCAGGAGAAATATCAATAACCTCATATGTGCAGATGACACCATCCTTATGGCAGAAACTGAAGAGGAACTGAAGAGCCTCTTGATGAAAGTGAAAGAGGAGAGTGGAAAAGCTGGCTTAAAACTCAACATTCAAAAAACGAAGATCATGTCATCTGTTCCCATCACTTCATGGCAAATAGATGGGAAGACAGTGGAAACAGTAACAGGCTTTATTGTCTTGGGCTCCAAAATCACTGCAGATGGTGACTGCAGCCATGAAATTAAAAGACGCTTCCTCCTTGGAAGAAAAGCTATGGCAAACCTAGACAGAATATTAAAAAACAGAGACATTACTTTGCTCACAAATGTCCATCTAGTCACAAAGTTACGGTTTTTCCAGTAGTCATGTGTGGATGTAAGAGCTGGACCATAAAGAAAACTGAGAGTTGAAGAATTGATGTTTTTGAACTGTGGTGTTGGAGAAGAATCCTGAGAGCCCCTTGGACAGCAAGGAGATCCAACCAGTTCATCCTAAAGGAAATCAGTCATGAATATTCACTGGAAGGACTAATGCTGAAGCTGAAGTTCCAGTACTTTGGCCACCTGATGCAAAGAACTGACACATTTGAAAAGACCCTGATGCTGGGAAAGGTTGAAGGCAGGAGGAGAATGGCACGACAGAGGATGACATGGTTGGATGGCATCATAGACTTGATGGACATGAGTTTGAGCAAGCTCTGGGAGTTGGTGATAGGCAGGGAAGCCTGGCATGCTGCAGTCCATGGGGTCGCAAAGAGTTTGACATGACTGAGTGACTGAACTGAACTGAACAAACACACACAAGTTTTTGGTTTTTTCTTTTTCCTGGATGTTTCATTCCAGAACTCAAGTATTACTATCTACCCCATTATTGTTGTGTCTCTTGTGTTTAGAACAGCTCTTGGTACATAGTAGGCATTGCATAAATATGTGTTGAATAGATGAATGCTAGCACATTTCTAGTCTCTATTTTGAAAAGAAAGCAATTGGGCCTTTGGACAGAGAGAAAATTATGAATTCAATAATAGGCAGAGGCAGCTGGGAAAGGGGAGGTGGGGGGAACAAGCTCAGGGGTCTGCTCGTTAGCAAAAAAGGCCATCTTTGGGAGTGGAAGCTCCACCCAACAATCTGGCACCAGTCAGAGTAATGAGTCTTTCCTTCATAAGCAGCAAATACATTGGCAAATGAAAATAAATAAAACTTTATTGAAATATGAAATTGCAAGTGGGAATGGCTGGTTGGGGCCCTTTGTAGCAATTATGCAAAAAGACTCATTTGCTTGTTTTTATATGCAAGTTAAAAAAGACTCTCTGTTTTCACAATTTATTTACTCCGGGAAGCCTAGCAGGGCTCAGAGGTTTGCGTGAGTCTTGGCAGCCTCGTTCATCTGGTTTTCCAGTCAGCTAGAAGAGCGATGTGGTTTCATTAAGCACCAGGATTCTTGCAGTATACAAACTGGCTAACTCTTTGACTTCAAACTCATGATCACTGTGGATCCCAAGGGTATCATAAATTTCATAATCAATTACCAAGTTAGGGTTTCCTTCATGCCACTGGATTGAGTGTATTAGTGCAGTGGTAGCAGAAGCATGTGCAACTTTTCACATTCTGCCTCTGTTACCCCCAGACTCACCATCCTAATATCTTTAGGCAGCATATCAATAGCCCTGTGTGTTGGTGAGTGTTGGCTAGTGGCGGCAGCTGGAGCTGGATACGGTAGTGGGTGAAGTAGTCATGCCTGGAGTCTCACCCACACCAAATCTCAGGTTACTCACTGGTAAAATGGGCACAATTGCGATAATCGTATACCCAGTGCCTGGCATAGGGTGAACTCCACATTGGTGGTAGCAGCAAAGAGAAATGATAGAAGAAGAAATGTCAGTGTATCTTTCCAGTGATACACTGGAAGGAGCAGATTGCAAAGTCCAGACAGACCCTGTTCACAATCCCAGAAGCAAGACTTGCTGCTTGATCTTAGACAAGTCACTAGATTTCCCTAAGCTTCAGTTTTCCCATTTGTAAAATAAATATGACATCTAACCTCATCATATTGCTTTTGTATGCTTTGGTGCTTATAAAGATTCCTACTTAGACCTTGATTCATAGGAGGTACTAAAGCAAAGAGGCAGTTGTTGTTGTTACTATTATTAGTCTCTTTGTGCCTTAGCTTCCTTATTGATAAAATATAATGATGATGGAAATCCTGTTTCAGTGCTGCAATTTGTCCACTCAGTGATTCATCCCTCCCAGATGTAACTTCACTGCTGGGAGCACTGGCCTTCAGCCCAGACTCAGCTCCTGTTTCACCCTCTTCCCCTGTCCTCTCATTAACTACTACTCTTTACAATTAAATTGTGCAATGAATGTCAAGTACCTGGGTTGAAAGAATTCTAGCTTACCACTCTGAGTATAAATTTCCACCAACAGTCTTTCTGGTGGGATCATAATTCAGGGGCCATTAATCACCTACCTGGCCTCCAGCAGAGGTAGAGGAGTTAATAAAGACCTCGTAGAGAAAAGAAAAAAAGCATCACAGCCAGTGTTGGGAGATCTTTTGATAATCGTGGAGTGGGCTGCAGGTTGCTGGAGAAAGCTCTGGGTAATTAAACACCTCAGAGATAGATGTGGTACTGATTCTACCAGATGTAGCAGAGGTTACTGTCTTATATGGAGGCATAGACAATGCCTGTCTGTATGAGCTATTTAAGAGCCATTGAGCAAGAATACCCTCCTATAGCTATGATTCTCCCCCAATTACTTATTGTAGCAGCTATAATTCTACCAATCGAGGTTTCTTTCTCTGAATCATTAATATTAGTAACTTTAATTATGATGTCATCAATCCTACGTGATATTTTAAGCCCTTGATAGTTTATAATCTGCTTTCAGTTTACTACATTTAACTGTCAAATCAGGTCTATAAGAGATACGTTGTTTTCTCATTTTATAAGGGAAGAAATTGAGGCACTGAAGATTTAAAGGGTTTTCCAAAGATCTCGCAGCAACTAAACAGATGATTGGGGATTCCAAGCCAGACTGTTGGACCGCACATCCACTGCTTTTTCATCATGTACCACCTTGTTCAGACTGAGGAATAATTTTCAGGCCTAAGGGTAGTTAAGTTCTGACAGCAACAACCCAGGGAGGTTGTAGGAGAATGTTAAAATATATGGAATAGATGTTGATATCTTAGGCAGAAATTAGCTGCAACTTTGACTAGAGATGGAGAAATAGTATAAATGCCTTGGGTACCATGTTTTGTTGTTTCCAAAAACATGGCAAGTTGGGAAAAGAACAGGTTTTGACAGATCTAGTTTGGTTCTAAACTCTTCTCTTGAGATATTGAACCTCAGTTTCCTCAATAAAAGACTAGTATATAGTACCAATCTTACTGCCTATGACGAGATTAAAAGAAACAGCCAGTTTGAAGCAACTGGCACTTAGGTGTTCCTCTAATGATACATGTGCTATGTTTTACTGGACTCTAGTCTCATACTCCTGGTAAGAATACTTTCAGCTCAAGTGAGAGAACCCTAACTAAAATGGGGTTAAGTAGATAAATATTATCAGTTGACAAAACTAAAACTTTCAGGTACCACTAGATTCTAGCGCACATCTGATGTTATTCTTTGGGTGGGCAAGAATTCATGTGTTATAACAAAGAATGCCCAGATATCTCTGTGGTTTAACCTTCAAAGGTTTGTTTTTTGGTTTATGGTACCTATATGTAATGATTTTAATTATTTTTTAATGAATATTCACATCCCTTCCCCTCCCACTGTGCCTGAGTCTATTCTCTGCCACGAAAGTTGGGCTTAAGTGACTTGCATTGGCCAATAGCAGAACACTGGCAGACACATACAAGCAGAGGTCATACATACAGTTATGTAGTTTGCCTTGGGCTCCCACACTCCTGTGACATACTATGAAAAGAATATGGCCCAGATAGCTACTGCCCACCCACCTGCCCCCAGACTGACACACGCTGAGCATACCTCATGGCTAACCTCATGAGTAACTATTGCTCTAAGGAGAGTAAGAGTCTGTGGGAAAGACCCAAACCCAACCTTCAGCCTAGATCTTGAAGTCCAGCTTAGCCCAGCCAAGATATAGTCAATCCCAAACCTGCAAATATGACAATTAGTTGTCAAAGTTTAAACAACTGAATTTTAGAGTAATTTGTTATGCAGTATTTTTGCAGTAAGACTCCTATCCGAAATTGATTAGTTGTTGGTGAGAGGGGTCCTCTACCCTACGAGGGGATTCAGTTCAGCACAGACTCTATCTCCCTAGTTTTAAAGGGCTTTATTGCAGCACAGTTGGCTTACAGTAAACTACTCATGGGTTCCCGGGTGGCTTAGTGGTAAAGAATCTGGAGGAGGAAATGGCAGTCCACTCCAGTATTCCTGCTGGGAAAATCCCATAGACAGAGGAGCCTGGCAGGCTACAGTCCATGGGGTTGCAAAGAGGCAGACACGACTGAATGGCTGAGCGCACACACACAAACTACTCATATTTAAGTTGTACAGTTGATATATGTTGACATATACGACAGCACCACCACAATCAAGACAATAAAAATATCCATCACTTGCCGAAGTCTGATCATACCCCTCGGTAATCCTTCCCTAAATCAATCCTCCCCCTTCACTTCTGTCCTCAGGCAAGCATTGACCTACTTTATATTACTATTGATTGACTTGCATTTTCCAGAACTTTTTATAGATGGAATCATTCATCTTGTGTTTTTTTTTTTTTGGTCTGACTTTTTAACTTAACGTAATTATTTTGAGATTAACCCCTGTTGTATATATCAATAATTTATTCCTTTAAATTGCTGAATAGTGTTCCACTTTATAAATAAATTATAATATTTTAAATCTACTTATCTATTGACAAACATTTGGGTTAATTCCAGTTTGGGGCTGTTATGAATACAGATGCTATGAATATTTGCACAAAATATTTGTATGGACATAAGCTTTCATTTAACTTGGTTAATACCTAAGATTCAAATGGCTGAGTCACGTGGTAGTTGTGGGTTGAACTTTTGCTCACCTTCTTGTTTAGATACGCAGTGCATCACCTCCATGGAAGTTTCATCACTTTTGCTCCCAGAGCATTGGCATGACCTTGTCACACTGCCTTGCCTGACTACAGGTGTTGAGGGGGAGCTAGGAGTATGGGGCACCTCTATCTCCTCCTCACTGGGCTTTTGTTTCTCAGCATCTTGGTTCTGATTTTCACTCTGGTAGCTTCACTTTCAGCAGGTTTTTATTACGAGATGGCCAGAAGGTCACTACCATATCAACTTAGTGTCTCCCTACATCAGCAACTTAAGGAAAAATAGAGTAAGTACCTTCTTTATACACATACTATCAAAGTCCCTGTTCAACTGGCTGAGATGCCATGCTTACTTATGACCTATGGCTATGGAGATGGAATGAGCCAGTTATTAGGCTGGGGCCAGGAAATTGGATCAGTCTTCCTATATATAATTGTCAGACAGTGGAGGGGAATGGTTCTCCAAAGGGAAAGCAAGAGCCTTCTGCCAAAATAAAGAAGAAACAGGCAAAGACACACTTAAACAGACAAAAATCCCTACTACAGTGATAATGGTGGGATCGTGTCAATATTTATGTCTTTGTTTTGTACCAAGAGCCTCTCTGTGCTAAAATGAATTATTCCACTTTACCCAATCTCTCTCTTCCTTCCCTCCAGCAAGCTAGGATGCCCATTATTATGTTAAGACAATATCGGAATTTCAATTCATCTATCCTTAAATATCAGTATCATATAAAAGAAAGCTAATGCTATGGTGTGCAGGAGTGAGTGAAAAGGGAGTCGCAAAAAGAAAAAGCAAAACAATACAGCATAAACCCTAAGGTTCCATCCACCTCTAAGAATCTATTAGTTCATGATTTTATAAGCCTTGTTCTGTTATGGCAGGATTCTCTGATATTAAGATTTCAGTATGCCTTGATCACACTCTAATCTTGTTACTGAGTTCAAATTGTGAGGTTGATACACCCCTGAGGACAGATTGACATTTTGATGTTCCTAGTTAGCAAAAACATGAACTGGAAAGCTGCATTAACAAGCAAATAAATTTATGGTAGGCTGGCACTGAGACACATCTTGCTGTTTGTCGGCAGCTTTTAAGAAGTGAAATATGTACGGGGCCGATAGGACTGGGGGAGCTCTGTGCTCAAAAGTGTCTTTCTTCTCTGTTTCCATAAGATGCAGAAGAAGGAAGAGAAGGTGGCAGGCACCGTGAAGCCACTAGATTATTAATGAGAGGCCATTTTGAAGAATTAAAAGGACCTTTTGTTATTATCTTTTCTGCTCTTGATTCAGCTTCTATAGCACAGACTGTATCACACTTTGTTCTTCCTATAGACCCCAAAGGTTTCAATCTGATTCCTTCTCCTCACACTGAGCACTTCATATTCAGTCCCTTGGAATTTCTTTTCTACTAAAGGATAAGGTCTTGGAAACCTTTGCTTTTCTGAGAAGTAGTATTGTATCCTGGAAATACAGGGCTTTGGTGGTAGGAGACAATTCTGAATCTGTGATCTGATGCTAGTTAACTGAGCCCTTGAGCAAGTGGTAGCAAACCCAGGTATGGTCACCTTAACAGCTTCATTGAGAAGATTTAGTGACCGTCAGACAAAGAATATTGAGGAGAGAGGAAGAATATGATAAATGATCATTCTTTCCCACAATATTTACTGTACCCAAGGGATTTAAACAAGTTCCCTAAAGGACTGAAACATTCTTTAAAGGATTTTAGAACATAGAACAAAAAGTAGATGTTCAGACAAACCATGTAGGCATGTTTTCATAATTAAAATATATCTCAGTATCCTCAGACTGATTTCAGTTGACACAGAATTGAGTGGAATCTTCCTGCTGCAGCATGGTAAACCAATTGAATTTTCTGGGACTATTTTATTTCTTTATTTTTGACCATACCTCAAGGTATATGGAACTTCCCTAACAAGGGATCGAACTTATGCCCCCCTGCAGTGAAAGCTCAGAGTCTTAACCACTGGACCATTAGGTAAGACCCTTGGGGCCACTTTAATTTCAAATACCCACAGAGTGCTTTTGGAGCCTAGAGAGGTGTCTCTTATCTAGACATAGGAATGATCAAGGAGGATGTCCTAGAGGAAATGATGCCTGAATTTACGTGGAAAAGCTGAGTGCCTGAGAGCCAGATGCAGGGGTGTGGTGGAGGGTGAGTCACAGAGGAAACAGTGAAGGGGTAAGAAAAGCCTTGGAACCAGAAAGGCCCTGGCAGATCTGAGAATTAAAAAAAGACCAATATGTCCAGGACTACACATCCATACCAGAAACTAGTTGAAGTACCTTAAAAGTATTGTTGTAATTGACCTATTAATCCTGCTATAGGCCTGTGATTAAGGTCATAATAGAGGTCACAATCTCCCTCTCAAGAAGGAGAAAATTGAATCCCAATTAAAGGTCATTACTTATGTAAGGTTTACCTTTTGGCTAAAACCAAATATAATATCTATTGTTATGTAAGGTTGAAATTAAACAAAGAGCCAGGATTGAAACTTGAATACTTGATTCCAAAGCCGTTGTTCTTTCCTTTGACCAAGAGCTCAGCAAGAGAAGAAAACTTTGAGGATTCAGTACTATTGACATAGGTTTCCAACCATCAGTCCTGAGGGACAGGGTGGGCAGGTAATCCTGTGACCTTGATGCATCTGTGTTGAGGCTGGCATGATGGAGACGAGAGTAGCCAATGTTGTCCTCCCAGGGGTCACTTGAAGCTGAATCCTTCTGGGAGAAAGAAATAGTCTTTGGCAAGCATGACTCTCAGATGGTCCAGATGCTTAGGAAGCTCTCAAGAAGCTGTGAGAACAGAACAGGCAGGCTGCGCAGTGAGAAACATGTCTTTAGACAGGATCCTGAACATTTAGACCTGATCGGCAACTGCTGTCTTGCTGAGAATTTGCATCCCACCATGAGCGATTACAGCTTTCTGTAAGCACGCATGGCCATCCTGATAAAATTCAGCTCCAAGGAATTAAAGAAGAAGCCCTCACTTGGTTATTTATCAAGGCCTTCCCTATCTCAGGCCAGCAGCTTTATTGTTCCATGGCTGCTTCAAAGGACCCTTCCTGGAAAGACTCACACATTCTCTCCCTGAGCCTTATCAGCCTCCCTCAGACCAGCTCATTTGCCTAATGGCATCTCCACAAAGGCAGCAGAAGCTCCAAATCTGACCTGAACAACTTCTCACTTTTGGCCAGCTGCAGGAACTCTCCTGGCCTCTGTGCTGGATGCTCAGAACTCACCCATGTCCCATTTCTCCAAATTTTGACCTGGCTGCAGTCAGCTGCAGATCCGAGAACTTCTTGAGACCAGACGTTCAAGACCCACTGGGTTCTCCGAGGTGTCATGGTCTCCAGCATTCATTGGGCTGGCGTTGCACCTAACAATGCTGTGGACGACCTGCTGCTTCTCTCCTATGCTGGACATTGACAAGGGATTAGGGAGCAGAGAGAGGAGATATTGTGATGGATAACAGTTTTCTGATCATGTACATCTATGGGATCTCATGATAATTAGATGTTTGATCTTATATATTGCTTAAACTTTCAAAGCCTCATACTCGTTTTTAAAAACAGGAAAAAATAAAACCTACTTTAGGGGAAGGATGAGAATATTAGATGATATTCACAGGAAAAATGCAAAGTATTCACTTATTTAGTCAAAAGATAATAATTTAGTTACTCTAAAATATGGTTTTTCTCTGAAGAGAAGATACAGAGATACCCTAGGGCACAATAACTATGGTTTATTCCTCTTCTCCATAGTATCAAAGCTTGAGAAGGTTTATGTTTGAGAAATGTTTGTTTAAACTGAACTAAACATCTACAGAAGACCTTGGAACTCTAGAGAGGGCAGTTAGTTTGGAAGCAAGACACAAGTGTTTACTTCATGTGACAATAAGAGACTTGTTTGGGATCTAGCACTTTGCAACAATACTGGACATTGAGCAAATTACTTCACTTGTTTAGGTGCCACTTAGTCCTGCAAAATGGGTGCGATGATGCTCTCAGATATCTGGAAATAATTATCATAGAACAAAAATTATTAGAAGTCTTCTACAAAACAGAGTCTTTTCAACTCTTTAATGAAGATCAAATATAAGATACAAATTAAGATATTGAGTTTCTGCTGTCTTAGGCCCTCCACTTACATTCTCTCTGACTCCATAATGAAACTCTGTGAAGCGGGACTTAGTACCTTTATCACAGAGCTAAAGAGACTGAAAATGTGAAAAGTTGTGTCTTGCCAAATGTCACACGATGGTACTCCATGCTTCCAGTTGCTTGGGTCAACACAGGAAGCATCTCTGATGATTCTTTCTCATCCTCTCATATGAATTTCTTCTAAAAATTATAGTTAGTTCTACCTTCAAACTACATCCAGAGTCTGGTCATATTCCATCTACTGAAGTCCCATCATGTCTTCCCTAGGTTTCCATGTGGCCTCCCTGACCACATATATAATCTCCAGAATCGGTCTTTTGACACCTCAGTCAACACAAGTCCTCCAGTGAAAACATCCTGATGGTTTCCATCACAGTCAGAGCAAAAGCTGAAGTCTAAGCAATGGTCTCAAATGCCTTATGTGTTTGGATTCTTTTCTGCTTCTAAAACCTTGAGTCAAGCTTCATTCTTCATTTTACCCATTCTACTCAACCCTACCAGCTCTGCTTCTTTGCCTTTCCTTGGTTAGGAATGACATATGCCGCTGCTTAGGGGCCTTAGCACTTGCTTCTCTCTTGGTCTGGGATGCCTTTCCTCACACTCACATGGCTCACATGTGTACTTCATTCAGGTCTTCCCTAGTGGCTCAGACAGTAAAGAATCAGCCTGCAATTCAGGAGATCCGGGTTCAATCCCTGGGTCAGGAAGATCCCCTACAGGAGGGAATGGCTCCCACTCCAGTATTCTTGCCTGGAGAGCAACTTTCACATAAGGTCTTCTCAAATGTCAGTTTGTCAGCATGCCCTTCTCTGATCATTAAAAGCAACTCTCCCTCTCTTGTTATATCCACTAAGCCCTTAACACCTATTGCCTGCTTTATTATTGATGATGATTTAGTAGCTAGGCCATGTCTGATTCTTGCGACTCCCTGGACTGTAGCCCACCGGGCTCCTCTGTCCAAGGAATTCTCCGGGCAAGAATATTGGAGTGGGTTGCATTTCCTTCTTCTGGGGATCTTTCCAACCCAGGCATCAAACCTGGATCTTCTGCACTGCAGGCACATTCTTTACTGACTGAGCTACAAGGGAAGCTATATTATTAGATAAATTTTAATGTTGTTTCCTTTTTGTCAACCTAGACCACAACTCTAAGTGGCTTAGAATAAATCTCTCTTCCAGCTTCATGGAATTACACTATACATGGAATTAAATGTGTTCATTTTAATGAATACTCTGATGAGTTTTGACAAATGTACTATAATCAGGTAGAGAACATTTGTTCACACCCAAAGGTTCTCTGTGCCCTACTCCCCCATCCCAGGCAACAAGCTGATCTGATTTTTAGAATCATAGATTAGTACCTTATCTTCTGGAATTCATATAAATGGAATCATACAATATGTCCTCTCTTGCATCTAGTTCCTTTTGTCAACCCATATGCTTTTGAGATCCATTAATATTCTTCCAAATATCAGTATTTTCTTTTTATTTCTAAGTAGTTGGTCCACTGGAATGAATATACCTCCATTTGTTTACCTTTTGACCTAATGATTAGCATTTAAGTTGCTGCCAGTTTTGGACAATTATAAATGAAACATCTATGATCATTTGTGTGCAAGCATTTTGTAATTTTCCTTTTCTTAGGTAAATACTTAGGAGGTCATACTTGCTGGTCATAGGCTAAGTGTATGTTTAACTTGACTCTAAATCTTTATTTTTCACCGAAGTATCTCTGCCATCTAGAATAAGTGTCTGGCATGTAGTAAGCACTCAATAAATTTTTACTAA
Organism: Cervus canadensis; assembly: GCF_019320065.1. NCBI lineage: Eukaryota > Metazoa > Chordata > Mammalia > Artiodactyla > Cervidae > Cervus > Cervus canadensis. The sequence goes on along the minus strand of NC_057415.1, from coordinate 38,906,947 downwards.
TTGAAAACTTCAACAATAATAGTTAGAAGGGATAGAAGTCCAGATCTCTCTGGGCATCAAGTTAGAGCTCTGTCCACTGATTCAAACTGACTGAGCCAGGTAAGATTATTGGTGCATAGGATCCTTTTCAGACTTGTGTGGGTCAGTGCCTGTGTAAGCAACCTCATGAGGTCCTTGGTCCAACTATTCATGATGGAGCAGGAGTGCAGACAACCCTGACACCAGGCAGTGTTTCTCTGGCCTTTGTATTTCAGGCTTTGCCTGACTGTATCCTTCCCACCAGGGAGCTGCTGTTATAATCCCCAGAGTTCTCTCTCTCTCCACTCTCATAATCCCATTACCCTCCTGCCTGCAGAGGCAAGTTCCTCTGACAACACTGCCAGCCCAGAGACTCATGTGGATGTACTGGATTCATCACCTGGTGACTACAATTAAAACTGCTCTCCTTTGATTTACTTTGGTTGAGAGAAACAAATCACTTAAGTTCTTGGAGATGCAGATAAGAGATGATACACGTCCCATCCATTTCCTTGAGAGCAACACTTCCTGCCACTCACACAGATGGGAAAGAAACTTCAATCACACCCACACCTGACTATCTCTATCAAAGGAAAGATGAGGTAGTGAAGGGAGAAAAAGGGCAGAGAAGAGAAGAAACAGTCCAGGGGAAGGAGATAGTGAGAAACATGCTTGATCTTTCTGGGAAGAGGATTTAAACCAAAGAAAGGTGTACTTCTGCTTGATTCACAGAGTTGTCTTTTCCAGTGAAGATGCAGCCCCTTTTTTCAATCAATTGAAGAGAGTCAGATATCATCTCAAAGACAGTGTATAGTCATCCCTCGAGACAGAGGTTGTGGGTCCCCCACAGACACCAAAATTGGAGAATCCTCAAGTCCTTTATATAAAATGACATAGTATTTGCATATAAGCTATGCACATTCTCCTGTATACTTTAAATCATCTGTGATTTAGTTATAACACCTAATACAATGCACATGCTATGTAGGTAGTTGCTGGGACATGGCAAAATCAAATTTTGCTTTTGATGACTTTCTGTAATTATTTTTTAGAATATTTTTGATCCGCAGTTAGTTGAATCTTTGTAGATACAGAAAGTCAACTGTAAACCATTTCTTATCCTGCAGGGTCTGTGGTAGGAGGTAGAAGATTCCTGAACTTCCTGACATGGGGGGAAGGGCAGTAAAGGCACCTGTCTCCTCAGAGACTCAAAGGGGGTCACACTAGTGTGCTCAGCTGCTCAGTTGTGTCCGACTCTTTGTGACCCTGTGGGCTGTAGCCTGCCAGACTCCTTGCATGGGATTTCCTAGGCAAGAATACTGCAGCAGGTTGCTATTTCCTCCCCCAGGGGATCTTCACAACCCAGGGATCAAACCCACATCTCCTGCATCTTCTGCATTGGCAAGCAGATTCTTTACCACAGCCCCACCTGGGAAGCCCCAAAAGGGGGTCTCATAATAACAAAAAAAATGTTAAAAAATAAGCTGACCTAGTAAATCTTGATGTTTACAGTTCAGGATACTTAAATCCAACAAGGAAAGAAACATACTCAGATTCATATCACTGATCATATTTATGTCAGAATCAAAAGTAGCACCCAAGTCTGACTCTAATATTCAGCCTATTTCATCCTGCTCCTCTTCGGCACACCTGCTAGTAGAAAATGGAGCAATTTTCTCTGTATTCCAATCAGATCACCTATAACAGGTCGTGGAGGTGCGTAAAGAAGGTGTAACTCATATCATTTGACAGGTGAGGCAAAGGAGCTCAGAGTACTGGTCAATTAACTTCTTCAGGAGGTACTTAGGAGACTAAACTGGTGTGGCTTCAAGGATCATAATTCTAATCCCTTCTTATGACAACAGACCCTTTTACCTCCAGCTCCAGACCTACCCGAGGTCTGTAGGTGCCTCCCCAGGTCAGTAGGTGCCCAATATGCTACTGGAGACCAGTGGAGAAATAACTCCAGAAAGAGTGAAGAGACGGAGCCAAAGCAAAAGCAACACCCAGTTGTGGATGTGACTGGTAATAGAAGCAAAGTCCAATGCTGTAAAGAGCAATGTTGCATAGGAACCTGGAATGTTAGGTCCATGAATCAAGGCAAATCGGAAGTGGGCAAACAGGAGATGGCAAGAGTGAACGACAACATTTTAGGAATCAGCAAACTAAAATGGACTGGAATGGGTGATTTTAACTCAGATGACCATTATATCTACTACTGTGGGCAAGAATCCTTTAGAAGAAATGGAGTAGCCATCACAGTCAACAAAAGAGTCTGAAATGCAGTACTTGGATGCAATCTCAAAAATGACAGAGTGATCTCTGTTTGTTTCCAAGGCAAACCATTCAATATCATGGTAATCCAAGTCTATGCCCCAAACAGTAACGCTGAAGAAGCTGAAGTTGAACAGTTCTATGAAGACCTACAAGATCTTCTAGAACTAATACCCAAAAAAGATGTCCTTTGCATTATAGGGGACTGGAATGCAAAAGTAGGAAGTTAAGAAACACCTGGAGTAACAGGCAAATTTAGCCTTGGAGTACAGAATGAAGCAGGGCAAAGGTTAAAAGAGTTTTGCCAAGAGAATGCACTGGTCATAGCAAACACCCTCTTCCAACAACACAAGAGAAGACTCTACACATGGACATCACCAGATGGTCAATACCAAAGTCAGATTGATTATATTCTTTGCAGCCAAAGATGGAGAATTTGTATACAGTCAGCAAAAACAAGACCGGGAGCTGACTGTGGCTCAGATCATGAACTTATTATTGCCAAACTCAGATTTAAATTGAAGAAAGTAGGGAAAACCACTAGACCATTCAGGTATGACTTAAATCAAATCCCTTACAACTATACAGTGGAAGTGAGAAATAGATTCAAGGGATTAGATCTGATAGAGTACCTGAAGAACTATGGATGGAGGTTCATGACATTGTACAGGAGACAGGGATCAAGACCATCCCCAAGAAAATGGTTGTCTAAGGAGGCTTTACAAACAGCTATGAAAAGAAGAGAAGCAAATAGCAAAAGAGAAAAGGAAAGATATACCCATTTGAATGTAGAGCTCCAAAGAAGAGCAAGGAGAGATAAGAAAGGCTTCCTCAGCGATCAATGCAAAGAAATAGAGGAAAACAATAGAATGGGAAAGACTAGAGATCTCTTTAAGAAAATTAGAGATACCAAGGGAACATTTCATGCAAAGATGGGCTCAATAAAGGACAGAAATGGTATGGACCTAAGAGAAGCAGAAGATATTAAGAGGAGGTGGCAAGAATATACAGAAGAACTGTACAAAAAGATCTTCATGACCCAGATAATCATGATGATGTGATCACTCACCAGAGCCAGACATCCTGGAATGTAAAATCAAGTGAGCCTTAGGAAGCATCACTATGAACAAGCTAGTGGAGGTGATGGAATTCCAGTTGAGCTATTTCAAGTCTTAAAAGATGATTCTGTGAAAGTGCTGCACTCAATATGCCAGCAAATTTGGAAAACTCAACAGTGGCCACAGGACTGGAAAAGGTCAGTTTTCATTCTAATCCCAAAGGAAGGCAAGGCCAAAGAATGCTCAAACTACCACACAATTGCATTCAACTCACATGCTAGCAAATTAATGCTCAAAATTCTCCAAGCCAGGCTTCAACAGTACATGAATCGTGAACTTCCAGATGCTCAAGCTGGTTTTAGAAAAGGCAGAGGAACCAGAGATCAAATTGCCAACATCCATTGGATTATTGAAAAACCAAGAGAGTTTCAGAAAAACATCTATTTCTGCTGTATTGACTATGCCAAAGCCTTTGACTGTGTGGATCACAACAAACTGTGGAAAATTCTTAGAGATAGGAATACCATACCACCTGACCTGCCTCTTGAGAAATCTGTATGCAGGTCAGGAAGCAACAGTTAGAACTCGACATAGAACAACAGACTCGTTCCAAATCGGGAAAGGGGTACATCAAGGCTGTATATTGTCACCCTGCTTATTTAACTTATATGCAGAGTACATCATGAGAAATGCTGGCCTGGAGGAAGCACAAGCTGGAATCAAGATTGCAGGGAGAAGTATCAATAAACTCAGATATGCAGATGACACCACCCTTATGGCAGAAAGTATAGAACTAAAGAGCCTCTTGATGAAAGTGAATTAGGAGAGTGAAAAAGTTGGCTTGAAACTCAACATTCAGAAAACTAAGATCATGGCATCTGGTCCCATCACTTCGTGGCAAATAGATGGGGAAACAGTGGAAACAGTGGCAGACTTTATTTTGGGGGCTCCAAAATCACTGCAGATGGTGACTACAGCCATGAAATTAAAAGATGCTTACTCCTTGGAAGAAAATTTATGACCAACCTAGACAGCATATTAAAAAGCAGAGACATTACTTTCCCAACAAAGGTCCATCTAGTCAAGGTATGTTTTTTCCAGTGGTCATGATGGATGTGAGAGTTGGACTATAAAGAAAGCTGAGCACCAAAGAAGTGATGCTTTTGAACTGTGGTGTTGGAGAAGACTCTTGAGAGTCCCTTGGACTGCAAAGAGATCCAACCAGTCCTTTCTAAAGGAGATCAGTCCTGAGTGTTCATTGGAAGGACTGATGCTGAAGCTGAAACTCCAATAGTTTGGCCACCTCATGCAAAGACCTGACTCATTTGAAAAGGCCCTAATGCTGGGAAAGATTGAAGGCAGGAGGAGAAGTGGACGACAGAGGATGAGATGGTTGGATGGCATCACCAACTCGATGGACATGAGCTTGAGTTAACTCCAGGAGTTGGTGATGGACGACAGGGAGGCCTGAGGTGCTGCAGTCCATGGGGTTGCAAAGAGACAGACTGAGTGACTGAACTGAACTGATCCAGCCCTACACATGAGTGGGCGTGTCACTCAGGTTGATCCAATCAGATTGTGTCCCTCCCTTGGTGAGTGTTATTTGATGAAGGAGTGGACACAGGATCCAAGCTGAGCCAATCAGAAACCTCCTCTGGAATTTTTTTTTTTAATGAAATCAGAGTTGGGGTCTTCTGTTTCTCTCTGGTATGAAATATAGGAAGAGACTGAAGATGAAATGAGAACTACATAGAGAAGGCTAAGAGAGTAAGACCCACTCAAACTAGGATGACGAGAAAAGGACAGAGCCAAAAAGCAATTCTGACATCGATCCGTTGTTTTTGTTTTTTATTTTTTTTTCCCAAGGCTCACATTTCCATCACTCCCTTATCTGTGAGTTATCCAAGTATGTTCTTAATAATTCTCTTTTGCAGGGAGGTGAAACAGGAGAGAATGTTTAGATCAAGCTGGTACCAGCTCGATATGCCATTTGTAACTGAATGGGTCTAAGTGTGACACAGGTGACCTTGTCCCTTGGAATAAGTCTCTTTGAAAATATCTTTGATATTATTTTAAGCAACTACTTATACTCTTTCAGTGCCAAAACAGAGCAGGAAGATTCCAGGCGGGGCCAGGGTTGGGGGTTTAGCCATACCACTGGCTGTGGAATCCCAGAGGAAGAGCCGTTCCCTGTTGTTTATGATTTCAAAGTTCTGAGGAGGTTTGCTCATCCCTTTTCTCTCTCATCCTCTCTGTCCTCTCTTTCCTCTGACATGCTTTCCTTCGCTGTCACCTTTAACATCCGTGGAGCTCTGATGCCCCCTGCTGCTGACGCGCGCTTTCTGGCCGGCTGCAGCGATCACACATTTCCCTGGTCACTGGTCTCTCATTGCTGGTTTTCCCTGCCCGTATGTCACCTGTGCTAGCTCTTTCTTCTCACGTTATGTTTCTCTCCTGTGTTATCTAAGTGACTGTCTCTACTTCCTCACCATCTTTCTGTACCACTTGTGTCTTATTCCCCACGTTCTTCGTTTCAGCATCTTTCTTTCCACCTACTTTCTCAATTTCACTTTCTGATCATGTTCTCTCCGCCTGAGTGTTTACGCCCCAGCTCATAGTTCTGAATTCCTGGGCTCCTGTATCTTGGTCTGTTTCACTGGCTCCATTTCTGTTGCATACCTTCACCCACTCATTGTTGGAGCATTTTCTTTTACAAGGAAACACACCAAATGTTCCTCTGACCGTCTGAAGAAAATCTGACCAGGAGGTGGTCAGCTTTACTGAACAGCTGGTATGGGTATCTCTTTGCATAGAAAGTTCCTCCGAGAAAGAAATCTCTTCCATTAGATTTCAGAAAGTTAGATTTCTTTTGCAATCTTTACCACCTGCTTGCTTTGTGAGCAAGTTATTTACCTTTTCTGAGCTATAGGTTTTTAAAATGTATGCCTCACAGTGGTAGAGGTGGAGAGGGACTGTGTCAGAAGGGCTGTGGACCATCTTCTAGATCAGAGCGGAGAGTTACGGTTCTGAAGCTCCCTGTGAGAGAGTAGTGCATGTCACAGCGGTGCTCTGGAGCACTCTGTATGAGATGCCTGCTTAGGAGGTCCTGCTGGTGGCGAGATTCCTTTTGTTAACAAATAGGAGTAATAATAGTCCAAGAACCCCACTGGACGGAGTTTGTTTATCTGCCAAAGTGAGCTAATATTAGCATCTGAGACAAACACCCAAACAGCCTAACCAAAGTGTATAACCATCCGTCTGGGATCACAGGAGGGAACCATCAGTGGTCTCATAAAACTCTGAATGGCTGAGGCTTACTTGTGAGTCATCCCTGACTCCTTCTGCTCAGCTTTTCTTGGTTTGTCCTCCCAATCTAGCCCATTCTCTCCACCACCTACGCCTCTACTCTGGACTAAGACGATTGTTTACAACAACATATCCATGTCTGTAAATTCTAAGTTGGTGGGTTTCTCTGACGGCAATAACTGTGTCATGATCAGCTTTTGATTTCCCATGATGATTAACAGCTTGTCATTTTAAAGGCAGCAGACACTCCAATTTTGTTTTTGTTTTCCGAAGGTCAAAAGAGTGGGAGGAAAGAGTTGAAGCATGAAAGGGAGAGGAAGAGGAAAATATGAACGATAGGAAGGAAGGAAGGGAAGAAAGGGAGAGGAACGTTAAAAAGTGGGTTTTCTTCATATTATAGGACTCCACCGAGACATACAGTGCCCTTGATTATTGGTTTCCTTATTGTATCTAAGCACAGATTCCCTTTCCATGTTACAAAAATATGGAAAGGTAAAGAACAAAGAGCCAAGTGAATATCAAATTGGAAGTGAAATTTTAAAATTTCTCACATCAGAAAGTAATCCAGTAAGAAAGCAGGACTTGCTTTACAGGAGAACAACTTTTGTAGGTGTACCTTTATCCCGCAAAGCAAAGATGCCTTCATGGCCCACACACATTCTTCTCTTCCTGCCGGTGTCCGGGAAACGACTCGGCACGCAGGCGCACCTGCTAGTGTTGCCGCTATTATCATCACTTTCCCCACGGCACAGCCGCCCCAGGACAGACACTGGCAATCGATACCAAACACCTCGCACTTAAATCCATCAATGAAAAGGCTGTTACAATAACAGCAGCAATTTTATGTGGCTACTGATTTCTTTTGGGCCTCCCAGACCCAAAGGTAGGAAATAATAACTGGTCATTTTTCATCAAGACAGACAACACAGGGAGACAATTGGAGCCGAGGTGCTTCCTGTGAGCTGTGCCGCCCATGCAAGTGCTGCCTGGAGAAAAGATAAAAACTCACCTCCTGGTAGGTTTCTGATGCTCGTGTTGATGAAGAGCAGCAGTAGGCATCCTCACCCACACAGCAAGCAAAGCAGCCCAGTCCTGTGTCCCTGGGCAGACTCATCGCTACGGTTTAACACGAGCCTCCAGATGAGGCCGTGTGGCTGGTGAAAGGAGAACCATCATCCTCATTTCACAGATGGGCAGAGACTCGCAGGGGAGGGGGTTACCAAGTAGCAGAACCCAGGCAAGACCACAGAGCTTCTTTCTCTGCGCCCAGTTTTTTGCTCCCACTTTTCCCCCTCACATTGAATAGCAAGGAGATGACCAGTGATACAGATCCAGACATTGATGGAGTCACACCAAATCGTGGTTTTGAAGAATATGTAAAGACCTGGGGAAGTGTGTATGGTATAAAATGAGGCAAAAGAAGACCCATGTATGAATTAACAATCCTGATTTTGTAAAAAGTTTGTATAGATACATCACACTTCATCTATTAACCAAAATTATCTCTGGCTGGTGATGTAATGAGTGACTTCAGGTTCTTCCTTGTGTTTATTACATTTCTTATAGCATGCATATGCGTGCATGCTAAGTCACTTCAGTTGTACCCAACTCTTTGTGACGCCATGGATGCTCACCCACCAGGCTTCTCTGTCCGTGGATTCTCCAGGCAAGAATACTGGAGTGGGTTGTCATGCCCTCCTCCAGGGGATCTTCCTGACCCAGATATCGAACCAGTGTCTCGTGTCTCCTCCATTGGCAGGTGGATTCTTTACCATCTGAGCCACCAGGGAGCCCAGTATGCATATAGTTCTTAAATTTTTTAAAGTTAATTTGCATATATAATTTGAATCTATAATGTATCTTACATACACACACACAAATCAAAAGCAGATAATCTCAAGAAAAAAAAAATCTTTTTTTTTTTTTTTACCATTTTCTCTTGTTTTCTCCTACGGCAGCAATAAAACCAGCAGTAGAATTCAGTGACTGTGCTGGAACACATTCCCGGGCATCTCCATCATCTAAAAGTAGAAGGCTTTCTCTCTCTGAGCTTCACAGTCTTCACCTATCCAAAAAGTCATATTTCAATTTCTTGCCTAATTTATATGGTTTTTGAAAAGCAAATGAAGAAATAAGATTCTGTGGCTGGAGCCCAAGTGTGCAGGCAGACAGAAACAGGGGTGTGATGTAAGAGGGGGATCCCTGCTCTCGAAACCAAAAACGTATTTGGAATTTCTGTCTTCGCCACGCTGTAATATGCAGCAGCCCCCATGATTATCTACTCATAATCAAATGGGTGCAAATCTAGGGCAGCAGATGTAGCTCCAGTGGAGGGGGTGGGAGCCTCTAATTGCAGGATTTACATGAGATGAGATTTCCCCAGAGGCAGAGAAACCTACTGCTGTGGAGACAGGCGGAGCTATCTTCCCTAACAGAGAAGGATAGGGAGGCTTTGAGGAGAGGCTGTGTTAGGATCAGCCGTCCATGTTCTTAGAGGAAGGAAAGGAAGTTAAAGTTGAGACTGGGTGGTGAACAATTGAATGAAATTTAAGGAAACCTTATTGAACGGCTAGTTTCTGCGAGGCACTCTGAAACCAGGAGACAAATCATGCCATAGGGAAGAAATGGGAATTGAGAAGTAATATTTGTCTGGTGCTTTTGGTGGGTCAGGCACTCTGTTAAACTCTTTATTTAAATTATCATATTGACTCATTACAATCAAGGGGGTAGAGATGAAGCTCAGTAACTGGCTGAATGCATCAAGCGCTCCTTTAGCAAGAGCCTCCTAGAACCTTTGGGGTCTGTACACATACCAGGCTCTCCCGCATTTGGCTTCCTTTTCAGGGACTGTTCCTTTTACCCAGGAAAGGAGCCCTTCTTACCTTCCCCACTTGAACTAATACACCTTCAAGAATTAGTTCAACCACCATGTTTTCCAAGAAGCCTTCTTCCCCCTATCTACTCTTGGGCCATTTGAGATTCCCAACTCTTCTCCTACTGCAGTTTCCACAGAATCATGTACCTGCTTGGGCTTTCCTTGGCGGTTCAGTGGTGAAGAATCCATCTGCATTGCAATCCCTGGGTTGGGAAGATCCCCTGGAAGAGGAAATGACAACCTACTCCAGCATTCTTGCCTGGGAAATCCCATGGACAGAGGAGCTTGGTGGGCTATAGCCCATGAGATCGCAAAGAGTCAGAAAAGATTTAGTGACTAAACACACACACACACGTGTACTCACTTGTCTGTATCCCTGACTACACTGCATGCATTTTTAAAAATTCTGTTAGAATTCTAGTGCCTAATAGAAAACTAAAGAAAAAGCAGGTGCTCAATAAATGTTTGTTTTTTGAGACTTCATGGAAAGAAAGGAAAAAGATAAACAGATGGATAAACGGATGGGTAAATAAACGAGGATGTGAATTAAGCCGTCCGTGAAAGACAGCATGAATGTTTCTGATACAGCTCTGACTGGTGCAGAATGTAGATGGTGAAAGGAGGTAAAATGACTGGAAAGCAGCAGAGATGGCAAAGACAGATGGGTCACAAATGCCAACATCAAAACAATGCCACATCCCGGAAAACCATGACTATTTTTAGCTTGCTGTTTCCCAAAAGTAGCATCAGATTTCTTGCAATTGACTTGTGCACTTTGGAAATGTCCTGCCATCCTGCCAGTTTCTTATCTGGTCCATCCTTAGAGGTTCATGTAAAAGCTTCAGGCCCCGAAATCTGGACGAGGGGTAGATATCTGCCCCCAGCCTTCTAACTCGGGCTGTGCATGTGAGTAATTTACCAGCTGATTTTTACAGTCACGTTTAGGATCTTCTATAATGGAAATTCTTGCTGGAGATACAGCTATACCAGATAGTTTTTATACCTCATAAATCCAGCATTTCATGGTTTTATAGTAATGCCACCACCAATTATTAAAACCCTACTCTATTTTTTAAAAAGTCTTGCCATTCTATGAAAAGGAAATACTGACATATGCTCCAACACAGGTGAACTTGACAACATGATCTATATGATTCCATTTATATGAAATGCCCACAATATGCAAATCCATAGAGCTAGAATGCAGATTAGTAGTCGCCTAGGGCTAAGGGAGGGGGTGGTGGAGGGAGCAATAGGGAGTGACTGCTAATGGGTAAGGGGTTTCTTTTTGGAGTGATGAGAATATTCTGCAATTAGTGGTGATGGGTGTACAACTTTGTGATATGCTAGAAATCACTGGACTGCCCACTTCAAAAGCATAAATTTTATGTACGTGAATTACAGCTCAATAAAGTTGCTAAAAAGAAGTTTGCCATTGACAAAGGGTTGAACTTAGGTGTGTTTTCTTTTCTTTTTTTTTTTTTCATTTATTTTTATTAGTTGGAGGCCAATTACTTTACAATATTGTTGTGGTTTTTGCCATACATAAACATAAATCAGTCATGGGTGTACCTGTGTCCCACCATCCTGAACTCCCCCCCCACCTCCCTCCCCACCCCATCCCTCTGGGTTGTCCCGAGCACCAGCTTTGGGTGCCCTGCTTCATGCATCGAATTTGTGCTGGTCATCTATTTCACATACTGTAATATACGTGTTTCAATGCTATTCTCTCATATCATCCCACCCTCGCCTTCTCCCACAGAGTCCAAAAGCCTGTTCTTTACATCTGTGTCTTTTTTGCTGTCTTGCATATAGGGTCATCGTTACCATCTTTCAAAATTTCATATGTATGCGTTAATATACTATATTGGTGTTTCTTTTTCTGGCTTACTTCACTCTGTATAATAGGCTCCAGTTTCATCCACCTCATTAGAACTGACTCAAATGCATTATTTCTTATAGCTGAGTAATATTCCATTGTGTATATGTACCACAACTTCCTTATCCATTTGTCTGCCAGTGGACATCTAGGCTGCTTTCATGTCTTGGGTATTGTAAACAGTGCTGCAATGAACACTGGGGTACACGTGTCTCTTTCAGATCTGGTTTCCTTGGTCTGTGTGCCCAGCAGTGGGATTGCTGGGCCGTATGGCAGTTCTATTTCCCGTTTTTTAAGGAATCTCCACACTGTTCTCCATAGTGACTGTACTAGTTTGCATTCCCACCAACAATGTAAAAGAATTCCCTTTTCTCCACACCCTCTCCAGCGTTTATTGTTTGTAGACTTTGTGATGGCAGCCATTCTGACCGGTGTGAGATGGTACCTCACTGTGGTTGTGATTTGTGTGTCTTCAATAATGAGTGATGTTGAACATCCTTTCATGTATTAGTTCACAATCAATCTTCAGGACACCATTAGCACGGTAGGTGAGACCCTCTTTCTTGAAACTGAGTGAGATTGCTTAGTTTTCTTTTGTCCTAGCCCTTCAAAAAGTTCATGTTTCCTCTCCTTTCTCTCTTTCCTCTTCACTTTCCTCTGAAATGATTAGTACTGACACAAAACAGATCCTCTTCACTTTCTGTGATACATGGAAGGACCAACCCTTCTTAGCTCTTTATACTTAGGATGAGCCATGTGACTACTTCTGGGCAATGAGCTGTGAGCAGAAGTACATATGGCATTTGGAGACATACAGCATTTTCATTGCTGGTGCAATATCCTTCATCATCCCATACCTCTGTGAAAGATTCATGCTCCCTATGCAGCACACACTTGGTGAACACAGAACAGACTGATTTTAGGACCAACTCTATTATGTACTCTTGTTCACTGAACAGCCTGCCCATCTGGAAGGGGCAACCCTATTCAGAAATAAGGAGTCCATCATCTTGTTTAAATAAACCATTCTAGTGATTATAAAAAAAAAAACAAAAAAAAAAACACCTCATGCTCCCATCTTTCCCTATTGAAGCTTCATGATAAAATAGTCATAACACTAAAGCTGCCTGGATTGCTTAGCTGCTGCCCTAAAGAGAGGCATGGATTTTATATAACTGAGAATTAAACTTTATCAGTGTTAATCCTAAAACCTTTGGAGGTTGTCTGCTCACCCATTTTCACCTAATAAATGTAGAAGCTGTTATGAAGAAAGCAAACCTAACTTCTGCCCTCTAAGCACCCCCACCCAACCCTGCTAGATCAGAATTTCTGTGCCCACACTTTCCAGAGTTTTTTCCTGTTCTCTACACATAGTGCTCCCCTGATGAGCTTCTACAGACCATTAATCATGACCCTGTAATCATCTCTGAAAGAGCACTTAAGTTCAGTCCCTGATCAATATTCCTCCCCATTCCTCCCCCCGACTGCCCCACTCCTACTCCCTTCTCCCGCATCACTGAAATAAACAAGTTAGGCTGTCCCCAGATGACCCACACTCCAGGTGGCTTTGCTTGCCAGATCCCCACCTGCACCATTGCACACCCACTGACCTAGGAATTGCCGAAAGGTCACAGACTAGAAAGATCTTTGCAAATTTGAACACCTTTGGAGCTCGAAGATGTCACCCAGGGGTAGAATTAAGAATATGGGGAATGAAATCTACATGCTTGCCTGCCCTTTACAGCAGAGCTGCAAGTAAACATTCAGTTTCCCACAATAGCACCTCCAGGGGCAAGGCATTCACTAAGCTCACAAGACATCTTCTTTAACCTTTGGGCATTTCTGATTCTTCAGATAGTCCTTCATTGTCTTGTGCTAGTGTATTCCGTCCAGGGCCCTGCATGTACCACTATAGAGTCAAGTAGATAGCTCTGTTCTTCTTCCTCACAACAGTTCTTTAAGAATTTGAGAAAAGATGCAGGCTCTTCTCCATCTGGCCACAGTAGCCCCCTTCCTTTGAATTTAAGCCTTCTCATTTGTACATTGGGCTTCCCAGGTAGTACTAGTAGTAAAGAACCTGCTTGCCAATGCAGAAGATGTAAGAGACATGGGTTCGATCTATGGGTAGGGAAAATCTTTTGGAGGAGGGCATGGCAACCCACCCCAGTATTCTTGCCTGGAGAATCCCATGGACAGAGGAGCCTGGCAGGCCGTAGTCCATAGGGTCTCAAAGAGTCTGACATGACTGAAATGACTCAGCACACACATTTACACATAAGAAAAATAACCCCGAGAGAGAGAAAGTACTTAACCAAGATACATGGCTCCTAATCCAGTGATCTTTGTATTTATAGAGGGTTTATTTAATAAATATTTTTAAAGCACATTTTAAATAATACAGGACTTTCAATTTGAATATGAGTCAAGCCTCACCATAGAGGAGCAAAAATTCTAGTAAGATATGTGGACAGTTGAAACTGCTGTAGTTAGAATGAGGTGGCAAAAATTATATTTATTAAATGTCTTCTAAATGTCAGGCATTGTCACCTCTCATGTATTATTTCATCTAATTTTTCAACTGCACTCCAAGGCTGGCAATATTGCCCAATCTTGCTGATTTAAAAATTTTAACACTGTTCTAGTCTTCTATTGCTACAGAACAGACCATCCAATAATAGTGGCGTAAAGCCATTTTATTCTGCTCATGGATTCTGTGGGCCAGGAATTAGGACAGGGTCCAGAAGAGATAGCTTGTCTCCAGAAAAGCTGAAGTGAGTTGAGGTTGGTTCAGCTGGGACCATCAAACACCTACCTGCGGCCTTGGGCTTCTGATGGCAGCTGTGTTTTACTGACCTAGCACTGAAAGTCATGCAGTGTCACTTCTACTGGTGTCTAAAAGGCAAGCATGGATTAATTGAGAAATTGGACTTCAGTTTGTAATGGGCAAATGGCAAAATCACCTGCGGAAGAAGGTACAGGAATGGAAGATATCACTACGACATATGAAAAAGTGAAAATATGAGTTGCTCAGTCTGTGTGACCTCATGGACTGTAGCTCGCCAGGTTCCTCTGTCCAAGGAATTCTCCAGGCAAGAATACTAGAGTGGGTAGCCATTCCCTTCTCCAGGGGATCTTCCCAAGCCAGGGACTGAACCCAGGTCTCCCACGTTGCAGACAGATTCTTCACCCTCTGAGCCACATATGGAGGGTTTAAACTATACAACCGGCGCTTGGTAGAAGCAGGGTGTGATTCAGGCCAATCCAGTTCTGGCAGGTTTTGCTCTGAGACTTCAGAAGGTTGGTAGATCGCTGTGTTGTTAAAGATGTCTCCACGGAGAAGATGTCATTTGGAATGGACTTCGAAGCAAAGGAGAGATTTGCATGTGGAGACAACATGCATTCTGGATTTGGAATAAAGCATGACTAAGGACAGAGGCAGCTATCATGTACTTCCCTGACCATCTCTGGGCTATTTTCTGTTCCCAGTGAGGAGACGTGGATAATTGTCCTCCCCCAACAGTGACCTGGAGCCCTAGGCACTGCAAATTCTTGCAACTAAAAGCTGGCTTTGTCTATCAGGCGGCAAGCTCCCCACATGGCTACTGTCCATTCCACGGGCAACTGAGCGTCGGCAGAATCCAGCTGCAGACAGAGGATAGGTCTAAGTGGAAGAAAAGAATGAAAGTAGCTGGATTTCGGAGGCTCAGGGCAAGCTGCAGTCCTACACGATGGGGCAGGTTTTGATGACAACTACAGCCCCTGGCCCTGTGGTAGAGACTTCCTGAGCCTCTAAGTAACCAAAATTAGCTCAAAAGCATTTGGCGTGAGAACCTTGGAAAATTTTATGAGCTAATGGTGTCCTCATACTCAGGAAGTAAGACAAAATTTCTTTTCAGACCTAAATTATAGAGGAAGAGACTTTCAAGAAGATTCTATGAGCATCAAAATTATACTAATTTCCAATGTCTGCTTTTAGCAATCCCTCACCTACTCCAGACTCTCCTGTAGCTGACAAACCAGTATCCGAGTCCATTATACCATACACATATTCCATCATTCTTTCACTGACTATTAACCTCATGAGAATGTGAGTTTTATATGGAGGGTCTCTTGGTTCTGTATCCTTAGCATCCAGGAAAATGCCTGAATATAGTCACTCTATGTTTAAGTCAGTGAGTCCCCAGGGAAGGGAAAGGGGCCTGACAAGTCTGTGGCTACAACCTTCCTTTTTGGTTTTGAGGGGACACATGTGACCCTGTAACATTGTCAATAGTCAAGATTGGTTTTCTTGTCACCCACACACCCATTCTAAAATTTGACATCAGGAATATTTAGGATGCAACCCCAGATCTTCTATTTAGTATCTGTGTGGTCTTGGCCCATCCCTGAACTTTTGGGAGCTTTAATTTTCTCAAACACGTTTTCATCAGAAGGTCAGTGCGAAGATCAAATCATGAAGGTGTTTTGAAGGTGACAATATAAGGCAGGTGGCTCAGCCATCTAGTCCAGCCAACCCCAGGTTACTTCCTGCCAAGCTTGGATGATGAAGGGAAAAGGAGAAAGAAGAGAAGAAGCAAAGAGAAAAAAAGGGGGAGGGAACAAAGAGGAAGAACAGGAAGAAGGTAAGAGAAAGAGGTCAGAGCATAGGAAACAGAAACACATACACACACAAGAAAGAAACGAGAGAAGAAGAGAGAAAGGGGAGAGGAGCAGGGAGATGAGAGGTGAGGGGGAAGCCGGTAAAGGAGACAGGAAGAAGAGAGACAGGAGAGAGGGAAGATGAGCGGAAGAAGCAGAGGGAGATAACCAGGCTGACAGGCGGAAAGAAAAGAAAAAGGGGGAAACAGCAAAAGGGAAAACAGGAGGGAAAAGGATGTTGGAAAAGATTGAGGAGAGAGAAAAAAAATGGGCCAAAGAGAGGGGGGAGAAGAACTGGAGAAGCCTCCTGGGGTTCCCACCCTGACTGCAGGGCTCAGGGGTCACTCGCTGGCCCCCGAACCCAGGCTGCGCCCCGCCTTGCAGGAGCACTGCCCCTCTCTCTGACTGTCCCTGTCGCCGTCAGCCCTGCTGCGGAGGAGCTCTAGCCAGCCCGGAGGCAGAGCCAGGACCCCCAGAGAGGCTGGGGGCTCACCTCCCAGAACTAATCCTTCATTTCATGCTCCCCAGCCCCTCTGATTGGCTCTGACAATTAGCACAGCCTTGGCTTCCTGTTGAGGGCATGATGTGGGCTCCAGCAGACACCATTAGCCCCGACTTGATGGGGATTTATGCAGACTGTTACCATGACTCAGACTTTAGTAACGAGGCCTCTCGTCCAGGGGCTCAGAGCTCTGCGGCTGGCATCCCGCCCCCTGCCTTCCCACAGTGACATCCTTTTCCATCTTTCCTCTGAGACTTTCCTAGCTTCCCTCCCAGGTTTTCAGCCAGAGTTTTTCAGCCAGGTTTCAGGGGTGGGGAAAGAGAGTTGGTTTCTGTAACTCCTGCTTGGCAAAGAATCAGAACCTCAAAGGGCTACTCAGCTAACCCAACAAGCAGAGAGAAACACACAGAGTAAAGAGTTGGTTTATTTATTTATTTATTTTTCCTAGAGAGACAGGAGGCCTTTTTGGTGTTTTAAATTATTTATTTTGGTTTGTGCCAGGGCTTGGGCGCTGTGCGCAGGCCTCCTCTAGTTGTGGCGTGGGGGCTTCTCACTGCAGCGGTGGCTCTTGTTTTTGGAGCACAGGCTCTAAGCCTCAGGCTTCAGTGGTTGCAGCACTCAGCTGCAGAGGGCAGGGTCAGGAGTTTCGGTGTGTGGGATTAGTTGCTCCGTGGCGTGTAGAATCTTCCCGGACCAGGAACGGGACCCGTGTCCCCTGCATTAGCAAGCAGATCCACTGTGCCACCAGGAAGTCCAAAGGTAAAGAACCTACTACCAAAAGCCCGGGTCGTGGAAAATGCTTCTATCCTTGTACTCTGCTGGATGTAATTTGGAATGGCCATGCTCATGAGACAGACAAGTCTATCTCAGTGCACAGATAGGGAAGCTAAGGTTCAGGGTGGGGAGAAGGCCTGCCTGAGATCTCACAAGGAGTAGTACTTAGACCTTGAACTTGTAACTTCTGACTCGTCTTTCTTCACTGTGCTTTCAGCTTATTAATTCACTCATCTATTCAAGCAAATACCTGAATCAAGGAGCAAGGACCAGCTTTGCTCTGAAGTCTTCCAAGATAATTAGCGCTGCCCTGGTACTACCAGGGCTAGTGTCTCTGGGGCTAGAATCTTCAGGGTGGGATCCTGACCTTATTCACTTGTGTAGTCCTGTCGTAGACCCGTCACTGACCCCAGGCCTGGCACAAAGTAGATGCTGCGTAAATGGTCCATGAAGGAACGAATGAACACGCTTCAGTATTCGGTCCCCGGCTGTGCGTCAGAAAGCACTGTAGATTCAGGACTCCCTGTCCCAATTTTTCCCTGGATGGAGTTCCTCGCCCTTCTGTAGGAAGCCATCACCCTTTCTCTTGTCCCCCTGCTTCTTAATTTTGCCAAACTCCCTGGGCAATATGCACCACCTTCCTCTTGAGAGACTGATTAGTGCTGATTTAGACATTTATGGAGATTTATTTGAACTTGAAAGGGGAAGCAATAAGCCTTTGACCCCCCACCCCATACACACACACACACAAAAGCTGACATGACCATTTCAAAGTTCAAAGTTCTCTTTGCCTACTTCAGTGAATCACTGAGGGCTTTCCTAGGCAAACTGAATTAAATAACAGCTTTTAAAAGAAACAAAGTTGGGTTATTAAATCCCAGAGGGGGGAAAAACAAGGAGAGAAAGGAAGGAACTAGAAGGAAGTTTAAAACACCTGGGAGTCTGATTTGTATGCTCTCAGAGCTACCTGATGCCTCTTTAGTCCAAGGTGGGGAGATGACTCCAGGGGAAATGACCCCACTCCTAAGACAAAGACTCTCGGTGGGCTGTGAATGGGCAAGATACAAACAGGCAGCCGTCTCCGCCAGGTAGGCTATAAATCCAACCTTTATTACCTTTTATTATGTTGTTTCAACAGACTCTTAAAGACAGCACCACAGTTGCTTGATAGCTGCACTAAATCTCTTTCATTTTCTCCCCATATTACTTTTCGCCTCCGGATTTTTTTCTTCTCTCTCTCTCTCTCTCTTCATGAGTCAAATTTTATCTGTCTTCTCTAGAGGATGGTAGTAGAATAGAAACATTGTTTATGATCGGGAAACAAAACCCAACAACTCCCAAACCCCAAAACTGTGAGCAAGCAATGAATGTGTGTGTGTAACCTGTATATGTATACATTTTATTTGTGGACATATATAAAGCAGAAAGCAGAAGAAAAGCATAAAATGGCAAAATGAGGGTGGGGGGATTGGCAGGGACGAACTTAAAAGCAGTTTACTGCCAAGATGTCAAAGCCTAAATTGGAATGAAAATAAACTAAGGGTCGCAATTTCTAAAAGCCCTGCGTAAAGAACAGAATCCTGTCACTAGCTAAAAGGTAGTTCCAAGAATATTGTGAGGTGGTGAAGTGTGGCAGAGAGGTAGGCAGAACAGAAAATGAACAGGAGTTAGGAAAAAGTAAATTCTAGAATCTTTCTGTCTGAGCTGTAAAGGCTCAGAAACATTTCCATGGCATTTGATGAAGACATCATTAAGCATATGTTGAAGAAACATCTTCAACTAATTTTTTCTTTCTTTTAGTGATTAATATTAGTGCCTCTTAGGGGAATTGACTACTAGGTGCCCATTTCCTTGCCACCCATCCCTTACTGTGACTCATTTATATGCAAACAGCAGGTGTTGACAGATGACAGTTGCCTTTTTTTTTTTTTGAAGATCCGTTAAGTTACTCTCCACTTATTTTTTTTTTAACTTTTTATGTTATATTGGGGTATAGCCAATTAACAATGTTGTGATAGTTTCTGGTGAGCAGTGAAAGGACTCAGCCATACATATACAAGTGTCCGTTCTTCCCCACACTCCTCTCCCATCCAGGCTGCCACGTAACACTGAGTAGAATTCCATTTGTAAAATAGAAGGACCTTGTTGGTTATCCATTTTAAATATAGCAGTGTGCACCTGCCAATCCCAGACTCCCTAACTATCCTCTCCCCTGCACCCTCCCCTGCCTCCAGTAACCGTAAATTCATTCTCTAAGTCTGTGAATCTCTTTCTGTTGTCTAAGTTTATTTGTCTCGTTTGTTTTTATATTTCACATATAAAGGATATCATACAATACTTCTCCTTCTCTGTGTGACTTACTTCACGCAGTATGGCATTCTCTAGATTCATCCATGTTGCTGCAAATGGCATTATTCCATCCTTTTCGTGGCTGAGTCATATTCCATCGCAGGTATGTATCACGTCTCCTTCATCCATTCCTCTATTGATGGACATTTAGGTGGCTTCTACATCTTGGCTGCTGTAAGCAGTGCTGCAATGAACATCGGGGTCCGTGTTCCTTTTCTTATCGTGTTTTTCTCCAGCTATATGCCCAGCAGTGGGATTGCAGTGTTACATGTGCGTGCATCAGTCACTCAGACTCTTTGTGACCTCGTGGACTGTAGCCTGCTAGGCTCCTTTGTTCATGGGATGGTCCAGGCACGAATACTGGAGTGGGTTGCCAATTTTTCCTCCAGGGAATCTTCTTAACACAGGGATCAAACTCACATTTTCTGTGTCTCCTGCATTGCAGGCGAATCCTTTACCACGGAGCCACTGGGGAAGCCCACAGTAGCTCAATTTTTAGTTTTTTAAGGAACTTTCACACTGTTCTCCGCAGTGGCTATATCAGTGTACATCCCCACCAACAGTGTAGGACCCTCCACTTATTCTTAAAGAGTCAACTGTTCCATCTCATCCTGGAAACTGCCTCGACAACTCTCCCTGACCCTTCTCTGAGCCCCTTGCCCTCTGTTTCCAGGGCTCCATGATGCCTCTGGTCCACCAGAACCAGAATACTTTTTTCACCTTTATCCTGCCCTTATTTTAGATCTAAGTGTTAGCTCCTTGAGAACTAGAGTCATGTTCACCCTTGAGTTAGGTTGCCTTGTTCGCAGCTTGACTCTTTCATTTACTGCCTGTGTGATTTTGGGCAAGGTACAATCCCCAGAGAACTCTGTTTCTTCATCTGTTAAATGGGGGGAAATACTACCATCTATATCATAGGGTTTTAACAAGAATAAAATGAGATGACAGATGAAAAGTGCTGGCCCTGCTATGCCACTTTCTAGCTAGGAGACAATGGGCTCTTTCTCCTAAAGGTACCCACACTCCGCCCAGGTCCTTCCTAACCCTCATGCAGAGGCCAGAAATGCCAGGGAGTTTTACTGTCCTCCACCTGCTTCCCCCATCATCGATGTCATAGCCCTTAGCCAATGACAGACTGGAGGTGGGGAATACATGCCCCAGCTTGGGATGATCTTTGACTTATGCTAGGCTGTTGGGCTTCCCTTGTAGTTCAGTTGGTAAAGAGTCTGCCTGCGATGTGGGAGACCTGAGTTCGATCCCTGGGTCAGGAAGATCCCCTGGAGAAGAAATTACTGACTCCCCACTCCAGTATTCTTGCCTGGGAAATCCCATGGACGGAGCAGGAGCCTGGCAGGCTATCACAAAGAGTCAGGCACGAATGAGCAACTTCACTTCCACTTTCATATAAACTGACGGGCATGCAGGCACATAGTAGGAGCTCTGTGGAGTGATCATCTTCATTCAGAAGGTAATGTCTTTCTACTCCCAGGACTAAAGTGTGTTAACTCAGATAAAGCATGACAAGGAAATGGAATTTTTATCTGCCACAAGGTACATGTTAGATCCTACCATTACCAAGTATTTGCTTTCCACTGGTATTCCTTATGCCTCGATATTTTGTTCAGGCAAAGCCACCCCATCAGATCAGTGCCCAGAACTTGCATTTTCACCAGAGAGGAAATTTCCCCTTGTTTCTAATGAGGAAACCAATTCTTCAAGCCTCGTTAGAATTGCCAAACAGGGTTTCCTGCTGGGATGTTTCATTGACTTGGCGTCTCCTACTGAGAGACACCGGTACCATTCACAGAATGGGGACCAGAGAAGATAGATAACTGAAAGAGAAATACAACTGAAATTTGTCAACACCTCCCGGAGTACGGGAACAGACTGTTTTTTAACACAATGAATTTTAGGAGTTAGACAACTTGTTGCATTTATACACTTTGAAAATGTCAGAGTTAAACAATTAAATCTTATTAATAGAAGTTATCTAATCCTATGGTAGCTAAGTTTCAATTGATTAATAGCAGTTGCCAGGAGCAGTGAAGAAAGAACTATTCCAAGGCTACTTCCTAGCTCAGTGAGAAAGTGCTTCTTCCCTTAGTGATGTCTGCCACGAGCAAGGAGGTGAACAGCGTTGGATCAACGTGCCGTCTTCTTTCTAATCCTCATCTAGTTCAACTTCCTAATCTTACAGATGGGAAAACTAAGTCCTACTAGTCTGCTGATGTTTTAAAACTCCCTATGTTGGGGAAAGAAGGGTTTAGACTATGTTCGTTTTTAAATGCCACTTTAGTACATGGAAATTTACTGCAATATCAAAGACTGAATATAAATAAGAATGATTTGTGTATTATGGGCAAGCATTTGGATGCAGCTAAATAGATTTTATGAGCTCTTGAATAATGTCTGATTTCTTGAATAGTTTAAACCATCTTTTTCCTTCCCTCATTGGTAACTTTGTTTTCTATCTTTATTGACTAGAAAATCTATTAAAGATGGTCTGGTATTTATTTTTAAATATTTACTGATTCCAAAATATTAAGATGTACAAACAAATTAGCCTTTACTAGAAATTTAGGAATAAACATAACAAGTATATATTATATCCATGGACATTCTCCTAAGAGTTTTAACTTAAAGAGGCATTTTTCAGTTAGCTCATGGATTCATGGGTTTTTGTTGTAATTTTTGCTGTTGCCCTAACAATTATACTAATTATAGGATTTTTAAGGCACTTTCCCTTATATTGTCTCATTTGAACTTCACATTAACTCTGTGAAAGAGGCAAAAAAAATCATTTTATTCCCATTTATTTAGCAGAAGAGGAATCAACTTCAGAGACAACTGGTTGAAAATACCAATTAAATAATTTTACCTCTCTTCTCTCTCCTGGGAAGGAAATCAGAGATTGAAAAGAAACTTATGTCACTGATTTGATCCTAAATTTCAGCCTCCTACATCTCTCCCATCAACTCTAATATCCCTGGATGAAAAACAGGTATAAGTCAAGTCACCAAATGTTAAATGCTTGTTGAAGTCACAGGAGTCTAGGGTAATAGAATGAAGGAAGTTACTTCCATTAACTTCAGAGGAGGATTCACGGGTTAGAAGGACTGAATTTGATCCTCAAAATTAGATAAAATGAAAAGAAAAAGAAGGAAATGGAAGACAACTCAGAGAAGTTGCAGAATAGTAGTATCAACTCCTTATCTTGAAACTAATAGAGAAGATACTACACAGACTTCTTGGAATTAAACAAATGAAAGACTGTTTCCAGTGACTTATGTTTCTTGTTGTTCTCAAAGCTGACATGTAGCCACCCTAAGGTCTGCTGTAGACAATGACCCTGTTCAAACATATGCGTGACATTTAGTGACAAGCAAACCTGTTTCTGATTTTATTCTTTGCCATTTTCTACATATGTGATTTCAAGCATATGATTTCACTCCTTTTCTTTTCCTCTTTTCTCTTGCTTTTTGTTTAATCCTCCTGAAAGGAATAGTGATATCTTTCTCCTGACGTTAGTGTGAGGATCGTTACTGATACATAGAGAGCACCTGGCAGGTAGAATGTGTTATGCGCATTCGTTTTCCATTTCGTTTCTCACTGTCAGGAGTATCTATCTGGTTCAAGAGGAAAGAAAATATTTGATTTTCCCTAAGTATAACCAAGCCTGTAGATGAGAGTGTCAGTGCTGAAATTGAACTTTGTGTGCATATGTGACACAGAGTAGAACAGTTCATCAATTTCTAGCTCTGTTCAGCCAGGGATTTGGGGCAGATCTACAGGAAAGCATGGGAGTGACAAAATTAAATCAGCCTGGTGAATCATTCAGGGACAGGGATGCTTTGCCATTTAAAAAAAAATTACTTTAAATCCCAGTAGTTTCCAACTTGATTGACCAGTCATCATTCTTTAGAAATGTTACTAAATGCTTATTTAACGAGTATGAGGCAAGTGATAAAATATAACATGAATAAGAACAGATAATGCATGTTGTGATAGGTCACTTTTATTAGGACAAAACTTATTTCATATGAAGTCTATAGGGTGAGATGGGAAAAACTGTAATTTTATGAAAAAAAAAAACAATTACACACAAGCATCTTTGCCCTCATCCATACTTTTAAATATATATGTGCATTTACTTTTTTTCAGGTACAAGTGGCAAATCTTCTAATATATCAAAATATTTTCTCAATAAAGATCCTTGTGGATAGATTAGATGCTATTAAACACACCACTTAATATCATACATGCAAATATTTCTAAAGTTCAGAGAAGTAATTTCTACTTATCATTACCTACCCCACAATCTTGTAGATGCTATATTAAAAAGACTTGCTAAATAAAACATTTTTAATAGTATGTCTGAACATTTAGGGCTTCCCTTATAGCTCAGATGGTATAGAATCTACCTGCAGCACAGGAGACCCAGGTTCAGGCTCTGGGTCGGGACGATCCCCTGGAGGAAGAAGTGGCAACCTACTCCAGTGTTCTTGCCTGGAGAATCCCATGGACAGAGGAGCCTGGCGGGCTGCAGTCCTTGGGTCGCAAAGAGTTGGACACGACTGAGCAACAAAGCAGGCACGCATGCACGTGAACATTTATTTCAGCCGCCGAGCTGTGATTGTACAGACTGACCACCACTATAAACACTGCTGTTTGGATACAAACATGCAATTAGATATCAGGGGGTGATTTCTCTTTAGAGAAGCAGCACGTTGGTCTGTTTTTATTCATTAACACTGCAACTGGAAGAGGCTTATCGGGTCTCATCAGGGCCTTCAGTTCAGTTCAGTGGCTCAGTCGTGTCCGGCTCTTTGCGACCCCATGGACTGCAGCACGCCAGGCTTCCCTGTCCATCACCAACTCCCGGAGTTAACTCAAACTCATGTCCATCAAGTTGGTGATGCCATCCAACCATCTCATCCTCTGTCGGCCCCTTCTCCTCCTGCCCTCAATCTTTCCCAGCATCAGGGTCTTTTCAAATGAGTCAGTTCTTCCAATCAGGTGGCCAAAGGATTGGAGTTTCAGTTTCAACATCAGTCCTTCCAATGAACACCCAGGACTGTCTCCTTTAGGATGGACTGATTGGATCTCCTTGCAGTCCAAGGGACTCTCAAGAGTCTTCTCCAACACCACAGTTCAAAAGCATCAATTCTTCGGCGCTCAGCTTTCTTTATAGTCCAACTCTCACATCCATACATGACCATGGGAAAAACCATAGCCTTGACTAGATGGACCTTTGTTGGCAAAGTAATGTCTCTGCTTTTTAATATGCTGTCTAGGTTGATCATAACTTTTCTTCCAAGGAGCAAGCTTCTTTTAATTTCATGGCTGCAATCATTATCTGCAATGATTTTGGAGCCCCCCAAAATAAAGTCTGTCACTGTTTCCATTGTTTCCCCATCTATTTGCCATGAAGTGTGGGACCGAATGCCATAATCTTAGTTTTCTGAATGTTGAGTTTTAAGCCAACTTTTTCACTCTCCACTTTCACTTTCATCAAGAGGCTCTTTAGTTCTTCTTTGCTTTCTGCCATAAGGACTTAATAGAAGTGAAAAAAATAAGAACAGATCATTTTTCTCTGGGAGGACTATGGAAGATAAAAGTCCCTAGAGAAAGTCAAGTGGATGGCTGGATTGGGAGGTTGAGATAGTGTTGATCATCTGACGTAGAAGAGAGATGAATAGGATGAGAGGACTTAGCCCCATGGATAGGATTAGGGATGGGCACAGGTGGCCACCAAGGTTCTTTCTATTATTCAAAAATTATTATGTGTAAGTATATGTAAAAATATATATATGCTTGTATAAGAGCATCTGTATGTAACAATAATTGTGAAAAGCAGAGTCCTTGCCCTATACAGTCTATGATCTAATGATCTCTTAGGCCAGCAGTATCAATATCACCTGGGAATGCTCAAAGCCCACCCAAGACCACTGGATCAGAAACATTGAGAGGGCCTCTAATCTGAGTTTTAATAAGCTCTTCTGGAGATTTTGAGAACCACTCATCTAGTGGAAAGTGTTCTGTAACTTCAGCCCCTCAAAGCTATCCTGCTACAGAAAGTGTGAACCAGACGCAATTGTAAAGTGGCCGAAAAGTTATCAATACGTTTTTCTCGATCCCTTGCTTGTCTCTTTGCCTACACAAGCTACTTGGCACTTCTGTGACATTATCTGGTGCACGGGGTCCCGAGGCTTCTGCTGATCAGAATTACTGAAGAACTGTTTATTCATTCACTCCTTCCTTTATTCATGTGACAAATATTTTTGGAGCATTTATATCCGGCACCATTCCAGGCATGTTGATGCAGTGGCAAAAACACAAGCATTATCCTTGCTCTTCTAGAGTTCAGAGTCAAAACGAAACTTCATAATATAAATAATCATAACAACAAAATAACCACAAATCTTACAAAAGAAAATAAAATGTTATGGAACAGAACAATCTGTGTGTTGAGTGTGGCAGGGGCCAACTTATTTTGAGAGTCAGTAAGTATCTCTCTGAAGAAATGTTATTTAAACTAAGCTGAAGGATAAAGAGGCATTAAGAAAGTGATGAGCCTGTGCAAAGATCTGCAGAGAGGCAAAACCTCAGGGTGTTCAAGGAACCGAAAAGGGCAAATGCAGAGAACAAGGGAGGAGGTGTCACCTTGAGACCGAAATTGTACAGGTTGGTAAGAGACCAGGGCATGCAGCTTGGGGGGACATCATGAGCAGGAAGAAGATTTTGTTTAAGTTTGAAGCTATTATTATGGTTGCACAGAGGAAAAACAGATTAGATTAGAGCAATGGAAGCAGGAAGACCGCTTTGGAGGAGGCTGCTTCTCAAGTGCCCAAGTGATAAACAGCCTATATGTGAAGGGGGACCAACAGGTAATGCAAGGGCTTTAAAAAGCAGGATTCCTGCATCCGGAGCAGGTTGTCGCTCCCAGGAATGGCTTCCAAGCTGTTTGGACTCAGGCATCCCCCACTCCCTCAGGGCCCCAAACCCTGACAACTGAATGGATAGAAGGGTTTCTACCCACGAGGTACGTCTTTCACTGACCTTGATCAGAAGTCCCTTTTCTCTTGTGCCACCAGTTCACTCTTAGCTTCCACTTTCTTTTTCCTAAAAGTGTTGCCCTCTCACTGTTCTTCTAAAGTGCAAATTTCCTGGGGAATTAAAGCTCTGAACTGTCTGTGATAATGCTGAGCACATCAGTTCCCGCTTGACAGAGGCAGGTTACAGGGTTCCTTGGTTACGAAGCTAAATGCTCTGACATGACCTTGGTTTCCTTCTGACCCGGGTCAGGACAGGGATGTGACGTGACTGACACTTCTTACCCCACACTTGGCCTCTGGTGACTGGAGGTTGACACCCTCACCAGCCCGCCCCCCAGGGTGCCCAGTCATCTCTCCCTGTGGAGCTGACAGCACGTTGGCATCGCTGACAAATGACTCATTTCCAGCCACATAAAATGGCTTCAATCTTCTCTTCTTTGAAGTTTCACAGATTGCCTCCTCCGCCCCCGGCTTTTCTGACAACTTCACTCCAGCAGCGCATTGTTAAAAGCCACACTTATTATGCCAGTGTGGGTCTGGCACAATTAGAGTTCAGCTTTAATCACAGAAGTGGATCTACTGCAATGCTTGGACTGATGCTCCTATGGGTCCGTGACTCCCACACTGGAGGCTGTGGGACTCACTGTCCTCCTCGCCTCACGGCCCCTCCCCGGAGGGTTGGGGGGGTGCCTGACCTTCCTTCTCTAGTCTTGGTTTTAAATCAGCCAAGTTGGAAATCAAGGTATGAACTCAGAGTCCTTCCCCACCTTTTTCCCTCTTGGCCAACCAGTCGCCAAGTTTTCTTCTTTCCTTGCCTTTGGCGTTTCTCCAGTGCCCACTGCCCTGCCTGTGGGTCACACTGTTATCACCTTTTTTAAAAGAATATTACAAAATCCTCTAGGTCCATCTCTCTGCCTCCTGTTCTGCCCCTTCCCAAACAGTCCTCCAGGCAATTGTTCTACAACGTAGATCAGTTTATCTGATTCATTGTTCTAAACTCTTTGACCCGAGCATAAAGTCTGCATCTTGGAGTCAGCGTTCTCTCTAACTGGCTCTGCTGGCTCTCTGCCTCAGGCCTCCTTCACCTGAATGCTGTTCTGCCTTTGAGGAACCAGGTCACTAGGAGATCTTCCCATAATTCCTACTGTAGGATGCCTTCGCAGCTTTGCTCAAGCTCGTTCTTATCTGGGATACCCAGTTTTCCTTCGCATCCTGCAGGGCTCATTTCAGGGCCAAGGAATCCGTCACAACATGTTATCCCAAAGCAATTAAGGGACTTCGGAGGTACAAACACCCTGTGCCCCCCTCTATCCTGTTATGACTCTCATTTACGTCCTGGTTCTTTGGCTTGTTTTCCATTTCACTGAACAATGAACTCCTCGAGGACACAAGCGGTGCCTTAGGCAACTGTCTGCACAGAGACACACACAGTGAAAGGTGACCGGCTACACTGTGCGTCCTTTCAGCCTGCAGCTCCGCTTTCATAACGCTGAGTGTGTGCGTCCTGATCCTCCGTGTAGGACCCATTTCAGCATCACTCACCCCATTTAATCTTCACAACAAACACATCAGGAAGTTGTTTTAGCTGATTTTACAGAGGAGAAAAGTGAACCTTGGGGAGGTTTAGTAATTTGTCTGTTTTCATTCCATTAGTACCAATGGTGCTTCTGAACCTGCTCTAGGAAATCTACATGGATTTGGGTAGGAAAGATATGGCTATAGAGCTAGGCCATAAAGGATCAGAAGGAATTTATCAGTTGAAGTGGAGTGAATGAGAAGTTTATCCCAAGCAAAAAAAAAAAAAAATGTCCCTACACATTGACAGGGCTGTCAAGGAGGGAGGTAGTTAAGAAAAGGACGAGATGGTTGGATGGCATCACAGACTCAACAGACATGAGTGAGCAAACTCCAGGAGATGGTGAAGGACAGGGAAGCCTGGCGTGCTGCAGTCCATGAGGTCACAAAGAGTCAGACACAACTGAGCGACTGAACAGAAACAACCTAGTGTGGTACATCTCTGCTAATTAGGAGCTGTGTGATCTAAGACAGTTTCTTCACCGCAGTTTCCTCATATGGAGAATGAGAATAATAAAGCTCCAAAGCCCTTAGATTATTGTGAAGATACAATGAAATAATGAATATAAATTCGTAGGAATGGTCACTGACAAACAGCAATGTCTCAGTATCTCATAGCTATTTCTAACACTGCTATTCCAGTTATCAATTGCTGTGTAAGAAACTGCTCCAAAACTTAATGCTCTCAACCACTTTACTCTGAGCATCAGTTTTCTTAGGAAGAGCTCACCTGGGCACATTGTCTACGTGACACTGACTGGTACATCCCCATACAGGATGGCCTCTTCATTCACGTGTCTGGCACCTGGGCTGGGGTGGCATTTTGTGTAGGAAAGGATGCCAGTTGTCAGGCAGATGCTAGCTCAGGCTGTGGACCAGAGTGCCTACAAAGACAAGATGAACCACAGTGGTCTCTCCAAGGATGTGAGCGTCTCACAGACTTGCAGCTTGTTTCCCAGAGAGGAAAGCGGTCTGAGCAGAAACCGTTAGGAGATAGCCTCAGAAGTTGCAGAAAGCCACTTGGGACACATTCTCCTGTTCAGATAACTCACTGAGGCCAGTCCAGGTTCAAAGGGAAATGATTAAACTCCACCTTCCATATGGCTGGTACTACTGGCCGCATTGTAACAGAAACAGTCACAGATGCTCCACTGCTATGAACGTATAGAGTGTGCATGAAAAGGAATGATCGGGGGGCATGGAGCTGCCGAGAGACTGTAGCACCGAAGTGGTAGAGTAGGAGGAAGAACACTCTTCCAACCTCTGCAGTGCACCCAGCAAAGCCAGAGAGAACTACAGTGGATTTCCCAGCCCCAGGGGGTGTGTGTATCAACCAGGGACTCAGGGGCAGCACTCTCTGAAAAGGAGTGAGGATGCCAAGAGCATCCTTGGGATTTCTTTCCTGAATCACCTGAAATGAAGCAGCCAACTCCCTCCAGCTGCCTCTTTTGGTCTTTTACATGATGGAGGTCACGCTGAGCTATTTTTCCAAACTGTGGAGGTAAGAGGATAAAAGGTCTCAGCTATCTTGGCCATCACAGGCTGGAGTTACTCATGGGGAACAAGGCAGGAGGCATAAAGAGGACACAGAAAAGTGGATGTTGTACATGAAAGACTCTCTGCAGCACAATGCAGTTCACATTTCTTCTCCTCACTGTCTGTGCTCATTTTTTTTTTTAACCATATGGGTTTTTGTCACCACAAGATATGTATGCCCTCTTTTCTCAGCTCATTGATCTGCTTAAAAAAAAAAAAAAGAAGAGAAACACATCTTTTTGTGGCTACCTGGTCTTACTTGTTAATTTTATTAATGCCTCTATTATACACCTACAAACTGAGAAAGACCTGAATAATTTAACAACTTCTACTGCTCCATTATTCTTATGGATTCTTGACACAAATACACACAAAAGTAAATACACACAAATGTCCATTCAGAAACATACACAACACATAGACATATGGGTGTTAAAATATTCTGGATTTCCTGGGTCAGCCATGGGTCTCACCTGTTTTGCAGGTGTAATCATCAATCACACACACACACACACATACACACACTTCATTTTCAAATACGTCCTATATCATTGAAAGTCACTTAGTCGTGTCCGACTCCTTGTGACCCCATGGACTGTAGCCCGCCAGGCTCCTCTGTCCATGGAATTCTCCAGGCAAGAATACTGGAGTGGGTTGCCATTTCCTCCTCCAGCGTGCTATATAAATAGGACATATTTGAGATAGGGCAAATTTTACAGTGGTCTTCAATTTTCAATGTACATGGTACACACCCCAATAAAACATATGTAGAAACATGTACCAACACACTGAATTCCCCTTCTCTCCACAAATACACACAAAGACATTCAACCAGTCTGAAATGTACGCAGCAGACGCTTACCAGAATGCACAGATGCCCTCAACTTTTTCACACATGCCAACGCTTTCCCCACTTTAAGCGGGGGTGGACTACAGCATACTAACAGTTAACAATGCTTATTTTGATTAGATAAAGACACTGAATCCTTCTGTCTGAGTGGTATTGAAAAAGGCATGCAAAATTTGGAATTGAGAAATCTCAGTTCCAACCCTTGCTCTGCCCTGAATTAACTAAATAAGTCTATAATTGTTTATCAGCTACCATGTGCCAAGTGCTATTCTGGGTGTGGAACAAGGAGACACATCTGAAACAACCCCAATCTTCATAGTTTAGATGGAGAGAATGACACCTCAACAAAGAACCTGGGTGTAAGTCATTTAAACGCTATGGAAGAGGAATTATCACATATATTAATAATCATCAAGCCATATTGCTATGTTATATTTGCCATATTATTACCATGTTGTCACATCTACAAAAATCCATGTCCATCTTCTTTGTCACATTCTCCCACGTTTTGCTTACATACATCTCTACCTCCAAAAAGCTCCAGGCAAGCTCCAAAGTGTCTCCCCAATGCATCCACGTTTCGGCATCTCATACGGCAGGAAAGGCTGAGCTGCCCATAACCCATTCTTGAAGTTGTGCAGCATCGCACAGCACTGATATTTAATTGCATTACTTTTATTCATCCAGCCTTGGGTCCTTGAGCTCATTGGGTTCCAGCCGCGATTAATTGGTGGAGCTCCCACTGGCTCCTGATTAGCTGCTTTTGATTAGAGTCTAATGACTTCATTCGGTCCCTAATTCAGGGGGATGAGTTGCAAAACTGCCAGCAAACTGCTCAGACAGAATCACGTTTTCCCGAGCCCTGAAGACAGCACTTAAGCTCTGCACACACAATGTTCTCCCACCCACGTTCTCTTCATCATTGCCTCCGGACCTCACTGCACAGAGGAAAGCGAGGAAGGAAGCTTACGACCCAGCTCCCGGCTGCTAGAGCAGATGTCACAGGGAAAAAGGCCTGGAAGCTGACAGCCTGGCTCCTAGGAGGAAGGCGCCCGCCACAGTGAAAACCCCTGCGTTGTGCCCGAAGGGAAGACTTGGTGTATAAGACCTTCCATGAAGTCTTCACCTTCCACACCTGCTTCTTGCCTTATTCAGGAACAAGATCCACCTCTGCATTTTGCCTTGATCTTTGGCTACAAACACCCGGAAGCCCTGGCCTATTGCAAGTTCAGAAGACTTAGAGAAAATAGTCTCTACCCAGGATCCAAACTGACCATAACTGCCCCCCTGGTTCCCAGTGCTGACTCTGACCTCCCAGGTCACACAGCCCCTAACGTCCTACACTAGGGAGCAAGATGGTCAGAGATATGCACTTCTTCCTAAGGATGCAAAGCCCCTTGGGGTGAATCTTTTTTTGTATAAGCTTACTTCTTTATTTAGCTTGCTGGGGCTTTGTTGTGGCATGGGCTTTCCTCTAGTTATAGCGAGCAGGGTCTGCTCCCCAGTTGCAGTGTTCGAGCCTCTCGTTGCGGTGGCTTTTCTTGCTGTGGAGCACAGACCCTAGGATGCTCAGGCTTCAGTAACTGCAACATATGGGCTCAATATGTGCAGCTCCCAGGCCCCAGAGCACAGGCTCAAGAGTTGTGGTGCGTAGGCTCACTTGCTTTGCATGGGAGATCTTCCTGGACGAGGGATGGAACCCATGTCTCCTATTCTGTCTGCAGGCAGACTCCTCACCACTGAGCCGCCAGAGAAGCCCCTGAGGCACAACTCTAATGTACAGACTCCCAAGTTCTGGAAGCCCACTTCCCAAGACTTTTTCCTAATCTAGTACTTTATGCTGCAGATTTATATATTTTTTCTTGATTATATTTTTA
Source organism: Cervus canadensis (assembly GCF_019320065.1). Classification (NCBI taxonomy): domain Eukaryota; kingdom Metazoa; phylum Chordata; class Mammalia; order Artiodactyla; family Cervidae; genus Cervus; species Cervus canadensis. The sequence continues at coordinate 38,874,381 of NC_057415.1, read as the reverse complement.
AATTTTTAAGATTGATGTATAGTTGATTTAAAGTGTTATATTATTTTCAGGTGCATGACATAGTTATTTGGTTTTTCAGATTATAACCCATTAAAAGTTATTACAGGGTAATGACCATAAATCCCTGTGTGATACAATATATCCTTGTTGTTTATCTATTTTAGAGATAATAGTTTGTATCTCTTGACCCGGCACCCTTATCTTGCCTCTTCCCTCTTCCCACTGGTAACCACTAGTTTGTATTTTATATGTGTCTGTCTGTTGTGCTATGTACATTTATTCATTTTTTTTTAGATCTTGCACATAAATAATATCATGCAGTATTTGTATTTCTCTGTCTGACCTATTTCATTAAGCATGATATTCTCTAGGTCCATTCATATTGCTGAAAATGGCAGAATTTCATCCTTTTTTATGGCTGAGTAATATTCTGCTGTATCATCTATCCTCTATCCATTCCTCTGTTGATGGACATTTAGGTTGCTTCCATATCTTGGCTATTGTAAACAGTGCTGCTAGAAACATTGGAGTGTATGTATCTTTTCAAATTAGTGTTTTCTTTTTTTCTGGGTATATAGCCAAGAGGGGATTTGCTGGTTCATATGCTAGTTTTATTTTTAGATTTTTTTATGAGCTTCCATACTATTTTCCATGATAACTGCATCAACTTACATTCCTACTGAGAGTGTAGGAGGGTTCGACTTTCTCCATATCCCTGCCAACATCTGTGATTTGTTAACTTTTTGGTGATACCCATTCTGATAGGTATGAGGTGATATCTAATTGTGGTTTTGATATGCATTTCTCTGATAATTAGCAATGTTGAGCACCTTTTCATGTGCCTATTGGTTATCAGCATGTCTTCTTTGAAAAATGTCTGTTAAGGTCTTTTGCTCATTTTTTAATTTTTTTTATTCTGAGTCATATGAGCTGTTTATATTTCTGTTTATGTATTTTGGATATTAACCCCTTGCTGGTCAAATCATTTGCAAATATTTTCTCCTATTCTATAGATTGTCTTTTCATTTTTAAAGATGACTACCTTTGCTGTGCAAAAGCTTTTAAGCTTAATTAGGTCTCATCTGTTTAATTTTGCTTTTATCTCTTTTGGCTATCAAAATACCCATAGCATTTTTCACAGAACTGGAACAAATAATCTAAAATTTACATGGAACCATATAAAACCCCAACTGCCAAAGCAATATTGAGGGGAAAAAAGAAAAAAGCTGGAGGTATCACCATCCCAGACTTCAAAGTATATTACACAGTAATCAAAACGGCATGGCAATTGCATAAAAATAGACATATAGATTAATGGAACAAAATAGATGGCCCAGAAATAAATTCAGGCACCTATGGTCAATTAATCTATGACAAAGGAGTCAAGAATACATAGTGGAGAAAAGACAGACTCTTCAATAAACAATACTATGAAAACTGAAAAGCACATGTAAAACAGTGAGATTAGAACATTTCCTCACATTATCTACAAAAGTAGATGCAAAATGGATTAAGTGCTAAATGTAAAACTTGAAACCATGACTTCTAAAGGAGAATATACATCATAGAACACTCTCTGACATATATTGTAGTACTATATTTTGGATATGTCTCCTAAGACAAAAGAAATAAAAACAAATTTATATATTTTTAAAAAGTAAAGCATTTTATAAGCATTTAACACTTACCATGTACCAGATTGCATGAAAGGCTCTAGGAACCAATTCTAGACAAGGGACCAATTCTTCATTCTTGCCCTCTAAGAGCCACTGGTCACTAGGAAAACAAATCCTTTGATTGATAAGTCAACACTTACACACTTATACTAGAGTAAGTGTCTAGAACATAATAGATGATAACTGTAATCAGATCTAAAGTCTCTCTCTCTACATGCACACACACACACACACACACACACACGTATGATACATATACATAAGGATATGCTAAAATGAAATCTATTTAAAATGCAATGAAGAAGGAAGTGATTCTTCATCCCCCAGCCCTCAAAGTGCTCACCCCACAGTCAGCTGCTGTTAGCAGTCACTTGTGTTCCTCCTGTTTATTTATACTCAGACATTTTAAAATGAGGAAAGGGAAACTCAGAAGCAAGACAAAACAGTGACTTGCCCAAAGTCAGAGTCAGATGACAGTGGCAGAGCCCAGCACGTTTCCAGTGTGTTCAGGCTCTCACTTGTGTCCGACTTGTGACCTTATGTCTGTAGCCCACAAGGCTCCTCTGTCCGTGGATTTTTTCCAGGCAAGAATACTGGAGCGGGTTGCCATTTTCTTCCCCAGGAGATCTTCCCAACCCAGGGGATGAAACCCATGTCTCGTGTCTCTTGCATTGGCAGGTGGATTCTTCACCACTCATGCCACCTCATGTATTGTTTCCAAGAAAACTCTAGTAGCTCAAGAGACTTAGCTCAAGAGACTCGTCCAGCATATCTTAATGTTGGTAGATGTAGGCTCGAGATCATGGCACCTTGCAAAGTAACAAAGAGCTAAGAGAAGGGTGTGACAAAAACAGAGGGAAGTAGGAGGTAGAACACTGGATTTAGGAAGAGCTCTTATGACTCGCGGATACTATCCATAGGGGTTTTTCCAGGACTGCTAGCAACCTCTGTGGTTTGTGTCCATTTCATTCTTACCAAGATTTAGCCAGGCATTGGGCAGATCCTCGGAGCCCTGACACTTGCAGCTGACCCTAGGCCATCCATCCACAATGCTGATTTTCCCCCACCATTGGATGATGATGTTTCATCCATGCCTCTTATATGTCCCAAAACTCCAGGCAGTGTTTGTGAATTCTTTGTGTGTGTCTGGGTTCTGACATCTCACAAAGATCCTCTAAGTTAAGTGATTGTCACCGGAATAGATGATATATATAACAGCGCGACAGTGAATAAAGTATTACAGTGAGAAAAGCATAAGTTTTAAAAACATACAGACCTGGTCTCTAATTCCAGTGTTTCCATCGCAACTGATAAACATTGGGAAATAGCAGAACTTCTATAAAATTCAAATTCTTTGTGTAAAAAGAGAATGATCATATTTACTTTACAAAGTCTTTTGAGGATTATGTAACAAGGAATTTGTAATGAATCTGATACATAGCATATGCTCCATAAATAGTAAATACTTTAATATTTTATTTTAGTTTTATGTATTAATGTCTATCTCACCTAGTAGAACATAAGCTCTCAGGGCCGGAAGCTACAATATTTAATAGACTTGTCTATATCCAGCATTGAACACTGTGCCTGAAACATAGAAAATGTTTAACAAATATCCACTAAAAGAAAGAATGAATGGGTGAATAAACAGATGTTAGTTTCTAACTGCCAGCTCAACCTGAACTAAAATGATAAGTCTTGGTTTTGGTCTAAGGGAAGAACAGAAGGCATTTCAAGCTAGGGGAAGTTAACAAGCAAAGGCAAGCTCCTGTAGGTAGCCAAGACATTTAAAGGGATTGTAAGAGAATCAACTCATTCGGGATAGAAGATACACATTATTAATGAGTGAGATGTTGCCTGTGACACATCCCATACAGAACAGATCCTCAGTATATGTTTGATAAATGATGCTGAGAAAAAAAAACATACTCCAAACTGATAAGAAAGCCTGAGGTCACCGCAGCAGCTTTGTAGAATTCACCCAAAACACCCAGTGAGGAAGCCACAAAATGGGCCCGCTTTGTGTCACCCCCTAGGATCCCAAGAGATGGAGACAGCGCTCCAGGTAAATAAGTGGGCGCTGCACATCCCAGGCAGCGGTGGTGCAACTAGAGGGCCCGTGGTTTCTGCTGGGATTGGCAAGGGATAAGCATGCATTTGGGCCCCGGAAAATCTTACACATGCCATAGCTTGCTCCCCATGTCTTTACCTCTTCTTCTCTGCACAAATTGAGCAGTTGAGATGGCAATAAACTGATGAAGTGTACCAAATTGCCTTTTCTTCCATGTGCAGTGAATTAAAGTTTCTCTCCTAGCAAATGAAACTAAGGGGATTTCAACCAGGCACTATCCCTGGGGGAATTAGTGATGCACTCTTAGCAAATCAGAGACTGAATATTGATGTTTCATGATAGTTGCAGACAAGTTGGGGGCGGGGGGCGGGCGGTGAGGGGCTGCATGGGAAGGATGAGAGAAGATACAAGGAGTTGAAGCAAATAAACTGACTTTTGCCCAACCTCTGCTATGATTCTGCAATGACTCACGTCTTCTTCAATACATTATTATAATTATACCTGTCATTTACGGAACACTCACCAAGTGTTCTTAGAGTGCTAGGAACCGCACTAAGAACTTTGTGCACGTTATTTAGCTTAAATCTCCGTAACTATCCTGTGAAGACTACATTGTCACCTCCAGGTAACATAAAAAGAAACGTGAAATCAGAGAGGCTGATTCGCTTGCCTGGTGTTACACTGCAAACTAGCGACTAACTGGGATCCTAACGCAGGTCCTTACGATTCTGAAGCCTGAGTCCCAACCCTTTCACTCTCCGGCCTTCCACTGCAAGGCTAGGTGTGAGGTCTTGCTTTAGGGCAGGGTGAAGGTGTTTGCTTAGGAAGACAGCAAACAGACTATAGTAAGGAATTATATATTCATCTATATCCTACTTTGTAACCCAGCCAATTTGAGACAGCTTTCAAAAATCACTGCCATGAAATCAAAAAGCACAAAATCAAGCAAAACAGAAGGACCAAACCAATGTAAAAAATACTGGAACTAGATATGCAGTATCTAGTGTGTAAAGGTTATTAAATTTAAGCAGTAAATTCAGTTTGATCATCCTCTCTGCTGAAGCAAAAAGGAAAACACAATTGTTTTTATGATGTCTAATATATTTTTTTAAGCATACCAATTATCTGGAGGAAATACGGTGATAAAGTTTATCATCCAGGAAAAGATGATAGTATAGTCAACAGGCATGCACTGAGAGTTTATTACATGTCCGTCACAGAGGAAGGGACTAGGGGTATACTGAGGAACTAAACAAGCCTGCTACCTACCTCTTAGACCCTTCAGTCTAGTTGGTAGATAGCCTTAAAACAAATATAATAATTTTTTTTTCAACTCTTCAATGAGGTATTTAGACAAGATTATCTAATTCCATCTGGGAGGATCATAGAAGATTTCCTGGTAGAAGTGATATTTAACTAGAGGCAGGGCTGGAAGAATGAATATTATTTAGGCAGATACAAAGTAAGGGCTTGGGGCGTTGGACAAGGGGAGTGTGACAAGTAAAGGGGTAGTATTTGAAAATACCCGGAGATGTGGGAGAGGGTGGCATGTTCAAGAGTCAGAGAAGTCTAGTGACTGTAACAGAGTCAGAGAGAGAGGGAGACATGAGACTAAGTCACATAAAACCGGAGTGTTCTGTGGCCAGCTCATACCAGTGGGCAAGAGTCCATTGTACACATCCATTCCAACTAGGATAGTAGCTTGAAAACAGCCCTAGTTGGAATATTTATACCATAGGGATTGTAAACATTATACATGTAGAGTTCTTTATTTACTTCACAAGCATTTACCAGCTCACCACTGCATATAAACATACTTCAAGATGGTCGTCCTGCCAAGGACATGCCTTGCAGGGAGAACCAGCTGAAACTGAAGGGATGAAAGAAGGCTTCTTGGAAGAGATGGCATTTGGGCTAATGATAACAGTGGGAAAAAATCCAACCCAGCAGGCTGGAACACTGAATGCAGAGAGCTGTCAGGCAACAGGTGGTAGGAAAGCACAAATGATCAATCTTAGAGAGAGGCGATGTGCAGAGACATAGTACCCTGCCTAGCTATGAAGGTATTCAAAGAGAAGTCAGTTTTAGGAGACTTAGTCAGCAATCATCACAAAATCAGTCAGCTGTCCAGTGCTCCAGAAGAAATCTGGTCTTGTGAAAAGAGAAGGAAGGACTATGAGATACCAAGCAAAGGTCAGTTCTGCAGTAATGTTAAGCTGTGCAGGTAATTCAGACAGGGACACAAGGATTGTATCTGGGACCTAAGGGGCAACTCTCCCTCTTAAGAAGATGCAGGAACCCCAAAGCTAGGCCATAAGGAAAGTATGTAACTCAGTTGGATGCAGAATGCCCTAATCTCTGTTTTGCCTCTTCTTGCTTTGCAGTGTGTTAAATAGGGTGGGCTGAAGCTGCAGATGAGCTTCCACAGCCCCAAGGTGAAGCAGGAGCTGGCTGGGATTTGGTGATCTGCGCTAGGGAGGACTGGGTGAAAAAGGAGGGGAGGGCAGGAGAAATAAGCAGTTGCTGTTGACAAAGAATGGCAGTTCTAGTGGATAAAGTTAGGAAGGTTAATTAGGGCTCAGATGTTAAAGGCCTTGAATACTTGGCTAAGATGCTTCGACTTCATTTGACAGGCGAGAGAGGGGTAGGGGCGGCAACAAGAACGTCCGACAGGGCATTGGCGATGTGCCCAGAGTCTCCTCTGGCGCGGATGCCTGTCTGTGGGACTGCACAAGAAGGAAGCGGGGCCTTGTGTTCCTACAGAGCTCAAAAAGCACCACACTCAGAAAATAATGATGAAGAGATGGCATTTGAATGATGATGAAGAGATGGCATATGAACTTGGTGTGCACCATTCCTCGTCATTTTTTAATTAATTTATTTATTTTTGGCTGCTGCTGGGTCTCCGTAGCTTAAGACAGCCTTTTTCTTTAATAGCTGCGGTGAGTGGGACCTTCTCTTGTTGCAGAGCACAGGCTCTAGGGCATGCCAACTTCAGTAGTTATGGCGCATGGGCTTCGTTGCTCTAAGCCATGTGGAATTTTCCTGGACCAGGGATCAAACCCACGTCCCCCTGCATTGGCAAGAGGATTCTTTTCCACTGTGGCATCAGGGAAGTTCCCTCATCGTTTTTAACCCTTTTGCTCTTCACCTATATCCTTGATCTGTCCCAACCCAGCCATCAACCTACTGAGATCCTTCTCTCAATCAGGATATTGTTACATAAGACACAAGTGTAAAAAAAAAAAAAAAAGACACAAGTGTACTAGGAAATCTGACTGTCTCATAGCTTCAAATGTTAAATTTTACTCTGAATGTGACCATGGTCTTTTCCACAATGCATTTGTCATTTTTCAGTTTCTTTTTTAAACTGAGATAATGTTGTTGATTTGACAAGGAACCTTTTTTTTTTCCCCTTCTAAAATGCTGCAAGGAATGTCCTAGTATAATTTCACTGAAATAACTTGTAAGCAACTTGACCTCACAGCTCCATCCTTGGCAAACTTAGATGGCATCACTATGGAGATAAATTTTCTCATAAAATTAAGCACTGATGGATATAGCCACGTTTCTGCATTTGAGTCAGAAGGTCGGGATTTAAATTTTGACTATGCTGTTTCATAATTGTGTGATTTTAGGAAAACCACATAGCCACATTGAACCTCAATTTTCCCTTCTGTGAAATGGGGTGATTATCTCTCTATTCCCTTAGAGACTTGCTGTCAGGATCAAATGAGATAAAGCACAAAAAAGCTGTTTTTTCTTTCCTTTTGTTTTTTCCCCCTGCAAAATGTTGCTCAGATAACAAGGAGCGATTTACTCATCAGTGGCTACTTTTCTTTGGGGGTTTCCATGTACTTCCAAGCCCGAATGAGACGCCTCCTGCTGCACATCGCATGCTCACCTAAATTGGAGGGGCCGGCTGACATCCTTGTTGACTACAGGGAGGCCGTGATTGTCCTTTCATCCTCGTACAGCCTCTTTTCTCACTTGAAAGGCTGGTTGCAAAGGAGAGAAGGAAGTGGCCTCAGATGACAGACTCGCCTCCCTCCCCACTCTCCTGCCTCTGAGCTGCAGATGGCTAACAAGGGGCTCGTTCCTGCCTCTGGAGGCTCTTCCTGCAGCCACCGTTGAGCCAACAGTACTTACTTTAGCCTCTTTCTTGAATGCTCTGGGAAAGGGAAGGGCGTAGCCTCTGGACCCTCCTCTCTGGTTGGATCTAGGAGGGCTACTGTAGGCTTTTCTCCTAGGACTCAGCATCTCTGTCATAAGAACTGAGGGAACATCTATTTTCCTGAAACACATGCTAATATGTCCACCACAGATGAAGATACTAGACAGCATACTAAAAAGCAGAGACATTACTTTGCCAACAAAGGTCTGTCTAATCAAAGTTATGGTTTTTCCAGTTGTCATGTATGGATGTGAGAGTTGGACTATAAAGAAAGCTGAGCACCAAAGAATTGAGGCTTATGAACTGTGGTGTTAGAGAAGACTGTTCAGAGTTGCTTGGACTGCAAGGAGATCCAACCAGTCCATCCTAAAAGAAATCAGTCCTGAATATTCATTGGAAGGAACAATGCTGAAGCTGAAACTCCAATCCTTTGGCCATCTGATGCAAAGAACCGACTCATTTGAAAAGACCCTGATGCTGGGAAAGATTGAAGACAGGAGGAGACGGGGATGACAGAGGATGAGATGGTTGGATGGCATCACCGACTCAATGGGTGTGAGTTTGAGTAAACTCTGGGAGATGGTAATGGACATGGAGGCCTGGCGTGCTGCAGTCCATGGGGTCACAAAGAGTCGGACACGATGGAGCAACTGAACTGAACTGAACTGATGAAGATAAGGGGGTAATGAAGAGGAAAGGAAGGGGAAATGGCCAGAAAGAACATGCCTCAGATCACGCATTTTCCTCCCACTTTCATGAGAGGGTCAACTGATGCAAGGCTGGTAGAGGTGGAGGGCAAGGCTGGGAAAGCACAGTGGCACACATGGGAAGCAGAGTGAGACAGCCTGACTCCAGCTCAGCCCTGCCGCTTCTCAGCTGGGGGACTCCTCCGAACTTCAGGCTCCCGGTCCACATGGTGGGTGTGCCGCTGGCGGTGATGCAACTTTCCTGACATCACCGGCTGGGCAGACAGTATCGTGATATAAGAGGTGTGAAAGCAACCTCTTCCATGCTTCCCTGTGCCACCATCATCCCATGACCCTGGACTGTATCCTAGTCCTTCCATCAGAACTGACAGGGCAGTGAGGTGGATAAATCGGCCGGTGCAGACTCTTTAATGAGTGGTAGTTGCTCAGTCATGCCTGATTCTTTGCAGCCCCATGGACTGTAACCTGACAGGCGTCTCTGTCCATGGAATTCTCCAGGGTAGATCACTGCAGTGGGTTGCCATTCCCTTCTCCAGACTCTTCAGTATGTTGGTACAAATGGTTACTATTTCACCCTTCTACGGAAACAAGGTTTTACATTCTCAACAGCCTTGTGCTGCCTTGATCCTTTCATTCCTAGACTAAAAGGAGGTTCTCCAGAATCCCTGCAAGACTGCATAGGGTAAGAGACAAGACTGTAGAGACCGAATGGGCTGACTCCCTGAATCCGACACCACAGGTCTATAGAACAGACACTGCAGTCTTTTACATATGGGATTTCTGAGCAAGAAGTGTGCTGAACAGAAGAAGCTACAAAAGGAAAAGAAAAGAAAAGTAGTAGTAGTATTTGAAAACTATGTTAGTAATGCAGTGGAAATAAGGGAAAACCTCTCCAGAAATCTTTTCCAGAGCTGAGCATATCAAACATAAGTGTGTTACAAGAAGCCAGATGAATGAATACATGTTTGAAACAGGGATGCATCGCAAGCTGGAGGCAGGGAGACTCAGGCGTTACTGAGCTGGTCACGTGTTGCCCCCAGCACGCGCAATCTTCACCTGTTCCTCTGGTTCTTGCAGATGTCACTACTGCAGTCATTCACACATGGGCTTACAGCTCCCTCACGGGAGGTGATGGAAGGGAAATCTAAAGCACCAGCAGTTTCATTTCAGGCTGAAGGTTTCCTCCAGGAAAGCCCATTTTTCAGGTTTTCTCTTGTGAGAGCATCAGAGTATCCCTGATTCCCTAGGGGACACAGGGACCCATCAGCAATGCTGTCCAGCTGGGTCAGAACACACCTTCACAAATGAGCAGTAATAGTAATATCAACCATAACAGTGGTGTGCTGGAACCTGTTCTAAGTACAGAGAAGCATTTTCTCTTTTCCCACGTGCCTCTACAAGATAGATACCAGCACCTCTTTCTTATAAAGGAGAACAGTGAGGCTCAGAGCAGGTAAGTATCTTGCCCAGTCAGAGAGCTGCTCGGTAGCACTGCTGACATTTGAACTCAGTTTTTTCTTTCTCTCCAGAAACTAAGTTTTTCTATTACACTAAGCTGATTTGCTCTGTAAATACCGCCTTAGACCTTCAAACAACCGTGGGTGAACCCTTCTCTGGGAAAGGCAGTGTTACACAGATTTTAGATGACTGCCTCTGTTCCCTCCAGATATTTTCATTAATTCAAACAAGCACATGCATGCAGAAGTCCTTATATTTCTGTGATTCTGGTCAACATATTACATGTAACGTCTCCTTTGGCTCAATCAATCAGAGACAGAAAATGGGACAAGAAAGTAAGTGAATGCCTGAAGAAATGCATGGATTAGTGAGTGAGGAAGAAATTAAGTGAATGGATGAAGGAGTGAGTGAATGAATGAATGAGACATCCCACAAAACACTGAAATCCAGTTAAGTCAGAGAGTCATAAAGCTGCAGCTGGGATTTAGAACAGACATGAGGTAACTATACAGAGAGGGGGAGGGAGCAGTTCTAGAAAGGAGGCATAGAAATTCTCATAGAAACATTTGAAAGAAGAACACAGGCCTGTATCACAGAACAGGGAGATGACCACAGAGATCAGGCCTGGGGCTTCACTTGCAAGCGACAGATAAATACACACAGGAAGAGCTTTCAGTGTTGCTAGAGAGAAGGAAGGAGGCGGGCAGCTCTGGCATCCTTTGGCACAAGACTCACTGCAGGCTTCGCTCCAACCTGTGTCTTCAGCAATAGGACTCAGGTGATGGGAAAACCACAGGTCCTGGGAAGATCAAAGACACAGGCTTTTATGCCTCAATTAACATTCTGCTTGTAAACTTTCAAACAATGTAGCCTTTCTGTGCTGGGCTGGGCAGAGACACAAAGACAAGTGCTGGGTCTTTTTGGAACCTGGAGCCCAGGAGCCTCTGTAATTAACAGCTCCTCCCTGCTAAAGGGAATATGCCATTGGTACACATCCTAGCTTGTGTTTGATAATGGAAACTACTATTCACAGGATACTGAGTGGGCTGTCTGCCTAGGACCGCCTGTCACAGCCTGATAAGGATTCAGGGCACAAAAAGTTTGAGGTAAGGAATTAAGAGATAGAATTTCTCCCAGGAAGAGAGAGGAAGAGGGCTAGGAGTGAGGAAGCCGGCAATTGCTATGTGTGGAAGGAACATCACTCAGAGTCAGAAATCCTCCTTTCCTTGTGTTCTGGCTTCTCCACTTTCTGTGTTGCCTTGGGAATACATGGAGATCCTTAAATCCCACTTTCTCGTAAGAAGGGGTTAACAAGACCGATCTTGACGACTGCTACATTCAATCTATATTCCTGTTCTGAGAAAGTTTATTTCAGTATGCTCTTCCAGGCTTATGCTGATTCATTGATAAATTTCCTATGAAGCCCTGAGTAAGAAATTGTTCTTCCAAACCAAGGAGTACTTAATTACATTTCCTTTTAACCCAGTATGATATCCTGAATGACTCTGGAAGACCTAGAGGTGGAGTCATGCTCCTAAAACCAAGAATTGGGTCTCATATTCACAGGGATGGTTTGGAACAAATGGGGTTTATAGACGAACCCATAAGAATATTAAGCAGTTATACTAAGGAAAATCCCATGGACAGAGGAGCCTGGCAGACTACAGTCTGTGGGGTCGCAAAGAGTGGGACATGACTGAGCATCTGAGTGTAGCATACCATGTAGTATCCTAAGGAAGGATGTCAGGGTAAGTGCTGCTGCAAAGGAAAGCCCTGGAGACCTTGTGCCGTTAAAACCTCAGCCTTTGTGCTGGAAAGAACCTGCATAAACAGGAGTGAGCAGACGCGCAAGATTCAGGAGCAAAGGGCCAGTTTCCGGTGCTGAGGGAAAAGGCCGGACCGTCGCTATGTGTCACGCATCTTCTCACAGCTAAGCCACTGCAGAAAAATTCAGACCTGTCTGGAGAGTTGCAAAGCCTGCATTCTAACCACTAAGTTCCCTGCCCCTTCTCCATAGTGTGGAAAGACTACTCATTCAACCAGGGGCCAGGAGACCAGGGTCAAGAGCAAGAAAAACAGGGGGCTGTGTGATAGCAACATCCTAACTCTACATGTATCTGCGTGTTTTCCCCCCGGCCCCAATCAGATGCCTAGGTAAAACATCACTGAGTTTGAGAAAAGAGAGAGAGAATATGTAGGTATGTGTGTATGTGTATATATATCCCAAAGAAAAACTTTCAATGCTCTCACTTCAAACAGCCCATTCATCCCCCCAGTGGCCAGCGAGAACTCCAGGAGTCCGAACGTTTCCTCTGTAAATAAAGGGATAGAAACCGTGCACATGAACACCCGCCAGACAAAGTCTTCTTCTTTTTATTCTCGTATGAAGGAAGGCGAGCGCCGCAGAAGCAGGCACGTGTGAGCCGGTCCGGCCTCCCTGCAAAGCTGAGTTCCGTCCTCCAGTACAGAGCCAGGGGAGTCCAGCCTTTCAAAGTCCGGTTTTGAAAGCTACCGGCGACTTGAAAGGCGGCTCAGATGTAATCTGCTCGTTGGCGCCGGCTGCACAATCGGCTCCGCGCCCGCCGGCACCCTGACCCCATGAGCCGGCGGTCCCCGCTGCCCCGCGCATCCCTGCCGGGGCTCAAAGCCAGGGAGCCACGGTGTGGCCGGCCTGCGCGACGGCGGTGAAACAGCCCCACTAATGAGTTCCACCCAGAGTGGTTACTGCCGCAAAGTTGCCCATGGGACTTCCGGGCGTCGGGCTGAGTTTTCAGTTCTTTAAAAAGCTCACTTACTTCAAAGTTTTCCATTTGAAGCTGTTGAGAAAGCCAGATACACACAAGGAAAGAAAGAACAGCAAGGTTAAAAAAAATAATAATTACACATACACACACTCTGAAAAAATACTTCAAAAAAAGGGGGGAGAAAAGTATTTTAAGCAACTGAGAAGGAAACCATGAAAGCATTCAAAGCAGCCCCCATCCACCCCCATACCTGACTCACTGCATTATAGCTAGGGTGAGAGAGACTTAAGTGAGAGATGGAAGCTTTGGGCTTACTAGGAATTGGTGGTGGTTTACTAGGAAATGGCGTCCATTCTTGCAGGAATTGTTCAGTTCAGTTCAGTCGCTCAGTCGTGTCCGACTCTTTGCAACCCCATGAACCACAGCACACCAGGCCTCCCTGTCTATCACCAACTCCTGGAGTTTACTCAAATTCATGTCCATCGAGTCGGTGATGCCATCTAACCATCTCATCCTCTGTCATCCCCTTCTCCTCCTGCCCCCAATCCCTCCCAGCGTCAGGGTCTTTTCCAATGAGTCAGCTCTTTGCATGAGGTGGCCAAAGTACTGGAGTTTCAGCTTCAGCATCAGTCCTTCCAATGAACACCCAGGACTGAACTCCTTTAGGATGGACTGGTTGGATCTCCTTGCAGTCCAAGGGACTCTCAGGAGTCTTCCCCAACACCACAGTTCAAAAACATCAATTCTTCGACACTCAGCCTTCTTCATAGTCCAACTTTCACATCCATATATGACCAGTGGAAAAACCACAGCTTTGACTAGATGGACCTTTGTTGGCAAACTAATGTCTCTGCTTTTTAATATGCTGTCTAGGTTGGTCATAACTTCCCTTCTAAGGAGTAAGCATCTTTTAATTTCATGGCTGCAGTCACCATCTGCAGTGATTTTGGAGACCAGAAAAATAGTCAGCCACTGTTTCCACTGTTTCCCCATCTATTTGCCATGAAGTGATGGGACCAGATGCCATGATCTTAGTTTTCTGAGTGTTGAGCTTTAAGCCAACTTTCACTCTCCTCTTTCACTTTCATCAAGAGGCTCTTTAGTTCTTCTTCACTTTCTGCCATAAGGGTGGTGTCATCTGCAGGAACTGAGGCAAACCCACCTCAGGGGAGATAAGAGGGGAAGTCAGACAAGGATTACAGGAGCTTTTTAGCTTAAACCACATCATTTCCCCTTTGGTAGTTTTGTAGCTTAACAAGTAAATGTAAACATTTTCCATCCCCAAAGAAGTCTCTTCTGTTAAGCACATTCCCACTATCACTGTCTATCTGTCAAACTTAGGTTTTATGTTGCTTCCATCACAGCTGCTGCTGCTGCTGCTAAGTCACTTCAGTCGTGTCCGACTCTGTGTCACCCCATAGACGGCAGCCCACCAGGCCCCCCTGTCCCTGGGATTCTCCAGGCAAGAACACTGGAGTGGGTTGCCATTTCCTTCTCCGATGCATGAAAGTGAAAAGTGAAAGAGAAGTCGCTCAGTCATGTCCGATTCCTAGCGGCCCCATGGACTGCAGCCTACAAGGCTCCTCCATCCATGGGATTTTCCAGGCAAGAGTACTGGAGTGGGGTGCCATTGCCTTCTGCAGCTTCCATCACAGACCAGGCACCAAAAAAGGAAGCTTAGGTTAATATGGCCTGGCGTGCCAGAGACCCGGACTCAAACACAGCTGCTGTGTTTTTCAACAAGTTATTCTGACTGCAGATACATAATAAAATAGATAACTAAATAAACAAATGAAATAAAAGAGGGAAAAGGTGCAAGTTGACTGAAGTTAATTCCAATCCAGTACTCTGAAACAGATGTCCTCAACCTCCGGGATCTGATAGCTGGTGATCTGAGGCAGAGCTGAGGTAATAATAATAAAAACAAAGTGACAATAAATGTAACGTGCTGGAATCATCCCCAAACCACCCTCCACCCCTCACCTCCGATCCCTGGAAAAACCGTCTTCCACGAACCAGTGTGTGCCATGTGTGGACTTAGTCGCTCAGTCAATTCTGACTCTTTGCAACCCAATGGACTATAGCCCGCCAGGCTCCTCTGTTCATGGGATTCTCCAGGCAAGAATACCGGAGTGGGTTGCCATTTCCTTCTCCAGGGGATCTTCCCAACCCAGGGATTGAACCCTGGTCTCCCACGTGGCAGACAGAATTCTTTACTATCTGAGCCACAAGGGAAGCCCCATCTCCTGTGTTACCTGGTGCCAAAAAGGTTGGGAACTGCTGCTCTAGAGAGATCGGGGCCTGAATGAAGGCATCTAATGTGTAAACAGTATCTATCAGGTGCAAAGGCCATGCAAGACTCTATGGAAGGAGTAATAAGAAATCAAACAAAATCTCAGTTCTCTGGGAATTCATTGTGACGTAGAGTCGTATGTACAGCTGCGTGTGGCAGAAGTAGAAAGGAGAGGAAAAAAGGGAAACAAATTTTTTACTGGAAGAAAGGTGGGAATGATAATAACACACAGATGATGGTCAGTGTTTATGAAGCAGCAGCTAATAGGGATCAAGAACGTCAGCTCAGAATCCTTATGCTACTGTTTCCTCACTGTGTGACCTCGGGCACATCATTTAACCTCTCTGTTCCTTAGTGTCATACTCAACAATAGAGTTATTATGACTCTTAAATAGTATGTGCAAAATGCATAGAACCGTGCTTGGTATGTTTTAAGTGCTGAATAAATATCTGCTACTTTTGTCAAGCAGTGTTGTAAGCATTTTGCACTTATAATCTCATTAAGTCTCAGCTGCAGTGCCATGAGGTATGTAAATGTATCCCTATTCTATCGACAAGGAAACTGAGGCTCTGAGAGTTTCTACCACCTGTCCAGGGTTCACTCACGTAGGACACAAGGAACCAAGGTGTAGACTCCGATCAGTCCAATTCAGGTTTTCCTCTTCAAAACTGTGTAATATTGCCTCCCAGAACTCACAGCAAAAGTGCAGGTTTATATTTGACGTAATAAAAAGCTTTTCAAACTTGTCTCAAATGTTCACTCTGTGCAGAGCATCTGCTAAGTATTGGGATGCAGAGAAAGCCAACCTAGTTCCAAGTTCCAAGGAGAGTATTGGATCTATCCTATCCTTGTGCCAATTGAGGATTTAAAAAAAAAAAAAAGTATTCAACATTAGCTGTCTCTGCTCTCCCCCATCTACTCCTGTGTTGTCTCTAAAATTGAAAACCTGAAGTAAGTCAAAGGTGTTAGTAAAACAAGACCCTAAAGAAGGGTGACTACCTATCCAAGAGATTTTAATTAACCTCTCATCCAATACAAAGACTGCCCTATAATGTCCTCAGAGGTTCTTGAAAACCTGCAGAGACAAGAGACTTGACTCCATTTGGGGAAATCCCTTTCCGTGGGCACACAGTTCCAAGTCCCAAGAATTTCTTCTTCTATGAAATGGTAAATTTCACCCATAATTCCATTGGAACATACAGAATAAGTCTTATCCATTTTTTAAATTTATTTTTAAATTGCACCCATTCCTTCCCTCCACCTAAACTTTTTCTCTGAATTCAACATCTCTGTGAATTCTCTGATCCTTCCTCAGAGAATATGATTTTCAGGCATGTCAACATCCCAATCACTCACTCAGTAAGGCTGAGTTTATCAGTATGCATCGTAAAGTAAAGATACCAGAGGGATAAGCTGGGGTCCTACCAGAGCCTTATAGCCAACCTTCTGTTTGGGCATTGAACTTTCACGAGTGCTGTCTGAGTTAGCTTTAGCTTTCCTCCACCTTGGTGAGGGAGGATTTGGTGCCAGCAGCAATATTGTTAGTTCATCTGCATCTCTGTTGGGGACAGGAGAAGCAGGTAATTAATTGTTTTTCTTCTGCACTAGGCAGCGGGCTTTCTTTGGAAAAGTTGAGCATCCCTCATCCAGCAATGGCTTCTGCAATTAAAGCTATCCACCGCCAGGAGTTTGATTAATAGCTGGGAGGTTTCTCCTTTGCTGACAAATGAGAAAAAGAGAAATCAGATAGGGAGAAGCTGAATGCATTTGCTTAGCACATGGCTTGGCTAATGTTCTTTCCAAAGAAAGAACTGCAGCAATTTTCTAGGGACAGAAAGAGGGGAAAATCCCTTAAAAGTTTGCAAAGTAATGGATCCAAAAAGCAGATGTGCCAGTTCCTTGGGTGGCAGAGCAGAAAAGGCTGTAACTGGAGGTCTCTGGAGCTGGAGACGATTACCGCTCACGTGGCACAGGTGGAATAATAAGGCCCAGAGAAGGGGACCTGGGTTTCCCAAGGTCATACAACTTGCCGAGTACAGCCAGGCCAGCTGTCACCAAACTTTACATTTCCCAAAGTGATAGAGCCACTTTGTTCCAGCAGAAGGGAAGATGAGAGAGTTCGGCCTGACTATCGCATTTAAAGCAATGAAAGACCCGAATGCAGAACCCGAGACCCCTGGTCCAGTCCTCTGTATCCTGTCGCCACTGCCTGTGGTGGGGGGTGTATTGAGTGACCTGGACTGAGATCTGTAAGAGAGAAACCTGCCACTATGAATTCTTCCCGCTGTTCCTAGCTTTCCCCTCCAGGACTGTCCTAAGCAATTAAAATCTCCTGCCTCCTTGGAGATTAGAAGACAATGACCCTCTGCTAGGAGCATGGAACATTCTTCTCTCCCTGCCCTGCATCCCGAATTCCCAGAATCCTCCTTGAAGGGCTTAGAGGGGATGGGATGGTGAGTTGAGAAGAGCCAGCTGAGGAAGGAAATCTGAGGACTTTGGTGCTAAGCGATCAGCACCAAGACAGGCCAGCAAAGGCAGGGAGGAACCAGAGGCTGGAAAAGCAGGTGGAGGGCGCCTGGAGGCTGAGGGCTGCTCCTGGGGCACAGCCAGAGCCGGGAGCTGGCAAAGGTGCATATGGCATTATGGAGTCAAGGCGAAGAGCTAATCAGAGATTAGGACCCCTGGGGGTGGTCAGGAGGCTGAGGAGCTGGGGTCCACAAGGCCATTCCCAGTGAGTTCTTGTCTGTACTGGGTCACTGCGTTGGGAAGACTCTTGAAAGTCCCAGGCCTTGTTCCCACAGTTGTGCTTCTGTTAGATTTATGGGCTAAGATCTCTGAAAACAGTGTGTGTCAGAATCTGGCAGATGCAGAAACTGACCCGTCAATGGAAAGGAAAGCCATACTGCATCTCTAAGCCACAGACAGACCCTGTATCTGCATGTCAGCTGTTCTTAAAACCACATGACCTTGAGCAATTCAATCACTGAGCCTTATTTTCCTCATCTATAAAGTGGATTTTAGTGATGATTAAATCAGATGACCTATTTACAGGACTTAATATAGTGCTTGACACACAATAAAAACCATAGCAAATCGTATTCATAGAACTTAATACTACATATAACAACAAACTAAAACAGGTGAGAATAATGAAATGCACTAGAATGCACTCCAATGCACTGGAATGCATTGTTTGTAGCATAGATTAAATGAGGAACTGCGAACTTTCGACTCCAGGTCAAATCCAGCCTACCACCTATTTTTGAGGAATCCAAGAACTAAGAGTGGCTTTTAGTTTTGTTTTGTTTTCTTAATATTTATTTACTTATTTGGCTGTATCGGGTCTTCGTTGTGGCACACAGGATCTTCGTTGCATTTTGGGGGATCTTTCGTTGAGGTGCACAGGCTCCCCAGTTTTGGCATGCAGGCTCAGTAGTTGCAACACAGGCTTGATTGCTCCACAGCATGTGGGGTCTTAGTTCCCCCTACCAGGGATCCACCCCACGTCCCCTGCATTACAAGGCGAATTCTCATCTACCGGACCACCAGGGAAGTCTCTGGTCTTTATATTTTTAACTGAATGGAAAAAAACCAAAAGAGTAATACAATTTCATGACGCACTGAAAAGTATTCAAAATTCAGATTTCTGTATCCATCAATAAACTGCACTGGAATGCACCCTGTCAGTTCATGTACGTGGTGTCTGTAGCTGCTTTTGAGCAGCAAAGGCAGAGCTGAATAGTTGCAACCAAGATGGTACAGGTCTCTAAGCCTGAAATATTTCCCGTTTGGTCCTTTACAGGGAAAAGTTTGCTGATCTCTGGATTAGATCCTCCACCCTCGCCTCTAGCCGACCATGTCTCCTGGGCTCCATGCAGCCCTGGCTTCCTGGGTCTGCAGGGAACTCAGATCCTACGTGCCGTGAAGCCGCCGAGCCCTGTGGTGGGGACGGGCGGGTGCGAGCTGTGGATGTAAGGATGTGTGCTGGACCTCCCAGATACAATGTCTGCATCCTCTGACACAAGTTTGGTGGTAATTCTCCACGTGAATGTGGACTGATAGATGAGGGTCTTCAGCTCCCCGCAGGGAGTTGAAATAACTGTTTTCCCCTGGAGTGCTCCCCCCCACCCCTGTGCAGAAGCACGTGCTCTTTGCAAAGTCCTAACAATTCAAGTCATAATGGAAGGGAATCTCACCCATTTTATTGCCATAGTTACCGAGATTGCAAGTTTAGATGCGGTATTAGCAGTAAGTGCACGGTAATAATAGAAGTCAGGGAGGAGGGACACGAAAAGGATTCTGGCTCCTATTTCTCCCTGCAGCATCCTTCAGGGCAAATATACCAGAGACAGTTCGCATTAAATTGCAAAGTTGGCGATTTTCTTTAAAAAAAAAAAAATCCAAATAATTGCTTTAAAATCTCCTGTCTTCCCCTGACTGGTTAACCCTCACGCAGCTCACCTCATCCTGAAACAATGAAAAGGAGGTTAAAAGAAAACTAAGTGGCCAGGGTTACCATGGAAACCAAAGTGGAAGGCAAGTGAAAGTCAATTTGAGGTTTAAAGGCATATGAAGCAGATGCGTGTGTGCGGACGTATTTGCATATAGATATCCATCTCCCCTCCTCTCTGCTCTCCGTAATAGGTTTTTCCTTCCGGGCCCACCTCATGTGCCCTCCGTCTCCAGGGAGATTGTCCTGACAATTTCAAGCCCCAGTAATCTCTCTCTTCTGGAACTACATTTGAACTGTAGTCTAGACTCAGGAATCAACCTCTTCATATACAAAACCCTGGTCAGGAATCGTAAGAACCTTCAAGGTCGCTGAAGACTTCCCGCCGCCCCGTCTGTGCCTCTCCTCTTGCGGTCCACACCACCTGGAATGCCCTCGTCCACTCCTTTCACCTTATGAGCATCTGTTGTCCTCCCAGCCTCCGTGTAGATAGCAGTTGCTCCCCCCTGCTTTTCTCCACCGCTTTGCCTCTTTTCAGTACCCCCCTTCAAGGCTGGAGACTTTTTTTCGACCACATCCCTTGGCATGTGGGATCCTGGTTCCCCCGACCAGGGATCAAACCGTTGCCGGCTACATTGGAAGCCTGGAGTCTTAACCCCCACTAGATGGCCAGGGAAATCCCTGGGACCTCTTTTCAGTGCTGGAGTAGCCCCCATCGTGGCTCTAATTACATTTAGTTGTGATCACTACTTACTTGGTTACTGCCTTCATCGCCCCCTGCCCTCCCGACTGTGAAACACTGGAGGACGGGGACTGCGTTTTACTTTGTGCACCTTCCTTGCTCAATAGACGTATTTATGGTAAATGAATGAACATTAGAATAAATCACATTGCACAACCCAGGTCAAAACATCCGTTTCCATGTGCCAAGAACAGTTTCAACTGTTATCGTTGCTAATTGTGATTGTTACTTTTAAATGCACACTGTACTCTCTCCCCCTGTTGATTCTAAGGGGAGTCTTGACTGTTCAAGGAAGGTACAGAAAGACGAGATGGAGAGAGCTGAGATGGGAGGAACCTTAGTGCATGAAAAGTGAGTAAAAACCCTGGAACTTTCGCACAGATAAGAAGCTCAAAAGATGTGATTCACTGAGTTCACTTCTCAGGATGGAGTCCTGAGACAGACCATATTCCATGGGACTCCAGAGAGCAGATACAGCGTGGGTAACCAATAAAAGTTATGAAACAGAGTTTGTATTTCATAAGAAAGACAAAATTTTACAACTGTTCAATATTTAAAAAAAAGAAAAAACTGTCACTTGAGGTAGTGAGACTGCCAGCATGGGAAGCATCCAAGTGGACACTAATGACCTTATATATCAGAACCTTAGGAAATGAAAAATACAGTGTGTGGTCAATAAATTAAAAAAGAGAAAACTGGGGGTGGTGGTGGCAAGAAGTGATGAGAAACATGCAGGACTGAGTGGAAGAAGCTGAAGATGTAGCTCACAGGCCGAGCACAGAGGACTCAGCTGGGCATTAATGCTTGGCATTAATTTTCCTACAAGAACGGGGAGCCATGCAGGGGTTTGGTATGGAAAGTGACCTGATCATTGATATGCTTTCTGAAGACCATCCTACCAGTTGTGAACAAGGCGGATGGAAGGGACAAGCTTTAAGAGTACCACACAGCTGGTTTGATATGGAAAGTGACCTGCTCATTGATATGCTTTCTGAAGACCATCCTACCAGTTGTGAACAAGGCGGATGGAAGGGACAAGCTTTAGGAATACCACGCAGCTGTTGCAATAGCCCAGGTGCTGGAGACCTGGATGAAGGCAGGGGCGGCAGGGACAGTGGAGAGCAGGAACATCAGGGACACGTGTTAAAGCAGAAGAGACAGGCTGCATCAACCCATCCTTCTACACTGGTTCCACTCCCTCTCTACACCTGCCATCCGGGAAAAGAAACCTGCCTTCCGTGTTTGCAAAAGCAGGCTTGGACGGCCGACTGGGCTGCGAAGGTCACAGTCACCTTGAGTGGCTTCCCCACGCAGCTCCGCGAGGAGCAGAGCCTTCCCTCCGCTGCTCTGTCAGCTCCACTTTACATCAAAACTGCTTTGTACGTCGCCACGTTATTAAAGCTGCGGATTGCAGCGCTGTGTCAGGCGATGTTGTGCTGAAACTGGGTCAGCGAGGGCTGCCTCTCTGGCAAGACGTGGGCTCCTGGTGTCCCCACCTGCCAGTCCTGCTGGCAGTGGCTCCTTGGCTGCCTCTCCCCAGCCGGCTTTGAGACGAGGACGTAATAACTGCACAGCTTGGCCCTTCTATTCAGCAGCTCCAGTGATAAATATTCCCCAACACGAAGATTGAAGGGGCTCCTCGGTTCTCCCGGTCATCGTTTGTGCTCCTGGGGATGGCGAGGTCCTGCTTTTCAAGTCTCTTTGGAATCATTCTTTTTCAAGGATAGAATGGCTCTAAGAAGGGAAGAATCTGCTATTTCAAAACCCAGGCATGCATGCTTCCCCTCTGCTGCTCCAGGCAGCTCAGGGACAAAAGGGGAAGAGAGGACCACAAAGAGACAGACGATAGAGACCTGGTCACGGAGAATGGGAGCCCTTCAGGAAGAGACACGGAACTCCACGCTAGAAGGAAAGGTCACAGTGTAGGGGACACAGGAATGAAGATTAGGGGTCAGAAGAAGGAGACAGTTCCCAAAGGCACTGTCAAAAGACAGAGGGAGCTACTTCAATTTAATTTTTCCCAGTTCAGTCCGGTGCATATTTATCAAACACAAATTATGTAGCAGTTTTGGGATGAACAACATAGACAGAACAAAGCCCTGTTCTCATGGACTTTGTATTCTAGCAGGGGACAAAGGGAAATACATGATAAATATAGTAAATAATTGTTGTTGTTGTTTAGTCACTAAGTCATGTCCAACTCTGCAACCCCATGGACTGCAGCACGCCAGGCCTCCCTGTCCATCACCAACTCCTGGAGCTTACTCAAACTCTTGTCCATTGAGTCAGTGATGCCATCCAACCATCTCATCCTCTGTCATCCCCTTCTCCTCCTGCCCTCAATATTTCCCAGCATCAGGGTCTTTTCCAATGAGTCAGCTCTTCGTTTCAGGTGGCCAAAGTATTGGAGCTTCAGTGTCAGCGTCAGTCCTTCCAATGAATTTCCAGGCTTGGTTTCCTTTAAAATTGAGTGATTTAATCTCTTTGCAGTCCAAGGGACTCTCAAGAGTCTTCTCCAGCACCAAAATTCAAAAGCATCAATTCTTTGGCACTCAACCTTCTTTATGGTCAAACTCTCAAAACTATACATTACTATTGGAAAAACTGTATCTTTGACTATATAGACATTTGTTGGCAAAGTGTTGTCTCTGCTTTTTAATACACTGCCTAGGTTTATCAAAGCTTTCCTTCCAAGGAGCAAATGTCTCTTAATTTCATGGCTGCAGTCACTGTCTTTAGCGATTTTGGAGTCTAAGAAAATAAAATCTAATAAATTGTAAATAATTATTAAAATAATGCTTATTTTAATAATAAATAGTATATTTAAAATAATAAATAATTAGGCAATATAAATTATATAGTATGTTAGAAGGTTTGAATTGAAGTGAAAGTGTCACTCAGTCATGTCTGACTCTTTGCAACCCTATGGGCCGTAACCCACCAAGCTCTTCTGTCCATGAGATTCTCCAGGCAAGAATACTGGAGTGGGTTGCCATTTCCTGCTCCCAGGGATCTTTGTAGCTCCGGGGTCTAACCAGTGTCTCCTGCATTGCAGGGAGACTCTTCATCGTCTGAGCCACTGGGGAAGCATATGTATAAATACAGTAAGACAGAGACAGAGAGGTACAGGGCAGAGAAGGGGGAAAGAAGAACATCAAGGACCAAGGTTTGTAACTTTTAAAAAGGCAAGTTTTAAAATAACGCTTTAAGATAAGTGTCATTGAGAAGGTGATATTTCAGTAAAGAAATGAAGAGGATAAGAGAGCTGGCCAAGGGGACTATCTGGAGGAGCTTGTCCCACACAGAGGGAAGAACCACCTCAAAAAGCCCTCAGGCAGATCCAAGACAGCACAGAGGACGCTGAGGCTGAAGCCACGTCGGGGACAAGAACAGTAGGAAATGACGTTAGAGAAATTCTCTGGCGAGAGCAGAGAGAACCTTACAGGTCCATGTCAGGACTTTTTATCTTTCACCAAGAGTGATATGGAAAGGCATTGGCCAAGAAGACCATGAGCGCTCAGCACGAGGTAAAACATCACCTAGAAAGAATGTTCTATACATCTGTGTCTCTAGAACAGACTTTTGGACTCTGTGGGAGAAGGCGAGGGTGGGATGTTTCGAGAGAACAGCATCGAAACATGTATATTATCTATAGTGAAACAGATCACCAGCCCAGGTTGGATGCACGAGACAAGTGCTCGGGCCTGGTGCACTGGGAAGACCCAAAGGAATCGGGTGGAGAGGGAGGTGGGAGCGGGGATTGGGATGGGGAATTAAAAAAAAAAAAAAAGAAAGAAAGAATATTCTAGAACAGTATTTCTCAACCAGGAATCATTTTGCCTCCAAGGGGACCCTGGGCAACATCAGGGACATATTTTGTTGTCACATCCAGGACAAGTCTACTCCTAGCATCTAGCGGATAGAGGTCAGGATGCCCTAAACATCCTCAATGCATGGCCGGCACCCCCTACAGCAAAGAACTACACAGTACAAATGCCAATAGTGCCAAATTTGAGAAATGCTGCTCTAGAAGGGAGGTGAGATTCACTTGGCTGGCAGGCTTAATGCTCTTTAAGTAAAATGTGCCACCACTTTTAGGAGAACTTAGCAGGGCCAACTTATCCATTAGACACATTAAGACTAGTGCTTAAGATCTGGGATAATTTTATCTTTTTTAATTAAAAGAAAAAGAATGTAATTTATCTTCAATTATATCCATGTTTGTATTGATACAGTCACAAAATAAGCTTTTTTTTTTAAACTGAAGAAGGGACCCTAATATGCCTAGGGCCTCGGAGGTCATAATAGCCTCTTCTGACATTAGAATTAGAACATCTCTACCTTCCCAAATCTTCCATCTACCTGCTATGTATCTAGGCTTAAAGAATGCAGTCTTGCCCTGTCTCTGTCCTACCCAGGTGGTTAGAGTTATAAACATAACTTATCACCAAGTTCAGTTATCTCATGGAATCACAGAGCATTGTCAGAGCTAGAAGGGTATTCAGAACTCATCTGATCTGGCCATCTCATTTTATAAGATAAGGCAATTGAGGCAGACTGGGGAAGTGAACTGATTATAATTACTCAGGTAATTTGTACCAGAGTCAGAACCCGGAGGATCATCTTTGAGTTCATACTATCAGCTTCCATTTGAGTCTCACATTTGGTTTACATCAGTTCCCTCAGATTAAAGCTCATATTCTTCACTGGGAAACAAACAAGCAAACAAAACAAAAAAAAAACCCTTAATGCCATTCTTTGTGATTTTTAACATTTTTCAGTTTTCAAAGCCCTTTAAAATACTATTTCACTTGATCTTTACAATAAGTCTATGAGAAGCTGAGAGTCGTTCAGAGCGGAGGCAATTCTTATCATGCCTATTTTTGAGATGCAGAAACTGCCACTCAGGAGTCCATGTGACATGTCCTGGGTGAGACAGCCCACAAGGGGAGGAATCACAGGGGTGGAACTTAAATTCAAAGTTCTTGACTTCTCTTTCAGGACTGTCTTCTGAGTCATCAGTTTTTGTTGTTTGTTTTTTGTTTTTTTGTGTTTTATTTTTTGATAGGTCACATGGGTGACTACATCTTACCTGGTAGTCTGTAAATACTTATTAAATGAAAAGCTGATCTGTTCTGTTTCATAGCTGAAATCGTGCTTCCAGAAACATAACCCATGTAGTGAATGTTTGATACATCATAGAAAGATAATGGTCTTATTAATAAAAACATCAGCATAGAACGGGAGGGGAACTTCCCAGGTGATTCAGAGGTAAAGAACCAGCTTCCAAGGCAGGAGACATGGGTTTGATCACTGGGTTGGGGAGATTCCCCTGGAGTAGGGAGTGGCAAACCCACTCCGGTATTCATGGAAAATTCCATGAATGGAGGAGCCTGGCGCGCTGCAGTCCCTGAGGTTGCAGAGTCAGACACCAACTGAGCAACTAAGCACAAGCCAAATAGAATGGAGGATGGATAGCTTTGTAATTTTAGTTCACTTTCATTTAAATAAATCCCATTATAGTTTAGTATTTTCCCCCTGTGTCATTTTCATAAGTATAAGTATGAAAAAATAAGTACAAGTATAAGGAAATAAAATGAAAGATGATAAGGTGTCAAAACTCCAAATTGTCTGGGAATTACTACTTCGAAGAGCCAAATAAACCAGATTACTCCGCTGACTTGTTTGTCTTCCTGCTCTGAATTGCTCTTATCTTCTAGGCTGGGGTCATTTAACCCTATTTCCAGGCTACAACCTGCTGCACACTTGGGGATAAGTCTTGTGCCTGGCCTATAGAGACGAGAAAGGATACAGCCAGCAGCTCAGGGTCTCAGTAGTAAGGCAGTCAGCCTGTTGGGCAGAGTCTGACCTAGTCCTACACCCTTCATGTCCTTTGTATACAAGCCTGCCTTACAGCCAATTCTAGACTCTGGGTCTTTGCCTTCATACATGCATTCATCACAAATGTAGAGTGAACACCTAACATCTTTCCGTATCCTTTCCCGTGGTTATTTACAAATAGATATTGAGCACCTACTAGTTGTTAAGCATAGTGTCTGGTGGCTCAGACAGTAAAGAATTGGCCTGCAACGCAGGAGACCCACATTTGATCCCTGGGTTGAGAAGACACCCTGGAGAAGGAAATGGCTACCCATTACAGTATTCTTGCCTGGAGGATCTCATGGACAGAAGAGCCTGGCAGACTACAGGCCATGGGGTCATAAAGAGTCAGACACGACTGAGTGCCTAACACTTTCACTTTTTCACTTCTGGTGCTGAGAAACCAAGAAAAAAGTACATAGTCTAGCTTTCTAGAAATTCAAAGTTTAGAAAAATGTGTAAGAAATATACCTGTAAGTAAACTGACAGCTGCAAAATAAGGTGATTAGAACTACAAACAGCATGGACAGAGTCCTCTGAGACTAGACGGTGGGGAATGACTGGGTCTCTATAGAGCAATGGGGTGCTTGGAGAAGGCTTTGCAAAAGATGCAAGAAAAAAAAAAAAAGATTCATGGAAGACACTTTTTGGAGTGAAATGAAAGAACATTCCAGGTGGAAGGAACAATAAAAGCCAAACCTGACATATGTAAGAGGCCACGTCACTTCTGAGAAAGGTAGAAGTATTCTAATAACAATGAATCCCAGGACTGAATGTTTATGATGGTAAAGACAATGGGTTGAGTATTTTATACACATGATTTTGTTGAATCCTCCCTTCAATTTTGAGATTGACCTGCTTCATAGATGAAGAGGTGCTTGTCAACGTGAGCAAGTGGGTGACCTAAGACTGCATAGCTTGTAAGATGAACCAGTAACTGAGCCCTGATACGTCAGTCTCCAAAGCTCATTCTTAGACCCTGCACTGTGCTGCGCCCCGTTTTATTGATGGGGAGAGAGGGCCCTAGGGAGGTGACTGCCTTTTCTCAGAATCACTATGGCTGTGACAAGGTGCGTTTACAATTAGGTCCAGGTTTACGTTCTTTTCGCGACCCTAAACTGTCATTCTGTGCAGGAATTTATTAAAGATATCTCAATATAGAAACAGAAGCATTTCTCCCTACAAGTTTAGAGATGAGAACCCAGCTACTCAGCCCCCAAAACCAGTGTTCCCCTTATGGCACAAACAGATATATCAATGCAAATTACCCCCGAGTCCATCGCACTGTGTAAAGGGAAACTGCCCACCTAGAAGAGGTTCAGGAAAAAATTAAAGGGAAAGGCAAACAATTTGCTCCTATAGAGAGAAGCAAACAGAACGTGCATCAGTCGAGGCGGCTTTGTGTGAAATCCACAGAAGAGAAATAGGGAGGGGTTTTGTGAGAAATTAAGGGAGAAAAAGCAAAAAGTTGAGACCAAGAGTCCCACGGTGATGGAGTGCACATCCTCGTAGAAGAAATGCGCGACTTGAGGAAGTAACAGCCTGAGGAAAAAAAAAGGAGGCACACCGAGGGGAAAAGCTAAGAGGCTTAGAAAGGAAACCTTGAAAACAGACTTGCACAGCTACAGAGAAATCACAGCTCAGAGTGGGGGACCTGTAATACAAATAAGAAACAAGGCACGTGGGCGCCGAGTAAAGAGCAGTGGAGATAAATTGAGCATAATAAAGGAGGCAGTGTGGATTGAGAAAATATAAATGATTCATGAAAGGAGCGAGAGATGGTAGCTAACATTTATTGATCATCTGTAATGTGTCCAGGATTTTACATATGGTCTGTCATTTGATTCCCCTAACAGCCCTGTGTTGTCAGCATGTTTAGCTGTATAGCCCAGATCCAGTAGAGACTGTGTGTCTTGGCTAAGATCACACCTCTGTTAGTACTACTGGTAGGACTGGAATTCTAGAATTGAGGTGTGTGTATGTCGAGAAACACCCTCTCTCCCATATTTCAACATGCCTCCATCAGGATTGTTGGGTTAAAAACTGGTCAGTTGAGAAGAACTTCGCAAGCTTGGAAATTCTAGTTCACATAGTCTTTGATGTTAAAATACAACCAATAGTAATGTTAAGCTGTATTAAAGGATTTACATACTCCCTGGAACACTGAGATAACTCCATGAATATTGGTTTCTATGATTTTACTTAGGCTTCCCAGGTGATACTAGTGGTAAAGAACCCACCTGCCAATGCAAGAGACATAAGAGATGTGGGTTCAATCCCTGGATTGGAACAATCCCTTGGAGGAAGGCATGGCAACCCACTCCAGTATTCTTGCCTAGAGAATCCCATGTAGAGGAGTCTGGTGGGCTACAGTCCATGGGGTCACAAAGAGTCAGACATGACTGAAGCAATTTAGCACACACACATGATTTTACTCAGCCACAATTGGACCTGGCAAATTGATGTGATTTGTGTATGTGCAAAAATAGATAAGTATTTTAAAGTGTATAGAAAAAATGTTATCATTTCTGATCGTTTGACTACTGAGAGCTGATTATAAGCATCTCTTCTCAATTACATGCTTAGGGACTTCATATTAGTATCTTGAAAACAGCCATGGTGGAAATATTTACACCGCAGCAATTGGCAATCACAGCATCAAGGCTTTCTCTTCCCCACCCCTGTCTCCAGAGAGCTGATGGTTAAACTTTCATCAGCACGCCAACGAATGCTCTCCACCTGGGTGGGAAGAGGTATGATCTCAGTTATATAACAGGGAAGGGCAAACGTATTTTTTTTAATGAATGTTGTTGCTGTTGTTTAGTAGCTCACTTGTGTCCGATTCTTTGTGACCCCGTGAATTACGGCACACCAGGCTCAAGTCCTTCACCGTTTCCCATGGCTTGCTCAAACTCATGTCCATTGAGTCAGTGATACCATCCATCTTGTCCTCTGGCATCCTCTTCTCTTCCTGCCTTCAATCTTTCCAAGCATCAGGGTCTTTTCTAAAGATTTGGCTCTTCACATCAGGTGGCCAAATTATTGGAACCTTAGGATCAGTCCTTCCAATGAATATTCAGGGTTGGTTTCCTTTAGGATTGACTTGTTTGGTCTCTTTGCAGTCCAAGGGACTCTCAAGAGTCTTCCCCGACACCACAGTTCAAAAGCATCAATTCTTTGGCACTCAGCCTTCTTCATGGTCCAACTCTCACTTCCATACTTGACTACTGGAAAAACCATAACTTTGACTAGACAGACCTTTGTTGGCAAAGTAACGTCTCTGCTTTTTAATATGCTGTCTAGGTTGGTCATAGCTTTTCTTTCAAGGAGCAAGCATCTTTTAATTTCATGGCTGCAGTCACCATCTGCAGTGATTTTGGAGCCCAAGAATAA
Organism: Cervus canadensis; assembly: GCF_019320065.1. Taxonomy (NCBI): domain Eukaryota; kingdom Metazoa; phylum Chordata; class Mammalia; order Artiodactyla; family Cervidae; genus Cervus; species Cervus canadensis. The sequence goes on along the minus strand of NC_057415.1, from coordinate 38,844,792 downwards.
ATAATGTCTGTCACTGTTTCTACTGTTTCCCCATCTATGTGCCATGATGTAATGGGAACGGATGCCATAATTCATTGAATGTTGAGTTTTAAGCCAACTTTTTCACTCTCCTCTTTCACCTTCATCAAGACACTCTTTAGTTCCTCTTCGATTTCTTCCACAAGGGTGGTGTCATCTGTTTATCTGAGGTTATTGATATTTCTCCCAGCAATGTTGATTTCAGCTTATGATTTATCCAGCCTGGGATTTCTCATGATGTACTCTGCATATAAATTAAATAAGCAGGATGACAATATACAGCCTGCTGTACTCCTTTCCCAATTTGGAACCAGGCCGTTTTTCTACTTCCGATTCTAACTGTTGCTTCTTGACCTGCATACAGGTTTCTTAGGAGGCAAGTAAGGTGGTCTGGTATTTCCATATCTTTAAGAATTTTCTACAGTTTATTGTAATTCACACAGTCAAAGGCTTTGGCATAGTCAATAAAGCAAAAGTAGATATGTGGCCGCTGCTGAGTTTTCCAACTTTGCTGGCAAATTGAGTGCAGCACTTTAACAGCATCATCTTTTAGGATTTGAAATAGGTCAGCTGGAATTCCATCACCTCTACTAGCTTTGTTTGTAGTGATGCTTTGTAGCACCACCTGGGAAGCCCTTTAATGAATGTGCCTTTCCCCAAATCACACACACACAAATATACTTGTAGAAACAAGGTGACTTTCTTGAAATAATGAAGCAAAATTTGGAAGAAGATTTTTGACTGTCTTAGGAAAAGTAAGACATTGGGAAGTGGCTAGGTGTCACATATGAAGTTGCGTTTTAAAACTGGAATTGGGCAGCTGATATTCAGACATATACTAAAATTCTGCAGCACAGTAGTGATATTTATGCTACTACCTTCTGGAATAAATGCCTCAGGCTTCAAATTCTGGCTTGACCATAGGATCCTAGGCCAGTTAATTAACTTCTGTGTTGCAGTTTCATCTGTAAAATGAGGATAATGATAATGTTTCTTGGAGGAAGTCAGTAGGACTCTGAGACGCAACACAGGTCAAGTAATTCACACAGTGCTGGGCTGTGGCGATCACTCACTAAATGCTGGCTTCCGGGATGACACCAAAACAGAAACTGGGCCGGGAAAATCGGTACAATGGCTGTGCAAGCAAAAAATAGACACTGTAAGAGCTAGAGAAAATGATACTTTTGGTTCCTGATTGTTCTAGGGTAATAACTAAATTTGGGGCTTCTCTGGTGGCTCAGGCGGTAAAGAATCCACTTTCTATGTGGGTGACCTGGGTTCTATCCCTGGGCTGGGAAGACCCCCTAGAGGAGAGCAGGGCAATCCACTGCAGTATTCTTGCCTGGAGAATCCCCATGGACAGAGGAGCCTGGCAGGCTACGGTCCATGGGGTCACAGAGTCGGACACAACTGAGCAACTAAGCACAGAACAGCATGATAACTAAATTTTATCCTTCAAATGTGGGAATATTTGACCCCAACATATAGGAGATGCTTCAGTTCCTCTTAGAGGAGGAGGATACTGAAAACGTGCCATCAAGTTCTCAGTTTCCTTTCTGTGTTGTGAGGTGGAGGGATGGGTTCTATCAGTGCTTCTCTAGTCTGATTGATTATCAGAATCGCCCTACGTGCTGCGTGCTCAGTTGCTAAGTCAAGTCCGACTCTTCGTGACCCTGTGGACTGTAGCCCGCCAGGCTCCTCTGTCCATGGGGTTCTCCAGGAAAGAATCCTGGAGCGGGTTGCCATTGCCTTCCCCAGGAGATATTCCCCACCCAGCGATTGAACCCTAGTCTCTTGTGTCTCCTGCATTGGTAGGCAGGTTCTTTACCCCTCGTGCCACCTGTTGTTCTGCTGCTAGGGGTGAGCCCACACCTCTTGCATCTCCGTCACTTGCAGGCGGATTGTTTGCCACTGTGCCACCTCAGAAGCCGTATCCTCACCTTTCACAGAAACACTGAGTTTAAGGCAGACAGGGTGACTGTCTCAAGGTCATGTAGGCACATCGTGGTACAATTCAGGATTCACACCCAGGCTGGCCTGTCTCTAAATCTCAGGAGCCTTGAAGCCTATGATGGAGATCCAGACAAAGAAAAAGGTGACAGAGCAGTCATTTGCAGAGGAAGACCATGTAGATTAAAACAGGAGGGAGGAAGGAAAAGAAGCAGAAACACACACATACACAGAGGAGCCTGTACCAGTGCCTATTACAGTCTAAGCAGGCCTCTCCCACTGTCCTCTGGCTAATATATTCTGCAGTGAGTTTCAGGGATCTGGGAGAGAATGACATGTCAGCTCATAGGAAGTAAATGATAGCGTGGGGATTACCCATAATCCTACCTTCCTCTTTCCAACCCTCCAAGGGACTAACAGGCCTATATATACGTTTTCGTTTTTTCTGAAAAGTTTCTTTCCTTTCGTAACCACTGACCTAGATTGTGCCTCTTTTCCCTCTAGTGTTTGGCCAAATGCAGCGGGAGACATGACAAGACTGAGCCTTTGCAATGAGATACAAAAATAATAATAAAAATAAAGTTGGGCATGTTACATTTACATTCAGAAAGGCCTCCCGTGTCTTCCACTTGGGGCCTTTGCTCAAATTAAATTACCGTCTGCCTGTTGTCACCGTTGCTCTCTATGTATCCAGCGCTCAGCTGCTGAGCCGAGTGAGTAGGGCCTACATTGGCAGGTCAGACCACAGGAGACATCACTGCTGCTGCTGCTGCCTTCTCCCCGAAAGAGCAGACCATGTTTCTGGCCCTGACGGTCCCCCTCTGTGCTTTGTGAGGTGGAACTCGAAGGGGCCAAGGATTCTGTGGCTCCTGAACTTTTCGTTTCTTCTGTAACACGGTCGGGAGTGTCTTTGACATGCGTCAGAGCAGTTGAGGTTAGGACCTTCATGTTCTTTGGAATGGTCTTTGGCTTCCATCTTTTTTCTTTCAGCCCATCTGCCACATCATCCCCTGAGCTGACAGAACTAAAGCTCATGTCTGAGCTTATCCCTTCCTAGAGTAGAGTCTCACCATTTCTCAGTATCTTAAGCAATTTCAGGTCCTTCAGATCTGGTCCCCTGCAACCGTTCCAGCTTTCTCTCCTCTCTCTCTCTCTTTCTTTTTTTTTTTTTTTTTTTGGTTCATAGTTTTGTCTTTAGAAATAATTATAATAATAAGTATCACGTATTGATGGGCTTCCCTGATGGCTCAGATGGTAAAATATCTGCCTGTAACACAGGATACCTGGGTTCGATCCCTGGGTTGGGACGATCCCCTGGAGAAGGGAATGGCTACCCACTGCAGTATTCTTGCCTGGAGAATCCCATGGACAGAGGAACCTGGTGGGCTACAGTCCACGGGGTAACAAAGAGTCGGATACAACTGAGTGACTAACACTATCACTTTCACTTCCATCACATATTGAAGACTTACTTTGTGATGGCGTGCTGATCACTTTCACTTCATTATATCCATCTATTTTAGACTCTTGAGAGTCCCTTGGACTGCAAGGAGATCCAACCAGTCCATCCTGAAGGAGATCAGTCCTGGGTGTTCATTGGAAGGACTGATGCTGAAGCTGAAACTCCAATACTTTGGCCACCTGGTGCGCAGAGCTGACTCATTGGAAAAGACCCTGATGCTGGGAGGGATTGGGAGCAGGAGGAGAAGGGGACGACAGAGGATGAGATGGCTGGATGGCATCACCGACTCGATGGGCATGAGTTTGAGTAAACTCTGGGAGTTGGTGATGGACAGGGAGGCCTGGCGTGCTGTGATTCAGGGGGTTGCAAAGAGTCGAACACAACTGGGTGACTGAACTGAACTGATTTATCCCATTGTAATTCTCTGAGGCAAGTAGTTTCATTATCCTCATTTCCCAAGCCAGATGGTGAGACTTAGGAACAGAGGAGTTCAGTAACCTGCCCCAGGTCACACAGCTGCTATGTGATGGATTTAGGTCTGTCTGTCACCAAACCACCCACTTTTTTTTCTCTGCTGTGATTTTATTTGCAAATATATTGGATCTATAGATTAATATGGGGAGAATTGACATCTTGAAAACACTGGATCTTTTTTTTTTAATTAGGGCATAATTCCTTTACAATGCTGTGTTATTTTCTGCTGTAGAGCAAAATGAATCAGATATGCGTATATACACATCCGCTCTTTTTTGGATTTCCTTCCCATTTAGGTCACTGGAGAAGCATTAAGTAGGATTTCCTGTGCTATACAGGAGGCCCAACCACCCACTCTTAATCACTAATCTTTGCATCATGTATATCCTGCTACGGTGTAACCCACAAGTTCACAACTGTCTCTCTCTCAACTAATTCAGCAACTCGGACAGATTGAGAACACTGCTTTTGTTCATTGTTCTCACCCCTAGCTGTAACAGACATGGCAGATATCCAGAAAATGTTTTCTAAACTGTATTCTATTCTATCCTGTCTCCTAGTGGTAGATAGAGGCATGATGAGAACTACGCTGTAGATCCAGACTAGTTCAAATTGCTTTTCTGTGATCTCTGGATATGTCATGATCTAGGGCAGAGTTGTTAGATGCTCCATGCCTTAGTTTCCTATCTGTGTAATGCGACTTGAGTGCGAAGCAAATGAGTAAATTCACTTCAGGCTGTTAAAGAATGCCAGGCGTAGAGGAAGTTCTCCGCAAAGGCAAGCCCTAGTTCTCAGCTGGCTGCCTGATGACCCGTAGCACTCTGTGGGTACCTTTAGGAATGCACCCATCAGGCTCTGCTTCCCCATTGCTCTGCTAGACCTTGGCCCTCCTGGCTGTGGGTGTCATACTTTGGGTTTTTATATCACTCCCCTCCAGGGCCTAGCAGGTAGTGTGAGTTCAGTAAAGGTTTTTGAATGAGTAAGCACAGAATTGTGGAATTATGTCTATTCTGCCATCCTGGCTATGGGGAACAAGAAGGCTACCCGAGAAATATCCTCCGTAGCCTTCTCCCATATTCACACGTGTAAGAACTACATTCAACGGTGTGCCGATGATGCCCCATCCAGTGTTCGTTCAACAGCGAGTTACTAAGACTGACCACGTGGGCGAGTGTGCAAGAACCGGCTGCTGGGCACGGCTGAGTGCCTGACATCATCAGCCCGTTTCGTGTGAACACACTATGGGAAGTAGCCCAGTCTACTGGAGAGAAACTGGTGTGTAACACAGACAAAGAACATTCTTCATGGAGGTGGCAGAGGAGAGAACCTCTGCATGCCATTGTTTGGCATCTCCTGCCTTCTGGAGACCTCAGTCAGTGTCGTGGAAAAGGCCAAGCAGGCAAACTAGAAAAAGGCTCTGCAGGAGGCCTCTCCCAGAATGGTGTCTGTGCCCCCGGACAAAGTCTTTCTGTTCCAGGCCAGCCAGGAGATCCTGCTGAGCAAAGGGCAGGGTCTGGCTCCAACTGCCCTTCTGGACAAGACTTTATTTCACACCCCAGTGCCTGTTAAGCACCAACTCTCAGCATTTTTTTCTGTATCACAGGTGAAAATGATGGACAAAGTCTGATGCATAGGGAAGTGGATTTGGGCTCAATTTAAATATTTCTATTTATATATCTGTCAACAGAGTTGTCAAACAATGAAATGAGACACTTGGGGGAATAATCAACCCCATCATTGCAGTTCTGAGCATAATCTGAGCAATCATGAATAATAGATATTTGAGGACTGGATTTGGGAGCCCAGTCTTGGTGATCAGGCACATGTGATTCCAGCCTTACCATTTACTAGCTGTAATTCACGAGCTGCGTGACTTGGAAGAATCAGTTTTGCCTCCCTAACCCTCGGTTTCCTCTCTGCACAGTGAGGATTATGAAACCACCTACCTCAGAGGGTCGTTGGGAACATCGAATGAATGTCATGATGTGTGTAAAACACCCAGCATAGTCCCTGGCACATGATAACTACTTAATCCCTGCTTTATTAGTCTAAGTGGAATTAAGTTTTTAAAAAAAAAAAATTAGTGTGGTTCTAACAGGGACCTACTGAATAGCACAGGGAACTCTCCTCAATGTTATGTGGCAGCCTGGATGGGAGGGGACTTTGAGGGAGAATGGATACATGTATATGTGTGGCTGAGTCTCTTTGCTGTCCACTATCACAACATTGTTAGCTGGCTATGCATGCTAAGTCACTTCAGTCACATCTGACTCTTTGTGACTGTGCAGACTATAGCCCTCCAGGCTCCTCTGTCCATGGGATCCTCCAGACAAGAATACTGGAGTGGGTTGCCATGCCCCCTCCAGGGGATCTTCCCAACCTAAGGATTGAACCCACATCTCTTACATCTCTTGCATTGGCAGGAGGGTTCTTTACCACTAGCACCACCTGGGAAGCTCCTACTCCAATACAATTTTTTTTTAATTTTTTAAATAAAATAAAGAGAAAAAATTAGTGTGCTTTTTATTCTTATTTTAGGGTAGTGGAAGGAATTTCGGCATTAGATAGATTGTTGAACAAAAAGCTTTAGGGCAGAGAAGAAAGAGGGAGGAAGGAAGGAAAAAAAAAAAAAGCTAAAACTTTTAACAAGACCCCCAAACATGAAACAGAGTGAAGTAGAATCACTTCAGTTGATCTGCCCTCACATGTTTCCCCACCCTCTCCCCCCACCTGTGTCCTTCGGGATGATCTCAGCAGTGGCCGCATTATTTATGGCTGGTACCGCCCCCAGGACAGCACCTGTCTCCTTCATACAGAGTCAGCGTCAGCATCGTGCCTGGGGTCAGGCAGCGTGACTTATATCTAGGCCACACCCCTCACTGTATCCTGGGACGTTGGGAGAACCGGAGGCCACAGAGAGAGACAGGAGAGCCCACGCCCCGGTCTGCCGTACGCATCATGGGCCCTGTCACCCAGAAGGGCTTTTTGGAAGATTTTTTTTGTTCTGGTGTTTCACAGTCTGTCTCTACCACCCCACTGGCATCTCCTTGAGGGCAAGGGGCAGCTGTCTCTTCTCTTTGTGCCTTTCCACCCTCTGCTATAACACTTTGCCATCAGTGAATGTTTCTCTGGTTGCTGGCCCTATAGCTGCTCATTCCTAGGTGATGGGCTTCTTTCCAACTGGAGTGTCTCCCAGAGAAGCAAAACTGCCTCGTCATGAATCTTTGACTCTTCATCATAAAAATAGGGGAAGGAAAGATTACATAACCGTGTTATACAATTGAAAACAATTTTACAGCCAGTGACACACTCGCTTACAACGGTGACTCGCCCGATGTTGCAACATTCCAGAATGTCCTCTTACTTCTTGAAAGGGAGGGTGGGGTCACGCCAATTCCCGGAAAGTACCTAAAGCAAACCAAAGAACAGGTCACATTACCTCGAGCCTAAATGTGAACTCCACAGTGCCACACTGCAAGTTTATAGCAGCATCAGGAGACCCTGGGCCTTCTAAACTCCGGGAACCACAATCCAGTGAATTTATCCTTAAATTACTGGGGCTTTCAATCTGTTTGTATTCTCCCTGTCTCTTAGCAAAAGCAGACACCAAAACTTAGTATTGTTGACTGATTGTTAAGTTCCTTGCTCTTTGCTTATATTAGCTCATTTAATACATTATCCTTAACTGAGAGATGGTGAATAAAACTAATAGTTAATGACTTTGCATGGTCTGCTGATGCTGATTAACTCTGGGAGTCTACACAATGAACTAGTCCTACTATTTTTTTCCCCCACTTTGTGCGATAGCTGTGTTCTTCTACCTGCTGTTTCCAAGATTTAAGCTTGGCCTTCATGCTTTTCTCTTGTCTAAGAATTCCCCTCCGTCATCTTCCCCAGGATCCACCTGAAGAGCTATTCTTTTAAAATTTCCAGCTCAAACAGCACCTCTTCTGTAAAGCCTTCCCTGACTGCTTCTAAGCAGAACAACCCAGTTCTAATGTTGGCATAACTGTGTGTGTGTGTGAATTATCTATTGCTATTAATACATCTCCCTCAGCAAACTGAATCTGAACTCCACAGCATTGGGAACATGTCTTTGTGGTTTGTTCCTATATCCTCATGCGTCTTGCAGTGTGCTTACAATCACATAGCTTCTCCATGAGTGTTATATGGAAGGATGAGTAAAAAAGAAAATTTCAAGGAGAAAAAGGAGAGCAAGAGCTTTACTTCAATTAATTAAACTGCCAACAAATCTGAGAGGCAGGTATTAGTATCCTCATTTTCTTGCTGAGGCAGGCAAGACAGATCCTATAACAGCGTCAGAGCAGAGATCTGTCTGATTCCCAAGCTGGCATTCCCTTCTTTCTTTTAGAAGAAGAAAAGGCACATTCTTTGGGAAATGCAGTTGGCGTTACCACGTGCAAAAGCGATTAATGGAGATCAGAGAAAGAAGGGAAGGAAAAGAACAAAGGAAGAAAGCATCAAAAATGAAGGAAGGTGGAATACTGTCAGTTCAAGGCAGAGAGGAGACACGATTTCCCAGGTAGAAACCGGCTTAGCACCCAATAAGAAGGTGCAAAGCAAGAAAGATTGTGGTGACGTTTAGACAGGCTAGAATGACACCAGAATTGAACCCCAGATAATTGGACAAGTTTTCTTCAAAACTGTTCCGAGAGCCAGAAAAGAGTGAAGGGCAAAGACAGGGGCCTGCATCAGGCAGATGAAAGAGAATGATTTGAAGGTGGATGTTGTGGCTTGACCTCGCTGCTTGAGAGGGGAAGTGCCTGGGAGGTCTGGCCGCCGGACCTCTGAGTACATCCTTGGTGGCTGTTTGCGGTGGCATGTGGCTGAGGGATGATGGCAGCACCACAGTGATGGAAGGATGATCACGGGTGGCATTTTAAGAGAGAGAGCAGGAAGCAGAGAGGAGCCAAAGGCCTCCACAATTACCAACCGCCAATTGTGAAATTTATGCCGAGTGTTTACTCTTAAGTGGCGAGAATTCACAGATGGTGAGAGGTACCGGCGGTCAGACAGTGCCCCCACAGCTAACTGCTTAGAAACCTGTGAGATATCACTTTAAATGTCAAGTGTGGGAAAGGGAAGGATAATTGCAAGCATTACAGTGCAAGAAAGGGCTTGGGTTTAGACACTGTAGTTTTCTCCTTAAGATAATTCATAATAGCCGAGTACACACATTGCTAAAATTTAGAAGAATCTTACAAAGGAGACATGGATTAATTTAAAAGACTTTTAAATGTGTAGGCAAGTTGGAGCTTCTCCGGTGGCTCAGCGGTAAAGAATCCACCTACTGATGCAGGAGACATAGGTTCGATCCCCAGGTGGGGAAGACCGCCTGGAGAAGGAAATGGCAACTCACTCCAGTATTCTTGCCTGGGAAATCCCATGGACAGAGGGGCCTTGCAGGCTGCCTCCCAGGGTGGGTCTCAAAAGAGTCGGACACAACTTAGCGACTAAACAACAACAACAACAACAGGTAAGCTGTATTTGGGGGTTATACAGCTGGGCAGAAAAGGAGCCTTTCTTTCAAAAAGTTTTGCATCCAGAATGATACCACTCCCTTGTAATAGTATTTCCCTAAAATGTCTGAGCGACTGAACTGAACTAAAAATGTCTTGAATCCTCTGTTCCATTTGATTCTCATATCTGTCATAGAAGTGAGTCCATAAACCGCCCACTCCCCAAAAAACAGAGACCAAGACACAAAGAGATCAGTGACTTAAGCAGAGCGTGGAGGAGGCACTTTGCCATCCCGTTGTCTTAACCCCTGTTTCCATAATCTTTCTCTAACCCTCAGCCCAACTGATAGCTGAATCTTTTCCAGCAAAGAGGGAGAGCGAGCAAAAACATAAATGCATAAATAAAACTGCTTAATTACTGTGTCCCATTTTTACACAGTATCAGGAGTTTTGAAATGTCAGAATCACACGTTAAGGACGCTGGAACATCTGCATGATAGAGTTACACCTCTAACCACAGAATAGAGTCGCTGGAGAGGACATTCACTCCAATCCCTGCATTCTCAAGATAAGGAAATAGTCCTGGAGAGGTGAACACGCTAAGATGTCAGAGAGCTGGCCTGACTCTCAGCGGCCGTTTGGTTCATTGCTTTCCAATAGGCAATCTTTTTCATGGCACTTGCAATGTTTTTCCCCACATCTGCATATCTCTTGTATTACTCATTCTGTTCTGGTTTTTTTTTTTCCCCTAAAAGGCCCACATTATAAACTTATATATATACATTAAGAGATCATATTCCTTACGGTTTACCAACCTTATTACAAATAGAAAATAGCCATGAAAATGTATGTGTAATCATTGAAGTGAATACATTTGTTGGTTATCTACATAAAACCATATATATATATTTTTTTTTTTCACCAACATACCATGTTTCAGTAAACGCTGATCCAGCCCACATGTCCCATTTTACAAGCATGAAATTCGAGTCCAGAGAGGAGTTTTGAGCTATGAATCTACTGTCTCTCTTCACCTATCTGATCTCAGTGTGTAGTATTCTAACCAGCAAAAACATCCCCTGCTTCTTGTGGTGTTTGGATATCAGACCTGGACAAGACACGGAGACTACAGTCAGTCCAACCGAAGATGATGCGTAGAAGGTATTCAGCAGGATGAGGCAGTGAGCTGAACAGTCAGAGATTCATCTTCTGCAATTAATCTCAAAACTGCTCCTCGCAAGGAAGTTTTAATAGCAAGTATTTCCCCCTGGAGAGCAGTAGACCCCTCCAGAAATTCAGGATCGCAAGTGTAAAGGTCAAATCTATTGACTATCGGCCTTCAGTGCCCACTGCTCCCCTGCCCCTGACAATACCAGTAAGAGGATTCCGGGAAGGTTGATAATGGCCCAGCAAGTTTTTGCCCAGGAGATCCTGCTGTTTCAAAGAGAAAACCTTTTTTTGGAATCTGAGAGTTAATGGCAAGTTGAACAGTCAGTTTGCAAAAGTGGAGCTGACAAGTTTTATTTTGATTTATTTGCAATGGAAAGTCAGAAAAATAAAATTAGCAGGAGATGCCTCAGAGTTCAGGGCAGACCATGGTGTTTTTCTGGTGTAAGTTTATGCTAGGATTTGGCTACCTTGGAGCGTGAAGAAAGGAAATTGGCAACACACAAGGGGGAACTAGGAGAATGAAAAACTTGCCAAAGTCACAATGTCTAAACGGATATTGTGAGTTCAAAATCAAACAGGCCAGGCTAGTCTCCCAGTGAGTCTGGTCTGGTGGAATTGAGAAGAAGCAAATGTACAGTGTGAAAGAAAAAGAAATTTTCTGACCAATAGGGATGTTTTCTTTTCTTTAACAAGAAGGATCACATATTTCATTCTGTTGACCTTGCCTTGGCTGTTGTGAATCTTAGCAATAAACCTCAAGGACAAAATCAGTAATCATACTAAATGTAGGGTATTATCCTCCATTTTCTATTGTAACCATGATTCTCAGATCTGTTAGTGCATTAAAAATCATTGGGGGAATATTTCAAACTACAGATCCTTTGGCCCAACCTCTGATACTAAATCAGAACTTCCAGCAATAAGGATGATAAACAAAGCTAGAAAAATAGCTAGACATATATAAGTAAAGGCCTCAAGTGATTCTTAAGCCAAGCACTGTTTTAAAAGTCAGAGTCAGTAAGCTTTATCATCTTGATATTTGCATTTTTAATAGTTCTATTGAAAGTGTCTCAATTGTAGGCTACCCAGAGTCCTTGGTGAAAACAGACTGAGTGCCAGTGAAGGGCGGGGAAGAGGCCAGAAGGCGAGAGAACAGACGAGAAAGAGAGAAGCCTGGAGCCATGAGAAGACATGTTGGATTAAGTAGCTTAATCTAACTTTAGTGTCTTGGAACAGACAAGGCTTGTCTAACCTTTGGAGAGAGACTTCTGTTACTCATCTAAGAAATCAAGTCAAAAACAGCTTGTCTGGGGACTTTGTGAGAAGTTCAGAGTCTCTGAAAGTTTTTCATATAATCCTCCCTTATTGGAAACTTCTTATTCCATTTAATGGCTCCTAGGAGGCATTATATGGAAATAGGAAGTTTCTTATTTCATTCCTTTTTGAGGAAGTGGGAATACCAAGAAAGAGTCTAAGGAAGAAGGTATGATTAGGTCCCAGAAAGAAGGTGGGCCATGGGACTGCAACCCCCAGCTGGTTCTGGGGAGTGGTAGGAGTGTTAGCTGCTCAGTCGTGTCTGACTCTTTGGGACTCCCGGGTCTCCAGCACTGCAGGCAGATTCTTTACTGTCTGAACTACAGGGAAGTCCCAATGGAGGCACAGTGTTCCAGGGAGGAGTGGATAAAAACTAGGCTGGGTTATTTCAGGTCAGTCCTGTCTTAACGTGGCTCATGGGAGATGGGATGTTGTTAGTGTGAGACAAGAGCTCAAATTGGCACTGACTGGTTTTGATTTAATTACATAGCAAGATAGTTTCTTAAGAGCATACATCACCAGCCTTTCTCCTAAACACGGGTTTAATTTTCAACAAAATGCTTCTCGCATAAACAACATGTCGTTTCTAAACCCTTATTGCCATTCCCAGAACCGCTTGCAGCCTTTCAGAAACCCATTATTTTATAATTATAATCAAGACTATTAGGACAGGACAATTTGTGCCAAAAGCACATTTATACTCAGAATTGTCACTTAGCACTGTCACCAGGAGGTATCATATCTATTTCTGTAGAAATCAAGGAGAGTAGCTGACACTGCCTTATAAACTTACAATTTCTAGATGGCATGGGAGGTACTGACCTTGTCTAAATTACTCTCCAATCAGCCCTCTGAATACCCCTGGTGGAATAGCTGTTACTTGATGGAAAGAATGCGGCCCTGGGAATCAGGCCAACTTGGATTCGCATCCTAATTTTCCTCCTTCCCACTAGATGATTCACTTTGGATCTCAGTTTCTTCATCTGAAAAATGGCAAAACTATTAGGATTTGCCCATTTAATTTTAACAGTTAAGCAAATTAATACAGACTGGAACAGTCCCAGTAATAAACCAAAAGTTTAACTTTCCAAATATTAGTTATTATTGGGATTAATACACAGAAGCTGTGTGACCTTGGACAAGTTGCTCATCCTCTCTGGGCATGCCTTTCCTCTTTGTCACAGTGAGGAAACTGGTACCTAACTCACGGAGTAGTGGAAGCAATCTGATATGAGTACATGATGCTCAACATAAATATTTGGTTCCTTTTGATCAGCTGTTTATTCCACATGCTTCACTATGAGCTGAAAGCCTCCATGAGTTCCATAAAGGAACCCAAAGTGTGTGATCTTATTCCAGTCATCTGGAAGGCCTTTAGCTTTGGAATTTTCCCGTAACTTCTGTGCTCAGTCACAGATCCGTGATTTCCATCAGGAAATCAGGCTGACTAGAAAAATGATACAGCAAACTAAATAGGTTGTTTACAGGAAAGGCATGGTCCGGTGGACCTGATTAGTCCATTTTTTAAAATCAGTCATTATGTGTATCCTTTTTATTTTTAAAATTAGTCCAATAGTTTTATTGAAAGAGGAGAGCAGAGCCTCTCTCCCCTCTGTGGTCCTAGCACAGTCGGCCTCAGGCTCTGAGCATCCAGGTATCCTGTAGCCCAAGAGGCATCATGTGTGTCTTTAATTTACTTTTTGACAGGGTCCTGTGGCTGTAGTAGTAATATGGATGAGTGACTTTTGTGGGAGGAGGGTGTACTTGGCATAGGACAGTGTTGAATAGAGTACTGGTGATGGAGCAAAGTAGTCTTAGATCCGAACCTCAGAACTGCCCTTCATCAACAGGTGCCCTTAGGTGCTTTATGGAATGAAGTCTCAGTCTCCTCATCTATCAGTTGGAGATAATTAGTATCCTTCTAATTCATTGATATGACAAAGTAAATGAGATAGTATCTAAAAGGCCCTTGCACAAAATAATTGCTCAGTTGGAAGCAACTGTTGTTATTTTTATTAGCATTGTCATAATAGCCCAGTGAAGTCTGCCGAGAAGATAGGGTCACCCCCATTTTATGTACCAAAATCTGAGCTTTCAGACACTTGAATGAATTGCTCAGAATCACACAACAGGTAAATGAAGAGCCTGGGCCAGATCTTAGTTTCTACTCCCCCAGAAAGTTCACCATCCACTGAAGCAGAATTCTGCTCCATTATAGATGAACAGGGTCTGGTTTTTGCCTCATTTTAAATCCTAGCAATGGTGCCTGATAATTCAGTGTGTTTTTCAGAATGAGGACCCTGCCATCTCTTTCCATTCTCCCTCCCTGAGGGTTGAATCCCTGAGTTTGTCTATGAGTATGAGCCTCCTAGAGACTTTCAAGATTCCAGGTTTCTAAGTCAGCTTCAGGCCAGGCTTGGAATCTTTATCACTTAAAAAAAAAATTTTTATTTATTGGCTTCCCTGGTGGCTCAGAGGTTAAAGCGTCTGCCTCCAATGCAGGAGACCCGGGTCCGATCCCTGGGTTGGGAAGATCCCCTGGAGAAGGAAATGGTAAGCCACTCCAGTATTCTTGCATGGAGAATCCCATGGACGGAGGAGCCTGGTAGGCTACAGTCCACGGGGTCGCAAAGAGTCGGACGCGACTTCACTTTCACTTTATTTACGTATTTCTCTTTGGTGGGGCCGGGTCTGAGTTGCTGCCTGCAGGCTTTCTCTTGCGGCAGTGAATGGGGCCTCGCTGTAGCTCTGGGACTCGGCTTCTCACCGCGGCGGCTCCTCCTCTTGTGGCTCATGGCTCTGGGGCATGTGGACCCAGGAGTTGTGGCACAGGGGCTTAGCTGCCGCACAGCATGTGGAATCTTCCTAGACCCGGGATTGAACCCATGTCCCTTGAATTAGCAGATGGATTCTTAACAACTGGACCACCAGGAAAGTCCTCTTTCATTCTTAAGATGGCCCCTTCATGCAGGTAAATTTAGAGCTGTGCCCCATCTCCCTTCCCCTCTCTATTTTATCTCTGTAGTCATCCTAGAGTATCAGAGAGGTTTACCCTTCCTATTCAAGGAAACAAAGTGAAATTAGAGTTTAAGAAACTCGTCCAAAATAACATCGTAAAGGTGCAGCAGGACCAGGGTTCAAACCTGTCAGTATGCATCTGTTAGACTAGTAGCCACATAAAGGAGTTCAAAACAGTTTGTATTTTTTTTTAAACCTGCCCTTCCCCCATATTTAGCAATAATGGCTAGAATATTCCCTTGGAAGGAAATGAAACCAAATTTTGTAGCCACTCATGATTTTCATAGCATCTATATTCTTCATTTAGCAAAATAGACTATTGACATACTAGTTACTAGGCTGAAATTTCTAAGTCCAAATTATCAGTTATTTGGGCCTCTCATTAAACAACCTAAAAGAAGTGAGACTCATGGTACCAGTGGGAAAATTAGTCCAAGGGGCATGCTCTGTTGCTCTTCCTCCTCCTGACAGTCCAGCTGAAATCCTGTGCTAGGGTGCATTGCTAAAGTTGCTGTACTCAGACTATACCAGCTCAGTCTCCTTATTGCATTGATTTCCAGTGACACATCCCTGCCATTTAATGATGGGACAGAAGGGAATAGCCTTATTTGAAACCTTGTGGCAGAGAGGCTCTCTGAATACAGGTTGGTGGGGAAGTGCTATAAATACAGAAGCAGTTGCACCTATCTGGAAGGCCATTTGAACAGACCTATTTACATGAAAGTTCTGGGAGCCTCATGGAGAAGAATTCATTCCATCAAGAAAGATAGCCAAAGCCAACTTCGTCCATCACGGTTGGAGGAAGTGGTTGACTTCAAGTACTGTCTCACGTCTCCCACAGCTCATTTTTCAGCCCGCCGCACACCCTTTGGTTTAACCATCATATCTGGATTCTGGTGTTGAACCCTGGCCAACCAGTGGAACCGCAGGTGAGCTAATTCTAATGAGGGAGTTTCTTTCTTACTCGGTCTCCATCTGTGGGATCGTCAGAACCCAAGCTTCCTTCTGGGCTCTATTGCATTCTCGGAAATCACCAGCGGGTTCTTGGAAGGTCCCATGTGAACATAGAGGTGTCCTAAGAATAGACTGGGAGATCTGTTGTGTTTAAATCCAAGCTCTGCCATTTTCTACCTGTGGGACTTGAGTTAGTTACAGAGCCTTCATCTCCTCATGGGTAACAATGCTGATATTATTAGTGCCCATCTAATAGACACAGTAGGGACAGACATAGTAAGACCTAAAATTTGATGTCATAGATAAAACAATAGAATAGGGCTTAAAAATAGCCACAAAGAATAATTATTATTAGAGAAGTTCTCTACTCCCCTTCTGCAAAGTCTTTTGGAATATTTGGAGTTAAGGAGCCAAGTGGAGGAGGTGATTGAGAATATCCGTGCGGGGGAGGGAGTGGAATTCTGGAGCCCCAGAGACTGCATGGGCAACAGAGAACTGTGCTCTGAGACCTGGCAGCCTCAACTGGGAAGAACAGAGGCCATCATCTGCTGCAGAGATGATCCTTTGCTCATTCCTCAGTTCTTCAAGTAAGAAGTTGTAGTGTGTCTGTTTTGTGACTGCCATTGAGTTCCGGGCTAGCTAGGGAAGCAAAAGATGAGAGATATGCTCTTTATCCCAGTCATTCTTACAAGGGCTCCTGTGAGTTCCTGGAAGACTTCCCCCAACCACCACCACCCCAGAACCTGCTGGTGATATTCTAGAGAGAGTATAGAGTCCCGAAGGAAGCTGGGGTTCTGAGAACGCTGTGGGTGGAGGCTGAGAAAGAGGAAAGCTGCCTAATTACACTTCCAGTCCCTGTGATCTCAGATTGGGAAAACAGCAATCGGTAAGATGGTATAACTGAGAAGACCACTCAGTGTTTCTCCCTGTGGCAGTTCATCAAGTCCCAGACAACGGCTCTTATGTAATTGCTAAGTCATGTCTGACTCTGGAGACCAACAAGCGCCTCTGTCCATGGGCTTCTCCAGGCGAGAATACTGGACTGGGTTGCCGTTACCTTCTGCAGGGGATCTTCCCAACCCAGAGGCTAAACTCACGTCTCCTGCATCGTCGGGCAGTTTCTTTACCACTGAGCCACCGAAGAAGCCCCCTGGAGTGTTACACCCTTAGGAAGTGCTCTTTGTATTCAACTTGTACTATTTTTAATATAAGAGTTTTACAAAGTAATAATCTACCCTCTTTTTATATTTGAATTAACTAGACTCTTAGGGAAGGAAATCTAAACTCCAGAAGGTGAGTGGTGACTGTGAGTTTTGGCTTTCTCCCCAGCTACGCTATCCAAAACAACAGAGACAGTCTCTTTGGAGTCAAGGCAGGAAACCACCGTGCTGAAGTTTACTCTAAGTGTCTTTTTTTCCTCTTTTGTTCTTCATCAAAATTTTCTAGTTCAAACTAACTACACTTGTCCACGCTTAGTTTTTTTTCTTTTTTTTTTTAATCTCCCTCATGCCCTTTATGGAAAGAAAAGTGTTATAAATAAGTCACTCAGTATATATATATAATGTATGTATGCATATGTATTTACCTAATGATTCATGGTTTCAGTGAAAAACCCTTGACTACTGTCAACCACAAAGAGAAGTTCGGGAGTTTCACTTCCTGTTTTGTGAGCATAAAGCATGAAGCAGTGGAAAGTAAGCTGCCCAGTGCTGGCTAAAAGCCCAGTTCAGGCCCTGCCACTTTACTCTGTGGCCTAATAAATGTACTTCCTTGAACTTCTGGTTTTTCACCAGTAAAATGGTGAAACTACTTCTTTACCTGCTACCCCACTTGCATCATAAGAAATTCAAATGTGGTTATAATTGTGTAAATATATTCTAAGATATAGGATATTACACAAATTTGAGACATTAGTATTAGTTTTTCTTTTCTTTCTTTCTATGCCACCCTTCATCTCTCTTTAATCCAGAGAATTTAAATGGCTTCAAAGAACCTGTCCTAAGCCTAAATTTCCTTTCTTTCCCTTATGTTTCTGTCATATCATTTCTTTCCTTTCTTGCCTACCTCACCTGCAATTTTCACAATCCAAAGTAGGGAGAAGGGAATAGTGGGAATAAGGCCAGTGACAGCCTTGTATGCAGGAAATCTTCCAATTGGGTTTTGATTTTCCTCCTTGGAGTCATATATGTGCTTGAAGTAACACACAGATACAAAATGCAGACTTAAATATGGACATAACACACTTACATATGGCCTAGACACACATAAAAACCCATGCCTTCAAGCATACTGAGACTCTAACACAGACATGTGTATATAAGAAATCATATGCCAACACTAGAGGGAGGACCTCAGTCAAACAGCTGAGACGTCTACATCAATACAAATACTCCCTTGCAGTGCAATCACACTTTCTTCCAGGCAGGTATGATCACACAAACATGAACCAGAACACATAGAGGCATGTGGTCAAACACATATGCCCACTTTCCCTGGCACATGAGACAGACCTATAAACACACTCAGGCATGCTCAGAAACTTCAACCATGCTCCAACCACAATATACTCTGAAACACTCAGTCACAAACACATTCCTAAATGTGGCCATATATTTCAGTTTTGACAACTGTATTTTCCAAACGTCTCTTTGCCCTTTCTCTGCGCCATTCTGACGAAGCTGGATGAGTGTGCTTTTCTAAGAATTCACTTTAACATGACCCACAGTAACCTCAGGGACATTGTTTTTTCAAAAATGACATCTGCTTTTTCCTAAATGTGGTCATGGAGTGACACCCAACAGGAAAGAACAAGGCAGCCTCCCCACCTCAAACCATTTCAAAATACCTTGAAAAATGCAATGGTCTATCAAATAAAACTCACTTGCTACATAAGAAAAATTTTCCTGCAATTCTCATTATGTGGTCACCCCAGCTCTACCAGCCCACGTGTTTCTGGGGCCATCGAGAAAAACTGACCTCCTAAGGTCATCCCACCTCTTACCCTGCCTCTAACCTGAATTTCTCATTATGAGGCCAGGAAGTTGGACCTATTTCCCTCTATTACAATAAGTGCCACTTTCAACCAAATTATTTTGATACTACCTTCAGGACAGTCATAACTTACTAGGTAATAACTTCAGAATGACATCAAGTGACAAAATGATAGACTGTGTTTTATATATTTTCTCAAAAGATAGTAGTTAAATATGGATATGTCCAGCACATCTCTAACAGTTTTATTTATGGTATGGGTTGATAGAGAAGATGTGGAAAATGAGAACTGGATTTATAAAGACAAAAATATATCAGGAACTAACAGTTAATAAATAGGACATGCTGAGGGATAACCAGGACGTTTGTGAATTGACATAAAGTGGAGGGGAATCTGAATCAGGAGCCTTCTGGATCAGAAAGTAGAATTTAAACTGTATTCAATAGGAAAAGGAAAAGTAAGCCAAGACCTAGATCAATTGAAATGACCAAAACCACCTTGTTTTAACATGGCTAAAACATGTAACCTGACACGATTTCCACTCGAAATACTCAGGAGAAGTCTGTCCTTTATTATTCTCGTGGAGGCCCAGTCTCTCAGTTCTAATTCAATTTGATGGGGTAAGAGTTGAGTTGACTTTCCCTGCCCTGGACTCCTTAGCTGAGTTGGTTGAAACATCCCCCGGGGAGTTCTGTATTTCAGCACAGTATTTATTCCCTCCACACTGTAAGCTCCATGAGGTGGGCCGTCCTATAGGTCCCGTGTACCACTGAATCACCAGCCTTTAGCACAATGCCTGGTACATGGCGGCGTTTAGTACTTGTTAACTGAACACGCCCTGCCTCCAGCTGGGCAAGGAGCACATCAGGGGATCCTCCCCCTCAGGTGGAGGTCGTCGCTTCCTGTGGGTCAGTTTCTGCATCTGCTGTTCCGTCTGGACTCCGGGGTTTACCAGCCAGCAAGGCCTTTCGGAGTCTTCTCCAGAAGACGTGCCGCCCCAGGACACTGTCCTCCCACTCCAGGTAGGTGTTCCTGCTCAGAAGGCGATAGAGCTCCACCTGCTGCCGCAGCAGAGACTTCTCCAGCTTCTGCAGGACAATGAAGATGATGCCGGCACGGCTGCTCAGAAACTGCCAGGTCTGGGCAATCTCATACTCGAAGATGCACCATCGACTCTGGATGAAGTGCTGGGACACCACGACAATGACCTTACGGCTTTTGTGGAAACCTTCCTGGATGATGTTGGCGGCGATGGCCACCCCAGGAATAAAGTCCCTGTAGTGAAGGCAGAGCTGAAAGGGGGGCACGCCCTCCTCCAAGTTCTTTACCAGTTCATTCCGCACCCAGTCTTCATCCTGGCTCGAGTAGATTACAAAGGCGTCATAGGTGCTTTCACCTCTGCCATACTTTTTGCAGCCAGCAAGAAGCATCAGGTGGAAATAGAACTTATAGACCAGGACTCCCACCACAGTTACCAGGAGTACAGTGACAACCGACACGCTAATGATCGTCTTGCTCATCTGACAAGTGGCATTCCTGAAACTAAGCACCGGCATGGCCTTCATATCTGGAGGCTCTGCACACATCATTTGCTCAGCTCCCACCAAGAGTTGCCTCTGGTCCTTGACCCACTGCAGGAAACTCTGGTGTTCACAAACACAAGCAAATTCATTCTTAGTAAGATTTAGCCAAGTGAGGTTCCTTGGCAAATTCTGTAGTTCTTGCTCCTTAGAAGCCATGATACGGTTGAAACTGCAGTCTAGGATCTGGAGCGAATGGAGCGGTTCATAAAGGTGTGTATCCAATGACAAGAGTTTGTTGTGACTCATATTCAGCACCTGAAGGCTAGAGAGGAAGTGAAATGCTGTCCGGGATACCTGTTCCAGTTGACACTTAGAGAGGTCCAAGATGGTTAGGTTAGTCAGCTCTGTGAAGATATCAGGGAGCAAGTTGTTCTGAAAAGAGTTGCCTGCCATTTTCAAGGTTTGGAGACTGACTAAGCCAGTGAAGATGCCGTGGAAGACAATCCGGGTGTGGGTATAAGAAATATCAAGGTAACGGAGGTTTCTGAGTGATAGGAATGTTGAAAAAGCATTGATCTGTTTCAGAGTGGAATGCTGAAAATCCAGATGTTCTAGTTGCTCTAAGCCCATGAAGTTTGAACTTAAGGTAATGACATCGTTGAAGCTCAGATCTAAATGCTTCAGTTTGGTTGTCCCAAAATCAGTGTGAGAACAGCAACCCTTGAAACTCAAGTGATTTCTTTTGAGATCTAGATACTGAAGGCTTGGTAGCTGAAACTCATCAAAACTGCTTATACCTTTGTTGTCTATGAAAACAAACTTTTTGAGAGAACTGAGCTTCAGTGCAGGAAACTTTTCAAAGTCACAGTTAATCATTTCTAAGTGTTGCCATCTAAAATCTTTAAGAAGGGCTTGTAGGCTTCCTAAAGATATACTCAACAGAGAAATCCCAGAAACATTTGCCAAACAATTAAATAAGTCTGTATCATCCCCTGAGAATTCACCCAAGTACGCTATCCGGAATTGTTCAATGGTCAGGTTGCATAGTCCCATCAGGAGAGATCTGTCAAATCTTTTCAACTTCCTTTCATTTTTAAATTCTCCCAAAACCAGCCGGTTGATTTTTAAACCAGCCAGACCTTGAATACAAGTTTTCATGACATCTGAACTGTTAAAATTACTTCGCAGAGTCAATCCATTGAGCTTAATTTCTTTAAAGGTACCTGGTTCAATAAAGTCTAAAGGGTTCAGGGACAAATCTAAAGAGAGGTTGAGGAGGGGCATTTGATGTAGAACTTTCACATCTTCATAATAAATATTTTGGATTTTGTTGTTAGAAAGATCCAAGTGCTCCAGGTTGGGCAGGTTAGAAAAATATTCAGGAAACTTGAAGGAATGGATAAAATTGTGAGCCACGTTAAGCTCTTTCAAGGTTTTGAGATGTCCAATGGGGAAGTCACTTAGAGATACTAGGTTTGTCTCCACGGCCACCAGCTTCTGTAGAGTTGATAACCCAGAAAAGGCTCCCCAGGCTAAACTCTGGATAGGGTTTCCTGTCAGTATCAAGGTGGAGAGGTGGTTTAGGCCCTGAAATGTGCCGTCTTCAATAATCTTAATTTCACATCTACAAGAAAAAGAGATACAGATTAGGTAATATTTCTGCTGAATAAAAAACCAAAATGAAATATCAACCCAGTCATCTCGGTCTCCACACAGATATAACAATGCTATATAATGGTGCATAAGCAAAAATATCCAGCAAGGCAGATGAAACAAAGGAGCCCCACAGATTTGGTACTATAAAGCTAGCCCCCATGACAATCTTTTTTATCATACTAGACACACATGCTAAGCAGAGGCAGTCCATCCAACAGGGGAAAATCAGTTAAAGACGAATGATTGGGGCTCCTGAAGACTGAACCTCAGGTCTACTTTAGCCATTTCCTGAAACACATAATTGTGATTATGTATCCAACTGGTAAGATGAGATAGATAGCTGTTAATTGTTAGGCATGATAAATGACTGCTGAATGCCAATTTCAAAGATATAGAAATTATACCTAAATGTCACAGATATCCTTACTATTCAAGAAAAATTCCCAATATTATAAGGGGACTCAGAGGTAAAGAATGCGCCTGCCATTGCAGGGGACCTGGGTTGGATCCCTGGGTCGGAAAGAGCCCCTGGAGAAGGAAATAGCAAACCACTCAAGTATTCTTGCCTGGGAAATCCCATGGACAGAGGAGCCTGGCAGTCCATGGGGTCGTAAAAACTTGCACATGACTTAGTGACTAAACAACAACAACATCACTTTAGAGAAGCAGAGGATGAAGGTGAAGAGGAAATACAAGCTGGAAGCAGGGGATGTGACTATGACTTTCTGGCCTGTCAGCAAGCCATGTGAATGTGTACTTAACTCTCCAAGCCTCTCTTTGCTCACCTACAAAAAGAAAAAAAAAAAAAACGTATCAATAGATTTCCGTAGGGACAAAAGGCTGGCTGGTCTAGCATGAAAGCATCCATTGAAGATAAGTATAGTTATTGACTGTACAGGAAGACACTGTGAAATGAGGAGAAAAGGCAGAGCGTCTATTGCTCCATAATCTGTCCTTATCCTAATCTAGCATCTCCTCCCAACTAACCAAGAGAGGGAACTAGCCTCTCTCTCGGAACATATTTAAAGCTTCTGAGGGCAGTTCCTTGGGTACATGGTGGGTCGAAGATCAATTTTAAGGGACACTGGTGAGAAACCATTTTTCTTTAAAATTAAAGAAGAATATTTGTCTGGCTACCTCGATTGGGTACAGTTCTTGACAAAATTCTTGCTCAGAAAACTGAAATTTAGAAACTAATGGAATGCTCTAATAGTATTTTATATTAAAGTCTACTTTGCAAGGTCTTTAATGTATATAACATGTTACTCTCAGTATCACAGTTAATCCTGTGGTTTAAGGTTCATCACTTATGTTTCACAGATATGAAACTGAGACTCAGGTCAGATGTAGGGACAAGCCTCCAGCCGCAAGGCAGTGAATGTTGGAGGAGGACTCGGCTCAAGTATTCTGACCTCCACAGGGCTCCATGTCACTGCCTTCAAAAGGCTTGATTCCCAACTTTGTTGTAGTCTATCAATATCCCAGTTAGAGTATAAAACATCAGATGATCACTCTTCTACAGAAATATCTACCATCCTTGTATCCTTCATTAAGAGGTTCTATAATAAAATGTCATATATGTTTCTTCACTTTTCACAAACTCTTATAGAGATGATAGTCCATTGTGCATTACTTTTCTAAATAACGTCCCTAATGATGAAAATATTTTAGGAATAGGATTCAGTTCTCCCCAAAATGATGATAATAACTTTACCTGTTCTAATGAACAATACACTTTGTTGTATCAGAAAAGCAAATACAGCAGGTGTTTTCCTTTGATCATGCATCTTTCTCTTTGGCTTACTTGTATCTTCCTAATTCCCTATCCTGTACCTCACTTTCAATATTCTAGACATTATCTGAATCCAACTCCATTCAAGAACTCTGTCTTAATTACTCACTGCATGTATGTGTTAGTCACTCAGTCGTGTCCAGCTCTTTGCGACCCCATGGATTATGGCCCACCAGGCTCCTCTGTGCATGAGGATTCTCCAGGCAAGAATACTGGAGTGGGTTGCCATGCCCCAACCCCCCTCCGCCCCCCACCCCGGAGGATATTCCCAGCCAAGGGATTGAACCCAGGTCTCCTGCATTGCAAGTGGATTCTTCACCCACTGAGCCACCAGGGAAGTCTGGTGGCTTTCTGCATAGAAGGCCCCTTTTCTGTAAAGCACAGTGTATTGCCTCTAGTTTTCAAATAGCTTATCACCTACCCTTATATATTACTATCTTTATCTCAGGTTCAAAATCCAAAATCAGAATCAAGTAACATGTATTAAATGCCTACTATGTGCCCAGCACCATGCTCAGGTTTTAAACATATTAATTTTTTTAAGTGGATATGCCCTCCTTAATAGCTAGGGTTTTGTGTTATATGTCAACATATTCTTATTTCCTAGCAGAGTGAACAACAAGCATATAGCAGCCACAAGAATATAGCAGCAAGTAGTCAATAAATATTTGCTGATGAAAGAGTTCAAGTCAAGTTACTCCCCTGACTTAAGAGAAAATCAGAGACAGAACTTTCCTTAGAAACTGTCTCGCCCAACTGCTTTCACAAATAAAAAAGCTGAGACCTGGAGAAGGGAGATAGCTTGCCCAAAGTTATGTAACAAGTAAGATGTCTGTTGAGTGGATAATTAAGTGAATGAAAATGAAACCTCATGAATCAGGCTTTCTGACTTGAGAATGAAATGACAATACCATGAACATTTCTCCTTGTATAGTGGTAGAACTCATGCATTACCTGGATAAATCCAGCACTTGCAGCTCTGGGAAGCTGGAGAAGTTATGGCTGCCTAAATGTCTCAGGTAGTTAAAGCTCAGGTCCAGCATCTTGGTTGTTATGGGGATGTTGTCGGGGATTTTGTAGAGATTCAGCTCCATGCATTGGTAACTAATGTTAGGAACCACCTGAAATGATTAGATATTAGATGCAGTGTCTTCCTGCATGCACCTTAGCAGACTTCCCAGCAACTCTCCTCTCCTAGACTACAGCCTTGGAGGCTACTGGGACAAGCAAAGAGACCAGTCAGCCTTGTTTCAACCATCCATCCATCCAGTCATCCATCACCTGATCATCCGTCCATCCATCGACTCATCCCTTCATTTATCCACTCTCTTCATTCTTATAAAAGGCCTTACTCTAGATTAGGAAGGGAAAAGCACCGACCCGATGATTAACCTTTACTCTCTCAATGGCAGCATTCAGCGAGAAGCAATGGAATCTCATGGTGAAGATCTGAAGCACTGGAGTCCAAAAGCTCTAAATGTCACCCTAGCTCTTCCCTGCAATTTGCAAGAAGGCATTGTGTTGTTGCTATTGTTTTTCTAAATACACCTCTCATTGTTTACAAACTTAAAGAGACTTCCAGTCAAGTCTTCAGCCCTTCCTTGGTCATAGCCCAATTTTTGCCAATTTTATTCTTTCCTTTGGATCACTCATAGCTCAGTTGGTAAAGAATCAGCCTGCAATGGAGTAGACTCCAGTTCAATTCCTGGGTCAGGAAGTGCTGCTGGAGAAGGGATAGGCTACCCACTCCAGTATTCTTGGGCTTCCCTTGTGGCTCAGCTGGTAAAGAATCCGCCTGCAGTGTGGGAGACCTGGGTTCAATCCCTGGATTGGGAAGATCCCCTGGAGAAGGGAAAGGCTACCGACTCCAGTATTCTGGCCTGAAGAATTCTGGGTCACAAAGAGTCAGACACAACTGAACAAATTTCACTTTCACTTGGATCACTGACCGTGCGGGAACCTAACACTTGATACTGCCTTTGTTCCTAAGCTGATATCTATCACATTTTCCCAAATTCTTTGTAAGCCTTGTTCTCCAACTTCCCATTTAGTTTCCTTATTCTCTGATTCTTCAACAAAATTCTTTGCTTAAGCTAGCTAATTTTGGTTTTCAGTTTAAAACCCATAGAATCTGTTAAAAGGATTAATGAGATAAGGTTTTTAAAGAGATTATCTCAAAGCCTATTACAGTGTAAATGATCAATACATTGTTAACATGTATTATTATTGGCTATTACTAATTCTCCACTATATGAGGCTTATGTCTTATATGTTACATATTTGAATTTAATCTTTAAATAAACCTTTTAAAGAATAAGAATTCAGCAAGATGAAGTAACATGTGTAAAGCCTCACAGGCCACAGTGCAGCCCTTTTACTTTATTCACTTGATCCTGAAATGTTATTCCTCATAGCATCCTCACTGTCCACACTGTCTAATAGAGAATGGGGCCAGGGTCATCCCTTACTGTCTTTTATTCTCCTTCACGGGAGACATCACTATCTAACCTGATGCCTTCTGCGTGGTTGTTGCATATGTACTGTTTGTTTCCCTCTCTAGATTGTAAACTTTGAGAATCTAGCTGTCTGTTATGCCCCCAGCACTCAGAATGATGCCCAGAAAATGGTTAATGCTCAATAAATATTTGTTGAAACAAATGAATGGATAATTGATCCCATGGAAGTTTATTCAAATCCCAACTGCAGGCATTTGCTATTAAGTGCTGTGGTTTTACCACAAAGACCAATGTGATATGGCTCCAGACTTCCATTAGCTCCCCATCTAGAGTAAGGGTTGTGGTAGGAGCACAACTCCTTCCTGAAAAGGGTCTTAAACCAGGCTTGGAAAATGTTCCCTTTGGTTCAGAAAAGGTAGGTATCAATCCTGGATTCTGAGACTATACATTGTATAGAAGGCTTCCAAGAAAGAGAACATTTCAAGGCAAATCTGGAAGGATAAGTGAGATTTGGATATGTGGAAAGAGGAAGGAGGAGGGGAGAGAGTGAGTACAGAGAGACGGAAAGCGAGTCCCGCTTAGACGAGCGTGGCGGGGATGTGAAACCTAAACCCGACGGGAAGCCGGAGCCAGGTCCGGAGGGCCCTATCCTCTGTCCTGCGCCAGTACTTTTAAGTCGTTTGACATGTTCACACTGAGCAACCACACGCGCTAGGCACTGGGACATAGTGATAAGTAAAACCAGCAATGATCTTGCGCTTTTACAAATACCATTTCAACATAAAGACAAATACTGAACAATAAATACATGTATTCACGCACTGTGTGTGTTTTATGTACGCATATGTGTGGGCTTCCCTGCTGGCTCAGCTGGTAAAGAAACAGCCTGCGCTGCAGGAAATCCAGGTTTGAGCTCTGGGTGGGAGAGATCCGCTGGAGAAGGAAATGGCAAGCCCCTCCAATATTCTTGCCTGGAAAATCCAGGCAAGAGACAGAGACTGGTGGACTGCAGTCTATGGGGTTGCAAAGAGTTGGACACAGCTGAGCGCACACACACACACACACAGTCACACACACACACACACGTGTATATATACACACACAATGACATGCTATTAAAAAGAAAAAAGTAAAGCAGCAGGATTTCCCTGGTGGGCCAGTGGCTGGACTTTGTGTTCCCAATGCAAGGAGCCTGGATCCAACCCCTGGTCAGAGAACTAGATCCCAGGTACTGCAACGAAGAGTTTGCAAGCCACAACTAAAAAAATCCTGAATGCCACAACAAAGACCCAGTGCAGCCAGATAAGCAAATAAATATTCTTTAATAAAAATAAAGTAGCATAGGACATTAAAGGCAAATACAGGGAGTGAGGAGCCTTATATGAGGCAATCAAGGAAGGCTTCCCAGAGGAGGTAACATTTAAGCAGAAATTTGAATAAAGTGAGGGATTAAGCTATGAACATATCCAGGGCTGAATTGTCCAATTTGGTAACCACAAGCCACACACAGCTATTGAGTATGAGAAATGTGGATAGTTTAATATAATAAATGTAAAAGAAATGCTATAATATATGTTAAACTCAAGGACTTAGTACCAAAGGAAAACTTAAAATATCTTGTTAATAGTCTAGTATATATTACAGTTTGAAATAGTATTTTTAATAAACAAAGTTAAATAAAAATAGTACTAAAATTAAATTCACCTACTTTTAATTTTTTTAATATGGCTACTAGAACATAGTTTAAAGCATCATTTTAAATTTAGTTAGTTAAAATTACATCAATGTGGTTAAATAAAATTTTAGTTGAATTTAGTTAAATGTATTATTTAAATTTAAATAACTCCATGTGACCCATTGAACAGCACTGATCTAGGGGGAAAAGCATTCTAGCTAGAGGAAATCATGAGTGCAAAGAACCCCATGGTGGGAAAAGGTCCCTGACAGTGATGGAGAATTATTAACAGCTTTTAAGGACAGTAATATCTTAGAGTTGAACCTCAAAAAACAACAACAACAAATAAACAGCAGATGAACATGAGCAGGTTAGATTAAAGGAAGCAGGCTGTGGGGTCAGGAGACGGGTCACTGCCCAAGCGTCAAGGCCAGGGGAACTGGGGATCTGCCCTAGGGTGGCAGTGAGGCGGTGGACAGAGGGGACAAGTTTCGGAAAATGAGAGCATCTGGGGCACGGGGAAGGAGAGGAGCCGGGAGAAGCTGTGATTTCATCCTGGGGTGACCGGAACTGGAGGCTCTATACCCAGTGATTGAACAGCAGGAGGGACAGAGACGAGGACAGTGCGCCAGGTGTGGGCAGGGAGTGGCGGGGACAGAGGACCTGGGATGACAAGCTTGTCTCTGTTACACAGTAAAGTACACGATTTCCCCCATGTCCTCAATGTCAGGACTCTGACTAGTTATGCTTTTCTTGAGTTTCTGCCACACCCTAAATCCCAGGACATTTCTGTGACTGTTTACTGCTGCTGTGGGCTTCCAAAGCAATAGTAACGTCCATGCAGAGGGAAGGAGACCCTTTCTGAATGAGATTACAGACCAGCTGGCTGGTGTTTCACAAAGAAAGCTTTGCATTAGCTGATATTTTGCATCTTTCCCTGTCTCTTATTCTTCTCTTTTACTCTGTCTCTGTCTTTATCTCTCTGTCTCTCTTTTTCTTTTCATTTTTTGGACAGAACTAGACTAGATTTAGAAATCTGAAATCTACACAGAAAGTTCTTTCTATTAAGAGACCAAAAAAAAACAAAAAAAAACCACCATATCTTCCTGATACTGAAAGGGGCAAAGCAACAGCCCAAAACAATGTACAAACCACCGGCGGAAAGGAATGACAGGAAGCAGGCTTCTTACAACTTTCTATTAAAGTCTACGGTTCTTTTATTGATGTAAAAACTAGTCTCAGAGAGGTTTAATGACTTCTTCAAAGTCTCAGAGCCCAGATGTGGAACAATAGCGATTCTAAGCAGGTCTGTCTGGACTAAAGTTCCTACTTAATTCCTAAGTGGGGCACAATGCCCCAGGCTGCCTGTTAATGCCCTGTAACCATGAATCATTTGATTCCTGTGGTTTCTTACTTTAAAGTAATCTGACGTCTGTTTGCAAATGAACCTAACCGGGGCCCAGCACAGGGAAAGTGAGCAGAGAGCAGTTTTTCAGAGGCAAGGCCAAGCTCAGGGAAGCCGAGCTGACTCCAACCACGTACCTGTATACAAGGGTCCCAGCTCTCGGCTCTCAGGCAGGAGAGGATGGCCATGGCTAGGATCAGAGCCGCAGCCAGGCGGGCACGAGCCATCATCCTGGCATCTTCTGTGACCAGAAGTGGCTCTGGGAAAGCATGACCCTCTGTCTGTGCCGGCCAGGGCAGCCTCCGAGGCACCGCACTGCCTTCTCTGCTCCGTGCCCCAGGGCGCTGCCCTATTCAAAGCAGCGCTGGGTACGGGAGGGGAGGAAGTGAGAGTGGCGGCCTTCGCGTCCGGACTTTTGTTTCTCTAATATTTATCTCCTCTGCCACCGGAGGGGAAGTTAGAAGAAGAAGAAGAAGAAAACGTCTGCAGGCCAGGGGCTGAAGTAACAGCAAGAGGAAGCTGGCTTTTATCCCAGAAGTCATCTGACCCCAGGGTTAGTGAATTTAGGAAAGTAATCCAACAGCCTGTGTGACTAACTACCTAGGACTGTGGCTTTCTGCTTTCCTTTTGTAGTGGAAACTTACTGTAAAACGCTCATTTCCTAGGTCAGCCAGAACAAAATACCCTGGACTAGGTGACTTAAACAGACATTCATTTTCTCACGACGTGCTGGAGGCTAGACGTCTGAGCTCAAGGGATCAGCAGGCTTGATTTTTCAGGCTCTCCCTGGCTTGTAGACAGCTGTCTTCTCCCTGTGCCTTCACGTCATCTTCTCTCTGTGTGTGCTGGGTCTTAATTTCCTTTTCTTATAAGCACACAAGTCATAATGGGTTAGGGGCACCCTAATCTATAACCTCATGATCTCAGTTCAGTTCAGTCGCTTAATCCTGTCTGACCCTTTGCGACCCCGTGGACTGCAGCACACCAGGCCTCCCTGTCCACCACCGACTCCCAGTGTTTGCTCAGACTCATGTCCATCGAGTCGGTGATGCCACCCAACCATCTCATCCTCTGTCATCCCCTTCTCCTCCCGCCTTCAATCTTTCCCAGCCTCAGGGTCTTTTCCAATGAGTCAGCTCTCTGCATCAGGTGGACAAAGTATTAGAGTTTCAGCTTCAGCATCAGTCCTTCCAATGAATATTCAGGACTGATCCCCTTTACTATTGACTGGTTGGATCTCCTTGCAGTCCAAAGGACTCTCAAGAGTCTTCTCCGACACCACAGTTCAAAAGCATCAATTCTTTCCCACTCAGCTTTCTGTATAGTCCAACTCTCACATCCATACATGAATACTGGCAAAACAATAGCTTTAACTAGACAGACCTTTGTTGACAAAGTAATGTCTCTGCTTTTTAATATGCTGTCTAGGTTGGTCATAGATTTTCTTCCAAGGAGCAAGCATCTTTTAATTTCATGGCTGCAGTCACCATCTGCAGTGATTTTGGAGCCCCCCCAAAATAAAGTCTTTCATATTTCCATTGTTTCCCCATCTATTTGCCGTGAAGTGGTGGGACTATGACCTCATTTTACCCTAATTATCATTTTAAAAACCCAATCTCGGACTTTCCAAGTGGTCCAGTTGTTAAGAATTTGCCTGACAGTGCAGGGGACATGGGTTCAATCCCTGCTCCAGGAAGATTCCACGTGCCATGAGGTAACTGAGCCCGTGAGCGGCAACTGCTGCATCCCACATGCCCTGAAGCCTGTGCTCCTCAGCAAGAGAAGCCACCACGACAAGAGTAGCCCCGGCTCAACACAACTGGAGAAATCCCACTTGTGCAGCCAAGACCCGGGGCAGCGAAAAGTAAACACATAAATAGAGCCCCAGCCTCAAAATGCAGTCACGTTCTGAGGTGCTGAGGTAGAGATTCCAATCTTTGAATTTTGACAGGGCATAAAATTCAGCCCAGGCACTGTCCAATTTTGTGAAATCTTGTGAAGAAACCCAAATTTATGAAACATTGAAAGTAAAACTGTATTAAGGTGATTATTAACTATTAAGGTAATTAAAAATATGAAAAAGTGAAGTGAAAGTCACTCAGTTGTGTCTGACTCTTTGTGACCCCATGGACTATACAGTCCATGGAATTCTCCAGGCCAGAATACTGGAGTGGGTAGCCTCTCCCTTCTCCAGGGG
Source organism: Cervus canadensis (assembly GCF_019320065.1). Lineage (NCBI taxonomy): Eukaryota > Metazoa > Chordata > Mammalia > Artiodactyla > Cervidae > Cervus > Cervus canadensis. The sequence continues at coordinate 38,813,256 of NC_057415.1, read as the reverse complement.
ATCTTCCCAACCCAGGGATCAAACCCAGGTCTCCCACATTGCAGGCAGATTCTTTACCAGCTGAGCCACAAGGGAAGCCCCCAAAATATGAATAAAATGAGGATAATAATAAGTACCTCAAAGTATTCTTATAGGATTAAATAAGGTGGGTTGGGTTGAAGAATCAAATAAATATACCAAAATTCAAATCTACACTAGGGTGATCTGTGGCCATGTAGCAGCATTGATCAAGTCACTTAAACTAATGAGACTTAATAATTCTAATCACAACAGAAGCTCACGTTTGTGAAATTCATAAAAGGAAGGCCTTGTGATAGTCCAAAAAATGGAAGCCGCTAAGCATTAGATTTTTTTAAAACTGGAAATAATCACATTTGTCTTACATGATGGAATTAAATTAGTTTGCAGGAAATGCCTAGTCTAGTGCACCTTTCATCAGGATATTCCATAAATTGATAACTATTAAGGTGATTAAAACTATGAATAAAATAAGGATAATAATATGTACCTTGAAGTGTTGTTATGGGATTAAATAAAGTAGAATTTGTAAAGCTTTGAGGACAGTGTCTAGAGTATAGGAAGTGCAGTGTAAGTTTCTGTTAAACAAAAATGTAGTTTATATGCATATGATACCACTCTAATGGCAAAAAGTGAAGAGGAACTAAACAGCCTCTTGATGAGGGTGAAAGAGGAGAGTTGAAAAATCTGGCTTGAAGCTCAACATTTAAAAATCTAAAATTATAGCATCTGGTCCCATCTCTTTATGGCAAATAGAAGGGGAAAAATTGGAAGCAGTGACAGATTTTATTTTTTGGGCTCCAAAATCACAACAGCCATGAAATTTAAAAATGTTTGCTCCTTGGAAGGAAAGCTGTGAGAAACCTAGACAGTGTATTAAGAAGCAGAGACATCACTTTGTTGACAAAGGTTCATGTAATCAAAGCTATGGTTTTTCCGGTAGTCATGTTTGAATATGAGAGTTGGACCATAAAGAAGGCTGAGTGTCAAAAAGTTGGTGCTTTGAATTGTGGTGCTGGAGAAGATTCTTGTGAGCCCCTTGGACAGCAAGGAGATCAAGCCAGTCAATCTTAAAGGAAATCAGTCCCGAACATTCATTGGAAGGACTGGTGCTGAAGCTGAAGCTCTGATACTTTGGCCACCTGGTGCATAGAGCTAACTCATTGGAAAAGTCCCTGATGCTGGGAAGGATTGAAGGCAAAAGGAGAAGGGGGAGGCAGAGGATGAGATAATTAGATAGTATCACTGACCCAATGGACGTGAATCTTGGCAACCTCCAGGAGATAGTGAAGGACAGGGGAGCCTGCTGTGCTGCAGTCCATGGGGTTGCAAAGAGTCAGACATGACTTAGCGATTGAACAACAACCAAAAATTACTATTATTGTATCCTAAATATTAATAGTTCTACCCAAGAAAGCACCAAAGCACCTCAAATCCATCTCAAATCAAGCTGTGAGGGAGCCTGTCATAGGGGACAGAGCACAAACTCTTGCAGACTTCTTCAACATCGCTGCTGTAAAATTAAGTTAAAAATAGTGCCCCTGTCAGAATGTCACTTTATGGATTAATAAAGCTTTCCCAACGACTCAGCCAGTAACGAATCCACCTACAATGCAGGAGATGCGGGAGACACGGGTTCCGTCACTGGCTTGGAAAGATCGCCTGAAGTAGCAAATGGAAACTCATTCCAGTATTCTTGCCGAAAAATTCCCATGAACAGAGGAGCCTGGTGGGCTACAGTCCAAAGGTTGCAGAGAGTCAGGCACAACTAACCACACATACACACACACACACACACAGAGAGAAAATGATCTTAAAGCAGTACTGGGCACAGAATATGTGCTCAATAAATTTTAGTTCCCTCGACAGCTAACGACATTTTTATTCCATAGTCATCCAAGATGAAAATATTTTTGACTTCCTCATTTCTCTTACTAAATGTGTATTAACTATAGTGTTTTCTGGATTCTTGATGCTCTGGCATCGGGGGCCTTGCTGATGGGGAAAGACTGATCTAGTCAGTTCTTAGAGATACCAAATGATTTTCCGTGGAGCATAACTTTCATATGCAAACTAACCAAACCAGAACCCATACTCTGAAACTCTGCCTCTATCTTGCTTTTGTACTCTAGAAGGCAATGTTCTTCTGCCTTTATCATCACAGGGCTAGGTACCCTAGACACCCAGACAACTAGAGAAAGCCCTGATACGCGAGAGTGTGCTGCACTTACTCAAACTAGCCGATCCTAAGCCTGCTTATCCTGCCTCTTCTTACCTCTCCCACAGAAGCCACAGTTAAGGCCGTTGCCCATGCCGTCCCCTCGCCCCTTCTGCCTCCTGACAGACTTGGTGCTTCCCCGCGTGGCTCTGTGGGGTGTCTCCTGCCCCCTCCTCTTGGAAAATGTGAGTAACAAGCTATCTTTTCAATGGCAGTTGTCTCCTGATCTGTCTGTCTCACAACACCTGCATAATAGTCAAAGTAACATTTTGAAACAAAATATTCTACCAAGTCCTGGAGGATTTATCTGTAAAATAATTCTAAAACATCAGTCTTCATTTCTATTAGCGTGGCCAGTGAGCACATCTCTTGGCCTAGAGTATTGCAATGTACTCTTCAAGGGTCTCCCAGGGTCCAGATATACCTCTTCCAAAGTTTCAACTTTTCCAACCCATCCTTTATCCCCAAATCAAAACATGATTGAAAGTAAATGAAAATGAAAGTAAAACTATCTCATGCCATGTCAGTAATATTCTGAGGTTGTGTATTGCCTCAAACTCAAGCATTTTGGTGTACCCCCAACTACATGTGTGTGCATGCACACACGTGCATGCACATGCATGCACACACACACACATATGGTCACCTGTGGTCCTGCTCCACAGCACCAATTATGTTCTATCCTGTGGAAAGGGAACACAAATCTCTGTTGATCAGGGGGTTATCTGTGCCACAACTTTAGTATCCTATAAAATCCATCTCATGATGATTACAGCAAAGTAACAAGAGAGACAGTCACAACATAGCCCAGCTCAGAGGAGAAAGCCCCTCGTATTTTGGCAAGTCTAAGTACCGAATTTGATTCCACCCAACAAGTCAAGGTTTCACATGTTGCTGCTGCTGCTAAGTCGCTTCAGTCGTGTCTGACTCTGTGCGACCCCATAGACGGCAGCCCACCTCCCCCGTCCCTGGGATTCTCCAGGCAAGAACACTGGAGTGGGTTGCCATTTCCTTCTTCAGCGCATGAAAGTGAAAAGTGAAAGTGAAGTCGCTCAGCTGTGTCCGACTCTTAGCAACCTCATGGACTGCAGCCTACGAGGCTCCTCCGTCCATGGGATTTTCCAGGCAAGAGTACTGGAGTGGGGTGCCATTGACTTCTCCTTTCACATGTTAACACCCCTCAAATCATAATATATCTCACAATTCACAATATATTGCAATGATTACTGGCAGAACATTTTTTTTTCTTTCCTGGTGGCAAATAAGGTAATGGTACATCTAATAATCTTTGATAGTTTATATTCAATAAGGAACAGCTTTTCAGTAAGGAGACAAAAAAGAAAAAACAGCAACACACACAAACACAGGCTCTGTTCAAGTAAATAAAGAAAACAAATGGTTAGACAGAGATTAAAGAGGTTTGTTTCTTAAGCACTCCTTAGAGCATGTACTAGACTAGTAGGTATTTTGCATCTGCAAGCAACAGAGCACTCAGTGGCTCCCACTAACCTTTTTGCCGCATGGTGACTCCCTTGTATCCTTGGACACCCATTACCAGTCCTGTACCCGTTGGAGTGCCGTGGGGGCATGTTTCTGTGGCCTGTAGGATGGAAAACCCTGCTCTTAAGCAGAAGCATGAAGCGTATTTCTCCTGGCGCCCAGCGACCCAGTTCCTGTCTCTAGCGCTAGATCTTCACATTAAGTACATCTGAGTGGTGTCCATCTCAGTGCTTTCCTCCCCAGCACCCCTCCTATCGGGGTGAGTGAGTGTGCCTCATAGGGGCTGTCAAGGAAAACAGCCTAAATAGTCCCTTCTCCCCCCCAGCTTGAAATATCCATGGCATTTCCTGTTATTTTAAAAGTTACATTGAATTTCTTATCTCTGTATTGTCTGCCTCTATCAGTAGTTCTGTAAGCTCCATGAGGGTAGGGGCTTTGTCCAGTGTTCATATATATTCAGTGCAGGATTATATACTCAATGAGTAATTAGTAAATGAATTAAATGAACAGTATATTTGAATTTGTCTTTAATAAGCAGCTGGCATTTTAGAGAATTTGTCATCTTTCCATACCGAGTAATGGGACTCTCCTACAATATGTTCAGTGGTTATTCCGGGGCTTTATCTTGCTATTCTCATACTTTAAACACTTACTCTTTATACTTTTCATTATTGCTATACTTTTCTACCTCCTGATATTCCCTGAGGGTACATGTGCCCCAGTTAAAGCAACACAAAATAATAGAGTCACAGCAAGTGGATTGAGAAAAAGTCCTTATTGCAGTAAACACTATGCTCTGTGTTGGAGTAAAAAATTCTTTTTCTCTTTGAGTCATGAACCTGAGGCAGCGGCTGGTTGACTATGGCCAAGAGAGTCTTTCGTCTTTGTTCTGTCTCTGTACTTGCCCAAATCACTCAGCAAATTTCTGCTTGTCCATTCAGATTCTGGAAAAGTATGGTGTAATATGTAATATAGAAGAGACTATATTTTTAAATATTTAATTATTCTAGTTACCTTCTAGCATCATCATTTCTTAATATGTGACTTACCTTTAATGTCACAGAATCTTAACTACGTAACAGAAATAACACTGTGTAACATAAATAATACTGTGGTCTAACCATTAACATTATCTGAGAGTTAAATGAGATAATATATGTGGATATACTGATAAATATGACAGTTTTACACAGATACTGACCACTCAGTCATTTACCAAATGCATAGTATGTGCTTAACATCTGCCGTAGTCACTAAAGATGCATCAGTGAATGGAGCAGACAGCCCTGCCTGCATGGAGTTCACGTTCTAATGGGGAGAGAGCCAAGAGCAAGGGTGAATAAGAATGTGGCATTGTGTGTTAGAAGATCTATGAGTGGAAAACTAAAAGAGCAAGCGGTGTAATCCAATGAAGAGTTATAAGTGGCGCTGAAGGTGCAAATAGAGCAGTCAGCGTGGGCCTCACTGAGGAAGTGACATTCTGAGCCCATTCCTGAAGGAGCTGCTAGCCATGCAGGAATCTGGGAGAACATTCCAGTTAGAATAGTGGTTCTCAAACAAGCTCGTAGATACAGAGACTAGTTGGTCGTTACAAGAGACTGATGATTGCAAGAGGTGAGGGAGGTAAAAAGGTACAAACTCCCAGTTATAAAATAAATAAGGGATGTGATGTACAGCAAGATGACTGCAGTTAAAATTACCGTATTGCATTTTTGAAAGTTGCTAACAGAGTAAATCTTAGAAGTCCTCATCATAAGAAAAAGAATTATAACAATGTATGCTTATGAGTATTAACTAGACTTATTGTGATGATAATTTCACAATATGTACAAATATTGAATCATTATGTTGTATACGTGAAAATAGTATAATGTTATATGTCAATTATACCTCATTTAAAAAAAAAAGAAAAGAATAGTGGTTCTCCGCTGGGGGCAATTTTGCCTCTAGGGGGCACCTGGCAATGTCTGAAGACATTGTTGTCCGTCACAACTTGGGAGCAGTGGAAGTTGCTACTGGGGCCCTAAGTAAAGCCAAGGATGCTGCTAAATATCCGGCAATGCACAGAACAGGCTCTCAATCTAAAATATCAACGGTGCCAAGGTTAAGAAACCCTGGATTAGAGGGATAAGCTGGTGCAAAGGTCTAGGGACAGGAAATGGCCAGAACCAACATGGAAGATGGTGTAGAAGCACAGGTGACCATCTGGATCACTTAGGGTGTCGGAGGCCGTTATAGAGACTTGGCATCTTCTTGATACCCACCCCAGGCTTCTCAGACAGGCATGGTCACTCTTTTAGTGCTCCCACGGCAACTAGCTGCCATGCTCAGTAGGGATTAATCATCTGCCTGTCTCACTAGGCTTTCAAGTCCTTGTGGGTAGCAGGCAAATCTGATCCAGCTCTGTACACCCTGTGCCTATGGAGTTCAGTGCGTGTTACTTACGTCAATGACTATGGTAACGACTTTGGGTGATAATAGCAGCTGATTTGACGTATTCGTTTATTTACTTTCGGCTGCACGAGGTCTTCCTTGCTGTGCACTCTTTCTCTAGTCGTAGCGAGCTGGGGCTGCTCTTCGGTGTGGTGCATGAGCTTCTCATTGCAGTGGCTTCTCTTGCTATGGAGCACAGGTTCTAGGTGAACGGGCTTCAGTAGTTACAACACATAAGTTCAGCAGTTGTGGCATATGGGGTTAGTTGTTCTGTAGCATGTGAGATCTTCCCGGACCAGGGATCAAACCTATGTCCCCTGCATTGGCAAGCGAATTCTTATCCACTGTACCATTGAGATTTCCTCTATTGATTTGATTTTTATTCAATGTACAGACTACTAAGATCCATGAAAGGACAGATTGTGTCTGTTACATTCACAACAATAACCCCAGTGCCTAGTTGGGTACTAAGTACGTAGCAAGTGCTTAATAAACACTGAATGAATAAAAGAATGAGTAGGTTGAATATATATCAAGAGGAGGGCTGAATGTAGATTTCTGACCAAATTTCTCCTCTTCTTAGCAACTGCTCTTATGAAAGAGGAAGGAGAACTGAAAAAAATCTTTTTTTCTAGAAGATAAGCTATGACAAAATACTCTGAGTTGGTAACCTGATGCAATCATGCTATATTTGCCGGTCACATTATAATACGTCATTGCAGACAGTACATGCTTGCATAACCCACGGAACATATCTTTGAAAGGAAAAAGGTAAGGACATGAGTTAAACATATATTATTTGCCATCTAGCTGGTTGATTGCACAAGTAGCTCTCATTTCTCTTATTTCACACACTAGAAGAATCCAGAAATCTGGAGATGATCAAGGAAAGGATGAACAAATATGCAACCTGGGTAAATAAATGCACATGGAGCTCTGAAAGTATCCAGTGGGTGTTCTCCTAGCAGTTCAGGATACGATCTAAGCCATACAGAGTAGAAAGGTGGGGCAAGATTCACAGCAACATTTTTGGTGCCCTTGCTTTATCCTTAGCCTTTGAGAGAACCCTACTTATAAGCTATCCCTTCCACTGCAAAAAGTACACCACGATACCTAAAACCTTGCTCTCATAGACCCTTGCAGACCCTTGGTCCTTAACTCTTCTCTTCCTTCCAAAACCCAGGCATTGTGTCAGTTACAGACTTTAATATGAGTTGGTAGTGCTTTTCCTGTTTGGCTTGGTGTTGTTGATGGGTACGGGAAAGGGGAAAATACACAGACCCTAAGGAGAAGAGCATGGGACAGTAAGGCCTTTGTGGATTTACCACCAAGTAGGAAGTAGGAGGGGGAAAAAAAACCTAAAATAAAAGAAACTCCAAGAATGCTTACATGACTGAGATGAAATTCTTTTCAATGAATTATTTTATATTTTATGCTTATATAAGTATTTGCGTTCATTCCTACTTTGAGTCAAAATAGGGAAAAACATTTCCAAGTGCCTTGGTCTTAGAAGGCTGAGGCTCCAGGGAACAGGAAGATGCAGAGAGAAAGAGAGAAAATAAAAAGGTTTGATGTGACCTTGTGGAAAAGAATTGTGCTTGGGGTGGCTTAAACCATTTTTAGAATACTAAACATAAATATGCTTCTATTTTGACTCTGCCCTTTTGATCCACACCAAACAGACCATGCCTTTTTTATCTTTGACCCCTCTAGAGCTCAGCAGAAGGAACTGCTCAGAGGAAATACCCATCCAATGTGTCCTGAAAGACTCAACAAAGGAGAAAAAAAAAAATCCCAAAGAATTGACTTGGAATAGTAACTAAACTTCATGGACTCTGCATTTGATTGGGAGCCTTTGCTTCTAATGCTTAATCACCTCTTAGCCGTGTGACGTCAACCAAGTCATTCCATTTCGATAAGCCTTAGTTTCTTTTTCTGTGAAATGAATCCTGTAGAGAAAATGAGATAATGTAGGCTAAGACCATGCAAATTTCCGATTTACTATTTTGATGTTAGTACTTGATGACGATTTCTCAGTTTGGGAAGAGTAGCAGCCAGCGCTCCTTTCTGATCACGTTTTTCTGGGTTAATTTCTTAATGTCTTACGTCTTTGAGCTAGCCTGAGTTTGCACGGCTTCAGCAGATGCAGCGTGCGTGGCCGGGGGACTCCTGTAACTTTGCACGCTGTTGCTCTTCAGTCGCTAAGTCACGTCCGGCTCTTTGTGACCCCGTGGACGGCAGCATGCCAGGCTGTTGGGGTTTCATTCCCAAAATATGTTTCCTCCACTGAAAGAGCACATGTCACCTTCACCAGGGCTACTGGACCTGAGTGTGACAAGGAGGTGCTGACTTAACCGTGTTTGGGGGAGAAAAATCTTGTTTTCCAAGGCTTCCAACTCAGCTCAGAGTGGATGCTGGCAGAAAGCTGAAGGCAGCATACCCCACCACCTCTTCATGGCCATAAACTGCTTCGCAAGCTTAAAAGGAAACTCCGTTAATCCCTTCCCCTGTGTAACACTCTGCATAATTAATGTGATGGGAAAATATTCCTAAACCCGGGGACTGTGCGAACAGGTGAGGTGTGGCAGGGTCTTGGCCACAGCTCCTTTTGATAGCAGCCCCTCCACGATGGGGACAGTGACTTGGTGACCCTTCGCCGCACTTTCTTACTACCTTAAATAGTTGTGTTCTCCCTCTGTGTTTCGCTTCTGTAGCTACTTGGCCAGGCCAGGTGACCCCAGCCTGTCCAGTGAGGCGGGACTACGAAAGCCTGACGCCCTGTCACCTTGTACCACCCTGGGCAGGACAGGTCCTAAGCACTATCTCCCGGGGATCTGCCCCTCAGCTAAGTCAGCAGGGTAACCCAGCGGAGTAATTGCTCTTCCTTTCACATGCAGAAATGTTATTTAAATATTGGATTTTCTTTCACAGATACTGATTATTTCCAATTCTTAAATAAAACTGTACTTGCTTTAACTAAGAAAAAAAAAAAAAGTGAATTTCCACATGGTTCTCTGTTCCTTTCTAGAGTTTGCTCTATTCCCAACCCCATACAGTCATGCATAGCCATTAAAGTGACCTCATTTTCCTCTGATTTTCTTTTTTAGAAATATTATTCTGGCCCTCATGCATACGTACTTGTTTTGAAAGATATTTTATCATAGCTCATAACTTCTTAAAGCCAGAAACCCTCCAGAACAAGAACCTTACTTTGTGCATGTATGTATTCTACCGAGAACTTTTACCCTGTAGTAAAAATCAACTAACGAGAGGAAGGAAGGAAGAGAGGAAGGGAGAGAGGAAGAAATAGAGGGAAATAATAAACTGACTTGATAGCAGAATAAATTTTAAAGAGATTGGAAAACTATCTATAAATATATTTCCCCAAACAAAATGAAATTATTTGATGCTACCAGAAACACAACATGAAGCTCAAAAACTGCAACTAAAAGAAAAATTCTCCTTCTCTAAGAACTGAGATGAACCCTCTCTGCATTTCCTGCTAGTCAGGTGCTCTGGCTCTGCGCGCTTAGGCCCGCACAGTGAAGCCCATGGGTCCAGCTGCCTTGGGGCCTCTCCAAAGGCATTTGCTTAATTTCCGCCAGCTACAAGCCTTTGCTTCTGCCTCTCTCCTGGTCCAGCTGGACAATACATGCTAGAGGACTGGCTTTTCTATACAATATGAATCAGCCATGGATTTACATGTATTCCCAATCCTCCCCCCTCCCACCTCCCTCTCCACCCGATTCCTCTGGGTCTTCCCAGTGCACCAGGCCGGAGCACTTGTCTCATGCATCCCACCTGGGCTGGTGATCTGTTTCACCATAGATAGTATACATGCTGTTGGTGGGTGGTTTCTATGGAGGTCCTTCCATCCCTTCTATCTCCTTCACCTTTAAATGTGCTGAAAAGTGGGTTTGAAATTAGACCCAGAGCCATCTGGCAGAGCTAAGGGGCAGCATATGGCTGCAGATTGCTCACTGCTGATCTATAGCGTCTTTAAGCTCACCTTCCATCTCTCTTGACTCAGGAGACAGTGATAGGGTCAGAGTTCCGTATTTTGAATTGCTCTGTCCTTCATGTGGGAAAATGAGAGTCATAAACACAGCATCCATGTTAAAACCTGTTTTAGTTTCTTGGTCATGGCATAGGTAGAGTTGTTGTTGTTCAGTCGCTCACTCGTGACCAACTCTTTGTGGCCCCGTGGACTGTAGCATGCCAGGCGCCCCTGTCTTTCACCATCTCCCGGATATTTCTCACACTGCAGAGAGTTATCTGCACTTTTAATTGCAATCAATGGGAAGTAAGCTGTTAGGGATAGAGACTCGGTCTGTGAACCTGAACAATAGAAATGTGACTTTAAGTCAAACCCAGGGCTTCCCAGGTGGTGCTAGTGGTAAGGAAGCCACCTGCCAATGCAGGAGACGTGAGAGACATGGGTTCGATCACTGGGTCGGGAAGATCCCCTGGAGGAGGGCATGGCAACCCACTCCAGTATTCTTGCCTGGAGAATCCCATGGACAGAGGAGCCTGGTGGGCTGAAGTCCATGGGGTCGCAGAGTTGGACACGACTGAAACAACTTAGTGCAAAGCACGCAAACAAGTCAAACCAAACTAGATTTCACCTGAAAATTTAGGTCATGTCAACATAAACTGTAGATGGGAATGAATCAGGCCCATGGAAACAAGACACATATTGTTACGAGTTATTACAATGAGATGATAAGAGGAAGAAGAAGTTCTATGGTCTAAGCAGGGAGGCTTATTTTCTAACAATGTGAAAAACTGAAAAAGAGGGGATGCAAAAGAAAAGTGAGGAGTCAACTGCAAGGAATCAAAGAGAAAGAATAAGCATGCAGAAGGAAGTAAATAATTCAGGAGCTAAGTGTGCAAATGCTGGGCTACAGCAGGTCTTCCTCACCTCATTTTACAACCAATACTACCATTATTGAGAGGACAAAGAATGTTATTATAATTGAGCAAATTCCAGAAAGCTTGACTTGACTAGGTCAATTGGTAGTAGTTTGTCTCTTTTATGAAGTCAAATTTTCAAAAAGGAAAGCTCCGGTTTCCATGAATAAGTACATTTTTTCCCCCTTTGTTAACACTTAGCTATATAAATGCTCTTTTTAAATAATTAAATCTGGCAGAGTTGGAACTCAAAACTAGATTTCTTTCCAAATTCTGGCTGCACAATCATACTATATTATCAAACAAATGGGCTTCCTAGGTGGCTCAGTGGTAAAGAATCCAATCCGCCTGCCAATGCAAAAGAAGTGGATGCAATCCCTGGGTCAGGAAGATCCCCTGGAGAAGGGAATGGCAACCCACTCCACTATTCTTGTCTGGGAAATCCCATGGACAGAAGAGCCATGGGATCACAAGAGTAGGACATGGCTGAGCGATTGAGCATGCACATTTATTGAAGACTAATCTTTTGCTACTAGCATCCTTGTTGAAAATCAGTTGATCACAGACCCATGGACTTATCTCTGAACTTTGAATTCTATTATCACAATGATAATAGAGTTAAATACCACTACCACACTGTCTTGATTGCTATTGCCTTGCAGTAAGTTTTGAAATTAAAAGTATCATTCTTATAACTGTGCTCCTCTTTTTCAAATTGTTTTGGCTCTCCTTTGATCTCTTTCAATTCCATGCAAATTCTTGAATCAGCTCATCTGTTTCTACAAAGAAGCCAGCTGGAATATTGACAGAGACTGTATGAATCTGTAAATTTGGGGAGCATTATCATCTTATCTATTTTAAATCTTCTAATTCATCTGACAATCTAATGATTGTTTCATTTCAGTTATTGTACTCTGCAACTCTACAATTTCCATTTTGTTTCATTTTTATAATTCTCTAGGCTACAGCTTAGCCTGTGTCTCTAATGAATCTAACACTATCTTCCCAATTGTCATTCATCATAGACTTCCCCAATGGCTCAGGGTGTGAAAGAATCCGTCTGCAATGCAGAAGTCACAGGAGACACTGGTTCAAACTCTGGGTCAGGAAGATCCCCTGGAGGAGAAAATGCAACCACTCCAGTGTTCTTGCCTAAGAAATCCCATGGACTCAGGAGCCTGATGGGCTACAGTTGATAGGTTTTGCAAAGAGTCAGACATGACTGAGCAACTGACCACACACACACACACACATAGTCTCCACTGTTTTTGAGAGAGCTCTTGAGCTTGAAATTCCTCACTCTCTGGTAAATAAGGTCAGATCCTTTGAAAAGAGATTACAACCTACCTGTTTTAAGGCCTGCTTCTTCCTCTAGGCAAAATCTCTCAGCCACAGCTCTGAAGTGGGTGTGGGGAGGGAGGGGGCGGGGGAGATGGGGGGTCGCGGGGTGGGAGGGTGGACAATGCCGTGCTTCTCTCTGAGTGACCCCTCCTGCTTTAGGAATTGAGTGCTCAGTGAATAGGGAGCAGCGTCAGTCTTCTTGAGTTGGAGAAGGAAATGGCTACCCACTCCAGTACTCTTGCCTGGAAAATTCCATGGATGGAGGAGGCTGGTAGGCTACAGTCCATGGGATCACAAAGAGTCAGACACGACTGAGCAGCTTCACTGGTTCTTGACTTGCCTCACTCAGCATGGAACCGCTGTTTTACAACCTGGGACAAGAGAGATGGAGTTTTCGGTATTCTCGGGGGTGCCTGCCCAAGGCGGAGCCTCCATCCCATTACTGGGGGCTGAGCAGAAGGGAGCATTCACCTCTCGGCTGCACTTCCACAGAACTTAGCCTCAGCAACAAGTAGCTGGGACAGGATGAAAAATGCTGACATACAGTTCCCCCTGAGAAGATAGCACCTCAGATGGGAGCCAGGGGGAGAAGGAGTCCTGTGTTCTTGACAGCATAAGTCTGGAGTCCAGTTTCCGCCTCACTGAGCTGGGAGGGAAGTGAGCGAGTCTTGTATTTTTTTTTTATTTACTAATTTATTTATTTTTGGCTGTCCTGGGTCTTCGTTGCTGCATGTGGGCTTTCTCTGGTCGTGGCGAGTGAGGGCTACTCTGCGCTGCAGTGCGGGCTCCTCATTGCGGTGGTTCCTCCTATTGCAGAGCATGGGCTGTAGGCGCTCTGGCTTCACTAGTTGCATCACAAGGGCTTGCTTGCCCAGTGGCATGTGGGATCTTCCTGGACCAGGGATTGAACCTGTGTACCCTGCATTAACAGGCAGGTTCTTAGCCACTGGACCACCAGGGGAGTCCCGAGTCTTGTTTTTTGATACTCTCAATTCTCATTGTTCCTGCCAAATTTTAGTAGGTCTTCTTGAATATGTGTTTCTTCATTTGCTATATGCCATTTGGACCATTTTCAGAGACTTTGAATGTTTTTATTTTTTTTTCAATGATTTTCACCAGTTTTTGGGGCATATGTCTACAGAGGTCCTCATGTTGTCATTGGAGAAGTGGAACTCAAAAGTTCATAACCTTTCTACCAATATTAAAGTACTAAAAATAAGGCCTGTAGTCATAGGACAGGCATTGGGTAAGAAGAACAGTGAAGAAAGAGGTTAAAGAAGGGAAAAGGGAAGAGCAATAAGAAAAGCATAAGGTGGAGGAAGAAATGACATCAAGAAAAGAGAGAAACAGATGGGAAAAATAACCCTGCAAAATCGCCGTATTTGACCCACCTGGGTCATAATGCAGAGAAGGCAATGGCACCCCACTCCAGGACTCTTGCCTGGAAAATCCCATGGACGGAGGAGCCCGGTAGGCTGCAGTCCTTGGGGTCGTGAAGAGTCAGACACGACTGAGTGACTTCACTTTCACTTTTCACTTTCATGCATTGGAGAAGGAAATGGCAACCCACTCCAGTATTCTTGCCTGGAGAATCCCAGGGACGGGGGAGCCTGGTGGGCTGGCGTCTATGGGGCCGCACAGAGTCGGACACGACTGAAACGACTTAGCAGCAGCAGCAGCAGGGTCATAATAAACCTGAAGGCGGAACAACTCATACAAAGTAGATTTCCTTCACTCTGGCCCTTCATCATACCGACTCACCTTTCAACATCATCCAACTATTTCAGGTGTTCATATATCAAGTTTCCTAAGAGTGGTCTTGGATTCATACAAAAATTATGCTCTTCCCCCTTCTGTCTCAAAATATATAAATCCTCTCTGTCTTTGAAGGTTCAGCTCAAATGGCACTTCCTCCAAAAAGTACCCTCATTTACCCACAGGTGACATGATGCCTGTTCTCTCCATTCTCCATTTTTAAAAAATAATTTATTTGTACCTCTTCTGTGAAATTATCATTTTTACCTCTCCTCCAGAGTTTGTTACTTCTGCCTATTCCCAGAACTAATTGCCTGAGATACCCTCAGAGATTCTTCCAATGTGTTTCTTTCTTACATTAACCAGGGTAAACTTACAATCAATAAGGCTAATCAATACAGATATATATATATACATTTAAAAAAATTATGGAGGGAGATTGACACAATGATATAGTCGTCAATCAAATGGATGAATAACATTGAATAAATGAAAGTCATAAATAATGAAATATGCATATTATCAGATTGGGATACTAAGCAAAGCAACTCAGTAACCTTGTGGAAAATGGAGTAAAAATAGAAGAGGGAAACTAGAATTCTGTTCCTTACAGCTCTGCTATTCATACTAAATCTTGCTATGTGGCCTTGAGCAAAGCATCTAAATCTCTAATTACATTATCTATAAAGGTAGACAGTATCCTACTTTTATCTTCTGCTCAGTTTCTGGTATGCTATGAAAAAAGGTCCATGATAAAAAAAAAAAAAAAGTAACAGATTCTAATGTCATTATAAATGTAAGTGCAAGACCAATTTTTTAATTAAGTGAAAAAAAATTTTTTTTTAAGGTATAGCTGTACAATACTACATGCTCCACTTCAGCTTCCAAGAAGACATTTCTCCTCCCTCAATTACACAACCAACTCAAAGAGCCTGTAATTTAGAAATGTTTATTTTTAACACAGAGAGAACACTGGACATAACATCACAGTTTAGAAAAGTCGTATCTCTCTGGAGTTTTCAGCCTAGATAATTGGATCAGCTTCATCTTACTCATGCTTCTAGCTCCCAAGTCTATGGAGAAATCTGATTTAAAATTGCCACTCAGAGCTGTGAGGGACCTTTACATCTCAATTAAATAATCGGCATAAGAACAAGATGAGAGGAAAATAAGAAGGTAAACTGGATAATTCTGGGAGGAAGGGAATTCATTTCCTTTCCTGCACAAAATATAATCTTCATTTAATCAGAGGTTGTTGATATTATCAGTTCCAAATGAAAATATATAAAAATACAATAACAAGTAATTCAGCAAAAGGTATGCTATTTCTCCATGAAAGACTAGAAGTTCAGTGTATAACAATACAAAGAGAAATTAAGGCATGCTGGACTTCTCTCCAATCAGAGAATAAAAAATGCCTGGTTTTATGATGAAGAATCCTCCAAATTAGGCCAGACAATAACTTACTAACAGCTATCTCTGCTAAATGCCAATAAAATATCAGAATCCCACTGACATCAAGAAGGGAAGAAACCTCCTAAGGCTGTACCAGGGATATGGGTTCATCACATCAAAATCTGACCTTCAATACATATTTCCGTCTAGATTTCTTCTCTGCTCAAAAGTCATGTGGAATTACCTACTGCACTCTCTCTCCATCTATAAAATGGGGATAAAAGTACTTTGCTTACAATATCATCAAATATTATAACATGCTGACATCAGACATTGTCCAACATGTTGACATGAAAAGTAATATGCAAAATATCTGAAAAAATAATATGCAAAATATCTAGTACAATGCCTAGCTCATGGTAGATGAGTTAGACATGTAAAATACCATTGTTTTCATTTTTCTTTTTTTCAAACTACAAATTAGAGTTTTCCATGCCCCTAGTTTTCTTCTCTGGGTATTATTGGTGGGGATAGAGAAAATGATGGTGTTGGCTCATAACCACAACTCTCTAATCTACCCCCCTGCGCTCTGTTTAGCCTTTCTCTTTGCTTGGTTGTATACGGTAAGTCCCCCACACATGAAACCTCCAGTTAGAAACTTTCAATGAGGCAGACGTGCATTTGTGTGTCCACTCACATTAGTTTACATGTCTGGAGTTATGCATAAAACTTGTGTACCTAGGCTAATTTTATTGGACTTATGAACAGACTGGACTTACAAACTCCCTCTTAGAATGGATCTTCTTCATGTGTAGGGGACTCACAGTACTTGGCCAGTGATATCAGGGTTAGAGGAAAGGATACTGGACCTAGTGTCAGGAGACTTGTGTGATTCCCTAACTCATTTGCAATATGACCTTGAACACATCACTCGGCCTTGCAGAGATTTATATACCTCCATCTGTCAATAGCGACTTACAACCCAAGCTCTGCACTCTGCTATATGTGTTTTTATTTTCAGTCTTCAATAACCTGAGTCTACTCAAATTACCCACCTACCCTACAAAACTTCCCAACACTTTCCTTAAGTCCATACTGCATTTTATAATTTAGAAAGTGATTTCATATTCATCAACTCATAACAAGCCCTATCAACTAATTCATCTGCCCAGTACTGTGATGTGAGAAAAAAAATTCAAATTTCTGTTCTACTTGAACCTTTACAATTGAACCAATTAAATGAGATAACAGATCTAAAAATGAGCTTAGGATTGTTCCAGACATATAGTGAGGTCAATAAATGCAAGCTTCAGTTGTTATATCTCATAGCAAATTCTAAGGTTTTTTTGATAGATGGAGCTATTCTTGCATCTCCTGAAGTGTATCTCTGCAAACCTCACAGAACATGGAAGAGTGCTGGATACAGAGGGGATGCACCCAATCAGTCGACACTGGCTAAATGGATAAATTGGTTGTAAAAGTATCTTGGAAGCCAAACACCTATCAAATACTTAATAGTAGAGGTCTTCATGGTGAGGAAAAGAGGGATATTTTCCTAGAACACGAGTACATTAAATAATCATATGTGAGTATGTGTGTGCCCATGTGTGGATTTTAACAGCACTTCCTCCAGTCACTGTCAAGCTAACAAAAAGACAAAACATTTTCAGAGAAGTCTATGCCTCTGTATTCCAAAGCACTCGATACTAAAATGAACCGCAGACTTCTTGAAGTTCAGTGGAAAACAAAGAACTTTCTAGGCTCCTACAACTCCAGAAAGGAGCAAACATGCAAGGTCACACACCAGAGCTGCTTAGACCTTTTCATTCCACACGTCCAGTTCAGATGTCATCTCCATTAAGCTTTCTCCGAACAACCCACCCAGAAGTATTGAACCCCTCTTCTGAGTTTGAGAGAAACATCATCTGCGCTTCACCTAATTTTCACATTTGAACCTTCTCTGATCTTACTTATACACATCTTATCTTGAAGCAGCATGGTGTAGGGGCAAGAGCATGGATTTCAGAATTAGGCACAGCATGGTTTAAATTCCTGTTCTATTACTTACCATCGGACAAATTCCATGAGTTAGTTGAACTGACACGTAAAAGCTGTCACAAGAAAAGTGAAATAAAATAATACATGTAAGCAGTCAGCAAATGTTAGTTTCTTCATTCTCATCTGCCTCTTTTCTGCTAACCATGTAACTGCCAGGTCCTTGATGACCCTCTTCTACTATAGTAAAATGCCCTCTTCAAAGAAGCCTGAGCTTTTATTTTTTTAGAGTTTTTGACTTTTATTTTTAATTTTTTTTCCCAATTATTTTTTTTAGTTGGAGGCTAGTTACTTTACAATATTGTAGTGGTTTTTGCCATACATTGGCATGAATGAATCATCCATGGATTTACATGTGTTCCCCATCCTGAACCCCCAAGACTGAGCATTTTAAAAATGTGTTCTATTATTCTAGGTGCACTTTGAGCATACTCTGCCGAGTTAAATACTCTTAAGACACAGAAACTCTCTTTCTACACCCAGCCATCCAAAAGGAAAGGTGTGAAGGCTTCTGTTGTGAAACCCTTAGAGAAGTGGACAGGAACTGATAACATATTTTGATCTCATTATTTTCCAATTCCCTCAAACATCAAATTAACGTAAATAAGAAAGTACATACACACATAAATAAATACCTCAGATCCTTATTCCTGGAGAAACAATCATCAACTGGTTTACAGAAGACATCAACAAATTGTTGTCAAAGATATAAGATTAAATGAAAGAAAATCATAGATTATACCTGACTTTCAATCTTTACATTCAACAAGAAGTACGTGGTTTCATAGGTGACCAAAAGTTATGAACACTTAGCTGAAATACAGTTTTACTTTATGCAATGGTAATCGGTGTCTAAAAGCAACACACACACACACACACACACACACCAGAGTCAGGGACCTGAATCAGTCTGCATTCCAGGGGGAAAACAGATAATTAAATTGATGGTTAACGAACATTCAAAGATAATTACCGGTAACACTCAGACACACATTGGATGATTAATAGCAATAGATTCCATGGAGGTGATTAATAAAGAGGCAGGTGGGGTAGAGATAATATATAAATGATTAATAATGAAACTCTTCAGTTATTGAAGGAAGGAGGAGAGAGGACTAAAGAGTCTATCTTTCCCCACAGTTGCCACTCAGAGGGTTTGTGGGCACTGAGTAAGCCAGGGAGAAGCTGAAGGTGGAAACTTCAAACCGAGATTATTCACGGTAGTCTTCAGGAAGTCATTCAACTGCTCTTTTTCAAAGTCCTCATCAAGACAAGGGGGACAAGATTATTTGCAAGGTCTTGAATACCTTTCTTCAAAGGCTGATTGTCACTGATTTCTTTAAGGGTCTGTTTTTAGATAAGGGATGTGATGAATGAGAGACTTAAGGAAGATTGGGTCAAAAATGTTTAATATTAAAGGTTAAGAGGGACTTCCCTGGGGGTCCAGTGGTTGGGAATCTGCCTTCCAATGCAGGGGGCATGCGTTAGATCCCTGATCCAGGGAGATTTCACATGACTGGAGCAGCTAAGCCCATGTCCCCCAACTACTGAAGCCTGCATGTCCTCGAGTTTATGCTCTGCAGCAAGAGAGTAGCCTCCACTTTCTGCAACTAGAGAAAGCCCCACTCATAGCAACAAAGATCCAGCACAGCCAAAAACAAATAAATCTTAAAAGAAATTTGATTAAAAAAAAAAAGATTGAGGGACAAAAGTAAATATTGAATATTTGCCAACAGTTGAAATGAAGCATCTCTGAGATTCAGGGACTTCCCTGCAGTCCAAGTTCAACCCCTAGTTGGGGAACTGAAATCCCATAAGCCATGCAGCACCACCAGAAAAAAAAAAAAAGAAGAAGAATCTAACCTGAGTGATTCATATACCAGAAAGCATGTGTTGAACAATGTGTTAACCACATTTACTTAAAATTCAATGGTTGAGCATGGCTCCATCATCCATAAAAAGATACCTTTTAAAATCTTAACTTCTCTGAGAAATTTCAGCTGAAAATTTTATTCCAGGAAAATAATAATTCTTGAATGGACTGGAGACCAGTAAGAAATCTGTTTGTTGTTCAACATGTTACATGTGCTATTCTTCCCCCCAGTTTTCCTTCATTCTTTCCATAAGTCTTTGAATCCAATGCACAAAATAACAAAATGCAGAGGAGAAACATTTCTCTGTGAGGAATGGCTCAACAGAAGTGGGTGTAAATACTGGAGTGGAAGGGACATACTTGGCACAGCCACTGATCTAGTCCCTTCATTTTGCTGATACGGAAAATGAAAACATAAAAGTGATTTTCCCAAAGATAAGCAGTTGGAAGAAAAATTAAGTCAAATCCAGTTCTATCCTGGACACTGGACTTGGAATAAAAGCCTCTGGGTCATTTGTCCCTGCTCTGTTACTGACTGCGTCCTTGAGAAACTGACATTAAGTCTCTGACTGTCTCAAGGTGGCCTTCAAGGGCTGTCAGAACAGACATTCCAAGATGCTGGACTCTTCTGATCCTGATCTCTTGGCTGACGCATTTGTAAAGAATAGATCATATGAGCTTTAACCTCAAACCTATGATGATAGGGAGTTGCAACGGTTTATTTTCTTCCCAAACAAATTTCCCTGTAGTGTTCCGAATGGAAAGAGAGCATTATGGTGAACAGAATCCTACTGTTCCAGGACTTTTTTGCCCTGATGCTTTTACGTCCTTGACTTTAATTCTTTTCTTTTCTTTTTTTTTCTTTTTTAGCATTCTGTTTTCTTGCTATGTGGACACATCTCAGGGAAAAAGACATTTGGTTAAATATTTTGAGACACTGGTTATTCATTTTGATTATTTATAAGATTTGCATACATTTTTAAGGTTTGACTGTGCTTGACTAGATTAATAAGAAGATTACCTGTTTATGTAGCTGCTTACAGAACGCTGTTCCCAGGTTAATCATCTTTGGCCATTTCTTTTGTCAAAATTGTAAAGCCAAATTTCTCTCCCAACTTTTGTCCCTTTAAGTAAAAGCCATTTTATATTTGACAGTTAAAATGATGCAGGTGGAATACGGACAATTCTTTCTGCCACACTTCTCATTAAATCCCTAAAACCTCTTTGCAACATACCCTTATTGCTTTATACAAAATTATATTCCAAAAAAAATGTACAGCATTGCCAAAATTTATTACTTTCAGCTCTCTTGGTCATGAGACTTGAAGCTTGGAAAAGGTCTTCATTAGGATGTAAGCATTTGGGGGTATCTTGCAGAATCTGTTGTTGAGTTAAAGTAGGAGAAAGGAAATATACAAAAAACAGAAATGCCTCACATTTGACTTCATCATCTTTATCACCATCATCACCACTATCTTATAACTCACTCTATTTATTCTCTTTCAGGCATGGTTCTGAGTATTTTACACATATACTAACATCATGAAGTAGAAATGAAAATTATGAAAAAGTATTCACAGCTTGAGTTATAAAAACTCAACTTGTATACGTCCTATTGAAAGCTTCCTCTTTTGACCACTCAAATATAGATCCATCTTGCAAAAGTCAGTCTTGGAATAAGAGTACCACCCAGTGGTGATTTTTTTGTCCATTATGTTTAATATTTCTTTCCCATTAAGATTGTTTTTATGCCCTCCAGTAGGGATAGTCATACGTCTTTTCTCTAAGAAGGGTTTAGTTATTTCGATCTCAGATTGCCTCTCTGTGGTAGGGTGTAGTATTGGATCATGCCTCTTCTTCCTTTCCAACCTCTGTCATTGTTCACTGAGAACAAATTATCCTTCTCCACTCTAATAACTTGAGGGTTGGCAGTGTGATTTTCTTGGCCAGTGAAGTACACATGAATGTAAAGTGCACCATAGCAACCAGAGGCTTGGTGTTGGCGTCTGCCATTTGTCATGGTCTCTTACACTCCTGACCTACACCTTAAGAGCATCAGACCCTTGCAGGTACTGCTTTAACCTGCATTGTGGAATGAAACACAGATGGAGCCCACCCAAACCAGCTCATAGCTTGAACCAGAGGCTCCCAGTGGACTTGCAGACCTGTGAGAGCAAAATCGATGTTTGCTGCAAACCCCTGAGATTTGGGGGATAATTTGTTACCCAGAATTGCTGTAGCAGTGGCCACCTAATACATTTTCAGATGTCCATGATGTGTAGGTTAGCTCCATCACTCCCCTGCACTTCCTCTCCCAAATATTACTCCCAAAGTTGCATTCAGTACATCAATGTTTTACTTCCCCAGATTCTAATTAAGAGCCTCCAAAGTCTCCAAGAATGGCCAACAAACATAAAGAACCGCTTCTGATAAACTTTTGTCAAAAAAAATTAAAGCATGCTTAATTTGAAATTTAGAAAATAGCTTCAAAATGACTTGATATATATACAATGTTATCATTTTCATAGTTTTCTTTCAACACTACTCTTATAACACTAAATCCAGATCCCTGAGTCTGTATTCTGTCTTTCAACCCTTACTAGCTACAAGGTCCTTAAGACAACTTTTCTAACTTCTTACAGTCTAGACTTTCTCACATATAGGTGGACGTAACAGTAGCATTTACTGTGCAAGGGTCTT
This sequence comes from Cervus canadensis, assembly GCF_019320065.1. Taxonomy (NCBI): domain Eukaryota; kingdom Metazoa; phylum Chordata; class Mammalia; order Artiodactyla; family Cervidae; genus Cervus; species Cervus canadensis. The sequence goes on along the minus strand of NC_057415.1, from coordinate 38,791,057 downwards.
GGCAGTATAAAGTTAGTTCCTGGATGTAAAAGTGTAAAATAGTCTTAGAAATTGGCAAGAACTCAAAATGTTTGGCAGTTTATTTCATCATCATCATCATTAACCATCACTTTTCAAAGGTTATGGATGGTGTGTGGCCTCCTTCTGGTTTAATTTGTTGTTTGTGAGTATGTTTGAAATGAACAGATACCTCTAATTCTTTCTAATGGGCAGAGGCAACTACTACCTATAATTGTGGGCAGCACATGACTATATTCAAATGCTTTAATAGTGCTGAAATAATATAGTCCTGAGACTTCTCTAAGGGGAAAAAAAAAGGGCAAGTCATAATGCTCAAATTTTAATGATAAAAAGCATAAGGCTGAAAGAGGTTAAAGGATTTACACTGAAATCTCATGAGTAGTTTCATCAGAGCCTGGGTGGAAAGAATTGTCTTGTAAATAGACTTTTGGGAAAAATATTTGTTAAAAAGTAAATTAAAAAATCTTTCACAGGCTTCTAGTGCCTGTGTTTCTCTAGGAAAGCCTAGATCCTTTTCCTTCTCTTCTCCGCTCTGAAATATGTGTCCACTTCTCACTATCAATATATTGAAGTGGCTTTAAACGAAGCAACTAGGGACTGAAATTAGTCCCTAGATATCTGGTCCCCAGGAATTCAACTGTCCTACTGCATCGATCACTCTTGATCTTTAGACCCCCTACTAGATGACTGTCCAAGATCCTGTAAGATCCTGATCTTGTACCTTAAATTTTGTAAATTTTGTAAACTGTCCCCTCTGATTTAGCCTGTTTAGAGCCTATCTGTATTTCTCTTTCTGCTCCTACTATCATATTCCTTACCAGGATTGCCTCCAGTTCCTCTTTAGCAACATAGCATTTCTTGAACACCTTGTCTGAACCTTGTGGCTTCCAAAAGAGTACTTCTGATTGGCCCCAACTCATGCTGATCCATCATTTTCTTACTTTGTGAGCCCTCAGTACTTCTATACAGTAAATGCCAAAGAAGACAGAGAGCATAGCTGTTACAATTAAGAGGAAAAAAAGAGGAAAACTTGTCATGTGCAGCCATATGTGTAATTGTAAGCTTTCAAAAGAATTAAAGTATAATAAAGCAATTTGAGGAAAATTAATCTTTGATGGGTCATATTTAATATTTCTTCATGACTAATGATGAGTAAAAGGAGGGAAGTAACACTAGTATCAGTATCTTGTGTTTTATATTCTTCATGCTTTCTTAAAAATCCCTAGAGCAATCATAAGAGTAAAGCTGAATAGACATTAATATTTTAAAATAAAAGTATTCTTCCCACTGTAGAATGGAAATATGTGGCCATCCTAGAAAATTTAGAAAATATTGAAGAAAAAAAAAATAAAAAAACTTCTTTGATCTTCCCTACTCTGACACATGTGGTATATTTGACTTAATTTTGCTTGTGTTCCTTTTATTTCACAAGTTGAATTTAAATTTATTTGTCTGACAGTGTAAGGTTTTAAATATGTAACAACAGCAAGGACAGATACAATCTCCATTTCACATATTAAGGAATTTCTGCTTACACACATTAGTGACTCACTGAAGTTTGTACGTGGGAATAAGCCAGAAAGACCACTCTCTTCAATGTCCTATGAATACTGTGCTCATGTTCCTGTTTTTGCATTCTGCCTATTATACAAAAACAGGAACATGAGCACTCCCTCCTCCTTGCCGGGAGAATTTATTCTTCCTTTTCTGCCTAAGAAATTCTATTCATCCTTTAAGTCCACATCAATGTAGTGTAAAGGCTCTACATTTGTAATTGTAGCTTTATAACCTTGAACAACTTGCCTATGAATTATGAACCTTAGATATCTTGTTTATGAAATTGACCTGAGAGGTAGTCATCAGAATTAAATGAGACAGTACGGTACACACCCCTGACTGGAGACAGGCAGCTCCAGGATTCAAACATGGTCTGCATGATTCCACTGTGTCATGCTGTCTCACAAAGACCAGAAGTTCCTGTAAGTGTCCCTGTTCCATCCGCTCCCTGTGACTCTCTGCACAAAAACTATCTGTCATGAAGAAATGCTGCTCCTAGAAATGCCAAGTACCAGTCTCATGACCTCGGGCCAGTTCTTATCCCCTGAGCCTCCTCAGATCTCATCTGCAAAATAGGGTTACCAATAGTGCTTACTTAATGAAATTGTTATAGAAATTAAACTGAGGTGTGCATCCGGCACTTTGAAGCTCAAAGTGATGATGCGTGTGCTGTACTTCATTTTCAGTCCCAACTCTTTGGGACCCCATGGACTGTAGCCCTCCAGACTCCTCTGTTAAGCCACCAGATTCTGTTATTTTACCCTAACAAAAATGATAAAACAATAACGAATGATTACATCTAGGTCCCTGTGTGTGTTGCATGACTTTCTTCAGGGTCCACAGTTTTCAGGCCAGAAAATACTCTGTGCCCATTACCATTCCCTTTGAGGGATGTTAGCAACATATCCTCACAGGAGAACAAAAGAATTTCTAATGGAGGCACCATCCTAAGAAAGAAACAGAAGGAAGGAAAACAAAAAAGATGCAGGATCAGGAGGGAGGGAGGTGTCAGTTGTCATAGGAGATCTCCGCCAGGGCTGGCTGCTAACCATCTGGTTCCTTGCTCTGTTGAATCACACACTTACACATCTGCTCCTAATGGTGTCTTTGCGGGAAAAAGGATGAAAGTGGCAGTGTTCTTTAAGGATGACACAAGGGAGAAGACAGAGGGGATAAGGAATGAGGAGACAGTGAGGGGAAGTAAGACAGGCTGCTTGAGGAGATTAGGGGAAGACAGTAAAAAGAAAAGTGAAAGAGAAAGAAGAAAGAAAAGAAAGGGGAAGTGACCAAGAGAGGGAATGAAAAAGTGAGGGAGAGAGAAAGATGTGATGAAGGAAATAAATCACAAGAAAGAGAAAAATGAAGAGGGAAAAGAAGGAAAAACTGGGAATGATGAAAATGTGAGGAAAAGGGAAAATGAAATCACAGTGATGAAAAAGAAACGCAAGAAAATATTTTAAAAGAATGAAAGGTGAATGACTGAATGAAGAAAATGAAAGTGGTGGGAGCATAAAATAGCAGTTGAGCTGAAATAAAAGGAGAAAGGCACAGAAAAGGAAGAGAATGGAGAAAATCAGAAGAAGGAAAGTATTATATAATGAAATTGAAAAGGTGGTGAAGTAGGTGCTGGAAATTAAGAAGAATACTATTATTGCATTAGCTGACTACCATAAGAAAATAGAGCAAACATGTCTTAAATGAAACAATGACTTCTCACAGTTATGCAGACTGGAAGTCCAAGATCAAGGTGTCAGTACGTTCGGCTTCTGGTGAGGACTCTCGTCTTGGGTTGCAGACAGGTGTCATCTTGCTGTGTTCTCACACAGTGGAGAGAGAGAGAGAGACAGAACCAGAAACACAGAGAGAGAGAGAGAGCTCTAGTATCTCTTCAATTCAGTCGCTCAGTCGTGTCTGACTCTTTGTGACTCCATGGACTGCAGCACGCCAGGCCTCTCTGTCCCTCACCAACTCCTAGAGTTTACTCAAACTCATGTCCAATGAGTCGGTGATGCCATCCAACCGTCTCATCCTCTGGGGTCCTCTTCTCCTCCCGCCTTCAATCTTTCCCAGCATCAGGGTCTTTTCCAATGAGTCAGTTCTTCGCATCAGGTGGCCAAAGTATTGGAGTTTCAGCTTCAGCATCAGTCCTTCCAATAAATATTCAGGACTGATTTCCTTTAGGATGGACTAGCTGGATCTTCTTTTGGTCCAAGGGACTCTCAAGAGTCTTCTCCCACACCACAGTTCAAAAGCATCAGTTCTTTGGCTCTCAACTTTCTGTATGGTATCTCTTAGAGTCACTAATCCTGGCATGAGAGCCCCACCCAAATGACCTCATCTAAACCCACTTCACTCCCAAGGGCCCTATTTCCATTTTGTAAATTCAAATTTCCATGAATTTGGAGAGGAAGGTACAGGTCAGTCCATAACAACTACAATAAATAATAACAAACATATTAACAGTGAAAAGTGGGAAGAATGGAGTTATGTAATTATGCACTTTGGGTTCCAAATGAATGAGTCTGTGATAGTCACTTTAATAATGCCATAAGATATACACGGTAACTTTACAAATAATTAAAGAAAGATGTCCTCTATTTTCTTTCTGATTTGCTGTTTTCTGATAGCAGATCAAAAATTACTTTACCCTAAATGTCTTTCTACTAATATTAATATCACAATGACACAGCCCTCTATTTTATGCTGTGGTTTTAAATATAAGATCTTAGTCAATTTTATTTTGCAGAGGTCATGAAATTTAAAAACATTTCAGAGATCTCGGCGCAGAGGCTCGGCGGCTCTAGACCGCGGGGCCGGTGCAACTATGCCGGTCACCGGGAAGACTTTCCGCCGGCGCCGCGCCGACTCGGAGTCGGAGGAAGATGAGCAGGACTCAGAGGAGGTTCGATTAAAACTGGAAGAGACCCGAGAGGTGCAGAACTTGAGGAAGAGGCCCAACGGGGTGAGGACATGCCCTGAGCCTTGTGGTCCTGAAGTTTGCTCCAGCGCTACCATGGGCTTGCCTGATAGCTCAGCTGGTAAAGAATCTGCCTGCAATGAAGGAGACCCCGGTTCGATTCTTGGGTCTGGAAGATCCACTGGAGAAGGGATAGGCTACCCACTCCAGTATTCTGGCCTGCAGAATTCCATGGACTATATAGTCCATGGGATCGAAAAGACTCAGACACGACTGAGCAAGTTTCACTTCTTCCAGAGCTACAGTGCTGTTGCCCTGCTGGTGGGAGAGAAAGTACAAGAAGAGACCACTCTAGTGGATGATCCCTTTCAGATGAAGACAGGCGGGATGGTGGACATGAAGAAACTAAAGGAAAGGGGCAAAGATAAGATCAGCGAAGAGGAAGACCTCCATCTGGGGACATCATTTTCCGCAGAAACCAACCGAAGGGACGAGGATGCCGACATGATGAAGTACATTGAGACAGAGCTGAAGAAGCGGAAAGGGATCGTGGAACACGAGGAACAGAAAGTCAAGCCAAAGAATGCAGAGGATTGCCTTTATGAGCTGCCGGAAAACATCCGGGTTTCCTCAGCAAAGAAGACGGAGGAGATGCTCTCCAACCAGATGCTGAGTGGCATCCCCGAGGTGGACCTCGGCATCGATGCGAAAATAAAAAACATCATTTCCACGGAGGACGCCAAGGCCCGTCTGCTGGCTGAGCAGCAGAACAAGAAGAAAGACAGCGAGACCTCGTTCGTGCCCACCAACATGGCGGTGAACTACGTGCAGCACAACCGCTTTTACCATGAGGAGCTCAACGCTCCCATACGGAGAAACAAAGAGGAGCCCAAAGCCCGACCCTTGCGCGTGGGGGACACAGAGAAGCCGGAGCCTGAGCGGTCCCCTCCCAACCGCAAGCGTCCTGCTAATGAGAAGGCCACGGATGATTATCATTACGAGAAGTTCAAGAAGATGAACAGGCGGTACTGAGGGAGGCTAAATGGGGAGAGTTGCAGCATGGGATATAAATACTGTTGTCCACTCCCTTTATCCCCATGATAAAAGATTTCCTGGACAGAAGCCTGCTCATTGGCTAGCAGATGGCTCCCAAAACAGACTCTATCAGTCCTGCTGCTTACCTGTGGGATTTTCAGGCATTGAATTTGTAACCTTTTGAAACAATGTGTAGTTTTCCTATTTGGGGGCAAACTAGTCTTGTGAGCATTATTAAATCTTGTTTGTAAATATGTTGACTTTCTCTTAGTACTTGCCCTGGGTCAGGAGGAAACAGCTCTGTGTTTCAGAGTGAGATAATATCCTTTCGATTGGGCTTTTATTATAATATATGCAGTCATTGTCTCTTGCTTTCAAATATCTAGAGTGAGATTCAGAAATGCTTCCTTCACTGTTTACAGTGGATCCAGCTGAAAGAAAAATCTAGACGATCAAAGGAACACTAGTATTTTCTGACTTTTACAGTTATGTTTCTTTTCATTAAAGAAAGAAAAAGTAATTTCTATCATTTTAAGCATTTAAATATTAAACATGAAATGGAAAAAAAAAAAATAAATAAAAACATTTCAGGATATTCCACAGACTTCCAGGATCAGAATAAGTTTTTTAGGGAAAAAAATGCAGAAGGGGAGAGGAGAAGATGGGCCTCTGTTCACTGATGTGAGTTAATGTTTTGACTTGATTCATTTAACAAATGCTAAAAAGATTTTGTAAGAGAAGGACTCTGAAAGAGGTGTGAAGTAATTCCGGATAAGTGAAGACTAGTCCACAAGAAGGATGAAACCTCAAAACTGTACTTTGTAAACAAGCCGTCTCTGCAGGTCTGAGTGATAATCATCAAACTTCCCTGATACGTGTATAAAGCTGAGATCTGCCAAATTTTGTTTACTTTAAGAAAAATAAGTAATATTAACCTCATGAAAATTTAAACTTTGCTTGTATTAATTTGATTTCGATTAATGACAGTGCAAACACTTGGTTAATTTTTATGTAAAGAGAATTTCTGAAAACATCTCAGTAACAGATGATGGGGTTGAATACCCCCCAAACCCAGTGGCTCAGATGGTTAACAATCTGCCTGCAATGCAGGATTCCTGGGTTGGGAGGATTCCCTGGAGAAAGGAATGGTAACCCACTGCAGTATTCTTGCCTAGAGAATTCCATGAACAGAGAACCTGGTGGGTTACAGTCCATGGGGTCACAAAGAGTCGGACATGACTAAGCAACTAACTCTTTTCACTTTTTCATACCCCCAACCAAGCCATGTATATGTCATTACCCAGTGCTGGAGCTAGAATACACTTCTGGTAGGGAAAACCATATAAAATGTAAAAATATGATTCCCCTCCTCCAAAAAGAAGAGATAATAAGAACAGAGCAACCTTATAGCCAAGAGTTAATCCTATGGTGATTCACAGAGTGTAGAACACCGGGAGAAACCCAAGATCTTTAGGGGTAGGGTTGATGTAGGAGTAAACTACTCAATTTGATATCCTCACTGGAAATGCCTAGACAGGCAGAACACCATTCCCTACTTTGACTTTCTAAACTATATACTAATAGAGTAATATCAGTTAATATTTATTCAGTACTTACTACATATCAATGACTGTTCTAAGTCCTTTATAAATGTTAATACTTTTTTTTCTCTTACAATAACCAATGCAGTATTATCATCCCCATGTACAGATGAGAAAACTGGGGCAGAGAGAGGTTAAGTCACTTGCCCAAGTTTACACAGCAAATAAGTGGCAGACCCAGGATTTTAGCCATGGAGTTTGGTTGCACATGCACTCTGAGTATAATTTGCTACCTCTGTAGACACAAAGTAACCAGTGAAGGCCCATTTCTTATATACTTCTGATGTTTCAAATGCAAAGTGTTTGTAATAGGTACTTAGGAGTTGCAAACTCCTAGCCCAGAGACACTGCCTCTCACTTGACTATGATTCAGTGATGAAGCCCATATGTATATATGTGTGTGTGTGTATATATATATACAGTTAGATCAACACAAAGCAAATTGTAGTAAATTCTATGATGGCTGTGCCTACAAAGAGTATAAATAAAACAATAAAGGACGACATGTTCTAACTGGACAATCTAGAAATACCATACGACAATGGGATGGGCATTCCAGACTCAGAAGCATAGAAGTTCATGTGGACTGCTGCTGCTGCTGCTAAGTCGCTTCAGTCGTGTCCGACTCTGTGTGACCCCATAGACGGCAGCCCACCAGGCTCCCCGTCTCTGGTATTCTCAAGGCAAGAACGCTGGAGTGGGTTGCCATTTCCTTCTCCAACGCATGAAAGTGAAAGTGAAATTGCTCAGTCGTGTCCGACTCTTAGCCAGCCCATGGACTGCAGCCCACCAGGCTCCTCCGTCCATGGGATTTTCCAGCCAGGAGTACTGGAGCGGGTTGCCATTGCCTTCTCCGTCATGTGGACTAGGAACTCCTAACTAGCCGTGCTCCTACCTAGCTCCCTAAACCAGCTTCATCATCCAGAAGACTCAAAGGAGTGGATGAGAAAATATACATTTAAAAACATTAGACACTGCTTTGCAGTCATTAAGATTTAGGAACAATTGCCATTGCCGTTCACAGCTTAAGTGGCATCACTTCCTTTTCTTCCAATGTGAAATGACTACTAAACTCAGACCTCACAAAAAGGTTGAATATCAGATGTGATATCATATGTCAAGTGCCAAGCCCAATGTCTGTAACACAGCAGATGCTCAGTAAGGTCCCTGCCTCCATTTCCGGTTTTGAAAGACAAACCCAAGTGGCTCCTGTCATGGTGTTCCCTCCACTTGAGGAGCTGCTGGCCTGCCTGGGGTGGGAGTGAGAAAGCTCTCACTCCTGGCAACAGAGTAGATGAGGCAGCAGCAACCCCAGGATTTCTGCGGAGGAGCCACAATTCAATTAGTGATGGAGTAAGGAAGGAACTGTAGTGCCGGAGAAGACTTGAGAGTCCTCGGACTGCAAGGAGGTCAAACCAGTCAATCCCAAAGGATATCAACCCTGAGTATTCATTGGAAGAACTGATGCTGAAGCTCCAATACTTTGGCCACCTGATGCACAGAGCCAACTCATTGGAAAACACCATGATGCTGGGGAAAATAGAAGGCAAAAGAAGAAGAGGGCATCAGAGGATGAGATGGTTGGATGACATCATCGACTCAGTGGACATGAACTTGGGCAAACTCTGGGAGATAGTGAGGGGCAGGGAGGCCTGGCATGCTGCAGTCCATGGGGTCTAAAAGAGTCGGACATGAAAGCGACTGAACAACAACAGCAAAGGAAGGATTTGTCTTGAGGCTGTGTTCATGCGTTGAACACATCATGACGACTTAGGCCCTCCTGCCTCAAAGGATTGCCCATAAACCAGCAATATCAGTATTACCAGGGGGCTTGTAAGAAATGCAGAATCTCAGGTCTCACTCTGGATCTACCGAATGAAAAATTGCATTTTAATGAAATAACCAGTTGAGTTGTGTATGCACATAAAAAATAAACAAACCCTGGATTAGTCTACATATAAAAGGCATGGCTTCAAAGGGCATGGTTAGAGATTACCACCCCTGCCCCAGACAGTCATCCCTGGACACCAACTCCGTGAGAAGACGCTACAACCACCACAGTTAAGAGGGGAGGGAAGGGTCCTTGGCTAAGAGGAGACTCTGCCTTGGGCCCGCCGGTGTAATAAACTGCACTCCACTATCTGCATTGTCCTTCTGAGTGAGTTTGTTTCCCAGAAAGCGTGGCTATAACATTTGGTGCGTTGGCCGGGAAACTCCTCACTTTGAGGAGACAGGTCTCATTTGGGGCCACCCCGAGGCTTTGTAGCTTGAATCTCCTAGAGGGGGGAAGGCGCCTCGCCCCTCTGGAAGGATTCTGCTTCTCAACGCCCGGACCTTTCACGTCAGCAGGTAGTGGACGGCAGCAGGGGAACTGAGCGCCCAGGTGAGGAGGAGCCCACCCGGCAGGGTGGAAGAGGGGGCCTGATCACCCCCCTGGGAGGGACTAGAAGGAGCGGGGACCCACAGGAGCCTGGGATAGGCAGGCGGCGATTGCTTGGTACACAGGTCGACCAGCGTGCTAGGGTTTAGGAAGGAAATTTGTGAAGGTCATTTAGGAGGTGTGTCCACGCCGTCTCGGGGAAAATTATTACCAAGCGATCGCCAGGGGATTTTTAGGATAGGAAACTGGTCCTTGTATGCTCGTATTCTGCCCTCCCCCAGGAGGTGTCCTGTCTGCTGTGAAATTCTTGACCCCTTCGGAATTGTTAGGCTAGAAGGAGGGGGATACAGAAGTGAGTATGAATTGGCTTTTCCGGAGATGGCCTGGGACATGAGATATTTAACCCATCTGTGTTTTCATCCGCACCTGATCAAGCCCACCAAGGCAGAATGGACTTTAAGAGAGAAACAGTCTTGGACCATGTGATGTTCTGGTTCAGCTGTGCTGACCAGCAGGTGAAGACACGCTGATCCCCCTTCTCCCTCTGGGGTCTGGCAGGTAAGGCTCTTCTCGCCCCAATTAGGAAGGAGGCAGAATGGCAATTTAAGTGTCACTGAGTGGAAATATCAGAAGTACATAAGGTACTGAGAACTTCGTAGACAGAACAAAAAGGAAAAGTAGAAGAAGGTCCGAGAAGGTAAGCAAGATGGGGGAAATTGAATCTAAGGCAACTGTATTGGAGTGCATGATTAAAAATTTAAAGAAGGAATTAGGAGGAGACTATGGGGTGAAGATGAAGCCTAACTGCCTCCACATACTCTGTGAGGTCGAATGGACCCCTATGGGAGCAGGATGGCCACCAGAGAACACCGTGAACTTAAAAATAGTGGAAGCAATCTATACAGTAGTCACAGGAGAGCCAGGACACCTGGATCTATATCCATCTATTGACTCATGGCTAGGGTTAGCTTGAGACCCTCCTACTTGGACAAGGTTCTGTATCCAGAAGGGAAAGGGAAAAATATTAATGGCACAAAAATTGACTGATGATAAAAAAGGAAATTCTACAGGATTTGGACGGGGATGACCTGACCCCTCCCCCATGCTGGATAATGACACGCCTGCCTCCCAGTGCTTCACCAGGACTGGAGGCCGCCTTAATGCCCGATCCAGGGCCAGGTGAAGTTTCTGCAACAGCCACTGCTCCTCCGCCAGCTTTCCCGGAGTTCGTAGAGCCGCCGTTTGGGCAGGCTCTGATCCCGGTGACAGAAGCCTCTGGGCAACACTTCCAGGATCCGGCTCCAACCGAACCGCCCAAGCTATACCCGCCTCTCCCGGTGAGTACTGACAAGAGGGGGAGGGAGATGTTGGAATTAAGCAGAGACTGCGCTTTGCCAGAGAGCCGGAGGGAATAAAAGAGAACAGACAAGAGACTTGCTGCTCGGGAAAAGTCTATCTCGGGCCCTCCGGAAAACCTCATCTGCCCCAGGGACAGGACAGTCCTTCAGCCGGTCCCAAGGGAGGCCCTGGGCCCATTACAGCCAAACCAGTGTGCCCGGCGCAGAGCTTTTGGTCACTGGAAGAGTGAATGCCCTAAGGCAAGGAAGGAAGAGGAAGCTCCCTCAGTTGTGGGGCTTGCTGACCTGGAAATTAACTAGGGCTGCCAGGGCTCAGAGATATCAGGTCCCTGAGAGCCCATGGTAACCGTAAAAGTGGGGGACCAAAACATTGACTTCATGGTGGATACAGGAGCAGAACTGTCGGTAGTAACAAAACCTGTGGCACCACTGTCCAAAAAGACTACCGCTGTAACTGGGGTATTGGGAGAAGAGATGACTAAATCGTTTTGCCAGCCCAGAAAATGTCAGATGGGGGGGGGGGGCACCAAGTGACATTCCTGAGTGCCCAGTACCCCTGTTGGGAAGAGACTTACTCTACAAACTAGGAGCACAAGTGACTTTCTCTCCTGAGGAGAGGCCCACCTTCTGGACGGACTCTATGACTTATTTGCCCTCTCTCTCAATATGAGTGGAGGTTGCATGAGCCTCTGAAGGCAGAACCGGGTGGGCCAGAAGAGCATGAGGGAGCTAACTCAATTATTCCCTGAGGTCTGGGTGGAAGACAACCCCCCCTCCCCCCAGGCTGGCTAAACATCACGCCCCAGTGATAATGGAACTCAAACCAGGCACCATCCTGGTTAGAAAGCGCCAGTACCCGCTATGGATGGAGGCCTGAACTGGCATATTGCCCCACATCAATAGATTGAAACAAGCAGGCCTTCTAGTAGAGTGCCAGTGGGCTTGGAATACGCCGATCCTGCCAGTCAAAAGGGAAGGAGGACAGGACTATAGGCCTGTACAAGATCTCAGGCTAGTCAACCAGGCTACTGTGACTTTACATCCCACTGTTCCAAACCCCTATACCTTACTTAGCCTCCTCCCACCTAGGACTAAAGTTTACACTTGCCTAGATCTCAAGGATGCCTTCTTCTGCATACGCCTCGCCCCAGCGTCACAGCCCATCTTTGCCTTTGAATGGGAAGATCCAGTGGGGAGCACCAAACAACAGCTCATCTGGACTCCCCCACAAGGGTTTAAAAACTTCCCAGCCATCTTTGGGGAAGCCTTGGCTTCTGATCTGGACTCATTCCATCCGGAAGAGTATGGATGTCAGCTCCTACAATAGGGGGATGACCTGCTGCTGGCTGCCTGAGACCAAGGAAAAATGCTGGAAAGGGACAAATGCACTGCTCCAGCTGTTGATGGAAGCAGGTTACCGGGTGTCGAAGAAGAAGGCACAGATCTACAAAGAGGAGGCCCAGAGTTCTGAGATGGTGGAATGAACCAACCGGACACTTAAAGAGACTCTCCAAGTGGATCAGAGAGACTGACTGCTCCTGAGTGAACTTGCTCCCAATGGCTCTGCTCAGACTCAGGAAGACCCCACAGTCCCAAGGCTATTCTCCACACGAAATTGTGTATGGGAGGCCTCCTCCCATAAGAAAACAGGTGTCAACAAATTTGCCTCAGGTAAGGGGGGATAGGATTTCACAGCAGATGGAACTGGGTAAGGTAATAAATAGGGTAACTAAGTTTGTACAAGAAAGGGTGCCGTTCCCCCTTGGGGAACAGATTCATGAGTTTACACTTGGTGACCAAGTATGGGTCAAAGATTGGAAACATGATTTGCTAGCCCTTTGGTGAAAGGGCCCTTATGTTATTCTAACTACCCCTACTGCAGTTAAAGTTGCAGGTATTGTCCCTTGATCCATCACACCAGAGCAAAGAAGGCATACCACGCTGACCCGGAGGACGCCGAGTGGACCACCCAGAAGGACCCCACCGACCCACGGGGAACCAAGATCGTTCTGAAGAGGAAGAAGAGAACGAGATCCCGGACGAGCCCTCTACAGGATGGAGCTGGGTAAACGACTCCTGCTGCTCGGCCTCACCAATGCAATTCTGAACCTGACCAGTGTTCCTGCACAGGACAACGTCTTCATCTCATGGGCACATTCTTATGTGAACTTCCACAACTCCTCCAACTGTTGGGTATGTGGGGCCATGCCCCTGTCAGTAATGGACGGACTCCCCTGGTGGGTATCACCACTCTGTTATGGGGACTTTATACCACTGTGTTCCTTCTTAGAGCAACAGAAAGGAACTTTTTTTCTCTCTCAACAATCATAACCTTTCTTTGCTCTCCTGGTGTAAGAAGAAGCCATCAATGAGCCAGGGACATAGGGTTACATTTAACATGAACACCAGCCTTAGGAGATAACAAAGGCTTATACCTCATATATGAGAATTAAAGAGGAAAAGGGCTCCCTTACAAAAGGGGGACAGGCCTCCCGGTGCCTTGAGCAATACTACCAGGTCTGGGATGAATATTTCTGGATGACTCCTGAGAAAGGACAGTTGATTGCCCCTGCTACTATTTGCTGGGAACAAAAAGAACAGAAAGTTGGATTTGGAAACCATCCCCTAGACCCAAAAGAATTGTTATTTGTCCCCTGAACAAAGTAAACAAATCTTGGAAGTTACCTATCACCCCAATCAGTCTGCTCAGTGGCCCGGTTCCGACTGGAAATATAATCCTGGAATCCGATGGGTAGCCCCCAATGGGACCCAGTGGCTCTGTGGGCTTAACTTATGGCCATGGTTACCAGTTGGCTGGGTGCGGCGTTGCACATGAGGATTTTCTTTCGCCCATGGCAGAATTAAGCCTAGCCTACACCAGCCTCCAGTAAACCTGCCTTATCTGCATGCAAGATGGACACGATCCGTGTTCCAATGGTATGACTATCTTGCTGCCTTGTTTATACCCTCTGTAGGGACAACGGATATCATGGTTAAGGTAGAGACCTTAACTAATTTCATTAAACAGGCCCTCTTAGACAGTACTAAAGCCATTCAAGCTTTGAACGAAGAACAGATTCAGATGAGGAAGGCAGTAATTCAAATTAGGATGGTATTAGACATACTCACAGCAGCCCAAGGAGGGACTTTGGCGAATGGTGTGCACATAGCTGACCTGTCTGAAGATGTATCTACTGCCTTGGAGGATATGCAAAATCAAGTGAAAGCCATGTCTAATGAACTGTTGTTAGAGTAATCTTGATCATACTGCTTTGTGGGCCCTGCTTCCTACAATGCCTCGTGAATTTTGTAACCCAGAGGTTGATAGCATTCTCTCATGTGGGTGGCAGGGGGCTAAAGTACAATATATCTCAATAAATGATGCTCCTTATGGGAACTAAGAGCATCAAGAGGGGGGAATGAAGAAGGAATTCATAGGGCCTGGACTCCATCTCAGGCCTGTCTGTGCTGATCGTGCGCGGCCACCTCTCCAGTGGACTCTGAACTCTGTGCTTAGCGCCTGTGGGAATGACAATGGAAGGATAAGACCCCCCTCTGGTCAGGGGAATCTTGAAGAAGAGAATCAGAATGTAAGCACAGGCTTATCGGTTATTAACTATTTGGAATGTAACTGCGGGCTTATTGATTATTGACTGTTTGAACACATAACACATGAATGATGGGGTTATTGTAGTTGTATTTACCCTTCCTTTGTTTATGTAAGTCTCAAGGGAATTGGGGTAGTGGGTTTGGACACATGGGGTATAAAAGATTTTCACAAATGCTGGTCGGGGTCCTTGGCTAAGAGGAGACTCTGCCTTGGGCCCGCCGGTGTAATAAACTGCACTCCACTATCTGCAAAAAAAAAAAAAACAAACAAAAAAAACAAAGAAAAAAAGAAAAAAGAGGGGAGGGAAGGATTCATTGGAGAAGAGCTGAACAACTACCGTTAAGTGCTGTATCCAAAAATGAATAAATAAATGGGGCCGGGTTGCCAATTCCCACTCCAGGGGGTTCTTCCCTACCCAGGGATCGAAGCCGCCAGTCCTGCCTGTCTCCTGTATTGACAGGTGGATTCTTCACCTCTAAGCCACTGGGGAAGCCCCATAAGCAGAGTTGCTCTTCCTAAACCAGTGGAGGATCAACTAGAACCTCAGAACTGTCTGCCTCCAGGCTGACTTGAAATCACTCCCAAGGAACCCTAGTTTGAAAACCACTGGCCTAGCTGCACTAACTTTTGTGGGTCAATTGGGGAATGACATGTCAGGCTGGGGGAAGTGGCCTGAACTTACAGATTTGTCCTTAGCTGAGCCAAGTGAGCGAATCAGTCACACATCAGTGTTCTGGATGACTACATCTACATTAGGGGTGAACAAACCAGTGACTGTGCCCTGTGACATCCCGACCAGTTCCACTCCGGGAAATAGCAGATCTGTGGGTGGCTCCAAAACTCAGCTAAGAAACTAAGGCATTCACGAGCAACTGAGACAGGGCTCTCTTTCCCAAGCAGTGTATCACCTCAATATCTTAATGAGGTACTCCTCAAGTCCTATTACACAGACCTAATACACCAGGAAGCAGATGGACCTGGGAAGGAGATGAAAACTCACAGTTGCTGGTGTGATCGTTTAAATCAAGAGAGTTGGGCCAAGAACCAAATTACCATTGCTGATCTCTCAAACACATTTTAAGAAGTCAGTGAGAGGAGCAAATTCATTGCAAGGCACCATCAATTTTGTAAACACAGATGGAAGTAAAAGGATTTCCAGGGGTGAAGGTCTGATTCTCCACTCAATTTCTTATTAAATGGAAATTCAGAGGCTGAAGTCGAGGTCAAATGCAAGGTCCCATGGAAGATAAAACTCATGCAAATGTCTGAAAATTCAAATGTTTGGTCCCTGTGGTCTCTGTAACCTGTAATGGGCAATTCAGACTAGCAGTCTATTAAGATCACACGTGCACAAGAAAATAAATATATCTCTAATAGGGGCACTCATAATTTTGAATAGATAATATTAATGCTAATTATAATTATAACCCAATTTAATTGAGCTGATCGGTTATAATTACTAGTAACATGCGGTCAGCTTACATTTAAGTTCCTACTATCTGCCAGGCACTTTACATGTGTTATGTCACCCTTCCTCACTGTTGATTCTCCAGTAACTAGAACATTTCCTAGTGAATAATAGGGGCTTGACATAAATATATGAAACAAATGCATAAACAAATGAAAATCCCTTCACTGGCCCCAACAAGCAGTTCTCATTTTCTTTATGCAGAGAAACAGTTTTGGAGAAACAAGGTGTCTTTCTCAGTATCCAACAGATATTGCTAATATACACATGTCAGAATCAGCATGGGGGAAGGCCTCTTCCTGAGATTCTGTAGAGATGTGTATGCATGTATGGATTTCCATGACAACTAGGATTCTGAACACTTTGTGTCAGCTACCGCACTGGCAATTTTATACATTGTATTTCCTTTCATTCTCCTCCCAGCTCCTTACAAGGTATGGACCCATACTCCCGAGAAAGAAAATTGAGTTTTACCAAATTAAATAATTGCCTCAGTTCAGTTCAGTCACTCAGTCGTGTCCGACTCTTTGCAACCCCATAAATTGCAGCATGCCAGGCCTCCCTGTCCATCACCAACACCTGGAGTCTACCCAAACCTATGCCCATTGAGTCAGTGATACCATCCAGCCATCTCATCCTCTGTCGTCCCCTTCTCTTCCTGCCCCCAATCCCTCCCAGCATCAGGGTCTTTAATGAGTCAGCTCTTCGCATCAGGTGGCCAAAGTACTGGAGCTTCAGCTTCAGCATCAATCCTTCCAATGAACACCCAGGACTGATCTCCTTCAGGATGGACTGGTTGGATCTCCTTGCAGTCCAAGGGACTCTCAAGAGTCTTCTCCAACACCACAGTTCAAAAGCACCAATTCTTCAGCACTCAGCTTTCTTCACAGTCCAACTCTCACATCCATACATGACCCACTGGAAAAACCATAGCCTTGACTAGATGGACCTTTGTTGGAAAAGTAATGTCTCTGCTTTTTAATATGCTATCTAGGTTGGTCATAACTTTCCTTCCAAGGAGTAAGCATCTTTTAATTTCATGACTGCAGTCACCATCTGCAGTGATTTTGGAGCCCAAAAAAATAAAGTCTGACACTGTTTCCACTGTCTCCCCATCTATTTCCCATGAGGTGATGGGACCAGATGCCATGATCTTAGTTTTGCCTAAGTTCTCATATAAAATTCTGTGATAGAGGCAGACAAGGTTGATTCCAGTGTCAAGGTATAATTCTCTGGATTAGAATGTCCCAGTTTGGTTTTCTTTAATCTGGCCACGAACTAATAATTATGCAGTTTTTAGTAAACAACATATGAACTTAATAAAATGTATCGTATTTCTGAAGACTTTGATCCCTTAAAGAGAAAGAACACTTCAGTTCCAGTTTCGTCTCCCTGATCCATAACATGATGTTAGCCAGACAGAGGTTCTGTTTTTTTTCAATTGAAGTATCAGTTCAGTTCAGTCACTCAGTCGTGTCCGACTCCTTGTGACCCCATCACCAACTCCCAGAGTTTACCCAAACCCACGTCCATTAAGTCGGTGATGCCATCCAACCACCTCATCCTCCGTCGTCCCCTTCTCCTCCCGCCTTCAATCTTTCTCAGCATCAGGGTCTTTTCAAATGAGTCAGCTCTTCGCATCAGGTGGCCAAAGTATTGGCGTTTCAGCTTCAACATCAGTCCTTCCAATGAACACCCAGGACTGATCTCCTTTAGGATGGACTGGTTGGATCTCCTTGCAGTTCAAGGGACTCTCAAGAGTCTTCTCCAACACCACAGTTCAAAAGCATCAATTCATCGGTGCTCAGCTTTCTTTATAGTGCAACTCTCACATCCAACATGACCACTGGAAAAACCATAGCCTGGACTAGATGGACCTTTGTTGGCAAAGAAATGTCTTTGCTTTTTGATATGCTGTCTAGGTTGGTCATAGCTTTTCTTCCAAGGAGTAAGTGTTTTTTAATTTCATGGCTGTAGTCACCATCTACAGTGATCTGTGTGGCGCTGGAGCAGCAAGCGGCCGTGAGGAAATACCCCACGTCCAAGGTCCGAGAAACCCCAGTAAGATGGCAGGCACTGAGAGAGGGCATCAGAGGGCAGACAGACAGAAACCACAATCGCAGAAAACTCACCAATCTGATCACATGGACCAGCCTAACTCAGCTGAAGTATAGTTGATCTATTTCTTGTCTAGTCACTCAGTTGTGTCTGCCTCTTCGTGACCCCGTGTAGCCCACCAGGCCCTGTTCATGGGATTTGCCAGGCAAGACTTTTGGAATGGGTTGCCATTTCCTTTTCCAGGAGATCTCCCCTACCCAGGGATCGAAACTGCATCTCCTGGATTTCAGGCAGATTCTTTACCACTGAGCCACCTGGGAAGCCTGAAGTGGATTTGTAATGTTGTGCTTATTTCTACCATACAGAAAAGTGATTCAGTTATACATACATATACATTCTTTTTCATATTATTTTCCATTATTTTTTTATCATAGGATATTGAATATAGTTCCCTGTGCTATACAATAGGACCTTGTTGTTTACCTATTTTATACATAGTAGTATGCATTTGCTAATCCCAGACTCCCGATCTATCTCTCCCTCATCTCCTCGGCAATCACAGTTCTGATCTCTGCCTGTGAGTCTGTTTCTGTTTCATAGATCAGTTCATTCATGTCATATTTTAGCTTCCACATGTAAGTGATATCATATTTGTCTTTCTGACTTACTTCATTTACTATGATAATCTCTAGGTCCATCCATGGTGCTGCAAATGGCATGATTTCCTTCTTTTTTACGGCTCAGCAGTATCCCATTATATATATGTTATACACCTTCTTTATCCATTCATCCGTCAGTGGGCATGTAGGTTGTTCCCACGTCCTGTCCACTGTGAATAGTGCTGCTATAAACATAGGCGTTTATCATCTGGACTGGGAGTGGGATTGTAGGATCATATGTCAATTGTATTTTTAGTTTTGTTTTTTTGTTTTTTTTTCCAGAAACTTCCATATTGTCCTCCATGGTGGCTGTACCAATTTACATTCCCACCAACAGAGAAGGAGGGTTTCCTTTTCCCACACCCTCTCCAGCATTTATTTGTAGTAATGGCCATTCTGACGGGTATGATGTGGTACTTCACAATAGTTTTGATTTGCATTTCTCTAATAATTAGCAATGTTGAGCAATTTTGCATGTGGCCAGCTGGCCATCTGCATGCCACACAGGGGTTCCTAATGAAGTTTGGAATTAAAATATTAAGTAAACCAATGATGAGTTGATTGGTACATTCTTCTTTCCAGTAACAAATTATACTGTATATGATTCTAATAAATGTAGAATTAAAGTAATTCCATGCTAAACTATCCCATCTTTTGTCCTCTCTATAATCTTAAAGGAAATATAATAAGCACCCCACAATTTCTAGCCCAGATTAGAAAGCTAAGATACTGGGAGGCTATGCTCAACTTCCTAAGTCTACATACCAAAAGTGGCAGATATGCTGCCATTAAAATTAGATAATACCGTAACTCCAGAAAAGACAAATAAATGGGTGACCACTTTATCTGACATTCGACTGGTACCTGTCATTGCCAAGAACATAAGTGACTGGTTTTCCTTTGCCAATCAACTGGGGGAGGCAAAAATGCTGCTGTCTGGAAGTAGTAGGAGATGATGTTTTCACTGGCACCCTCTTAAACATCAAACAAAATCTGGTAAGTTCTCTTTGGATAATATTGATTTAAAACTTTCATAGAGTCTTTGACAGCCTACCAAGCACTTTTGCTTTTATTATTCCATTTGATCCTTAACAAGCAGGGCAGATATGCAAGGGTGGGAAAAACAGGTTCAAAGAAGCTATCCGATTTTCTCAAATGTAAAAAAAAAAGAAAAAAAGACAGAAAAATGACATAATACATGTCTTACAATTCCTTCAGTGGGATCCTCTGGCCCTTCCTAAGCACGAGGCAGCTTCCACTTGCCTTCTAATGTTCCAGTGGGCAGCCTGGACTGGTAGAGCTATACCAGTTAGAGGCCAGAGAGAAAAATTTAGGTCCATCTGTGCCCAGCGCCACCAGTATGAATGTAAGTAAATAATTTAGGAGCATCAATTCCCTCAGCTGTGGTATAAGATGATACTCTGTTCTTCCCAGGGTCCATGTGAGTACCAATTACGTTGGAGCATGCCACGTACCTGCATAAACTATGTCAATTCTTTGTCTTCTTCCTGTAGAATGTGCTCACTGTGCAGAATGACCTTTCCTGAGAGAGACGGAGATTTTGAGATGGTGTAAAAAATAATGGTGTAGGCCAGTGGTGGACAGGGCCAAAATGAAGAATCCATGCTGGCTTGCCTAGGAGACTGCCTGAACTAGGTCCTTCTACAGAGAGGAAACAGAAACAGGATTTTTTTTTCCCTCTATGGTTGAGGAGGATCTATATGATTATAGGCAGTCTACTTCAAGGCAACACAGAGACACAGATGGATGGGTGGCTGTCTTACTTCAAAGAGGCTTCATCCACAGTTCACTGAATTCCACTGGTGAGCATTATTCCCTTCAGAGATTTACACCTTAACTCCCCCCTACATCCAGATGCTGATGTGAAAGGAGATTAAATCTTGGGGGGAAATTATAAATAATACTAAACAAAAGCACATATGGCCTATTGAAGTTCCCAAAATATTTTTCATAGATACATATTGCTGCATGTAGCTCTCCCAGAGATGATCTGAATGTGGAAGGCCTTACTGCCCTCTTCGACTTAGAGATACAGTTGGAAATCACTGATAGAAACCACGAAGTTAGTAGGTGATAGGATTAAGCCCTAGACCTGATCCTTAGACCATCCCGTCCCTGATCTTTAGTGATTTCTGCAACATGCCGAATTTGTTGTCACCCAGATTCATGAGAGGATCCACAAGTCTGGATGTGGAGTTATCCTTAAGGTCCCACACCGTTGCCTGGATCACAGCTATTGAAGGAAGATCATTCTCAGATGTGGTCCAGATGAGACGAGAGGACCCACGTCTCCATACCTAAGTCACACAGTAATGCATCCTTTCCCATATAAATTCCATATGGCCCAGTTACTCTGGTTCTCGTATCATCTCCAAACTCAAGGCTTCTAGAGAAATGTCTGCTCACAGCTCACGGATTCACCATGGTGTCTGCCAATCCAAAAAGAAAGAGCTGTGAATCAGACTCTGGAATCAAAGACTCAGCAGCCTAACCTATTAGCCACATCCATACAGCATATGACATTCTAGCAGATCCTAATAGATATTCAGGAACATTAACATTTTATTTCTTTCTTCATACATTTCATTATAAATGCAATAAATCTTATTCTCAGATATAATCCCCTATGAATCCTATGAACAACTCCATATTAGTTCAGGACTCACTACAGTTTTCATAAGATTTAAACAAATTCTATCAAAAGTCTCTTATGAAGATATACCCAGAGGTACAAACAATTCTTAGAAACCTTTTTCAACTGCTGTAGCAAGTTTGAAAGATATGCTTAGAGCTACATATTTTTGAAAGTATAAGATTAATTTGTAAAGATTAATTAAATGCATGCTTGCAAAGTTGCTTCAGTCCTGTCCGATTCTTTGCAACCCTATGGACCACTGGATGCCTCTGTCCATGGGATTCCCCAAGCAAGAATACTGAAATGTGTTGCCACGCCCTCCTCCAGGGGATCTTCCAGATCCAAGGACCAAAACCGTGTCTCTTGTGTCTCCTGAATTGACAGGGGGTTTCTTTACCCCTCACACCACCTGGGAAACCCCAACGAAATGCTCAGGCATGTTAAATTCTAATAAGCAGTTACTGCCTTCCTGTCACCTGTCAGTATCAACATATATGAAAGAAGAGCCTGTGCTTTTGTTTTCCCCATGATAACTGGAACTGATACACTGAAGGGACATTGAATAAAAAGCAAGCCAGTTCCTCCCTACAGATGGAAAGGGCTGGCTGACTGGAGGCTCTGGGCTTTCTCAGCTCGACCCCCAAGTAGTGCAATAGGACTCCAGGGTCTGAAGTGGACCATTTTAATCCAAACAACCAGCAAGACTCATCTGTCATTCAGACCCCAACTTTCTTGCTACATAATCCTATGAATTATGTTTCCAGGTTTCCTAACACATAGAAGATTAAAAGCTGAAAATCAGAAACTGGGCAAGGGGTGATTTCTCGACAATAAGCAAGGAGACATGAAAACTATACAGTGCAGGCTCAGAGTTTAAGAAGCGACATAATTGGAGTGATTTAATGAAAGGACGCAATCTCTGCCTCCCTCAATCTGATGTCCCTTGTGAGAGGCCAATGACATAACAGATAGAGTCATTAAACATAATTGAGTTCCAGCTCCAGTGTAAGCGCTCAATGTAACAGGCCCCCCTGTCCATGGAATTCTCCAGGCAAAAATACTGGAGTGGGTTGCCGTTCCTTTCCCCAGGGGATCTTCCCAACTCAGGGATTGAAGCCAGGTCTCCTGCGCTGCAGGCAGATTCTTTACCATCTGAGTTACCAGGGAAGCCCCAAAGATGCTACTAAAAAATGCTAAAAGCAGACCCCATGGCAGGACTGTGGGGTCCTTGGTATCAGATGCTCATCACGCCAATTTCAAACAACCACAACGAAGGTCAAATGAAATCTGTTGTCGGTCCCTGTGGAAGCCTTCGAAAAGTGTGTAATCTTCTATTTAGAAAGATTTCCATAAAAATGATTTAAAAAGGAAAGTGTGTTATCTTGAAAGGACCAAGGTTCCATTTCTGAATAATGTCACTTAAGTAGAATGCCTCCTCTTCTGGGAATGCCAGATCAATAAGAACAGTCCTATTCATGTTCACCACTGTAATCTTTTTTATACC
Organism: Cervus canadensis; assembly: GCF_019320065.1. Taxonomy (NCBI): domain Eukaryota; kingdom Metazoa; phylum Chordata; class Mammalia; order Artiodactyla; family Cervidae; genus Cervus; species Cervus canadensis. The sequence goes on along the minus strand of NC_057415.1, from coordinate 38,768,233 downwards.
TTTACACTTGAGAGGTTATATGTCTCTTATCCCAAATGACCCATTTTCCCTTCCAGCGAGTCAGCCAAGTGTGTGCCTCAGTGCACTAGTTGCACGTGGTTCTCATCTGCTCTCCAAATCCACTTCCTGTACTTGCCTAAAGTGTTGGTGTTGTTTAGTCACTAAGTCATGTCCAGCTCTTTTGTGATCCCATGGATGGGGGCCCGCCAGGCTCCTCTGTCCTTGGGATTTCCCAGGTAAGAATACTGGAGCGGATTGCCATTTCCTCCTCCAGGGGATGTTTCCTAACTGGGATCAAACCTGTGTCTCCTACTTGACAGGGGGATTCTTTACCACTGAGACGCCTGGGAAGCCCAACATACAGATTCATTCATGTCTTTTTTTTTAACACCTCTCTCACGCCACAAAGGGCTCAAGGTGGCTTACAGGAAAACATACTAATAATGAGAAATAAATGCATAAAAATGAGGATCAGGAAATATATTTCAGTGGAAATATTTGCTTGCAGGGAGGCTGCAGCCAAAAGCAGAGATCAGATCAGTGCCACAGCGGGCATGTCTGGCAACCAGGTGGTCCACATACACCCTGAGTGGCAAGAAGCACCATAGGGTGGCTTGGGGAGACAGCAGGCAGCATGTGCAAGTCCTAAGGGAAGGCAGGCTGACCAAGAACTCAACTGAGTCGTCAGAGGGTATCATGATCTTAGTTACAGTACTGTGTACTCAAGGTACTCAAAGTTTTAAGTCACTCAGTTATATCTGACTCTTTGCGACCCCATGGATTATAGCCTGCCAGGCACCTTTGTCCATGGAACTATCCAGACAAAAATACTGGAGCCGGTAGCCATTCTCTTCTCTGGGGGATCTTCCCAGCCCAGGGATCAAACCTGGGTCCTACATTACAGGCAGGTTCTTAACCAGTTGTCTCCTGCATGACAGGCAGATTCTGTCTGCCTGCAATGTAGGAGACCCAGGTTCGATCCCTGGATTGGGAAGATCCACTGAAGAAGGGAATGGCCACCCATTCCAGTATCATTGCCTGGAGAATTTCATGAATAGATAAGCCTGTTAAGCTGCACAGTTCATGGGGTCACAAAGAGCTGGACAGTACTATGGCTGTTTCTCAAATCCATTGCTGAGCCAGCCAACTGAAAGGGTATATGCACTATCAGAGGGATACAGGGGATAGCAAAGATGTCAGGGAATCTTTCCGACCTGGGAAAGCCATATTGCCTGGAAAAGAGGGGATGCGGCAGGGACTGGTGAAGCCATCAGTGGCAGTCACCAGCGCAGTGGTGCTAGATCAGTGACCACAGGAGTTGCGTGCGCTTGCTACATCTTCCAGATGAAATGAAAATTCTTAGCCTGCCCCTTTCTGCTGCCTACTGAAGGGGTTCAGGCTTTGCCCTCCACTTTACCTCTTGCCCTCTGAGACCTGTTTTGTAATTGCCTTATTGGTTCTTCTAAGGTTTTATGATACAGAAAATGGAAAAAGAACTACAAAGATTATAGGAAAGCAGCAAAGGACAAGAGGGGCATGAACTGTGGCTAGAGGAGCTGTGTGGTATTGTGTTTTTGAAGTATAATGCAAGGCTGCATGGAGATGGGATGGAGAAGGCTTTGGGGGTTTGTGTGTGTGCATGATTTTTTAAAGGAAATGGTGCCAGAAAACTGATGGGATGTAATGGATGTGGCTAGAAGGGAAAGGAGGAATTTCAATGAGGGTGGATTGGATGTAGTCTATGCATGGCATTGCTATCAGCCCTTTATTTGAGGACTGCAAATAAAGAAGATGAATCTACACTGAAAATGTGTTTGGGGGCTGGACCTTGTCGTGCTCCGTGGTGCTCTGAGACTGAGCCATGAAGGTCATGGTTTTGCGAGTGTTATCCTAGCGATGATTTTTTCGGTCCTCAGTGTGAAATTCTGCCGTCCCCACAGCAGCAGTTCCTAAGGGAGCAGTGGAAGTTGCAGAAGATGTGTCCAGGAACATATGTGAGAAACTTCCGGGGACACAGAAAGAACAAACAGGCAAGAAATGCTTAACTACGGAGAAGAGGAAGAGAGGAGGTTTTGCAAGAGGAGGAAAATTTGTGCATCCTGTGTCAGCAGGTGGACGGAGGAGCTCGTGCCACGTGAATGCTTGCTGTTAGTGAGCTCACAGGCTGTCAAAGTGGGGAAATGTGCATCCTCTGCGAGCCGTAATCAGAGGACCCCACCTTATACTTACAACAGGATTGTTCCCAATCACCTGAAAGAAAAATAGAAATCACTTTAGTATGGCAGAAGACGTTTACTATGATCTGGCTGTCACTTCAGCTTCATTATTCACGACTCCTTCCTTGCATTCTACATTCTAGACCAGTGGTTTCCACTATGGGAGATTCCCCTACTCCCAGGGACGTTTGACAATGTATAGAAACACATTTGACTCTCACAGCTGGTGGGGGAGGAGGGGACTATGCTACCACCCAAAGGATGGTCCTCAGAAGACAGTCCCCACACCTAACCCAAATGCTAGTAGTGCTGAGAGTGAGATATCTGCTATAAACACATTGGGTTTCTAGGCAATTACTCATGCTCGACTGGATCCTCCTCTTCAGCTCTCTGGTATGACTGTTCCATCTCCTTAGGAAACATCTCCTGGTCCCAAGCATCAGACCTGTTCCTCCACACGTCCATTCAACTCTGATCCTCTCTTCGAGAAGTTCCTTGGCTTTAAGAGAAAGATCTGGGTGCTGCTTCCTGGGTTCCACCCCCATGTTTTGTGTACACTTCCTTTAGGGTTTATAATATTGGTAATTTCTCAGTATTTTCTCTCCCCCTTCCCCCAGGACACTGTAAGTTCACCAAGGCAAAGAGGGGACCAGATCTTTTTATCTTTGTATCTCCAACTCTTGGCATTATGTGATCAATAAATATTTGTTGAATGGAAAAAACAATTAAGTCATTTAATTCCTGGGGTAGTTTCTTTCTTTTTTAAAACTGGGCATAATATCTGCTCTCTCTTCTTCACATGGCAAATTCTTGCCATGACTGAGTGAGATAATAGATGGCAAGTTGCTTAGTGTTTCATAATGATAATAGCTTTCATGTACTAACACCTTTAACACAGCTTAGCGACTAAATAACAGCCAGTACCTTCTCTGTTCTTGCCAATGGGTGTGACACTTTACATATAACCCATCTAGTTTTTTTCCTGTTGATAAGAAGAGTGCTATTATTCCCCTCAACCCATAGGGATAACTGAGTAAAAGGAATTCGAGTGACTTGTCCAAGGTTACAGAGTTAGTAAATAGTGGATTTGAGTTCAAATCCAAACTTTGGAAGTGGGAAAGTGCTATAGGCATTGATATCACAGCAAAAAATCTACGGATTCTAAGATAGGGAATTCAAATGTATCCAAATAGTAAAAGAAAATAATGTGTTGTCTTTTTTTTTTTTTTCCTGTCATCTGACCAACACTGAGACATTTTTCAGGGAACCTAGAGTTTTAATAGCACAATTACCCCAACTGATTAATCAGAATTGCTGTTTGTTTGTGCATAAAAGATAACTCATTATGGAAAATATGCATTATAAGGCCATAATATATGCATTTATTCAATTAAGTCTAATGTATTATTTAAGGCTTGGTGTGTGATATTTATCACTAGCAAATGCTAATTTATACAGATTATCAAAGTGTAATTAGGTACACCGTTTGTGAGGACAGCCTGCTACTTGGAAGTTGTAGCCATGACTTACTTTGCTCTGGGCCAGTACAGTAGAGCGTCTGGCACCCTAATGCCATATGTATACTTTGGCTCCCAAACAGCTTTAAAAGCAAATGATTGCACCCCATTACCACAGTCCCTCCTATTGCTAATGAAAGCCACTGCCTGTATCATGGATAAGTACCCCACACTCATGATGGTCTACTTAGAGTCATGTACCCTCTTGAGCATCAATGCCCCCATCACTTCACCAACCAGAGTTAGTGCTAATGAAGCAAGTGTCTTCCCCATTAAACTCACCCACCTCTACTCAGGAGACAAGGGAATCCTTGAAATGTTCACTCAACAAACGAACACTGACAATCTGCTCTGTGACAGGCTTTGCCCTCAGCTTTGAGGATATGAAGATGGATGAGGCAGGGGCCCTGTATCAGGGGATGAGGGTTATGCAGACTTCTAGGGGACAGAGTTTATAATCCCACAGTCCAAGAGAGAACTCTTGACTGTTCTTATAAACTATGTGATCATCAGCAAGTCACTTATGCCCTCCAATTTCCAGTTTCCTCACCTCTTGCAGTCGAGAACCTACACCCATTTATAGGATGGTTTTATATATAAAGAAACCACTGTTTTTGACACTAAATGTAAATGTTTCCTCCTGCCTACACTCTTTCCTCCAGATAATCACACCCAACAGTACTGGATTTTTTCTTTTATTTTTTAAGACTTCACTATAGTTTTTCCTGTGGAGACAGATTAGGGCATTAACATTTCTTGGTCCACAGCATCGATCCTAAAAATCTTTGTCAGAAATGTTTGCTTCCCTGGTCTGTGTTTTCCTGCTCTCTGACTCATCAGGTGTTGCTTCCCTAAACAGAACATACCTGTGGTTTGCTCCCTTCTCAACCTTCCATGCCTAGCATCTCAAAAAAGCAGTTCCTGAAGTTTACAGAGCCCAGCTGGGTCAAGAAAGCCTTATAAAGCCCTGCTTTGTAGGCTGAGATCCTTGCCGATATTCATGAGATGGATTGTACTTGAGCAGGGGAAAAAGATGCATTTGATAAGCTATCACTGAACATGGGTTTTTCCATCATGAAGAGATCATTTCTTTGTAACTAAAAGAGGAAGGAAAAGAAAGAATTAGAAGGCCTTCAAATGAGTCGAACACCTTATCAAATGTAAATCTTGTAAAATTTGTCTCTAAGCTGCTTGGTTAAAAGTAACAGTACCTTATAGCTGTGGACTATTTTGGTTGTCAGGTTGGAGGGCATTTTATCAGAAACAGTTGTTGAGATGAAATATCTAGTAAAGTGAAGGAATACAATAAGCCCCCACTATCTTAGTGTAACTATTTCTCTCCCAAAGAGAAGTTAAAATGACTGGACTTAGCACTGCGTCCTCCCAACGGGAACTCTACAGTTAGCGTTGTATTAGACTACTGTCATCAGTGAAGTAAGCCAGCCACCAAAAAAGAGGGAGACGGGATCTCAGCACATTCTCCCACCTGATCTTCCTCTGTCCCTAACTCGTCCTTTTCTTCTGCTGAAGGTACTTTCCCTCCCACAAATGCCTGGAAATTCCCCCAGCTTTGGGGTTTTCTTTTCTTTTTTTTTTTTTTTTTTTACTGTCTTAGACTAAAATGACCTCCACCTTGTCATCCACCCATTAAGGCTCAGTTCAATGACAGTTAAACATTTTCTGAGTTCATACTACATCCTAGACACTTATTAGTTGCATCAACTCACCGAATTCCCAAATCAACACTAAAATTAGCCCTGTTATTATCCCCATTTCTCACATGAGGCAACTGGGGCCCAGAGAGGTTCCTGGGCTTGCCCCACATCAACCAGCTAATAGCAAGCAGAGCTGGGACTTGAATCCTAGGATATGACCCCACAGTCTTAGGGCCTTCGCTTCGATGCCTTTTGTGATTTTCTGCTGGGATGTTCTCTCCTTGGAGCTTCAGCAACACTTCATGTTCATTTCTCCTAAGACACTCTTCATATTTTTTTTAATATGTATTTATTTATGTGTCTACACTGGGTCTTCGCGGTGGCAGGCAGGATCTTTTGTTGTGGCATGTGAAATCAGCCGCAGCATGTGGGATCCAGTCCCCTGACCAGAGATCAAACCAGGCCCCCTTAACTGGGGGCTCTGAGTCAGAGCTGGACCACCGGGGAAGTGCCGACCCTGTTCACTGTCTACTTGCACTGAAATTGTGCCCCTCTTCCCTTTCCCCCACTAGGTTCCATGAGGGCTGAGTCCACATCAGTTTTACCTGTTTGCTCTCTTTAAAAATACATACAGTGGGACTCAATAAATGTAAGGGCATGGAAATGGCGACCCAGAACCAAACCTCATGATTTTTCTGCAGAGTGGACGTGCCCATTTTAACGACAAAGAGATCAGTCTTGAACAGTGGAAACCTAGGGAAATATTATCTGGTTAAGCCAGGATTTCCCCGTTTATTTCTATCCTCTGTGCAATATTTGAACTGAAAATGCTGGTTTATATAAGACTGATTATGTGTGCATGTGGTGGACCTAAAAAAATAAGGAGATTTGTCTCCACAGCAGGAAATAAAGAGAAAGAAAGGAGGCAACTGTAAAAAAGCCAATTTGCTTTCTTTTTAAAAAAAACATAAAAGGAAAAAAGATACATAATTTAACCAATAAATTATCACCAAACACCCAGGGAACCCCCTGCCTGTCCAAACAGACAAAACACACAAGCATTTTGTGTGTGTTTTTGTGAGCTGTTGACTTGGCGCGGGCAGTGGGGGGAGCAGGATGCAGAGACCAGAAATGCACAGATACAAGTCAGGAAGGCGGAGAGCCGGCGCTGAGAGGGTGCCTGAGCCTGGCACGGGCTGTGTGTCCAAAGATCCAGGGCTGCGAGCACTTCTCATGCACACGTGGCGTGATGGGGAGAGGGACTCGGGTCTTAGAACTCTAAAAGCTCTGGATTCAAGTACCTTCCCAAGCATGATCTGAAAGTCACCTGGGATGCTTGTTAAAAACACAGATTCCCAGCTTCCACCTCAAGCCTCCTAAGGCAAAATTTCTCCAAGAGGCACCCTGAAATCTTTACATTTAACAGGTGCTCCTAACAATTCTTGGGGCTTCCTTCATAGCTCAGTTGGTAAAGAATCGCCTGCAATGCAGGAGACCCCAGTTCAATCCCTGGGTCGGGAAGATCCCCTGGAGGAGGAATAGGCTAACCACTCTAGTATTCTTGGGCTTTCCTTGTGGCTCAGCTGGTAAAGAATCAGCTTGCAAAGCAGGAGACCTGGGTTCGATCCCTGGGTTGGGAAGATCCCCTGGAGAAGGGAAAGGCTACCCACTCCAGTATTCTGGCCTGGAGAATTCCATGGACTGTATAGTCCATGGGGTCACAAAGAGTCGGACACAGCTGAGCGACTTTCACTTTCACTTTCAACAATTCTTGGGGAAAATAGAGGCAGAGAAAGCTGCCTTGGATGATAGAAGCTGAATTCCTGCTTTGTATCAGGCTAGCACGCAAAGATTAGAGAGTCTGCATTCCCAGGGTAAGGTGCTAATGGAGGCCAGATGGAAACTGGACCCGTCTGCCCCAGGCTGTGACATGTCCTTGCCAGAGTCACACTTTTTCTGCTCGGTCTATGCAGGACTTTCTGAAGTTGACTCCCTGGTTTCCGAGGGATTGTTTGCCAACAGCTTCCTCATCGTGACCACCTAATTGTCCAAGGGCTGAGTCCTCCCCAAAACAATCCCTGATATAAAACCACTAGTCCTTGAGTCTGCAGGAAGGGGCTCTGTGGCCACCAGTTTTCAAGGTGGTCTTCAACAATTCTACGATTAAGTCTCCTACCTGTGAACCTTCAAGTTGCAAAGAGGCAAATGTGAAGCTTACCAATGAAGACCTGATGGAACTGGAGGCCCAGAAGAAGGATGAAGAGAGGCAAGAGGAAGGAGAAGTAACTAAAGAACCGAAGAAATTCATGACACGGGAAATGGCAAGGGGATTTTCTTTATTTGAAGAAGCATTGTTAGCTTCTGAGGCATAGGACTCAGGCATAGAACAGGACATAAACTTTGCAGCAGTTGTTCAGAATACAGTCCAGTTCTACTGTGTCATCTATGATGAGGAAAAAAAAAAAGAGCTACTATCCAGACATCCCTGGGTCATTTTTTCAAGAGGGGAGATAGAATTGAGTCCAGCAAAAAAGGCAGAACCTGTGCCGTCAGCATTAGACATGATTGAAACTGCAGCCTGCCCTCCGCCATCGCCGGCCGCGGGTGATCCTCCCGTTCTCCTATTGCCCACCTCCTCTTTCTTCCTGCAGCCAGGAACACTTCCTGCCTGTTCACTCAAGGCCAGTCCCTCTGTGCCAGCTACTGTATGTACCACTGTCCTTTTCAAGGTCATGTATTGTCAGATTAAAAATGTTTTCTTTATTTTTGTTTGCTTTTTATATATTATTTGTGTGAAAACCATTATAAACCTATGGCATCACCGACCCGATGGACTTGAGTTTGAGCAAGTTCTGGTAGCTGGCAAAGGGCAGGGAAGCCTGGCGTCCTGCCGTCCGTGGAGTCGCAGAGTCGGACACAGCTGAGCGGCTGAACAACGACAGAACTGTGTAGCTGAGTGTGTTAGCTGGGTACCGGAGCCAGCCTTGTTGGACTTACAAACAAATCATACTTACGAACACACTCTCGGAATGGAGCTTGTTTGTAAATAGAGGACTTACCATACCCACCTGCTTTCACGCATCCACATGACCTGCTTCCATACTGGATAATCCATGAGGGTGGATAATTATTTTGTGCAAGTAGCAAGGTGTGGTGTCTATAGCTAGTCACCCATGACACTGCAGCGTCCTCTTTGCTCTCCTGGGTCACGGTCACTCCCTCTAGGGGAGGCCAGCCCCTGTACTGTGAGGACAGTCACACAGCCCTGTGGAGACATCATATAACTAGGAACTGAGGCCATCTGCAACGGCCACCAACATCCTGGCAGATGAGCCAAACTTGGGGTCAGATGCTACAGCTCTGGCCAAGCCTCTAGATCATATAGCAGCTCAGGCCAACATCTTCCCTACAACCTCTGAGATAGACCAGCCTAGTCAGCTTCTCCTGAAATTCTGATCCACTGAAATTGTGTGGATTTCAACCTGCTACATTTTGAGTAATTTATCATGCAGCAATAGATAAATGTATGGTCTCTCTTTCCCCTTGGTGTGATAATGGCTTTAAAAGGGTCTAGGAATAGGCATTTCAATTGGATTCTAGTTGGTATAAGAGTAACTAGCAGGTATTGAACACATATTAGAACTCTGCTTGCATCATTTCGTGTAATCTTCTTAAGAGACAGATACCATTATTCCCAATTTTTTAAACTTATTTATTTAAATTGTAGGCTAATTACTTTACAATATTTTGGCGGTTTTTGCCATATATTGACATGAATCAGCCACGGTGTACATGTATCCCCCATTATTCCCATTTTATAGATGAAGAAACTAAGGTTTAGAGATGTCAGTTACTAGGTCCCGGCTTCTGATTTAATACAGGTGCAGTCAGAATTTGAAATAATTTCTGCTTCAAAAAAATTGTTCTTTATTTTTTTAAGGTTGAGTAATATTCAGTCGAATGCATATACCGCATTTTTTTTAACTATTGATCTGTTGATGGACGGACGGATCTGTATCTTGGCTTTTGTGGTCATGCTGCAATGAACATGGAGGGCAGATATCTCTTTTCAATCCTGATTTCAATTATTTTGGATAAAAACCCAGGCATGTGATTGCTGGATCATAGAGTTATCCTATTCCAGTTTTTGAGACTTTTTGAAAAGGGAGGAAATTCTCCAACATGGGATAGCATGGAGGAACCTTGAATACAATGTGCTAAGTAAAGTAAACCAGTGGCAGAAGGACAAACACTGTCCTATTCTATCCCCACGGTGGTGATGGCTTAGTCACCAAGTCCTGTCCTAACCTGTAAGCCTATGGACTGAAACCTGCCTGGCTTCTCTGTCCATGGGATTTCCCAGGCAAGAATATTGGAGTGGGTTGCAATTTCCTTCTCGGGTGGGGAGGGGGTCTTCCTGACCCAGGGATTGGATCCACATCTCCTGCATTGCAAGTGGATTCTTGGCCACTGAGCCACCAGAGAAACCCACGGTCGGAGAACAGAACAGTGGTTGCCAGGGGCTGGGAGAAATGGGGGGATGCTACTCAATGAGCATAGTGTCAGTTATGCGTGACGAGTAAGATCCAGAGATCCTCGGAAGGAGACCGCATCTCTTAACAACCCCGTATTGTGGGATTGCGCCACGTGCAGAGACGTGGATGGGCCTAGAGACTGTCATACCGAGTGAAGTCAGAAAAAGAAACACACGTGTCACATATCAACGCATACCTGTGGCATCTAGAAAAAAGTATCGATGATCTAATTTGCAGAGCAGAAATAGAGACGCAGACGTAGAGAACAAACATGGACACCAAGGGGAGAAGGGGACCGAGGTGGACTGGGAGACTGGGATTGACCTTTACAGACGACTGTGTATAAAGCAGATAACTACCGAGAACCGACTGTTCGGCCCGGGCGACTCTGCCCCTAAACGGGACGGGAATCCAAGGAAGACGGCATCTCTGTGTGTGTGTAGCTGATGCCCTTTGCGGTACAGCAGAAGCTATCACAACATCGCAAAGCAACTATCCTCAGAAGACCATTTTGTTAAGAGGATACTATCTCAGGACACGTTCCTATTCCAAACAGAAGAGAAAAGAAAAGGAATTCTCTCCTCAGGCTGCTCCCTGTCCGAGTCTCCAGGCAGTCTGGATCCATCTCAGCTGGTTCTGGTTGAGGGTTTGCCGCCTCGGTTGGCCCTGGTCCTTCTCTCCGAGGAAGGAGAATGTGTCAGGCTGGGCCTGGATCTGCGTGGATACGGTGGGAGGAGTAAGTTCAGGCTCTGAGCCTCAGCTGCCTCATCACTCACATGGGGGTAATTGTTATTTCACTGGGCAGTTGCGAGAATTCAATTTCACAACGCATATGCCATCGTTTTGCAAAACCGAAGACCAAAGTAAATTATTGTTTTCATCAGTATTATTATCTTAATGTATGCCAAACTCGCAGAGATTATTGGATTAAAAGAGCCAATTATGACGGCCCACCCCGGGTGTATGGTAAAGCCCCCAGCTTTAAAGACAGTCGATGCCATCTCTCTCTCCCAGAACGTGAAAGACACGCTGAAGAGCTATTCATTGTCTTCCAGCTATAATTGATTACGGGATGAAAGCTGTTTTGTCGATCTCCCGTCGCAGCCCTTGAATAAAAGGTTAGTAAATAATAACGATAAAAAAAAAAAAAACAAACACGTTCTCTTTTGAATCCCGCCCACGCAACCTCTTCTTATATCTCTTTGAAAATGGTCTTTATGAATAATCAACGTCTGGGAAAATAAATGTTTCTTCTGTTGTACCATCAAGAGTAAAGGAAAAAAGCAAATTAGCATGATTCCCTTGGCCCCCCAACACTGGGCCCCCCCCTGGTGTAGCTGGGACAGGAGAGGGAGTGGGAAGGAAAGAAGGGAAGAGAAAACCCACGCCTGGAATTTCCAAGCCAGAGGGACACTTTTTTTTTCTTCTTTAAAATTAAAAACACAAATCAATTTCATTCGAACTCTAAAAGCAGAAAGAAATGGGGGATTTGACGGGTAATGTTTAGAAAGAAATGATTTCTGGAAATTGATTGTGACTTGAAAATAGAGGTTCTGCTTTTTTTAAATAAAAAGAAGAGCTGCAATTTCTATGCACGCGCAAATACCCATCTCATGGGCTCCGCGGCTCCTGCCTTCTGGATGCCGCCCTGGTTTTCATCCTGTGTAGCTGCGAGGTGGGCTTGCTGCCGGACAGCAGGCTTCTCCAAACGGGGCTGACTCGGTCATCATCACCCTCCCCTCCACCGCTGCTTCCCGCGCCGCCCCCGCCCCCGCCCCAGCCCGCCACGCACATATCCCCCAGCATCCTGCTCTTTCTGGGAGGACTGCAGACCCTGACCTTCGTCCCTCTCCCCGCCACTGCGTTTTTATTTGAGAGCAACAGGTGGCGCTAGTGGTAAAGAACCCGCCTGCCAATGCAGGAAACAGGAGAACAAGTTTGATCCCTGGATGGGGAAGAGGCCCCTCTGGAGGAGGGCATGGCAACCCACTCCGGTATTCTTGCCTGCAGAATCCCATGGACAGAGGAGCCTGGCGGGCTACGACCGAAGCAACTTAGCAGAACAGAGCAGAGCAGAAAAGAGGATGAACTCTAAGCAGAGTGGAGACAGAGGGAGAGAGAGAAGGGGGGGAGGGGGGGGGGGCCGGTAAGACAGGGAAGGAGTAAGACAGACACAGACGGAGGGGAGGGGTGGAAATTAAGGGGTCGGAGAAAAACAGGGGTTAACACGGTCTAACCGGAAGCTGACTCTTTGCCAGAGATTTCAATCAAATCATTTCCCTAACCCTAGGAATCTTCTAGGAACTCTCTCTCTCTGCCTCTCCCCCCCCCTCTTTTTTTTTTCTCCTTTCTCTGTCCCTACCCCACGGAGCCAAAAATGACCTTAGCCGATGCTCACGCCGATGCTCACCGCAACCTTCGACTGTCACCTTCACACACACTCACACACACACATCACACAAGCAATCGCACATACACACCCAATCTCGCACGCTCATACAACCACCCACTCGCAAGCTCACACACAGCCACACTCACCGTGTCTCACACACAACCACACACACCCAGCCTCACAGCCCCCTCCTGCATTCCACAGGGGAGCAGACCCCGCGGCGGGGTGCGGTAGGCAAGCCCTAGCAAGCGTTTGGGACTGGCCCCTGCCCTCAGCCCAGCTGCTCTCAAGGGCCCAGGCAACACTTGTGACTCTTTTTCCACCATCAGCTCTCATTTTCCTCACCCCAGCAAGCCACTGACCCCCAACCACCACTGACAAATCCTGACAGAGGAGGAAAACCTCTGGGAAAACTTTCACGTTGTTAAAAATGAGTTTAGTCTAAAGGGGCTTCCTTCTCCACTGGCTGCTCCTGGGGAGACATCTAAATTGCTTCTAAAGATTACAAACAAGGCAGAGATCGAGAAAGGCGGTGCACGCCGTCTCAGCGTCAAAGGCTGCTGTCCTCTCCTAGAAGCCCGTCCCAGCAGACTGGCCGTGGTCTGGGGCACCGCACCCTTCTTTCCTGGCCTTTTTCACAGTCCCACCCTGCAGAAGCACTTACCACCCCTTCAGAAGCCCCGAACAGAGGCTGTTCAACCGTTTTGTGGCCCTGCACTGCCATCGTGTGGCTAAAGCGGGCACTGCACCCACTGAAGCGGCAAAAACCAGCGACTGCTTCGTGGGTCCGCGGTGTGGAGGAAGGTCGGGGTTGGCCTCTAACGGATCCCGAGTGCGTTATTTTCAGGTTCCTGTAAGGAGTGCTAGGACATTTTGCAGAAGACATTGGGATGCCTTCTACATATGTTTCCATCTGCTGGTCCCTTTTCGTGAAACGCCTTCCCCCTAATCTAAGAAAGTTGCCTAAATATCTATGCTGTAAGAAAGTTGCCTAAATATCTAAGCGTCGTTAGCCTCGTTCCCCTTCAAACACACGTTTCACTTCATTCGTTGTGATTGTACCGTTTACTGAAGCTCTAAACTGTGTGGAAATTAGATGTGTGGGTATCTGTCTCCCCTACCAGGAAGTGAACTGGCAGATGGCAGCGACCAGGTTTTATTTTTTCACAATTTGCAAATAGTAGAAAGTCTTTAAATGCGTATTGGAGGAAGGAAAGACTGTAAATGAATGACTCGCTGGTTCCTTAACCACCCTGCGTTTACTTACGTGCTGACCCCGTCCTTACTCTTCCCACTGCAGTGCTGAATAGCGCGGGATCCGTGTCTAAAGAGCATCATCTGGAGATACATACATATATATACATATAGAAATCTGGATATATATAATATTATAATACACAGTATTATATATGGAAATTATATACACACATATATGGAAGATACATATATATACATATGCATATGGAAGATACATATATATATATACATATGCATATGGAAGATGCATATGTATATGCAGAAAAAAATTAGAAAACTGGAAGTGGGGTATTATAAGCCTTCACATCAGAGCCAGGTTTTCCCTGTATGATGAGGTCTGTGTCCTTGGGCAAGTCCCCTTCTCTCTCTCAGGCTTAGTCTTCCCAACGGCATAGGGAAGAATGAATCAAAGTAATCCCTAAGGCCCCAGGAAGACAGATGACACAGGCCACTTTAAACAACCTATGACATAACTAGTGGGATTCTGGGGGTACAGAGACAGACAAGATGCACCCTGGTTTTCGTCTTTCCCCATTTGCCCCAGGACACAGCGCTTGCATATACACAATGTGTCAGTAGCTCAGTCGTGTCCGACTCTCTGTGACCCCATGGACTGCAGCCAGGCTCCTCTGTCCCTGGGATTCTCCAGGCAAGAATCCTGGAGTGGGCTGCCATTTCCTTCTCCAGGTAGATACGCAGAATAGGTGATCAGTAAATATTGGAAGAAAAAAATATTAGATGGAACAAAATACACCGCAACAGCAACAAAGGAAAACGGCCACAGAACAGACGTGCAAGGCCAACAGCAGCAGAGCTCCATCCTGGATTCACATCTAGATTTTCTAGTTCCTGACACAAGCATGTTGCAAAACAAACAAACCCTATGTCAAGAGCTGGTGACATTCATGAAGGCTGTAGTGAAATTTTCAGAGAAAGCTTCTTAGAAGGCAAGTTACATTTCCAGCCCAAAGAAGCTGGCTCTAGATAAAAGTGGAAGATGGTGTTTGAGATGCAGGGAGGACAGCCAGGGCGAGCGTGGCAAGGCAGACGTGAACAGTGAGCAGCAACTGCTGGAAACGTCAGCCGTGGACCCTCAGCCTGACGTCGGAAGCCTCTCTCCAGCGGTAATCCAGATGAGTATCACCTGAAAAATCTCCCTGCTCCTTAGACCAGAAACCTAAGTGAAAGTCTATGGCTGGTCACCTTCTCTTTCATAGATTGTTAGACATAGTCCAGCTGAAAGGTTTATCATCACAGATTCACAGAAAACAGCGAAGAGCAGTGTTGCGGAAAGCCGCTCCCCACACCTTGCGGGGGCTCGGGCACGTTCTGTGCGCGCCATCAATCGTTTGGTCCCATGGCCTATTGGCGCTCTTCCTTCCACCAGCATTATCAGACATTCTAGTTTGAGCCCAGAACGAGGCTGGGCAGACATCTACTCCCAGTGCAACCACTTGAAGAATCATTACCCTGGGAGCACAGAGCCAGGAGCTGGGATATTCATGGTCCCGAGTGCGACAGCCACCATGAGGCCTTCGGAGTTAGTCAATGAAAGCCTGGAAGCTAATGCTAATTGCTGGCTTATGCGTCTCTTCTGCGTACGTTTTCCTGATGGATACAGCTATGATTATTTAATTTGTAACAGACCAGAAGGATCTGATTTTACCATGGCTGATGGCCAGGAGCTGAGTGTGCTGAGGCTAAGGATTTTTCAAAACGTATCTCAAAATAAAAGAGAGTAGTCAGGCGTGTTCCTTCCTTCTTGCCAATATAGTATGTGGTCCTTTCCCCACTGAAGTGGAAGAAATTGCTGCATTTCATCACCCTGCCGTCTTTTGGGGTTAAGCCACAGCATAGAGGTTGTGGTGGGAATCCTAGGGGTATGGAGTTTGCAGAGACCTCGGAGGCAGACTCGTCTGGGGATGGTAAATCTACAGCACTGGTGGTGGTGTGCTCCCAGCGCATCTTCCTGCTCCCTCAAGGCTTTTGTGCTTTCCAGCATCTCCTCAGCACCCTCTTCAGTATCAATCAGGGGAGGCACTTAAAATGCAACCTATTTTTAACTTTTGAACCTGAGATCTGAGGAGGCTGACTTCTCAAGTTAGTTAGGATCAGAACTAGAACTCAGATTTTCTGATATCTAAAACCTTTCTCTTTTCTCTTTTGATTGCCAGCTGCCTAAGGTTGAGCCTTAGTTTCTCTTTTACCTTGGTAATTTTTTAAAAAAATATTCAATCAATACATAAGTTGCATTCGTATCTAGCATCTGACTCTCCACAATGGGATCCAGAACAGAAATCTATACTCCATCTTCAGAAAGTTTCCACACTCAACCCTCTCTGCACCGTGATGCCTTTTCTCAAGTGGTTGTCAATGCTAAAAATGTGTACTTCACAACCTGTCCTTATCTAGCACCATCTTTATCCTTAAGGAGCATTGACTTCTGCCTCCTCTTGTCTTCCTTAACATTTTGCTTTGCATTTAAACAAGACTTCAGTTCTGTTATTCCATATCTGCCTGTCATCTCCACGGGACCATGAGCACAAAACTATAGAAAAGACATTTTAGTCATATGATGAATAGAGGGTGCCTAGGATGCCACAGACTTCCAATGAATCTTACTTGGATTAAATCGAGATCCTAGAATCATCACCATTAAATATAAAATCACAGAACTTAAAGCTGGAATAAACTTTAGCAATCATGTGACCCACAATGGGAAATGGGTAATCCTATTAAAGCTAATCCCCAGTCATTGTTAGCGACTGCCTAGAGCAGCATGTTTAGAACAACTCTGGCAAAGTCCAGGTTCAGGAGGAAAAGTGTTGAGTTGGGTTTGGGATGTCTGCCAAGAGTCAGAAAGGACGCAACACAAAACATGTGCCTCCACTTCCACAGGGACGCAGACCACCCCCCTACTAGTTAATTTTAAAACCTGAGTGATGCAGTGGACGATCTGGGATTTAGACTAGAACGCTGAATTTGCATGTTCTACCGTGAAATGGTTGCATGTAAGTGTGTGTGTGTGTGCTCAATCTCTGAGTCATGTCCGGCTCTTCGCAGCCCCACGGACTGTAGCCCACCAGGTTCCTCTGTCCATGGAATTTTCCAGGGTACTGGAGTGAGTGTATCTTCAGTGTATCTTCTCAGGGGATCTTCCTGACCCAGGGATCGAACCCCCATCTCCTGCATCTCCAGCACTGGTAGGCGGGTTCTTTACCACTGGGCCATCTTAAGCCTCAAGTAGCCATACGATGTTCTTCAAATCTCTTATTCTCTTCGAGCTTTAGTTTCACTGACTATGAGATGAGCATGGTGGTTCCCTTGCCTTACCTCGCCAGATTCTTGTGATGGTTGAAGATATGGCCATGAAAGTATTTTGCAAGCCACCAAACAATATACAAATGTGTGATGTTCCCTTAGAGGGCGGACCTCAGAGATCATTCAGTGAGCAGAAATAGAGAATCCAATCCTAAAAGAGATGGCTGAGCACTTTGATATTCAAGCATGCTCCTGGTCTGAAGCTATGATTTATTTACTGCGTAAGAAATATGCACATTAGGGCATCATATACTCATTAACCTAGACACTTATCAGGAGCAGACACCATTCAGTCCAGAAAATAATTGTCCTGTCACTGGTCTTACTCACTGGAAAATAATTATGTCACTGGTTATTAACCTGTGGCATTTGTACCGGATGAAGATTTCTGTGTTCTGTCTCTCCCTCTCGTTTCTTCCCCTTGCCTATTCACATCCTTTCCACATTTTGCTCGTCCTCTCCTTAGCTCTATTTCGAGATATAACTCTAGTCTTCTAACTGGGCTCCTCTCTCTACTATGGTCCTACTCTATTTAGCCTCTACAGAGCTATGAGAATGATGCTTCAAAAGTACAACCAGTACCCTGTTATTCCTCAGTTCAGAAATCTTCAGTAGCTCCTTAGTGCGTTTAAATAAGGTCCAGAATCCTTAGAATGGCAAACAAGCCTTTACAACCACCTCTGTTTAGTCTTCCAAACTCACACCCAGCCATTCTGGACTCTTTTTCTCCTCTACAAAGAGTCTTCCGGTCAGCCTTCTCTTAATGTCCTGAAATGTCCTGGTTCTGGGCATTTGTAAGCATTGTCCCCTCTGTCTGAAAGGTCCATCCTTTCCCATCTAATTGGCGAAATATCATTAATTATTTAGGATTAAGCAGGCATGCCGTATCTATTAGAACTCCATGGTTCATTCCCCGAGGCAGAATTAATCACCCCCAGCTTTGTGCTATTTCCATCACTTTGTATATACTCTATCCAGTTTTCCACCAAGTCTGGACTCCTTATGGGGTCCAGTCATCAGGAATTATATTGGATTGTCTACCCTGTATTTTTGTGTTCTGGAAATTCTTTCAGCATATGTTGAATCATCCCACTGTAGCATTATCATTTGTTTGAGGTGTTTATCTTCTGTATGAGACCATCCATGACCTTCCTAAGATGAAAGACTTCTTTCTCTTCTTACAGGCAGTGTCTACACAGCAGCCAACCCATGCTGCGAAGTTGGAGTATGTTACTCTTCTACGCAAAACCTTCCAAAATAAAACTGAAGCCACCATGACATCAGGCTCCGCAAAATCTGGCTGCTTTCTGGTCTCTTGTTGTTGTTCAGTCACTAAGTCATGTCCAATTTTTTGTGACCCTGCGGACTGTAGCCAGCCCGGCTCCTCTGTCCATGGGGATTCTCCAGGCAGGAATACTGGGATGGGTTGCCATTTCCTCCTCCAGGAGATCTCCCTGAACCAGGGATCGATCCCAGGTCTTCTGTGTTAGCAGATGGATTCTTTACCACTGACCCCCAGGGAGGCCCTCTGGTCTCTTAGCTTTCTCTGCTCTCATCCTCCTCTCCCGCGGAGTTTTATTTCCCAAATCAAACTTTGTTCCAGCTCAGGCCTTTGCCCGATCGGGGGCTTTGTGATACTCCCCTGCCTGGAAAGCTGTCCCCCTTCACAAAACCCAGGAGATGTTGATCTAGCTCTGAAGGGGAGGCTAGATATGAGAGAAAAAGTTAATAAAAATCAAAGTCACGCAGGCTCTGGAGAGACAGACAGGTCAGGAGAGAATACTCTTTAATGACTAGAGGCTAACTGGAAGGCGAGGTTACTTATTAGCTTTTGGTCCCAGACCTTTCTCTGAGCTGCTCTAGGAGCCTTAACTTTCAGCTCTCATTTCAAGCACCAAGTCTCCCTGGGAAGGAATCTGCTGACCCCCAAGCCTAAATCACTCCCCACCTGGCTTGCTTTCTGCAGATCACTCACCACCCTCTGAAACTATCCTGTGTCTGTACCTGCTCAATGTCTGCGCTTACCTCCTGCCACTAGAATTCAGGGACCACGGGGGATGATACCTTTCTTGTCTAGTTCCTCGTCGTGTTCCCAGGGGTCAGAAGAGCAGATATGGGAGGCACTCGACACATAGGTTAGATGAACAAATGACTTCATCTGGCTGCTCCGTAAATGGCTGTTGAGCAAATTAATTAAGTTAACAAATTAATTATATTCATTAATAATTATTTTTTAGGTGGCAGCAACTGACTTTTTTTGTTTGTTTTAACCCTAAATTGTTTTCAGAAATCTTGGAATAAATTATTCAAGTTGTAGAATGTCCAGAAAGGTTTCCTTTGGCTCTTTCATATCTGTTCTATCTCTGTTAATTCATCTTTTTATGCAGAAAAGGGACAGAGCCGATAGTTCAGTCCAATCACAGGAATGTTTTCTTAGCAGTTCTGGATAGCAAATAGATACATTAACTGATGCTGAAGCTGAAGCTCCAATACTTGGGCAACCCGATGTGAAGGGCCGACTCATTGGAAAAGACCCTGATCCTGGGAAAGAGTGAGGGCAGGAGAAGGTGGCATCAGAGGATGAGATGGTTAGATGGCATCACCGACTCAGTGGACATGAATCTGAGCAGACTGCGGGAGATAGCGAAGGACAGAGGGGCCTGGCGTGCTGCAGGGCATGGGGTCACGCAGAGTCGGACACGACTTAATGACTGAACAACAACTCTCTTATTGGTGTAGGAGCCAGAAATCAGTGAGGCTTGCAGCCAGGAATAAAGTTCTTACATTTTCCAAAGACTTTATTCCATTTCCCTTTTTTCCTGTTTTCATCTGCTTCATTCTACCCTCCTACCCCCACCCACATATGAGCTTAGAGTTTATTTCACTGAATGTTTCATGAGCCCACATCAGCAGCTCGTTACCTGAGGACGGAAGCAATAGAGGAGAATCAGGACACCAGATGAATGTAGGTGAAAAAAAAGTCATTTAAGGGTAAGCGAATCATCCATCTGGCATGCAACACGACTTCCTGCCATCGAAGAGTTCTCTAGTCCAACTCTGCGTGCAAGGAGAAGGTTAAAATGGATTAGTTCCCCTTCAAAAGCAGAGAGCAGGAAAACCCAGAGAGAGAAAGTAACCGGCCCAGGGTCACCCCACACTTCAGGTGGCCAAGTCCAGCTCTGAGACCCGAAACTGTCCCTTCAATCAGCAGGTCTCCCTAAGGCTTTTCTGGCACTTGGCTCCTTGCTTATAATTTTCCTGGCTCTGAATGGGAGGAGAATTATAAAAGAAAAACAAAGTTAATAAAAATCAAACTCAGTCAGACCCTGAAGGGATGGAGGAACCAAAAGAGATTGTTTATTAGACTACAGGATGGCACAGAAAGTGCAAGCAGTTATTACTGGTTCACACTTACCTGAGTCTTTCTCAGAGCTGCCCAAGGCTCTTTCTGACTTAATTTTAAAGTTCTAAATTCTCTCATGGACCTCAGTCTGCCTGGGAATATCCAAAAGGCATAGCAAAATAGTGTTTCAAAGATAGTGGGAACAAGGTCAGCTGTGGAATGCTGGACATGCTATTTGGACATGGGGGCTGAACATCTTCCCCCACCAAGGCCTGAAGGAAGGTCCATGGTCCCAGCCAGGTCAATCAGAGACACTTTAGCTCCTTTCATCCTGTCCATTGTGATTGATTCAAAGATAGACACACGACCCACATCAAGCTAATGAGAACACTCCTGGGACCTTTTTTTTTTTTTTTCCAGAGATATCTATAAAAATTGCTCTCTCTTCTCTGGGATTTTGAGCTGTAAGTGAAAGTGAAGTCGCTCAGTTGTGTCTGACTCTTTGCAACCCCATGGACTGTAGCCCACCAGGCTCCTCGGTTCTTGGGATTCTCCAGGCACAAATACTGGAGTGGGTTGCCATTTCCTTCTCCAGGGAATCTTCCTGACCCAGGGATCAAACCAGGGTCTCCTGCACTGCAGGCAGACGCTTTACCCTCTGAGCCACCAGGGAAGCCCAGGAAGGGCCATGTGAAATCCCAAGGTTCACACAAGCTCACTGCAGGATGTAGAGATGGGCTTCAACCAGGCCAAAGAGACATTGGGGAATTCCCTGTAGTCCAGTGGTTAGGAATCCTCCTGCCAATGCAAGGGACACGGGTTCAATCCCTGGTCCAGGAGGATTCCACCTGCTTCAGGGCAACTGCGCTCCTGGGCCACAGCTGCTGACCTCCTGCTCTAAAGCCCACGAAATGCAATTACTGAAGCTCTTGCACAAGAGAGTGGCCCGGCCGCTCGCCCCAACCAGAGAAAGCCCCACGCAGCAACGGAGATCCAGTGCAGCCGAAAATAAATAAAAAGAAATGGCATTGAGGATCTGGGGCTCTGAAGGAATACATAAATGCTTTCTCTACAAACCCGTAAATCCTCCACCACCAGACACACTCCCAGAAGCGCCCGTCTTCCTGTCAGTGGGAGGCCTCCCATTCCACTCTCCTTAGGATGCAGCTTCAGTAGCACCCCCTCACGCTTTTCACCACATGTCCCCTCTCGGCAGTGCCCTTGTCTTCATGCCATTGCCTCTGACCTCTGCTCCAAAGTTCTTCCATCCTCACGCTCCCCACCATTGTCCCTGACACTCCGCCGCTCTCTACATCTGCTTCTCATGTTCCCGAGGAAGGTAACCTCTTTTCAGGTCCTTTTGGGAACTGGTGCCATTCCTTAGACCCTGTCCCCATCTTTCGCCACTTCACCCACAGAGTGGTGATGGAACATGAGGTGGAGAAAGGCACCATGCGTGGTGGAGGGGTCGGGTAAGGCTTCCAGCAGAGAGTGACTAGCAGGCTGAGTCCTGATCAGTTCAGTTCAATTGCTCAGTCATATCCGACTCTCTGCAACGCCATGGACTGCAGCACGCCAGGCATCCCTGTCCATCACCAACTCATGGAGCTTACTCAAACTCATGTCCATTGAGTCAGTGATGCCATCCAACCATCTCATCCTCTGTCATCCCCTTCTCCTCCTACCTTCAATCTTTCCCATCATCAGGGTCTTTTCCAAAGAGTCAGTTCTTCACATCAGGTGGCCAAAGTATTGGAGCTTCAGCTTCAGCATCAGTCCTTCCAGTGAACATTCAGGACTGATTTTCTTTAGACTGGTTGGATCTCCTTGCAGTCCAAGGGACCCTCAAGAGTCTTCTCCAACACCACAGTTCAAAAGCATCAATTCTTCGGCACTCGGCTTTCTTTAGAGTCCAACTCTCACATCCATACATGACTACTGGAAAAACCATAGCTTTGACTAGATGGACCTTTGTCAGCAAAGTAATGTCTTTTCTTTTTAATATGCTATCTAGGTTTGTCATAGCTTTTCTTCTAAGGAGTAAGTGTCTTTTAATTTCATGGCTACAATCACCATCTGCAGTGATTTTGGAGCCCCCCAAAATAAAGTCTCTCACTATCTCCATTGTTTCCTCATCTATTTGCCATGAAGTGATGAGACTGGATGCCATAATCTTAGTTTTCTGAATGTTGAGCTTTAAGCCAACTTTTCCACTCTCCTCTTTCACTTTCATTAAGAGGCTCTTTATTTCCCCTTCACTTTCTGCATTTTCTAAATCCAGCTTGAACATCTGGAAGTTCTTAGTTCATGTACTGTTGAAGACTATCTTGGAGAATTTTGAGCATTACTTTGCTAGCATGTGAGATGAGTGCAATTGTGTGGTAGTTTGAGCATTCTCTGGCATTGCCTTTCTTTGGGACTGAAATGAAAACTGACGTTTTCAGTCCTGTGGCCACTGCTGAGTTTTCCCAATTTGTTGGCATATTGAGTGAAGAACTTTCACAGCATCATGTTTTACGATTCGAAATAGCTCAACTGGAATTCCATCACCTCCACTAGCTTTGTTCATAGTGATGCTTCCTAAGGCCCATTTGACTTCACATTCCAGGATGTCTGGCTCTAGGTGAGTGATCACACCATCATGGTTATCTGGGTCATGAAGATCTTTTTTGTACAGTTCTTCTATGTATTCTTTCCACCTCTTCTTAATATCTTCTGCTTCTGTTAGGTCCATACCATTTCTGTCCTTTATTGAGCCCATGTCTGCATGAAATGTCCCCTTGGTATTGCTAATTTTCTTGAAGAGATCTCTAGTTTTTCCCAGTCTATTGTTTTCCTCTATTTCTTTGCATTGATACCTGAGGAAGGCTTTCTTACCTCTCCTTGCTATTCTTTGGAACTTTGCATTCAAATGGGCATATCTTTCCTTTTCTCCTTTGCCTTTAGCTTCTCTTCTTTTCTCAGCTATTTGTAAGACCACCTCAGGCAACCATTTTGGCTTTTTGCATTTCTTTTTCTTGGGGATGGTCTTGATCACTGCCTCCTGTACAATGTCACAAACCTCCGTCCATAGTTGTTCAGGCTCTCGGTCTATCAGATCTAATCCCTTGAATCTATTTGTCACTTCCACTGTATAATCATAAGGGATTTGTTTTAGATCGTACCTGAATAGGCTAGTGGTTTTCCCTACTTTCTTCGATGTAAGTCTGAACTTGGCAATAAGGAGCTCATGATCTGAGCCACAGTCAGCTCCCGGTCATGTTTTTGCTGACTATATAGAACTTCTCCATCTTTGGCTGCAAAGAATATAATCGATCTGATTTCAGTATTGACCTTCTGGTGATGTCCGTGTGTAGAGTCTTCTCTTGTGTTCTTGGAAGAAAGTGTTTGCTATGACCAGTGCGTTCTCTTGGCAAAACTCCATTAGTCTTTGCCCTGCTTCATTCTGTACTCCACAGTCAAATCTGTCTGTTATTCCAGGTGTTTCTTGACTCCCTACTTTTCATTCCAGTCCCCTATAATGAAAAGAACATCTTTTGGGGATAGAATGTGATAGAGACATTGAACGGGAAGAGCTCCACATACTCCCTACATCGAGACTGATGGGACATAATGGGAAGAGGCTGAAGCTCCAAATGAGCAGCTTCTGAGGTCTGTGCTGAAGCAGCCAGCTTCCACCTTAGGGGAGAAGGGGAGACGCTGAAGGAGATTTAAGCAGAGCCTTCAGCGGACTCATGCACCTCTTTCTGGGCTATCACCTCTAGGCCCCATCTGCAACCTCCTTCTTTCTTAGCCCCCCTCTCCTGTCACTACCTGTCAATACATCTTAGGGTTTTTCAGGACTTTTTGTTTGTTTTGGTTTAGTTTGGTTCTTTTGGGCCATACCCAGGGGCATGCAGGAGCTCAGTTCCCCAACCAGGGGTTACCCTGCATTGGGAGCTCAGACTCTTAACCACTGGACCACCATGGAAGTCCTACACCATGGGCCTTTTTTAAATCTCTTTTATCTTTCACTCTCTCTCAGGTCCTACCAAGCTGACTCTGTGTCTCCAAGTCTTCATGAATTCTGGACTAGACTTTTTGATCCATCACCACCTTTTGGAGTCTCTTGGAGCCTGACTATCTCCCAGGGTCTTTGCAGAGCCTCTTAGGATCAGTCACAGGCTGTGGTAACCTCTCATGGCTTCCCAGGGACTCTTGGCTTTTCAGGGCCTGTCAGGGTCTGTCCTGTGTCTTTTGGGGGCTGCACTTACCTCTAAGGTGTCACCACCTTCCATTTTGGACTGTATCCCTTTGGCTGGTAAGTCAGTTCCTGCTCTCAGAGGCTGGTTTGATGTTCCCTCATCCATGAATCAATTAAAACTGACTGTCTTCCTCTGTCCATAGAAACTGGAACTTTATGGAATTAAAAGAGTTCATGCATTTCCCAAGCCAACCCTCCTAAGACTGGATGTCCTTTAGAACCTACCACAGGACAAGTTTCATCATCCATTGGGTTAGGTGTATGTCAATCATAATGTCTTGGCCAATGAGCTGTTAAGAAATGTGAAAGCTGAACTCCTAGGACAGAGCCTGAAAGCTCATTGGGCAGTCAAAAGTTTAGCAGGGGTATTTTTCTCTGAGACTTTACCAAGAGGCCAATATGAGATCACTTCGCAGTGGGTCAGGAGCCACCCTTCACCCAGGGGAACTTAGACCGAGAGGAGCTTCAGTGGTGGCAGTATTTAGTGACAGCTTCTGGACACAGATCACGTGTGGAATCAGGAGCAAGGAATAGCATCAAGTCCTGTGGTAGAGTTAAGGTGGAATCAGGGAGCTCCAGAAGGGTGGACAGGAAAGACGCACAGACATTCAGTCAGCCATTGTTTTAAGATTGCTCCACAGAGGAGATCACAGAGAGGAAGACACACACAGTCCAGTCTTCAGGAGGGGCACAGCTAGAGGGGGAGATAGGCATGCTGAGCGAGGAGACAGCTGACTGAAATGGAGCCCTGAGAGAGGCCAATCTGTTTACTACAGTGGAGAGCCACTGAGGATTTATGAGGAATTGACTGTGGAAATTCACTTTGGCCTCCTTACAGGAAACTTATAGTAGAGGTCAAGAAGGGAGGCAGGGAGACTGAGAAGGCTGTTGTGGGTGGAGGTGAGAGATGGTAGCCCTAGGTGAGGTGGATGCCTTAGCCCCAGCTCTCTGCTGCCCCATTTCTGCAAATCATTTTTGCCTGTGTTCGCCTCGTGGGGTTGTGGTGAGAGAGTAATTCTGTACCATCTTATTTCCTCATGGCTGGAAGTGGAAGTATACTTAATAATATTAACAATAAACAGTATTGATTAGATTATTTTATCTTCATGATGACACATAAGATATATACTTCATTTTCCCCATTTTAAAGATAAGGACACTAGGACATAATAAGTTTCAGTACTTGCCTAGTGATATACAGCTAGGATCGCAGTCTGAGATTTGAAACCGGTCTTCTGACAGTAAATACCATACTCTTAACACGACAAAAGTAATCTCAACACTGAGAAGGAGATTCTGCGTTTTTATTATCTCCTTTGCAAAATTGTTAAAGAACAGCACATAACATTTGATGGTATTTTATTTTCTCTTTGCGTTAAAAGAATACATGTTCTATAACAGAATTTCATAAATTTGCCTGATCATAAAACTCACCTGGGGCACTTGATAAAAATACTTATTTACAATCTCCTCTCATGGATATTTTGATTCATTAAGTCTAGGGTGCAGCCAATGCTTTTATAAATCACCCCAGGAGAATCCTGTGATCAGACAAGTTTGTCATACATTCTATATAAGATGCTTTTTATTGGCTGTATAAGATTTAATCATGCAGATATTTCACAGTTTAGTGTACAGTTCTCTGCTGGTAGATTGTGGGTTTCAATGACATTTTAATACTGAAAGAACACTGTGATGATCAGACAAGTGCGTGTCTCTCTTTATTTCCTTAGAGAACCGTGGCATTTAAACCAATCTCTCCAGCTCTATGGTTGAGTTTCATGTGCTTGGGAACCTGGCACATATACTTCTCTACTGAAAATAGTTCTAAACATGCAGTCATTCAGGGACTGAGACACAGGGCACAGACTGGGGAAAATGAGGCACATAAAGCATAAATGTATGAATTTAATTGTTTGACTCTGTCTTAACATTTGCAATTTACATACATTAAACACTCATTAGCATTATACTGTGTTCTTTCTTGTGTATCACATTTTATCATCTCTGCAACTCCACAGAATGTTATCCTTATTTAACAGATGAGTAAAATTGGTAAAATTTTAAACCTCCCTGGTAGTAGTTATATATATATACATATAATATATATATGTAATTTACCATAATATATATAGTTACATATAATATAATAATAAAGTAGTTAAATATATATTATATAATATATGTATTTGTATATGTAATATACTAAAGAGCCTCTTGATGAAGGTGGAAGAGGAGAGTGAAAAAACTGGCTTAAAACTCAACATTCAAAAAACTAAGATAAAAAAACTAAGATAAAAAAACTGGGCATCCAGTCCCATCACCTCATGGCATATAGATGGGGAAACAGTTGAAACAGAGAAAGTTGTTATTTTCTTGGGCTCCAAAATCACTGTGGATGGTGACTGTAGCCATGAAATTAAAAGATACATGCTCCTTGGAAGAAAAGCTATGACAAACCTAGACAGCGTGTTATAAAGCAGAGACATTACTTTGCCCATAAAGGTCTATATAGTCAAAGCTATGGTTTTTCTGGTAGTCATATATAGATGTGAGAGTTGGACCATAAAGACAACTAACTGCTGAAGGGTTGATGTTTTTGAACTGTGGTGTTGGAGAAGACCCTTGAGAGTCCCTTGGACTGCAGGGAGATCAAACTGATCTGTCCTAAGGAAAATCAGTCCTGAATATTCATTGGAAGGACTGATGCTAAAGCTGAAGCTCCAATGCATTGGCCACTTGATGCAAAGAGCCGACCGTTGGAAAAGATCCTGATGCTGGGAGAGATAGAAGGCAGGAGGAGAAGGGATGACAGAGGATGAGATGGTTGGATGGCGTCACCGACTCAATGGACAAGAGCTTGAGCAAGCTCCAGGAGATGGTGAAGGACAGGGGAGCCTGGCGTGCTGCAGCCCATGGGGTCGCAAAGAGTCGAATAGGACTGAGAGACTAAACAAAAACACATAATACAACGGGGAAGAAAATGGCAACCCGCTCCAGTATTCTTGCCTGGAAAAGCCTGTGGACAGAAGAGCCTGGAGGCCACAGTTCCTTGGGTTGCAAAGTCAGGCATGACTTAGTAACTGAGCATTCACACACACATAATATATGTACATATATATATAATGCAGGTGTGCATGCTAAGTCACTTCAGTCATTTCTGACTCTTCTCCAGCCTCATGGATTGTAGCCCACTGGGCTCCTCTGTCCATGGGATTCTCCAGGCAAGAACAATGGAGTGGATTCCCATGCCTTCCTCCAGGGGGACCTTCTTAACCCAAGGATCGAACACATCTCTTACATCTTCTGCATTGGCAGGCGGGTTCTTTACCACTAGCCCCACCTGGGAAGCCCAGATATATATAATATATGTATTATACAAAATGTTTACAATGAGTCAGTACTAAATATGCAACTATTTTATATCATTTAATCTTTAAGACAACAGTATCATTAGGTGTGTATTATTGTTATTATTATTATATCAAAGATATAGTGACTACTATTGTCCTTCTTTTTTTTTTCCTCCTGATGAGTAAACAGAAGCTCAGAGTGTTTGAACTCTGAGTAACCAAAATCTAGCCTAAATTTATCTCACATGAGAGGCAGTTCTCACGTTAGGACCCAGATGTAGTTCATTCCTAGACCATTACTCTTCCCCAAAATACTGTAAGTGCCTCCAATTCAGCTATCATCAAATTCTTATTTTCATATTGAAAAAAAAATATTCCCCATACCTTCCCTAAAATTCCTATAAAATTGGTAACTTTAAAAAGTCAGGGAGTCATCCATCAGCAGGCTTGCATTTTTGGAAACCGAAAGAGGGCAAGCCCCCGTAAACTGAGCTGGGATTGAGCAAAGAATCCCTTTTCACTCCATTTGGAAGAAGCAAACCATGAGCCCAGGAAGAAAGATGAATGTAGTGCTCTGAACGGGGCTTCAGTTTGATTTCCGCTTCATGCAGAATATATGTAAGGGCTTCCCTGAGAGCTCAGTTGGTAAATAATCCACCTGTAATGCAGGAGACCCAGGTTAGATTCCTGAGTCAGGAAGAGCCCCTGGAGAGGGGATAGGCTACCCATTCCAGCATTCTTGGGCTTTCCCAGTGGCTCAGCTGGTAAAGAATCCACCTGTAATGTGGGAGAACTGGGTTCGATCCGTGGGCTGGGAAAATCCCCTGGAGAAGGGAACGCTTACCCACTGCAGCTTTCTGGCCTGGAGAATTCCATGGACTGTATAGTCCATGGAGTCACAAAGAGTCGGAATCTACTTTCACTTCATGCAGAAAGACAGATGAGATGCAAACAGGTGTGAGCTATGTGGATTTAATCTCAATTTTAGTAGGAAAATAAATCAGGTTATCTTTATTGCTACTCTTCTAGCCTTAATGGAATGGTCTGGAGGGAGCATAGAGAGAGGGTATACTTGGCACCACAAAGAGATTGAAACCTCAAATTAATATCTGCGTGAGCTTGATCGTGACCTCTTCCTGAGCCTCCGTTTCTTTATCTGTAAAGCAAGGCAAAATCTGGTCAGTGATGATCTTGATGATTAAATGTGATAATGTAACTAAAACGCTAAGCACATTTGGGTTCACGGTATCCTTTTTATAATGAAATCATTCCTTCCTTCCCCAAAAGCGCCTTCTCAGAGCCCATCTGCCTTAGCTCTCACAGGAGACTGCCTTTAAGGAAGCTCCCTAGGATACATAGGATGGTTTCAGACAAAGATTCATCAGGCAGAGGAGTCGTTACCAGTCCCAGAACAGGAAGAGCCCATAGTCTTCTGTTCTTACTTCATGCAGGATGCTGAAGAAAGAAACCTGAGCTTGTTACAGGGAGGCCAATTCCAGCACTGTGATTTCATCACAGATATTGACAAAGAGTGCTGGTTAAGTCACTTTGGATATAAATGACACTATTCTAAACTGGAGATAATAATAATAATGATACATATATAGTAGGAACATCATGAACACCAAAGGAAATACTGGCCTTCAGGTGCAATATTAACACATGTTGGCTCTAATCCTGGCTCAACCTCTCTGCAGTTTTGGCCCAGAACTGCGTCCCTCTGCACCAGTATCTATACCATCAAGAGGCTTGCAACTTCTGGTTAAAATTTCTCCTTTCTCTGATATTCTGTGATCCTGTGACTTGACTAAAGTCTTGCCAGAGTCTGCGTTGCCCCATTCCTGGTCTGAGTGTCTTCATTTTATAGGATTGTCTCAGCTCAGAGAGGTGTGTCTTACGGCTTGAGGGAAAATCTTGCTCCATAAAAGAGCTGCCTTGTATAGTGTCTCAAATTGCAGCTCTTCTAGATGCCTAGAAAACTCTTATCCAATCTGTATTCTAGGGAATTTACCTCTCTCCCCAACTGTGGTGCTCCCTTCCTATGAAGTTCATTGAGTTTTAGTTTACAGGATGTCAACATTAATGTCTGCCTGCTCAGTTGTGGCCAACTCTGCAACCCCACGGACTGTAGCCCATCAGGCTCCTCTGTCCACGGGATTCCCCAGGCAAGAATACTGAAGTGAGTTGTCTTTTCCTCCTCTAGGGATCAAACCTGCTTCTCCTGCATTGGCAGGAGATTTCTTTACCATTGAGCCACCTGGGAAGCCCTATTATCGATAAAGAAAATGCATCACTCATGTGTCAAGAAAGGCAGCTTTAAGTCCCAGCTATTCTACTGTGTGGTCTGTGGCTGGGCTTTCCCTCAGGGGAAAAAAAAAAAAGAAACTCCTAAAAAGGCACAAGTTAATAATTCCTAGGCCTAGTAGTCAAAGGTAAGAGACGAATGTCTTACTATTGGTGCAAAGAGTAGTTTGCACCCAGAACACAGGCATTAAGTTTAGGTGACAGGCATCAATGAATAGCAGAATTACTGGCTAAATTTAAAGTTATTCTTGGGAATGAGTATTGCTAGGACTATAAAATCACACATTTCCAGATTCTTTCAGCCTGGAAAACATTAAACTTTAATCAGAATCTGAAAGTCAGTGAATCTTCAGTACATTTATGTGATATAATAGAAATAATAGAAATTCACCCTAGCACCTTAATCCTTATCTCAAATACACCATTTTCTCATCTAACAGAGGCATTAGAACTGAGGTTAAAGCAAACTTGAATAAAATCCACACTGTCATTTTCTCCCATCCTCAAACTCTTCCTAATCCTCTGCTTTGGGCTAGTTCACTAATTTTTTTTTTTTTTTAATTCCTCAACACCTAAAAATTTCTGAACACCTGATTTGAACTAACGTTTCTTCTGCTCAGGATCATTCACCTGGATCCAGCTATGCCTGAAGTCTAAATCTGTATATATCCTTTTTCTAAATACATGTGCCATTATATGTCTTATTTTTTCCAGGCCAGTTTGAGTTATATTTGTCACTTGCAATTGAAAGTACATCTGCCCAATGGAAAAATGATCTGCCTAATTAAAAAATAATATTTGCTCTTTTTACATTATAGGACTGATATAACCATCAGATAAGTGTACAGATTTTGATCTCTAGCCATAGTTCCAGTGCCAGCTACTATGCTAGGAAATAAGAATATGGTGATGAATACGACAAGGTCTTTTCCCTGGAGAATCTTGGTCTAGTTGAAGAGACAAGTATTTACAGAAATAACTACAACACAATGTGCCTGACCACAGTGATAATAAAGTTACGGGAGGAAATCAGTCAATTTTCCTAGAGAAGTTAGGAATGCTCTACAGAAAATGTGACATTTGAACTGCATAATGGAAGCTGGTTACAAGTTTTCCAAGTAGAGGAATGGCTCTCAGTCAGAGGCAATTTTATGCTTCAGTGGACATTTTTGTTTGTCATACTTGGGATATGCCAGGGATGCTGCAAAACATCCTACAATGCACAAACTGCTCCCACAGCAAAGAATTCAGTTCAGTTCAGTTCAGTCTCTCAGCCGTATCCAGCTCTTTGTGACCCCGTGGACCGCAGCATGCCAGGCCTCCCTGTCCATCACCAACTCCCAGAGTTTACCCAAACAGCAAAGAATTATCTGGTCCCAAATGTCATTAGACATGAGGTTGAGAAACTCTGAAGTCAAGCTATTAAGAAAGAGCATCCCAGAACAAGGTGAACATAAAGCCAGGGGTCATGATCAGTTCAGAATGATGGAAATAGTTGATGCAGGGAAAATAAGTTGAAGGCATATGACAATTTTTTGATCTTTGAAAGTGAGGTTTTTGAACATTATTTCTATAGGTGTGGGAAGCTATCAAAGTTCTTTTAAGGTTGGAATTAGAAAGGCCTCCTAAGTTAAAGATCTTGGAAGAGTAACAGGTCTGCCAGTTTCTTAACTTTGACTTTGAATGTGTAGAAGAGATAGGCATTCTCACTGGAGACAGCCTTAGAGGCTAGAACAATTAGTATGCATGCTAAGCTGCTGCAGTCTTATCTGACTCTGAGACCCCATGGACTGTAGCCCGCCAGGCTGCTCTGTCCATGGGATTCTCCAGGAAAGAGTACTGGAGTGGGTTGCCATGCTCTCCTCCAGGGGATCTTCCCGACCTAAGGATCGAACCCGTATCTCTTATATTTTCTGCATTGGCCGGCAGATTCTTTACCACTAGCACCACCTGGGAAGCAGAACAATCAGTGGGTTATTAACATTATTGCTGAATTTGACCAAGATGATGCTACTGATATTGGTGATGAAGAAACCCATTGGGTTTGGCTTCCCTTCCAAAAATATTTATTGGATTCTGAGCCAAACAGAAGCCCTCTCTGAAAACAGCATTTTCCATCTCCCCTGTGCCTTTTATTCCCTCTCTTTGGACATCCTGCCAATTCATCTTGGAAGAATTAAATATTTTTATAATGAATCAGATGCTAGTGACAGGTGCCAGATTGACGACTCTGGAGGAGGAAGCTTGAAGTGCTCACGTTCCCCACACCGAGATGACAAGGAAAAAGAGTTATGTGTGTTGAGAGATTGATCGTCAAGCTGTCCACAGGCAACTCTTTGGCCTGCAGAAGGTGGTTTAAATTTAGACACAATCTGGAAGCCTTTCAGAGCCAAAAAGGAGTGTGTCATCATGTTGATGCTCCCTCCTCTCCTTACCTTTTGGTAGAGCTAAACTGGAACTTGTACTCAAACTCAGTCTACAATTAGACTCAAAAGGGTGCACATGGCTTTCTCCACTTTGTAGAGCCACTGAGGTTTAGAACTAGAAGAGACCCCAAGGGTTGCGTAACTCAACTGTCCCACTTTCCAGATGGGGGAAGTGAATGCAAGAATCAGATTCACGACTTACCCAGGATTGCACAGATTGCCATAGAATAAACTAGAGAGAATTTCTATTGCTTGCTTCTTTTTGAGATCTGACCTACCCCATTTCTTCTTCTTTTTCCAGCTATACTGAGATATAACTGACATAATATTGTATAAGTTTAAGGTGTAAAATGTGACAATTTAATACTTGTGTATATTTCAAATTGATCTCCACAATAGGGCTAGTTAATACATTCTTCATCCCACAAAATTGCCCTTTATTTTTGTTGTGGTCACGGTGAGAACTTTTAAGATCTGCTTTCTGAGCAGCGCTCAAATATATGATATCGTATTATTAACGACAGTCATCATGCTCTACATTAGAGCCCCAGAATTTATCTATCTTATAACTGGGAGTTTGTACCCTTTGAACACCATCCTCCCATTTTCCCCATCCCCTAGCCCCTGACAACCACCATTCTACTCTCTTTTTCTTAGTCTGGCATTCTTAGATTCCATATATAAATGAAATCATACAATATTTGTCTTTCTCTGACTTATTTCACTCAGTATAATGCCCTCTGGGTTTATTGATGTTGACACAAATGGCAGAATTTCTTTCTTCTTTATGGCCGAATAATATTCCACTTTGTATGTACTCCAAATTTTCTTTATCCACTCATCCCTTAATAGACACTTAGGCTATTTCCACATCTTAGCTATTGTGAACGATGTTGCAATAAACATGGGTTGCAGATATTGCTTTTAGATAGTGATTTCACTTTTTGAGGGTATATACCCAAACCCACTTCTTAACTGGGCATCCCTTTAGCTGACCTGAGTCACCTCCCATCCTATTGTCCTGTTCCCCATAACTATGGATAACAGTGAAATTATCACTCAGTTCAGTTCAGTACAGTCACTCAGTTGTGTCCAACTCTTTGTGACCCCATGAATCACAGCACGCCAGGCCTCCCTGTCCATCACCAACTCCCAGAGTTTACTCAAACTCGTGTCCATCGAGTCGGTGATGTCCTCCAGCCATCTCATCCTCGGTCATCCCCTTCTCCTCCTGCCCTCAATCCCTCTCAGCATCAGGGTCTTTTCCAATGAGTAAACTCTTTGCATGCGGTGGCCAAAGTATTGGAGTTTCAGCTTCAGCATCAGTCCTTCCAATGAACACCCAGGACTGATCTCCTTCAGGATGGACTGGTTGGATCTCCTTGCAGTCCAAGGGACTCTCAAGAGTCTTTGCCAACACCA
The DNA here is from genome assembly GCF_019320065.1 of Cervus canadensis. Classification (NCBI taxonomy): domain Eukaryota; kingdom Metazoa; phylum Chordata; class Mammalia; order Artiodactyla; family Cervidae; genus Cervus; species Cervus canadensis. The sequence goes on along the minus strand of NC_057415.1, from coordinate 38,734,249 downwards.
CAGTTCAAAAGCATCAATTTTTCAGCACTCAGCTTTCTTCACAGTCCAACTCTCACATCCATACATACATGACCACTGGAAAAACCATAGCCTTGACTAGACGGACCTTTGTTGGCAATGTCTCTGCTTTTTAATATGCTATCTAGGTTGGTCATAACTTTCCTTCCAAGGAGTAAGCATCTTTTAATTTCATGGCTGCAATCACCATCTGCAGTGATTTTATCATTAGGGAGTGCCTAATCTGTGCCTGACTATTGACCATGCTATGCTCTCCACACATGCTAGTCCTGACTCTATAACAACCTTGGGAAATAGGAATGACTATAATAATTCTACAGATGAGGAAAGGAGTCTCACAAAGCTAAAGATGCCCGAAGATCATATGGCTAATAAATAATCATTCAAAATTTAAACCAATGCTTGTATAATCATGTCTTAGCATGCAATTTGGGGCTTCTCAGATGCCTCGGTGGTAAAGAATCTGCCTGCAATGCAGGAGCCACAGGAGACTTGGGTTCAATCCCTGGGTCGAGAAGATCCCCTGGTGGAGGAAATGGCAACCCACTCCAATATTCTTGCCAGGACAAGACCATGGACAGAGGAGCCTGGCGGGCTACCGTCCATACGGTCACAAAGAGTTGAACGCGACTGAGTGACTGAGCGTGTGCAGCATGCGGTCTACCCAGATCTGCTTCAGGATTTTTCTCTCTATTCCTTGTGGCCATAGCTGCTGTGTCCATCAAATGTCTCTTCTCAGGCTGGGGTCAGGAAATCAAGGTGATTGATAAGATTCACACTTCTGTTTAATCCGCCTATTTCTGATGATGTTTCCTTTCATATGAAGAAAGCTCCACCTGCGTTTTGCAAACAGATTTCCTTTTCTAGTGTGGTGAGTGCTGTTATCATGAGTCTACCTGAATATTAATTGGAAGGACTGTTGCTGAAGTTGAAGCTTCAATTCTTTGGCCACATGATGTAAAGAGCCCAAAGCCAATTCATTGGAAAAGACTCTGATGCTGGGAAAGATTGAAGGCAAAAGGAGAAGGGGGGGGCAGAGGATGAGATGATTAGATAGCATCAGCAACTCAGTATACTTGAATTTGAGCAAACTCTGGGAGACAGTGGAGGACAGAGGGGGCTGACGTGCCCAGGCCATGAGGTCACCAAGAGTCGGACACGACTTGGCCACTGAACAGCAGCAGTTATCATGAAAGGGTGTTGGATTTTGTCAAATAGTTCCTTCTGCATCTATTGAGATGATCATGGGTTTCCCACCCCCCCTTTCTCTAGTAATATGTGTGTTTAATTGATTGCTTTTCATACGTTGAACCAACCTTGCACTTCTGGGATTAATCCTTCTTGGTTAGTGTATAATCCTTTTTATATACCGCTAGATTCAGTTGCTAGTATTTTGTTGAGGATTTTTGCATCTATATGAGGGATATAGGTCTCTCCTCTTTTTTTTTTTATGTGTGATGTCTTTGTGTGGGTGTGGTATCAGAGTAATACTAGTCTCATAGAATGAATTTTTCAATTTTTCCTTTTTTTTTTTTTTGAGTCTGAGAAGAATTGGGGCTAATTCCCAGATAAAAGGAAGGGGAGTAAACTATTTGCCTATTTTGGAAAGAAGAATACTTGGACATAAACCATAAACAGCCTCTCCCTTCTCTCTCTTTTACTGGTGAGTGATCCACTTTCAGGGAAGGAGGGGCAAACTCTTCTCAGTTTTCAACCCTAAGAGTCAACAAAAAGAAAGTAAGGTCTGTCTTGGTTTAACATACCTGTAACTGTACAGGTAAGTCTCTCTAATGCTGGACTCAGCATGAAATAGATCACTTCATTGCAGCACAAATCATTTTCTTAATATTAACTTTATCTACAACAAAGTTAATATTTTGAAATTTGTTTGCCTTAAGTCGAAAGACTGGTCTGGGAAGAAGGACTTTATAAATCTTCCATGTTCCCTTGGACTTTAATAATGTAAAAGCAGAAACATCTGATTATGTATTCCAGGAACAGAAGTGAAAATAATTAGAAGTGCCTAAAAGGTATCACAGAAATTAACAGGAAGATTATGGGATTTGGAATCTCAACATTTGAATCAAGATCAAAAATAAAATATGCCACATAATGTTTTGTATGTGTAACTACTGTTTTTAACCACCTCTCCCCAACGGGCTAGCTCAACAAAATTAGGCAAGATACTTCATCCGGCTAAGCTTTTGTTTCTATCTCTGAAAATGAGAGTTGAAATATTCACAAGTTTCTTTTATAGCAAGTGCTGGAGCCTTCTCATGCTGACTCACAAGGCTAACTGTGTAAATCTCTTTCAACTCCTTTCTAACTTGGGAGACTGAAACCTGCCACGAAGGAAGTAATTTTTCCAGGACATCAGGAAATGTTATATAAGGGCTTTCTCCACCTGAAGATCCAATTGCAAAACATTTTACCAGCACACTCAATCCAACCTTAAATCCCATCACTATGTACGTGATACCAGTTACAGCCCCTGTGTCCTCAGCTAGGACTTGCCTGGGTTCGAATTAGCTCTGGTCAGAGACAGATAAAGGCAGGAAGAATGAAACTCCAAACCCAGTTTCTATGACTTAAGATCCCCTCGTTCTCTATCTCTTGCCAATTGAAGCTTAGAGAACTGTCACCCACACGAGTAGATATCTTCCAGCTTCTTTGTGGCCCCTTTACCAACCAATCCATTCTCAACTTGATAACATTTTAAGGGTAACAAACCAGTGATTAGTGTGGTAATTAGCTTACAAAGTGCTCTTGGGGCTTTTTTTCAGTTAATCGGCATAACCGTCCTGTATGTGGTGAGTTTATGCTCGGTATTTTTCAGTTAAGAAAAGTGAGGCTTTGTAGAGACATGGTGGATCCAGGGACTGTCATACACAGTGAAGTAAGTCACAAAGGGGAAAACAAATATCATATATTAACATAAGTGGGATGTGAAAAAAAAAAAGTTCGTAGATGACCTTGAGCAGAAATAGAGACGCAGATGTAGGGAACAAATGTGTGCTTACCAAGGGGGAGGGGGAGGGGACGCATTTGGAAGATTGGGATTGACGTGTGTATATTCTCATACCGTCTATGAAGTGGGTCAATAATGAGGACCTATTGTGCAGCACAGGGAACTCTACTCAATGCTCTCAGATAAGCTAAATGGGAAGGAAATCCAAAAAAGAGGGGATCTATGTGTACGTATAGCTGATACACTTTGCTGTACATTAGACACGACTACAACATTGTAAAGTAGCTATACTCCAATAACAACCTTAAAAAGAAAACTGAGATTCAAAAAGAAGTGCAACCACCTATACTTTTGAACCTCTCCCCTCTTCCACAAACTTGGGTAATCAGCTGTCTCTTTATAATTAATTCTTTCCTCTTAGGGCCTTCTGAACCTTATGCTATAAAACACGCTCAAGGCTCACACGTCCTTTAAAAATCATCTGGCCTGTAGTTAGTCTCTGCTCACCATTCAGTCTCTCTCTTTCCTTTATCAGCCAATCTCTAGGAAAACCAGTGAACACTTGCTATATGTGTATCCTCCTCTCTCCTCCTCTCCTGTTCCAACCAAGGTTTAAAAGAAAGATTGTATAGAGGTTGCCTAAGATCATATATTCTCAAGTCAGACAGACCTGCATTTGAATCTGAGCTCTGCCAGCGACTAGCTTTGTGATCTTGAATCAAAAGCTTTTCTAGAACCCTCAGTTCCTCTCTAAAGGTAGAATCATTGCAGCTATAACCACAGAACAGTGGTGAAGGTTCCAAGATGCGTGTGGTGTTCATAGCACAAGTCCTAATCGTCGGGAAAGGCCAGCTATTATTGCCAGAAGTTTGTTAAGCTTGACGTTTTGGAGTATTTGGTTCTTGATGTTTTATTTTTGCTTGACACCTATATACTCAACTGGTGTTCCCATTTCATATGGGACCATTTTTCTCTTTAAGTGTCTCCTTAAAGTATAGACTTGAGTTTTCCTGCTCTCTCAAGGTGGTGTTCCCTCGGGTCACCTCACTGATCTACTGCTTACGTCACTACACATTTGTTCTAAGTTATCGCATTGACTCCCAGGCCAATTTATAGACGCTGGCTCCCAAATAGGTGTGTTCTATCAGACCCCTTTCTTAAACTTCAGGATCATGTGTCTTTACTTGGATAACCAAGAGCAGCACACACTCATTCGGTCCAAAATAAGACTCATCATCATAATTTCTCAACCCACTCCTCCTTTGCTATTTTATGTTTCATTTGGTGACTAGAACTTTATGTATGAAACTAGACTTTTATCCCTGATCCTTCTTGATCACCATTTTTTCCATCCTCTATGTTTCTACTATCTGTCATAGTAGTGAACTGGATGATGTCCCCAAAGATATGTCCATGTCCTAGTTCCTGGAAGTTGTAAATGTTACCTTATTTGAGGAAAAAAAAATTTGTAAATGCAATTACATTAAGGATCTTGAGATGAGGAGATCATTCTGAATTATACAAGTGAGTTCTAACTGCCAGAACAAGTATCTGTATAAGAGAAAGGCAGAGGGAGATTTAAGACATGCCGAGGAGAAGGTGATGTGAAGAGAGGCAGAGATTCTGCAAGCTGCGAATACCACCAAGGAGTGCTGCCACCTACCAGAAGCCAGAAGAGGCAAGGAATGGATTTCTCCTAAGAAACTCTGGAAGGATCATGACCCTACCACACTACGATTTCTAACTTCTGTCCTCCAGAACTCTGAGTTGCTTTGAGCCGCCAAGATTGTGGTACTTTGTTACAGTGGCCACAGGAACTGACACAGCCGTCTTCTCTTCATCCTCACTTTCATACCTGTGATTCACCTTTTTTTCCCACTTCAGGTCAGCTCAGTTCAGTCGCTCAGTCATGTCTGACTCTTTGCAACCCCATGAACTGCAGCACGCCAGGCTTCCCTGTCCATGACCAACCCCTGGAGTTTACCCAAACTCATGTCCCTTGAGTCAGTGATGCCATCTAACCATCTAACCATCTCATCCTCTGTTGTCCCCTTCTCCTCCTGCCTTCAATCTTTGGATGACTGTAATAGCATCTCTCTTTCCCTATGTTAGGTCCGCATAGTAAAAGCTATGGTTTTTCCAGTAGTCGTGTATGGATGTAAGAGTGGACCCTCAAGAAGGCTGAGCACCAAAGAATTGATGCTTTTCAACTGGAGTATTGGAGAAGACTTTTGAAAGTAACTTGGACATCAGGGAGATCCAATCAGTCCATCCTAAAGAAAATCAACCCTGAATATTCACTGAAAGGACTGATGTTGAAGCTGAGTACTTTGGCCGCCTGATGCAAAGAGCCAACTCATTAGAAAAGACCCTTATGCTGGGAAAGATCGAAGGCAGGAGGAGAAGGGGATGACAGAGGATGAGATGGTTGGATGACATCACCGACTCAGTGGACATGAGTTTGAGCAAACTCTGGGAGTTGGCGAAGGACAGGGAAGCCTGGTGTGCTGCAGTCCATGGGGTCGCAAAGAGTCAGACACGACTGAGCGACTGAACAACAGCTACCTACTTTCAGCCTAGTCTTCCTCCAAGCTACTCTCCAGTAGATGCAAATTACGATCATATCACGGCTGTGCATTAAACGTGATAGACTCCAATGTCTTTACCATCCTTTTTAGTCTTTCACAATCTGATGTTTCTACCGTCTACAAACATTTCATCCCTTGCTTCATGCTTCAACATTATCTCTAGACTCATCCAGTTGTCCCTGTCTCTTGCCATCAAGATCTCTATGCTGTCTGTTCTTTCTGTGTTTATTTCCTTCTCCTCTTCTTTGTTACTTTGAACTTAGTACATGTTTTTTTTTTTTCCATATGACCCAGTACATGTTTTAATAAATACATCTTTCTTTAATCTTTATTCCTCATCATGCTGTCAGCTTCTTAAAAGCGGACACCACATCTTATTTTGTTTTTAGCACTTACTGTCCTAATAGGTCTTACTTATTTTCCTAAGTTCTGGGTATTTCTAGCACCTGGGTAAAATTAGATGCTCAGCAAAAGTAGATCACCAAAACATAGCTAGCTAATACTGAAATGGTCTACTAATCCAACTGAAAAATCCCTGCCCATAGCCATTGTCAGGATGACTTTAATGCCATCTTAAAAGGACTGTCTCACTCAGATCCAAGTCTACTCTCAAGATATTAATTGTGCAAACGACATGACCACACACCACCCATCACCATCAATCCATCTAGAACTTAGCATTCCTTTGTTAAATAATAGATAAAATTCTACTACTTCCAGGAAGCCATCTTCAACTGATGAAGATGAAGTAGTTCTTTTCCCCACCTCTAACTTATTTTGAAATTGTATCCCTCTACTTAATATTCCTCATTCTGCTTTCTTATTTTTTTATGCACATACACATATTATATTTGTAAGTATATGCACACACACAATTGTGTAAGTGTACTTATAAGTATGCTAAATGAACAGAAACAACCATCTGTGTACATATACAAACATATATATAAACAAATACATATATATACAAATTTGTGTATATATATGAACAAATATATGTTTATATGTATATTTCATATGTGGATATTAATCTCATATTATTGAGTGAATATATAGAAAAAATACTTTAAATGAATAATAACTGATATAGCTGTAAATCACTCAGTTTTAAACCTGAAGGGAACTTAGCAGTCAATGTTTCAATCCTTTTACTTTAAAAATGAAAAAATTGAACCCCATAAAAGGAACCAACTACTTGTCTTCTAGTGAAATAGGACCAAAGCAGACAAGACCCTGGTCAGCTGGTACCATGGCCTGTAAGCTGTTTTCTTCCCTCCTTTCAACACTGGTACCCAGGATTTAGTACTGACATTCTCTGAAACATTTCTAACTCCATTGCTTGAGATTCTAAATGATTCATTCTCTTTCTGGTACTTTCTGGCCATTTCTTAATCTCCATTACCCTTTCCAGTTTCCACATGAAATTTTAAAATCCCATTCTGTGGGGAGTAGGAAAGACCTGCTAACCAAGTACCCAAGTCAGGCTGGTCTCGTTCATGAGTATGACACTAGTAAGATTTATAACCTGACCATGGCTTGCAATTGGTGGTGACAGCTAGAGAATTGCCCCAATAAATATTTGACATGATTTTGAAAGCAATAAGGTATTTTACTTTTTGCTCAGTTTTCTCTGGGAAGAGAGGAGAAAGAGCCGCTGGAAGGCAGGGTAATGGCGCCATAATTCTTCCTAGGGGGGATTATGGTTGTTCAGCTCTGGAGAAATTTCTCTTCAGGTACGAAGAGGTGTCAGACTGGGCTGAGTCACTGTTCTCCACATCAACGGTTTCAAGATCCTTTGAAAACTGTCTTGTGACATGAGTTATGAGGATTTGGATGAGAAACAACTTTCTAAACTCTGTCATCACAATTTGGATAAAGTTTCTTTTCTGTGACGTATCAATTTCCGACATTTGATTCGTTTGCCTTTCCCAGTGTTTCGGGAATTTTTTTTTTAATTTAATCCCCAAATGCAATAGTGTGAAGGAACCTTAATGCATATGTATGTCTAACTTCAGTCAGTGGATTGGCTACTCCTTAATATCCCCGCCAAGAAGTCACCATCAAATTTCATGGGTCTGTACCCAGGGACTAGGAACTTACTGACTTATGAGGTAGATGAAATTAATTCATGATAACCATGACTTTGGAAGCTTTCTTTCTTATCTGAGCTATACCTCCAATAATGCTTATTTGATTATCCTATTTCTGTCCTCTAGAGCCATGTTTAAGTAAAATTTTGTCTATAATAAAATCTCAAATATTTGAAGACAATATTCACTTCTAACCATTGGCAGAAGACCTTGGAAGCTCTCGTGTATCTTAGAAGGGGATTAGGATTGGACACCGTCTGACATAGAGGGTTTAGATGCCATTATCTTGGTTTGTATTCCCCTGGAACCAACTCTTAAGGCAAGGAATCAAGTTCAAGTACTTTATTAGGGAGGCAATCCTCAAAAACATCTGTAAGGGAATAGGAAGTGAAACAGGGTTAGGAAGGCAACCCATGGTGAATGAGTCATCAATTTGCCGCTGAGGACAACTGTAGCTAAATCCTGCTGAGGCAAATAGGACACACGCCTTAGGAATAGCCACAAGGAGAGGGAGCTTGGGGTTTTACCTGCCTTCTCCTGTCAGTTATTGCTGGAGGAGTGCTTGAGGGCTGCTTTTGGGGGATATTAATTCCCCACTACTTCCAACCTACTGATGCATAATAAGAGGGGCCTCTGGAAGCCAGGGAAAACCATCAAGTAAAGAAATATAGGTGCTAGCAGTTGGAAGTCATTCAATGAATAAGATATAGGCTGAGAGGATATGGATGGGCATTGGCAGTTTCTACTATTCCCATTAAATGTTAGCCTGAAGAATGGTGACATCCAACAGTGAAAATACAGCAAAATGACCATGACTCAGCACATAGAAGACCTTTATCACCCCTGGGCCTGCTCACCAGATGGAAGACATGAAAAGAAAAGAAGGATAAATTATATAAAAAGTGGACCGTTTACTTCGTATACCTCCTCTAACTCCAAACCACCAAAGCAGGCAAAACTGTCCTGTCTCTATTTGTCTATGAGCCAAGTTAGGGTGGAAAAAAATTGAAAATGAAAAGAAATTCAAGGCAACTGAAAATTATATGAAATTCAAATTTCAGTGTGCATAAATATTGTTGGAATACAGCCACACCCGCTCATTTCTATATTGTCTATGGCTGTGTTCACACTGCAACGGCAGAGCTGAGTAGCTGTGACAGAGAACATATGGCCTTGAACAGCCTAAAATATTTACCATTTGCCCCTTGACAAAAAAACATTGCTGGTCCCTGTGCTAGAGCCTTGGATAGGCCTAATCTTTACTGAGGAGGGGAGAAGACAAAAATCTTAATGAGAGCTTTAGATTGGCCTTAAAGCATCCAGGACTAAAGAACTGAACTGAACAGCTCACTTGTTCTAATATATGAAAATGGCTCAGAAACAAAGGAACAGGACAAAAAAATGTTGTTAATGAAACTTGCATAGGGTATAGTTGAGGCAAATGTTGGAAGATTTAAAACTATTTCATGTTTAAACTCCAGAGAGCATGTAGTCACATAGACACATCTAGGTTATCCATGTGTACATTCTCTTGATGTCTCCTCACTTAGATGGAGCCCTGTGATCTCACAGTGCCTTTGAGGCTGTATTCCTCTGGTTCCCGTCTGTTGCTCTAAGCAGATCATCCTCCACCCTCAGCATTGGCCCCAGGACTCGTTCCACCTTGTCTCCACTCATTTTCCTTCAGTTCAGTTCAGTTCAGTCGCTCAGTTGTGTCCGACTCTTTGCAACCCCACGAACCGCAGCACACCAGGCCTCCCTGTCCACCACCAACTCCCGGAGTCCACCCAAACCCATGTCCATTGAGTCAGAGATGCCATCTCATCCTCTGTCATCCCCTTCTCCTCCTGCCCTCAATCTTTCCCAGCATCAGGGACTTTTCAAATGAGTCAGCTCCTCTCATCAAGAGGCCAAACCACATTCGTTTCCTCCACAGGACTCTGTTCTTTTCCCTTCCTGCCTGGCTTCCTTCTCCCCCAGCTCTGAATAACTGGGGCATTCTTCTGTTTCGGGTCTCAGCCTGGATGTCTCTCACTCAGGGAAGCCACTTACACTGGCTTTATCTCATCATCCTAATTTTTTTTTCTTCCGAACATTGATTTCTACCTACAGTCGCATGTTTATTTATCTGATACAGTCCCTTGCAAGCATGAAATAGACTGTGAGCTTCCCAAGGACAAGGTCTTTGTCTCTTTTGTTCATCAACGTGTTCCCAGCTTCTTAAAAGGTTGCATATTCTTCCTTATCTTAATTTTGCTGTGAATCCAAAGCTGCTCTAAAAAACAATAAAACAGTAAAAAGATGGTTGATGATTTAAAGCAAAAATAGTAATGTATTTTCAGGTTCATAATTAGAAATAAAATTTCTGAGAAAAATAGAACAAAGGTCAAGAAATAGAGACATGAAAGCATACTAATGCAAGTTATAGTATACATAAAGTGATACAGTGTCATTTGAAGATAGACTGTGATAAATTATAGTGTAAGCCATAAAGAATCCATAAAAGTAACACATCAAAGAGCCTTATCTAATAAGCTAACAAAAGAGATAAGGGAAAAAAATCATTAAAAATACTGACCCAAAAGAAATCAGAAAAGAGTAAAAAGGAAACAGATCAAACAAATATTAAACACATATCCAGCACCTTAAACCAAATCTTATTAATAATTAAATTAAATATAAATTATCTCAATAATACATTTAAAAGGCAGAGATGATCAGAAGGCATAAAATAACAAGATCTATTAATAATTACATACCGTCTACCAGAAATATGCTTTAAGTATAAAGACACAAATAGGTTCCACAAATAGGTAAAAGGATGAGAAAAGATATACTAATCAAACAAAAGCTGGAGTGTCTAAAATAATATCAAAGTAAAATCACGAGAGACAGTTACTTTCAAGAGAGGTGGTGAAAGTATTCTTTCCTTTGTTTATGTCTAAAATACAAGTATTACAAAGAAAAATTTGCATGTATTTAGTCACTCGATAAATACTTATTGAATAAATGACTATGTGGCTTTTAAAAAGTCAGAAAAGATAGTAAAATCATAAAAGATAGTAAAATCATAGACTGCTCAAAGACATTATCATTTGGTAAAATGGCGTTGGACTGACTGAACTGGGCATGAATCCTCTTTAAATCAGTATATAATCACCCTAGGCAAGATCCTTAGTCTTTTTGAATCCATTTCTTTATTTCTAATTTGAGATGGCAATTCCTACCTATGTGAGAGGTTATGAACATTAATGAGATAATGATGTTTGCAAAGTCCTCAGCTACACAGTAGGACTAAATAAAGGGTAGCAATCCTACCTCTGTTATTATTGTTACAATTAGGTCTTCTAGGGGACAGATAACCTTGACTTACAACTTGACATCACAAACAAAACCATAGAGGTCCAGAAGGTGGAAGGAGCTTAATGACGACTTCAATGCGACCTCAGCTGCAGAACCATGACTAGGGTCCAAGTCAATGGTCTCCTTTTTACTTCTCCAGCCTGCCTTTGTCCGAACACCAGACCTTGACTGTGGGCATTCTCTAGAGATCTTGGAAGTTGAATGTAATGTCATGTGTAAAAAATTCCTTTGCCAACCGAGAAATGTTTGTGTGAAACATTTTTGCAGCAAACCCAGAGATGGTGTCTCTCATTCCCCTAGCAGCCTGCAGCTCAGGCAGAGTGCAGCAGTGCAGAGTGCAATATTCTGATTTTTCTAGCACTTTTTTTATATACCCCTTCCGAGCCCTTCCATGTTCTGGGACATTAATGCTCACTCTAAATAAAGCAGAAAGATAAGTAAGCCAGCCTGGCTCTGCATCCCATCTCATGAGAATGAATCCTCTCAAGTCTCTGGAGCAAGCTGAGTTCTGCAAAGAGAAACACTCCGTGAAAGCAAGGATTACTCCACACTAAATAATAATTGGCCTAGAGAGTTGAGATTTGACTATACTTCTGTGTGGCAGAACATTAGCCTAAGAAGCAAGAAGGAAATATGACCGAGCAAGCCCTTGTGCTGGAAGAAGCGCTGGGCTGGGAATTCAGAGACCTTGGGTTTACTGCTCAATCTGCCAGGAGATCTCGGAGTGGCTTTGGGGAGTTCCTGAAACCACTTTGGATGTCAGTTTTCTTGTCTGTAATGGTAGGAAGTCGGAATAGATGGTCTCGTTCCCTTCCCAGTCTACCTTGCTAGCATCATTCATTAGATATGAAAGGGGAGATGAGAGAAAGCAGGCAGTCATAAAAGGCTCAGGGTCATATGCAAGAAGAGCAAAAGAAAGGGGCAGAAAACCAAACTGGAGGGTAGGGCTGCGGTTAAGACTGGATCAGGTAGGGGGAGGCTGGATGGATTTTGCAGATAGCTCTTAGAGATGTAATACAGTAGAAGCTTAGGAAGGAGGCAGCAGAGAAGGCTGGCTGGCATGCTTGAAGAGTCTCCATGAGAAATTGTGTTAATGAAATTTGCACATGGTTTACCCCTTCCTCTTGCCTTCTGCCGCCTGGTGGATTCCGATCCAGGCTGAAGTGTTTCTGATCTCATCTTCTTTTCTTCCCAGAGAGACGCAAGGGCACTGAGACCATCTGGTCTGGTGTGCTCCTCTGGATTACACCCCACCTAGAGGCTTGCAGTGGGAAGAAGGGAGGCATGTCTCCCCAGTTTCTCTCCTCTTGAAAAAAAAAAGAGTCCTGAAAATCCAGAGTCGCCCATCACTAGCCTCTGGTCCCCAGTCAATAGCACCGCCTCCACCCCACTACCAAGCACACAGCTGGCAACTGAGCTGTTTCCATGGTGATAATGAATGGCAAGAGGCAGTCATCAAGAAGGGTTGCTAGAGTCATAAGTCATTACAGATTGCATTTAAAGGGACACAGCCACCTTTAAAATGATAAATAACTTCATAGCCTCCCCCTCTCCAGTCTCCCAGAAACAAAGGTGTGCTGAACATTTGGTTTGCATGTTGATTTTCTTGATATTTCTTTTCATTTGGACAGTGGGATCAGATGGGTCAGTCTTTCATCAGGATAGACTAAGCCCAGCAGTTCACACGCTAAGGTTTATGATGTCTGGGAAGGCAGCCTATTCAAAGAGGAAGTCCTTCCTCTATCCCTGGCAGAACCTGAAATTTCTATGTGACAGATTCATCATCTGGTTCTTTAAAGACACTGGAGTTCCAAGTATCTTGCATGCATGAGTGCTAGGTCGCTTCAGTCTTGTCCAACTCTTTGCGACCCTCTGGACTATAGCTCACCAGGCTCCTCTGTCCATGGGATTCTCCAGGCAAGAATATGGGAGTGGGTTGCCATTCCGTTCTCCAGGGAATCTTCCCCACCCAGGGATCAAACCATGTCTCCTGTGGCTCCTGCAGGGAGCTGAGGAGCTCCCTCAGCTGAGCTCCTGAGCCACAGGAGCTCAAGCCACTGCTGAGCCACAGGAGTCAAGACTCTCCAAGTATCTTGAAAGTGAAAGTGAAGTCGCTCAGTCCTGGAGTGGGTTGCGATTTCCTTGTCCAGCAGATCTTCCCCACCCAGGGATCGAACCCAGGTCTCCCTCATTGTAGACAGACGCTTTACCGTCTGAGCCACCAGGGAAGTCCAAGTATCTTACTGAAAGTCAAATAGTCCCAGGAATCTGACACCCACTGACTTTTAAGCTGTATTTCAGAATAAAAACAATAGAAACTCACATTGAATTTGGACTCAGAATACATGGCCTGGATTCCAGCCATGTCATCGAAATGGTGACCTGAGGCAAATCCCTTAAACTTGTTGGACATCTATGCCTTCACCTCTAAATTGAAGATAATAATACTTAGCTTGGAGGATTATTGTGAGGATCAAATAAGATAATAGATTTGGAAACAGTATATAAGCCATGTAATACTTTCTTAAAGTAAAATACTTTTAAGATGTATTATTTTAGAATAATAAGTTTAGAAGTGACTATAATAGTTATCTAGCTTAAAAAAAAAATCCCACTTTAGATTAGGCTGTTTAAAGTGTTAGTCTCTCAGTTGTGTCTGACTCTTTGCAAGCCCATGGACTGTAGCCCGCCAGGCTCTTCTGTCTATGGAATTCTCCAGGCAAAATACTGGGGTGGGTTGCCATTCCCTTCTCCAGGGGATCTTCCCAACCCAGGGATCGAACCTCAGTCTCCTGCATTGCAGGCAGATTCTATACTGTCTTGACCCAACAGGGAAGTCTGCTGGGTAAAGAGAGGGTATTTTACCTTGTGACTTTAAAGAAATCTTGTCTTTTCTGAATGATTAGTTTTGTAATCTGTAAAATGAAGGTGGTAACTTCTGCCCTGCCTGATCACTAGGTTACAATGAACATTAAATGAAATAGCCCATATATAGGTGTTCCACATATAAGCTGCTCATGCATGCTCACTCAGTAGTGTCTGACTCTTTGAAACCCCAAGCTCAGTATTACCCAAATGTGAGCTATAGTCATTTAGAAAGCATCTTGTAAAAACAAGATTGAGTTAATAATCACATTTGATTTTTTTTTTTTTCTTGCTGCAAACCTTCCATTTCAGACCTAAAGTAGTGCCTCATTAAAGTCCAATCCTTCATGAGGTTAAAAATAAATTCCTCACTTCACCCTGTAATTTACACTTGTGTCTTTACTGTTCCTTCTTGGTATTTGAAGCTGAATGTTCTTTAATGGTCTTATTGACAACCTGAGATCAAATAAACATGTTAATATGGAACAGACATTCATTTGATCTGAGAAGCAAGGGAATTGGTCCAAAATGGTTTCTGCATAACAGGTATCCCTCCTGGCAAAACATACAATTATTTTTGAGATCTCTTTGCGAAGTAAGATTTAAACTAAATTGCATGCCATTAATATTTCTCTCTGACTGTTGGTCTCAGTTTTTTAATTAAGTAACAGCTGAGGCAGTGTGCAATTTAGATATACCATGATCCATCTTCTATATTAAGAGATATTAATAATAATATTAGTGATTAATTGTGCATGTCACCTCACAGAGATTCTAATACAAGTGCAAATCAGACACAGCAACCTAAAAAAGTGAAGGTGTGTGTCTGCGGCCCTCTCAGTATCTTCCATTACACAAATCTTATCATAAATTCTCCTTTCAAATTATCTCACACTCACTCACTCACTGGTTTATTGCAAAAACAACAACAACACAAAACAACAACTAAAACATTTTTCACTGCCTTGCAGCTAGAACTTTAGACATTGATTTTTTATCTGAACATAACATCACTAAAGGTTTTATCACACAATTTCTTATATCACTATAAAAATTTAATTCAGATTTCTTTATTTCATCCAGCTCTTCAGGTGAAAGAATCTAAATCACTGTAATGATCGTTAGCATTATCATAATTGTCCTTGTTAAATTTCTGTTATCAGGATTAATTTGATCTTATATTTCAGTGATATAAATGCACAGTTCCAGAAATGATTTTTATGCAGTTTTACATTTACAGATGGAAAATCTCTGTTCCTCTCTCTGAGAGAGAGAATAGCCTATTTATCACATGTACTTCCTCTACGACGTGCCCTAGAGAAAATGCAGCATTCCTCTCGTTTCACAAACCTGATACCTCATGCGTGCATTGCCCAGCCTTCTCCTGAAGGGCATCCCACACCCAGCTGTCCATTGTAGCTCAGTTTCTGCGTCATTCACGCTCACTTCCTCCTGTGGAGCAAATTGTGTATCAGAAGGGCACATCATTCCTGATCTTCTCCTCTTCTGTCTCACACTCCATCCTGCTTTCTTTCAACTTCCCATTGATTAACTAGCAATCGTGCCTACTGTTTCTATTGCCAGCCTCGCTCTGATTAGCTCAGCTGTGAAGCAAGTTTTCTCAGTCTTGGCATATTGACACTTGGGGCCAAATGATTCTGTGTTATCCTGTGCACTGTAGGATGTTAAGCAGTGTCCTCAGCTTCTACCCACTAAACGCTAAGGCAACTCCGCTTCCTGCTGCTGACAACCAAACATGTCCCCGGGAGAGGGCAGTCACCCCCACTGAGATCCACCACAGGAAGGGAGGTCAGAACCAAAATGTTGACATCCAGATTACCAAGACAAATGATAAAACCCCATTTAGTAGACAATATAGGACAATCAAACATTGCTTAGAGTTTGAGCCGTTTCAAAAAGATGATCTGCTTGGAAAATCAGTGAATGTGCAGAAAGCTTTTATGGCTAAGTTAAGAAGAGTTGCAACAACATGGGACAGAGAAGATCACGTCCACAACTATGGCAAGAGTAGCAAGAACAGATACAGAAATAAGAGGCTTTATTAAAAAGACTGTAAGAATGCCATTTGCAGCAACATGAATGGAGAATGTCATACTGAGTGACGTCAGACCCAGAAAGAGAAGTATTGTATGATATCCCTTATATGCAGAATTTAAAAAGAAATGACACAAATTAATTTATTTGTAGAACAGAAGCAAAGGCACAGATTTGGAGAACAAACTAACAGTTACCTGGGAAAAGCATTAGAGGAAGAGCTAGTTAGGGAGTTTGGGGAGGATAGTTAGGGACATGCCGAGTCTTCTCTGCTGCATTTAAAATGGATAACCAACAAGGACCTACTATATAGCACATGGAACTCTACTCAACTGTTATATGGCAGCCTGGATGGGAGGGGAGTTTGGGGGAGAATGGATACA
Source organism: Cervus canadensis (assembly GCF_019320065.1). Classification (NCBI taxonomy): domain Eukaryota; kingdom Metazoa; phylum Chordata; class Mammalia; order Artiodactyla; family Cervidae; genus Cervus; species Cervus canadensis. The sequence continues at coordinate 38,717,919 of NC_057415.1, read as the reverse complement.
TGTATCTGTATGGCTGAGTTGCTTTGTCCTGCACCTGAAACTATCACAACTTTTTTTTTTTTTAAATAATCAGCTATACTCCAATATAAAATTTAAAAAACTTAAAAGTATAAATTAATAAAAGAGAAAGAGGAAGCTGTCAGAGCCTGTTTAGCAAATAAAGATAAGATGATATCAGCAGGAAAAGCAAAAAGAAATAAGAGGCTTGGGTGCTACGTGGTAAGTCACTTCAATCAGGCCCAACTCTTTGCAACCGTATGGACTGTAGCCCGCCAGGCTTCTCTGTCCATGGAATCTTCTGGCAAGAATACTGGAGTGGGTGCCATTTCCTCCTCCAGGAATCTTCCCAGAGATTGAACCTATGTCTCTTATGTCTCCTGCATTGGCAGGAAGGTTCTTAACCATTAGCATCACCTGGGAAGCACTAAGAAGCTTGGATTTGAGAAATACTTTAGCAGTGAAGTGCTAGGACTTAGAGAATAATCAGATGTGAGTCTAAAGGGATGGAGAAGAGTCAAGACAACCTCAAGCTGTCTACTTGGATGACGGAAATAATTGTGATGTTGTAGTCAAACATGGATGTATAGTCCAGCTTTATTATGGTAGCCAGGAAATATTGCATTTCATTTACTATGGAGTGGGCACCTAGAGAAACAAATGTCTGTCCTATTTATATTTATATCCTTTTGTCTATTCAATATCTAGAATTAAAGAAAGATAGTATGTGTCTTTTATTGAAAGCCAAGCAATGCGCTACCACCTGTATGAGGTATAGAACCTCCAATCCATACAGCGGCCTTTGAAAAATCAAGATTTTATCCCAGTTGTGTGGCTGGGAAAATTGAGAAGCTGAGAAGTGAGGAAACTTGTCCAAAGTAACAACAGATTCGTTAGTGTGGAGCCACATCTCAAAGCTCAATCTGTTCCCAAAGCCAGTGTTCTGCCCTTCATGTCAGCCTGTCTCTTCTTTAGAAGTTTGTTCTGGTTCTATTTATCCCCTTACCCTTCAACCAGATGACTCCTCTCAGCCCCAATCCCCATTTTGGATTGAAAAAGCTAAGCAAGGGATTTTGGCACTGCGCTTCTCTTCTTCTTCCCTCCCCACCACTTTCTTCTTTATTCTTTCTCTTCCTCTTCATCCTCTAGATTTAGGAATTTCTGTCTCTTGCACAAAGGAATACTTTCCCACCTCTCTGAAACACAGGGCACCAGCTTAGCAACTGCCCGCAGGCATTGGGAAATTGGACTATTCTTACAAGGCCAGGATGTTTGGGCTGAATGTCAATGAATCTAAACCATGATCGATTAATGGACCTTTCGCCACCACATGTGAGTTAAATGATTAGACGTGAAATTGCCAGAAGCAAAACTGGAATATGTGATCAAAGCCAAAATGTTAGAAAAATGGCTGCAGTTGGATTTTCCATCTCAAGTCTGGTTGGTTTTCCATTTATTGCAGCTGAAATCTCAGCACCTCTCCGTTTGGGACCCTCCCAAAATAGGTGGGATCTAGCGAGCACTGAGTTTTTGTCATCCTTGTGTCTCCTTCGGAACTGTAAGCAAACATGATCAATCTGCATTGCGAATGGTCCCCTGGAAGGAAGAGGAGGTGGAGCCTAGACGATGCCGGTCATGTCTGGATGATGGAGAGATCTGTGCCTCTGGGTGCTGCTTAATATACCAAGGGTGGTGCTGCCGCCATGAAGGGATATCAGTCAGTGGTGGTCAAGGCTTTCAGTCAGTAGAAGTCAAATCTTTCTAATGTTGAGAATAAAGATAATTATTGTGACCCTGATAAAAATGAGATGACTGCAATGATGGCGGGATAAGAGCATATAGCAGAGGGACCTCAGTCTAGGGGATTTACATGCACGGCAGCCATAGGCAAGCCAAAAGCCAATTATGACTTTCTTAACAAAAGCTGGACTAGAGCCTTCAGGGCTGTTTCAACCCTTCCCATTGAAGCTTTATTTAAGGTAAGGATCCTGCCCTTGCAATGCCGTGAAAATTAAGTCAACATGGCATCCATCAGTGTCACAGGATTAAAAAGGAGTGAGGCAGAAAGTAGAGTACATTTTCCCACTGTCTCGAGTTTTAAGGTACGTAAACTGTGCAGCCTATACCCAGAGCTCCAAAGCAAGGTGCAGAGAACAGAGTAGAGATGCTTCACCTCCTACTCAAGGAAAAAGTCTTACGTCTTTCTACCAGATGAGAACCGCTTAGTGGAAATGAATGACACATAAGTACAGAAAGTGAAAAAAAAAAAAACAACTTAGGTCAGGGTCTGTTTATTTTCATTAAGATTTGGAGATCCTTCCCACTAATAAAGTGTGGTCCTGACTTTTAACAAATGATGGTGAACTAGTAAAAGTGGTAAGCAGTGAGACTGAAGATAATTCCACTCTATAAGCAAAAAGGGTCAGAAATCAGCCTCTTCACTCAACCTGTGTCAACTACAAGTTGGCACTTGCCGAGAGCATTGCTAACGACTGATCATCAAGGGCATTTGCCATCTGCCTCTGTGGAGGTTGAACCCTGTGCTACTACACTTGTTGACCTTCAGCAACCCCTGAGGGAGTTGGGGGTGGAGTGAGGCACTCTGTGCTCCAGGGAATCTGGTGGGACAGGTCTCTAGACAGCTGGATGTTTTTAGGAACAAATTTTATGATCTCAGTCTCCTCATACCTAGAAAAGCACTGAATCCCATCATGGTGACCAGCAGAAAACCTTTTGTAAAGTGGATGATTAACGGTATTGAACGCCCCCTTCACCAAAACCTTATATACTGACCTTCCTCCCACTGCCTCTTTGGAGCAGCCTCTCAGAGTGAGCTGAGGCGCTGCCTCCCAGCCTGCCATTCTCATTTTGCCCCAAATAAAACTTCACTCACAGTTCCCAGGTTGTGCATCTTTTTTCAGTTGACGCCTGAGACAGGAGCATTCTCCCTCTTTGACAATAACAACGAATCATTGCTCGTGACATCTGACATTGCAAAACAGATTCTAGTCACCACCTTGACTCTCAGAGATAGCACTCAGACCCAGACAAGAAGGACAAGAGAAAGCTCTGTTTCTGGTAGAGCTGCCTCTTGGATTCCCCAGTCAGTGATGACGGCAACCCAAGTAAGGCATGCTATCTGTGTGAGTCCATGGCACAGATTACAACTATCCTAGACACAGCCGTGAACTTCCAGATGTTCAGCCTGGATTTAGAAAAGGCAGAGGCCCCAGAGATCAAATTGCCATGTGTTGGATCATGGAAAAAGCAAGAAAGTTCCAGAAAAACATCGACTTCTGTTTTATTGACTACACCAAAGCCTTTGACCGCTGGATCACAACAAACTGTGGAAAATTCTTCAAGAGATGGGAATACCAGACCACCTGACCTGCCTCCTGAGAAACCTGTATGCAGGTCAAGAAGCAACAGTTAGAACCAGACATGGCACAACAGACTGTTTCCAAATTGGAAAAGGAGTACATCAAGGCTGTATATTGTCACCCAGCTTGTTTAAGTTATATCCAGAGTACATCATGCTAAATGCCAGGCTGGGTGAAGCACAAGCTGGAATCAAGATTGCCAGGAGAAAAATCAATAACCTCAGATATGCAGATGACATCACCCTTATGGCAGAAAGAGAAGAGGAACTGAAGAATCTCTTGATGACAGTGAAAGAGGAGAGTGAAAAAGTTGGCTTGAAACTCAGCATTCAAAAAACAAAGATCATGGCATCTGGTCCCATCACTTTGGGTATAATAGATAGGGAAACAATGGAAACAAACAGTGACAGACTTTATTTTCTTGGGCTCCAAAATCACAGCAGATGGTGACTGCAGCCATGAAATTAAAAGACGCTTGCTCCTTGGAAGAAAAGCTATGACCAACCTAGACAGCATATTGAAAAGCAGAGACATTACTTTGCCGACAAAGGTCCATCTAGTCAAGGCTCTGGTTTTTTCAGTGGTCATATGTGGGTGTGAGAGTTGGACTGTGAAGAAAGCTGAGTGCTGAAGAATTGGTGCTTTTGAACTGTGGTGTTGGAGAAGACTCTTCAGAGTCCCTTGGACTGCAAGGAGACCCATCCAATCCATCCTAAAGGAGATCAGTCCTGGGTGTTCATTGGAAGGCCTGATGCTGAAGCTGAAATTCCAGTACTTTGGCCACCTGATGCGAAGAGTTGACTCATTGGGAAAGACCCTGATGCTGGGAGGGATTGAGGGCAGGAGGAGAAGGGGACAACAGAGGATGAGATGGCTGGACAGCATCACTGACTTGATGGACATGAGTTTGAGTAAACTCCGGGAGTTGGTGACGGACAGGGAAGCCTTGGGCGCTGCAGTCCATGGGGTCGCAAAGAGTCGGACACGACTGAAGGCCTGAACTGAACTGAACTGAGACACAGATCACAACACCCAAGCATGCTATCATCTCCCGTCCCCCCACCGTTGACATGTTCTATTTAAAACTGTAGTCAGGGAAGTCTGTTCAGTCCTATCTGACTGAGTATGTATCCCACCCTAATCGCTCAGAGGTGAAGACACTAAGTAGAGAAGAGGGTATGTGTTAAAGACCACGCATCTGAAATGTAAAAATAATAAAGTCTGTCTTCTGTGCTCCTGGATTTACCTTCTTCTACCCTTTCTAACCTATCCTATGGTGGGACCTATGAGAAAAGAATCCATCAGAGATTCCTGAGTTAGACTGACCTGGTTCCCCCTCAACCATTTTCTCACTTAATGTCCTTGGGCAATTTACTTAAGTTCCTCAAGCTACAGTTTGCTTCTGGGTAAGATAAGCATAATGGAATTTACTCCCTTGACTGGTTATTAGCATAAAGTGAGATAACATAGAAAACATTTGCTTCCAGCTGTGACCTCAAATAAATCATGTTCCCTCACTGCACCTTGGATCTTCATCTATAGAACGGAGGCAACTGTACCTAAAATTTTAAAAAGTCACCATTTATATTCATGTGATATATTAGACATCACATTAAACTCACTCTTCAGCTCACATACCAGTCAATATATGTCAAACTTGGCTGATGATAACATCATCTATTTCAATATCTGGTGTCCAGTACCATACTTTAAGGATTTTAACTTTTAAGACCTGAAGTGAGATCTGGTGATTTTCTAATGTTAGGAAGTGCCGTCTGTGATTTGTATTATTAGACAAGCTATGAAAACACACGGGATTATGTTTTCAGAGGTGCTTTGAGGTGCTGAATACAATGTTTGACACATTGTATTCTACCTCCAGGGCTTCCTGGTGGCTCAGAGGTAAAGAACCCGCCTGTAATGCTGCAGATGCAGGATTGATCCCAGGTTTGATCCCGGGGTGAGGAAGAGCCCCTGGAGGAGGAAATGACAACTCCAGTATTCTTGCCTGGGGAATCCTACAGACAGAGGAGCCTGGTGGGCTACAGTTCAAGGGGATGCAAAAAGAACTGGACATGATTTAGTGACTAATTAACAAGTAACAACAATGCTGGCTATCTCCAGTTATGAAAATTTAGTTTTCAAATTTTACTAAAGTGTAAAGTACAGAAAGAAAAGTGCATAGCTTATAAGTGTTCAGAAAGTAAGGATGCTGTGTAAGAACGCAGATCAAGTAACAGAGTGTCGCCAGCCCCCTTGAAATTACCTGAGGTGCATTCCAATCATTGTCTCAAGAATAAACACTTTTCTATTAATTCAATAGGTTCTAACACTATAGATCAGTACAGTCCAATTGCTCAGTCATTGCTCAGTCCAACTCTTTGTGACTCCATGGACTGCAGCACCCAAGGCTTCCCTGTCCATCACCAACTCATGGAGCTTACTCAAACTCATGTCCATTGAGTCAGTGATGCCATCCAACCATCTCATCCTCTGTCATCTTCTTCTCCTCCTGCCTGCAGTCTTTCCAATCATCAGGGGCTTCTCCAATGAGTCAGTTCTTTACATCAGGTGGCCAAAGTATTGGAGTTTCAGCTTCAGCATCAGTCCTTCCAATGAATATTCAGGACTGATCTCCTTTAGGATTGATTGATTTGATCTCATTGCATTCCAAGGGACTCTCAAGAGTCTTCTCCAACACCACAGTTCAAAAGCATCAATTCTTTGGCTCTCAGCTTTATTCATAGTCCAACTCTCACATATGTTTTTTAATATGTTGTCTAGGTTGGTCATAGCTTTTCTTCCAAGGAGGAAGCATCTTTTAATTTCATGGCTGCAGTCACCATCTACCATGATTTTGGAACCCCCCAAAATAAAGTCTTTTACTGATTCCATTGTTTCCCCATCTATTTGCCATAAAGTGATGGGACCAGATGCCATGATCTTAGTTTTCTGAATGTTGAGTTTTAAGCCAACATTTTCACTCTTAACTTTCACTTTCATCAAGAGGCTCTTCAGTTCCTCTTCCCTTTCTGCCATAAGGGTGGTGTCATTTGCATATCTGAGGTTATTGATTTTTCTCCCAGCAACCTTGATTCCAGCTTGGGCCTCATCCAACCCAGAACTTTGAATGATGCACTCTGCATCTGAGTTAAATAAACTGGTGACAATATACAGCCTTGATGTGCTCCTTTCCCAATTTGGAACCAGTCCTTTGTTCCAATTTCGGTTCTAACTGCTGCTTCTTGATCTGCATGCAGATTTCTCAGGAGGCATGGTAAGGTGGTCTGGTATTCCCATCTCTTAAAAAATTGTCCACAGTTTGTTGTGATCTGCACTGTAGATAGATATTACCTGTTCTTGAACTCTAAATAAGTGAAATCATACAGTGTATACTGTTTTATGTCTGGCTCCTTTGACTCAAAATTATGTTTATGAGGGTCCTCTCTGTTGAGTGTAACTATAGTCCCTTTATTCTTGCTGTTGTATAGTTTTCTGTTGTGAATTTAGTCATACTTTCTTTAAAGAGGGCTCAATCTCTGTCTTTTGGTTACACTAGCTCTTAGTTGCAGCACATGGAATCTTTGGTGTGGCATGTTGGATCTTTAGTTGCAGCATGTGAGGTTTGGTTCCCTGACCAGGGATGGACCCTACCCCCTGCATTGGAAGCACCCAGGGAGTCTTAGCCACTGGACCACCAAGGAAGTCCTAGTCATACTTTTTTAATTCTACTAGGCTGACATTTAGTTTCTTTACTCTCTTAGGCAATAAAAGATAACTGCTCCTTATACATGTAATTTGGTAAACATGTGTAGATATTTCTGTTGGGTGCACATCTAGGAGTGGAAATCTTGGGCCTTAAATGTTGGCATATTTTCAACAATAGTATATCATATAAAATAGGTTTCCAAAGTGTCTATACTGACTCTGTATTTCCATCAGCTTTACCTGGAGTTCCCATTGCTTCACATTTAATATTTTCCAACATTTCGTATTATTAATCTTTTACATTTTGGTCAATGTGGTAGATATCCAGTAATACTGCATTTTGATTTTAATTTTCACTTCTCTGATGAGTAGTGATGTTGAACACTTTTGCATGTGTTCATTGACCATTTAACATTTTTTTCTCTTGTGAATTACTTGTCATAATTTTCATATTAATGTTCAATTCAGTTCAGTTCAGTTGCTCAGTCGTTTCCCACTCTTTTCAACCCAATGGACTACAGCATGCCAGGCTTCCCTGTCCATCACCAACTCCCGGAGCTTGCTCAAACTAATGTCCATTGAGTTGGTGATGCCATCCAACCATCTCATCCTCTGTTGTCCCCTTCTCCTCCCACTTTCAATCTTTCCTAATATCAGGGTCTTTTCAAATGAGTCAGCTCTTCACATCAGGTGGCCAAATTATTGGGGTTTCAGCTTCAACATCAGTCCTTCCAATGAACACCAGGACTGATCTCCTTTAGGATGGACTGGTTGGATCTCCTTGCAGTCCAAGGGACTCTCAAGAGTCTTCTCCAACACCACAGTTCAAAAGCATCAATTCTTCTGTGCTCAGATTTCTTTATAGTCCAACTCTCACATCCATACATGACCACTGGAAAAACCATAGCCTTGACTAGATGGAACTTTGTTGGAAAAGTAATGTCTCTGCTTTTTGATATGCTGTCTAGGTTGGTCATACCTTTTCTTCCAAGGAGCAAGCATCTTTTAATTTTGTGGCTGCAGTCATCATCTGCAGTGATGTTGAAGCCCCCCTAAAATGAAGATTTTCACTGTTCCCATTATTTCCCCATCTATTTGCCAAGAAGTGATGGGATCTGATGCCATGATCTTAGTTTTTGAATGCTGAATTTTAAGCCAGCTTTTTCACTCTTGTCTTTCATTTTCATCAAGAGGATCTTTAGTTCCTCTTCACTTTCTGCCATAAGGGTGGTGTCATCTGCATATCTGAGGTCATTGATATTTCTCCTGGCAATCTTGATTCCAGTGTGTGCTTCATACAGTCCACCATTTCTCATGATGTACTCTGCATATAAGTTAAATAAGCAGGGTGACAATATACAGCCTTGACATACTCCTTTCCCAATTTGGAACCAGTCTGTTGTTCCATGTCCAATTCTAACTGTTGCTTCTTGGCCTGCATACAGGTTTCTCAGGAGGCAGGTCAGGTGGTCTGGTATTCCCATCTCTTTCAGAATTTTCCACAGTTTGTTGTGATTCACACAGTCAGAGGCTTTGCCACAGTCAATAAAGTAGAAATAGATGCTTTTCTGGAACTCTCCCGCTTCTTTGATAACCCAAAGGATGTTGGCAATTTGATCTCTGGTTCCTCTAACTTTTCTAAATCCAGCTTGAACATCTGGAAGTTCACAGTTCACATACTGTTGAAGCCTGGCTTGGAGAATTTTGAGCATTACTTTGCTAGTGAGATGAGTGCAATTGTGGGGTAGTTTGAGCATTATTTGGCATTGCCCTTTTTGGGGGATTGGAATGAACACTGACCTTTTCCAGTCCTGTGGCCATTGCTGAGTTTTCCCAATTTGCCAGCATATTGAGTGAAGCACTTTCATATCATCATCTTTTAGGATTTGAAATAGCTCAACTGGAATTCCATCACCTCCACTAGCTTTGTTAGTAGTGATGCTTCCTAAGGCCCACTTGACTTCGCATTCCAGGATGCCTGGCTCTAGGTGAGTGATCACACCATCATGATTACCTGGGTCATGAAGATCTTTTTTGTACAGTTCTTCTGTGTATTCTTTCCACCTCTTCTTAATATCTTCTGTTTCTGTTAGGTCCATAGCATTTCTGTCCTGCATTGTGCCCATCTTTCCATGAAATATTCCCTTCGTATCTCTAATTTTCTGGAAGAGATCTCTAGTCTTTCCCATTCTATGATTTTCCTCGATTTCTTTGTGTTGATCCCTGAGGAAGGCTTTCTTATCTCTCCTTGCTATTCTTTGGAACTCTGCGTTCAAATGGGTATATCTCTCCTTTTCTCCTTTGTTTTTCACTTCTCTTCTTTTCACTGCTATTTGTAATGCCTCCTCAGACAACCATTTGGCCTTTTTGCATTTCTTTTCCTTGGGTATGATCTTGATCACTGCCTCTTATACAGTGTCAATCTCCATCCACCGGTCTTCAAGGACTGTGTCTATCAGATCTAATCCCTTGAATCTAGTTGTCACTCCCACTGTATAATTGTAAGGGATTTGAATTAGATCATACCTGAATAGTCTAGTGGTTTTCCATACTTTCTTCAATTTAAATCTGAATTTGCCAATAAGGAGTTCATGATCTGAGCCACAGTCAGCTCCCAGTCTTGTTTTTGCTAAGTGTATAGAGCTTCTCCAACTTTGGCTGCAGAGAATATAATCAATCTGATTTTGGTATTGACCATCTGGTGATGTCCATGTGTAGATTCTTCTCTTGTGTTGTTGGAAGAGGGTGTTTGCTATGACCAGTGCGTTTTCTTGGCGAAACTCTATTAGACTTTGCCCTGCTTCATTCCGTACTCCAAGGCCAAATTTGCCTGTTATTCCAGGTATTTCTTGATTTCCTAGTTTTGCATTCCAGTCCCCCATGGTAAAAAGGAGATTTTTTTGCAGTGTTAGTTCTAGAAGGTCTTGTAGGTCTTCATAGAACTGTTCAGCTTCTTCAGTGTTACTGGTCGGGGCATAGACTTGGATTACCATGATATTGAGTGGTTTGCCTTGGAAACGAACAGAGATCATTTTGTCGTTTTTGAGATTTCATCCAAGTACTGCATTTTGGATCCTTTTGTTGACTATGATGGCTACTCCATTTCTTATAAGGGATTCTTGCCCACAGTAGTAGACATAATGGTCATCTGGGTTAAATTCAGCTATTCCAGTCCATTTTAGTTCACTGATTCCTAAAATTTCGATGTTTGCTCTTGCCACCTCCTGTTTGACCACTTCCAATTTGCCTTGATTCATGGACCTAACATTCCAGGTTTCTATACAATATTGCTCTTTATAGCTTCAGAATTTACTTCCATCACTAGTCACATCTACAACTGGGTGTTTCTTTACTTTGACTCCGTCTCTTCATTCTTTCTGGAGTTATTTCTCCACTGATCTCCAGTAGCATTTGGGCACCTACCGACCTGGCGAGTTCATCTTTCATTGTCCTATCTTTTTGACTTTTCATACATTCATGGGGTTCTCAGGGCAAGATACTGAACTGGTTTTCCATTCCCTTCTCCAGTGGACCACTCTTTATCAGAACTCTCCACCATGACCCGTCTGTCTTGGGTGGCCCTACACTGCATGGCTCATAGTTTCATTGAGTTAGACAAGGCTGTGGTCCATATGATCAGATTGGTTAGTGTTCTGTGGTTGTGGTTTTCATTCTATCTGCCCTCTGATGGAGAAGGATAAGAGGTTTATGGAAGCTTCCTGATGGGAAAGACTGACTGAGGGGGGAAACTGGGTCTTGTTCTGATGGGCGGGGCCATGCTCAGTAAATCTTTAATCCAATTTTCTGTTGATGGGTGGGGCTGTGTTCCCTCCCTGCTATTTACCTGGGGCCAAACTATGGTGGAGGTGATGGAGATACTGGCTACCTCCTTCAAAAGGTCCCATGCATGCACTGCTGCCCTGAGTGCCCCCAACCCTGCAGCAGGCCACCGCCAAACCACACCTCCACCAGAGACTCCTGGACACTCACAGGCAAGTCTGGGTCAGTCTCTTGTGAGGTCAGTGCTCCTTTTTCCTGGGTCCTGGTGCTCACGAGAGTCTGCTTCCCCAGTCCTGTGGAAGTTCTGGCAGCTCTATGGTGGGGTTAATGGTGACCTCCTCCAAGAGGGCTTATGCCGTGCCCAGGTCTGCTGCACCCAGAGCCCCTGCCCCTGCAGCAGGCCACTGCTGACCCGGGCCTCCACAGGAGATGCTCAGACACAGTTCAGTCTCAGTCTCTGTGGGTCATATTAATGACCCAATTCTCAAAACTTATGTGCAGTTGATCCTCATTATTCATGGATTCAGTTTCCAAATTTTCCTACTTGCTAAAGCTCATTTGTAACGCCAGGTCAATACTCAGGTGCTTTTATGGTCATTCACAGACATAGGTAGTGAAGAATTGTATTTTGATATTCATGTTCCTAGCCGAAACTGAACAAGGTAATGCCCGCCTTCTTATTTCAGCTTTATCCTATAAACAAGTGTCTTTCTGTGGTACATATGGTGCCATATTGGTTGCATTTTTGTGCTTTCTATGGGTCATTTCACTGTTTGAAATGACACCTAGCATAGTGCTAAAATGTCATCTAGTTCTCTTAAGCTCAAGAAGAGTCTACTGTGCCTTACAGATAAAACAGATGTGTTAACTCAGCTTTGTTCAGGCATGAGTTACAGGGCTATTGACCATAAGTTCAATGTTGTTGAATTGACTATACATTGAAAAAAGGTATCTTTAATGAAACACACATAAAATAAGTTTATATACTTATTGGTTGATGAAAATGTTGTATTCAGAGCTTATGTCAACTCTGCCCACATCGCCTTAGGAGCACTAGTTCAATACTCACCAGGTCAGTGTTTGCAGGGATTTCATAGAAGACAACTGCTGTGAATAGTGTGGATTGAATGCACTCAGCATACGTTTCCTCAGAGCAGTCTGTAGGCTTATTAGAATGGGCATGATGTCCCTATTTGACAAATGAGGAAAGTGAGCAGAAAAAAGCTACCGTATCTTATCCAGTGTTGCACCACTAGCCAATTCAAATTCAAGCCTCATATACAGGTGCCTGGACTCCCCACCATGTATTCTCCCCAGCAGATTGGCCTCCATGGTAAAATCTCTCCAGTTCTATTTGTAGACCCCACGACAGACATCTCCAGATCAGATGCACACTGGAACTGCTTTTCTTATCAGTTTTGCTTGCTGAATCCACAGGCTCTCTTAGACACCTCTCTCTAAAAGAATGGGCTATAGTTCTGGTGGTCTGTAATTGATAACAGAAATAGCAGCTAAGCAAGATAATGCTGGGCTCAGAGGTGAACTCTAGTAGAAGCTCCATCACTTATAAGTCATGCAGTTTTAAATAACATGGTCACTCAGAGCTTATTTCCTCTGCTATAAAATAAGCATAATAGCCCTGCCTTCCTTTCCTCAGAAAATTGTCCATTTTCTCAAATTCAATGAGTGTGGGCCAGGTGCCATGCTAAATGCATGGGGAGATACAAAAGAAAATAAACATAACTGCTTCCCTTGAGAAAATGACAATGTATTAAAGAGGATAAAAAATGTGTTTAAATAGCTATAATAAATGAGTATCAAATACTAAAGAAAGTAAGCAGTTATTGAAAGAGATGAGGTAACTGCTGCTTCCAGCTAGCAGGTATCAGGAAAAAAAGTGAGAAGTAAATCTAAAAGTAGCGATGCTAACCAGGGAGGCTGGCATTTATGAAGGGTCGCTGTGTTATTGGCCCGTTGTATTCATCACATTATGTCCATCTAGCAGAATCAATTATGGCAAATTCACACAATGGGATGCTACACGGCGGGGCTTCTCAGTCTTGGCGCTGTTGGTACTTGAAGCTAGGTACTTCCTTGATGTAGGGCACTGCAAGGTGCACTGTAGGAAGCTTAGAACCATCCTTGGCCTCTACTAGATGCCCGTAATGCCTCTGCCCAGGAGTGAAACTAAAATTATCTCCAATCATTGCTAAATGTCCTCTGAGGGGTAAAGTAGCACCAATTGAAAACCAACACTGCCCAGAAATCCTGGTGGTGAGCTAGAAAATGGCAGGGTTCTTCAAGTTAGATTTGTTATTCAAACACTCTACCCCATGGGGAATACTGAGGTTTCTTCAATCCTGATTTCTCAGCTGTAAAATGCAGGTAGTGATGAGAACATTTGTGATGAGTGAATTAAATAAGATGTGTAAAGGGCTTTCTCTGGCACGTGATGGTGTCAGAAGTAGGTGTTGGAGAAATGGTAGGTATCATTTTTATATGTAGTCCTACAGTGATCTAAGAGTTAAGAATTAATTATCTGTTTTCTAGAGACTCAAACTGGACACAAAGAGGCTGAGTAATTTGCTGAGAATTAGTTTGCTCTGAAGGCTGCCTAGATTTCTTTCACCAATAACGATGTTTCAATAGGTCAGAGTGGGCTTGACAAGGGTGTAGAGCATGGGGTGTGAATTAATCCAGGAGAGTAACGGGGCCAAATGGGCTTCGCAGGCGGCACTAGGGGTAAAGAACCCACCTGCCAGTGCAAGACAGGCTCAATCCCTGGGTCACGAAAATCAGGAAAATCTGGAGGAAGGCATGGCAATCCAGTCCACTGTTCTTGCCTGGAGAATCCCATGGACAGAGGAACCTGGTGAGCTGTGGTCCATAGGATCACAAAGAGTAGGACACTACCAAAGCAACTTACACACGAGGGGCCAATAACCACTGTGAGAATCCTTTGTGAGAAAGAGTTATTTTAGGTACAATCAGGGAGAGAGATTTTAATATTCAATATTTTCACTGGAGAGAGAATTCACACCAGGTGGAGAGTGAGGAAGAAAAAGAATGGAGGAGCTTGTATTTAAGTTGAAAATTCAAACCACAGGTGTAATTTTATCAACTCTCATCATAAACATTTAATCATGTACAAAATGACTCTTAAAAACATACCTAGAGGTTTAATGAGTCACATCCTCAATTTTCAAGTGTCAGATTCCATGCTGTCAAGAAGGGATAACTGTTATTACCACATTTTATTAATTCTGAGATGCTAAGCAAGTAGCAGATGGAAGGAAAAGAACAATTTTATTAAAGGTGACAACAAGTAGAGCAAAGAGGAGATTCGCTTTGTTTGAGGCAACAAGGGGAGTCCCCTCGATATCTTGTCATGGCCCTGCTGGCTGAAAGCTCTGTGACCATGGGCATGTCACCTTTCCCAGTCACACCTTCTGACCCTAAGTGCCCTTCACGTGCAAAATAGAGGAAGGGAATTGCACAAACATTATCAGATCTCTTCTGTTCTGACATTCCAGGAGTCTGAGTTTGTCCCACATTTTCCAGTCCAGTGGCAGCTTCTCTGACGTCTGCTTTTTAAAAGGCCACCATGTTGCTGCCCTGACTTGGCAGGGCACCAACCTTTTCAGAAGGAAACACAGCCCAGAATATTCTACACGCGACGATCGAATCCACGGATCCGTCTTGCTCCTTCTCTAATGAGAAACCAAGATTTTGTCCTGCCTCTCACCTCTCCTGCCCCCTACATCCCGCTCAGCGAAGAGCTGTTTGGTTCCCAGAGCCAAGGCAGGCAGCTACTAACTGTGGGGGTGAGTTTTCTCTCACCATCTGTATATCACCACCTTGCAATTTTAAAAGTTTTCTCTCAGACACACTCAAAGTTCTCAGGCATCCCTCGTAGTTTAGGACAAAGAGAAGCACGGAAGCATACATACTTGCTTTACAGGTGAGGAAGCTAATTTCCAAGGGAAAGGAGTACCGCAAATGATGATGAAGTTGGTACTGGGGCACTGGGTGTCCCAACTCTTAGTCTAGATTTATTAGTCCTCTTCTGAACAACCATGTGTTAGATGACTTATTTGTGTCTTTTCCCTTTGGTAAGATGGAAAACAGAGAGACTCAAGCTTAAAAATATTTTAATGGAAGAAGAAGAGCAACAACAAGAAATGAAAATTAGTAGATTCTATGATTAGCTAGCGATGGAAGATGAAGCACGCTTGTTCAGTGTTTCCTGACATAAAGCCCTACCTTTGACAACTAACACTTAGAATTCTGCCTACTGGATTGTAGCTTTTCATTAAGTGCCTGAATCAATAATTTACCACCAGAAGATGATCCAATCCAGGCTTTTAGGCTGGGAAGACACTGACTTCAGTTTGGGTCTGGACTCCACAAAAGCAGGAATGTTGGCGTTTTTGTTCCCTGATGTGTCTCAAGTGCCTCGCACAGTCCTTGGTCCATGGTAGGTGCTCAACCAACACTTGTGAAAGTGCCTTCTGTTTCATGCATAAATCTTAGCACAGCTTGTTTTGGTGAACATGTGAGAGGAAAAACAAACCATTCTACTCAAACCCCCAAAACCCTGACTTCTACTCTAAATATGCTGCTACTTACTTCTCCCTTGGACAAGGCATATTTTCTCAAGAAAGCTCAGTTTCCTCGAAATAGGAATAATTTATTACTAGTTTCAGAGAGATGCAAGGATTCAATGTATTATGGATGATGAAAACCAAAAAAATAATGTAAACGCGAGGTGTCCAGACTACATAAAACAGGTTATTTGAACCTGGGATTGCCTTCAGGGAAATCTCTCAGCTTCTGTAATTGTGTGCAAAATTATGTGGGTTTATTTATTTTTCTAACAAATGGGGCTTTCGACTGTCAGGCAAGTCTCAAAGATACTGATACTATCCACAATTGAAGCCCTACGCATATAAAGCAATAGCAGTTATTACAACTTGTCCAGCACATCCTGGTTGATGCACACAATGTCTGAGTCACTCGCTTTCACTGAGATGGCTCATGACTCCTTGTCCCCTTACCTGGGCTCCCAAACTCTCCATTTAACAGCTTTGCTTTCATAACTACCTGTCCTCTTAAATAGTGCCCACCTATGGTCCTTCATAAAAGGAGATCAGTCCTGGGTGTTCATTGGAAGAACTGATGTTAAAGCTGAAACTCCAACTTTGGCCACCTGATGTGAAAAGCTGACTCATTTGAAAAAACCCTGATGCTGGGAAAGATTGAGGGCAGGAGGAGAAGGGGATGACAGAGGATGAGATGCTTGGATGGCATCACCGACTCAATGGACATGAGTTTGAGTAAACTCCGGGAGTTGGTGATGGACAGGGAGGCCTGGTGTGCTGTGGTTCATGGGGTCACAAAGAGTCAGACACGACTGAGTGATGGAACTGAACTGATGGTCCTTCAGCTCGTTCAGTCTCCCTCTCTGGTCTGCTTCCATTTCCAGTATCTGGTCTGAATTTCAGATGGCCTTAAGTCTCTGCTTTATCCATATCTTTAACTCCTTCTGCAAAATTTCTCCTGCCTTGCTCTGATGCTGAGGCCCATAACCCTAGTGGCCATCCATCTATGTAGCTGCCTGTTTGAGGACAGCATCACTTTCTTCTCTGCCTGGCTCCACTTACCCTTTCCTTCAGCAAAGACTTTGGACACCTACCATATACTGTGCCATACAATATTTAATGAGCTAATTAACATGTTCATCCAACAACAATCATTTGAGAGCTTATTATGTGTCAGCAATGAAAAATAAATCCTATTTTTTTTCTCATAGAGCTTACATATCGGTATTAGGACAGAAAGATGAATAAGATCTGGTTGCAGCCTTCATAGTGGACACAGAATGTCTAAGATCTTGGCAGCATTGATTTCTAGACTAAGATTTTCAGCCCTTGCTTTGCGGACAATGGAGAATTGCTGAAGTTTTTAAGCAGGAAAATGACAGGTTTAAAATGATATTTTAGAACGTTCGATCTGGTGACATCTACAGAGTAGACTGGAAGTGGCAGAGCCTGGGGGCAGGGAGTCTATAACTGTAATTGTCAAGGAGAAAGACAATTAAGGTTCAGGCTAGCTCGGTGACTCTGGAAATAGAGAGGAAGGTACCGAAGGGTTATGAAGCATCAGCATGATGGTGTGCTGAGCCACACAATGAACAAAAGATGATTCCAGCCTCTTACCAGACAAGGCAGCCAGCAGAATTCCTATCCTGTCTCTTCTGCTCACCCACCTATTTTCCCTATCCCTAGGTAGTCCTCTGGCTTTTAATATCTCCTTGGAATCTATATTAACATTCAACTGCCCTGTCTCCATCCATCGCCCACACTGTCATTAGGGGACTTATTTGAAAAGGATGAACAGTCATGGAGGAAATTGCAGACTTAGATTGCTCAGGTGTCACCCAAAAAAGACTGTCTCAAAGGTTGTCCCCTCCTCCCCCAGCATCTAATGACCCCTTTATTCCACTTCCCCAGGTGTGGTTCACTGATTCCATGGGGAAAGGAGAAAAGAATCAACAGCATGCCTCTGTTTGGTCTGCTTTCCCACCAGGGCCAGCAGAACTCTGCAGGGGAAATGGCAAAGACTCCCAGGGAGAGACAGCCAGCAGGAAGAGAGAAACGGGGAGGGAGGCCTCATCCTCTGACATCTGAGCCCGTTGAGCAGTTGAGTGTTATCTGGTAATTACTAGTAGGCACAATGGGATGCCCAACCCTCCAGAAAGTCCAGGCTCTGGGAACGTTTGCAGCAATGCTTGAGGCTTCCTTGTTGATCCCTCCTTTCTCCTCCATATGTGATTCTCCCAAAGGAAACCTCACCCCACCCGGAAATATACCTGAAGCATTCCTGTCCAGACCAGAAAATATATTAACTTCAGACTCCACATCTGGGGTGTTTAAGTCATGGGTACCTAGGCAGTTTCAAAGTTGCATAGTTTCCACCCCTCCCTAACACCCGTCTTCTCAATAAACCAGCTCTGGTAAAATAGGATGTCTTTATCCACCTTTGCCAGAAACCGTCAGGTCTAAGAGTTTATCCTTCAGAAGAGTATTCCCGACACAGTGGCCTCTCTTTTCTTTCCATACTTCAGACTTCCTCAAGGACTGTCTCACCAAGACCTTCATTCACTTTGGGGGGCATTCAGGAGACTGGCCCTTGCCTTTTTCTGCCCAAGGGGTCTCCTGTTCACCATATCCCCAACAGAGGAATTGGTATTTTAATGAATGGGCAGATCTCACACACAACACACACACACAAATATGCTACAGTTCTTCAGGAGTCTCTATGTGTTAAAGTCTTCTCAGAACATTTTGCTCTCTGGCCCTTGTTTTAAGAATGTGCTAGAAGTAATGAAGGCAGCCAGGTAAGAGTGTCAATGCAGGATGCCCTCAATAACGTGGTCACTTTTAAAGCTGCTCTCCATCTCTCAAGTGTTTTCATATGCATCATCTGATTTAGACTTCTCAGTAATCCTATCTAGGCTCAATCCCTTACTCCTACTATGCAGATGAGTGACAGAAGCCTGATAGAAATCTGTCAGGAAGCATTTTACAGGAGGCTTCCTGTGTGCTGTTTTGAATCTGTCAGGAATCCTTTGGTCCTTATTAATTCCTGAATATTCAGGAATTAAGAGGAGAGGCATGCCTTTCCCAGGCTGAGAAATCCAGGCATTTCCTTTGTTAGTTTCTCATTATGGTGATAAGTACCCTCTTCTCTCCTTAATAGGGATCGCCTTGTGTTTTGTAAGTCTGGAATTTTAATCTTTATCTTTGCTGAGAATAACTACCTTGTAAGAAAGTATATATGCCCACACAATGTTGATTAAAACACCTTTGCTCCATCAGAGCTTTGGTCCCTGTGTCTTTCTTTCTTTCTTTCTCTTCCTCTCTCTTTATCTCTCTATTTCTGGCTGATTCCCTGGAACATGAAAGCATAACCCAGGGAATATTAGCCTCTTTCCTTCTTTCACTTTCTCATCGTCGACTCCGGCCCACCAGGTTCCGGTCCATTAAAGGACCAACAGAAGTCGTGGGAGTCTCCATAGAATTGTACAACTATGACCATCAACCAAAGCTTCTCTCTAACTCTGGTGCTTTTCCCATTCAACAAATTCCTTAGGGAAGTGGTGGCTGGGGGAGGGATAACTTTCCTGACCTGATCACTTTTCCCAGAAAGTGTAAGTCGCTCAGTCATGTCCAAATCTTTGTGACCCCATAGATTGCAGCCCACCAGGCTCCTCCGTCCATGGTATTCTCCAGGCAAGAATACTGGAGTAGGTAGACATTCCCTTCTCCAAGGGATCTCCTGACCCAGGGATCTAACCCAGGTCTCCTGAACTGCAGATGGATTCTTTATCGTCTGAGCCACCAGAGAAGCCCGGGCCTCTCAGAGCTCATCCTAAACAATCTACCAGTTTGCCTCTAGTATATCTGTAACTCATGACTGAGACACACACACACATTGGCAAATGAGGGAGAATAAAGTTCAGCACTCTGCTGTAAAATTTATCCTGTGTTTACTATGAAAGTAAGGAGGAGAGGAAGAGAAATCCCATATTACCTGCCTTCCACCCGTCAAGTATTGTTCTTGATGCTAGGATTTTGTGTAACTACCTGTGTTAACTGGGGTTTTCAGGAGAACAGAACCAATAATAGATAGACAAACAGATTTAGGCAGATAGGAGGAGATTGTTTATTAGAAGTCCCATGATCTGCCGCCTGACAGCTGCAGAACCAGGAAAGCTACTGGCATTATTCAATATCAGCCTAAGGTTCTGAGAACCAGAGCAGTTGATGATACATGTCCCCCCAGCCCAAGTCTGGAGTCCTGAGAACTAGAAGCAGAAGGGCAGAAGATGGGTGTCCCAGCTCAGGCAAAGAGAGCAAACTCACTCTTCCTCTGCGTTTTTGTCCTCGCCAGGCCCTCAGTGGGTTGAGTGATGCCCAGCTACACCCGTGAGGATGGCCTCCTTTTTGACCCCACCAGTTCAAGTGCTACTCCCTTCCTGAGCACCCTCACAGACACACCCGGAAATAGTGTTCTACCAAGTATCTCGGCCTCCCAGTCAGTTGGCTAGGAGTCAGTAAAATACCATTAACCACCACAGTATTCCTTAGATTCATCACCATTCGGCCTACAAATAGCAATAATGTGTTGCCAGAGTTGCATAAGGTACATCAGACAATTATAACACAGTGTCCTAGGTGCTATGCACCCAGGGAGTAGGTATGTAACCAGAGTAGGCACCCAAGAGCTGGGTTTGAATCACTTCTCTATGCCACTTCACCTAAAAAGGCACTGATGCTCAGAGAGGTAAATTTTATATGTATTCATATGGAACCATGACCAAGATATTTTGTTAAGCCAAGCGTAAAATGATGTGCCTATTACTGTTTGTGGGGGGGAATTTTTTTTTTTTTGTATATTCTTATATGCACGTCTTTGGAAGAAAATACAAGATATTATTAACTTGAGATGAGAGTGCCTCCAAAGAGGATCCTGGTAGTTAGACAGAAAGGGAGATCTAGGTTTTATTGTATAGCCCTTTGTAGTGTTAGAATGTTTTTATCTGTGTATATCCATTACTTAAAAACATAAAGCATTGCCTTGTTAATAATCAATTGTAGTGAGATTCAACCACAAGTCTCAATATAGTTCAATAATTATTTATTGGAATAAGTGTTAACATTACTGGGAATATAATATGGAGAAGCTTTGACTGGGCCACAAAACAACTGGGAAAGCATGTGGGCTTAAAACTCAGCAGAACTCCATGGGGCCTTCCTAGGTACAAAAATCTTCTCCTTGTAGGCCTTCCCTGAGTTCCAAAGAGCATATTTGATCAGTTCAGAGTAGTGAAGGATTGCACCACCTAAGGAGAAGCAGTCAAGAACAATAGTGCAGCTATAACGCAGAGACCTGGGCTTCCTAGGTGGCGCTCGTGGTAAAGAATCTGCCTGCCGAAGCAGAAGCTGCAAGAGGTGTGGGTTTGATCCCTGGGTCGGGAAGATCCCCTGGACTGGAAATGGCCATCCACTCCAGGATTTTTGCCTGGAGAATCCCATGGACAGAGGAACCCGGCGGGTTTCAGTCCATGGAGTCACAAAACAGCTGGACACAACTGAACACACACAGTACAGGACGAAGCAGAGACCCAGCTCCTCCCCAGTGGATGCACATAACCTTCTGATACACACATTTGGGTTCTTCTCCAGGAGCTAAGGCTACCTGGTGGCTCAGTGCTAAAGAATCTGCCTGCAATGCAAGAGATGCTGGCAGGAGATGTGAGTTCAGTCCCTGGGTCAGGAAGATCCCCTGGAGTAGGAAATGGCATCCTACTCCAATATTCTCGCCTGGGAAATCCCAGGGACAGAAGATCCTGGTGGGCTACAGTCCAAAGGGTCACAAAAGAGTTGGACATGACTTGGTGACTAAACGGCAACAACAGTGGCTAAACTCCTCTGTCCCCTAGGTGGAGAATAGGAACTTCAAGCTGACACAGGATTTCTAGAGTACCATCTGTTACCTCACTACCAACCAATCAAAAGAAAGGCACTTACCTGCAGCCCTCACCCCAAATTTTGCTTTAAAAAGCTTTTCCCTGAAAGGCATCAGGGAGTTCAGTTCTTTGGGGTGTGAGCAGCTTATACTCCTTGCTTGGCCCTTGCAGTAAACTTTTCTCTAAACTCCAGCGTTTCTGTTTGTCTGGCTTCACTGTGCTTCCAGTCACACAAACTTGAGTTTGGCAACAGGCTGTGGGTTTAAATGGACCAAGAACAGAGATGTTAATGACAGTGATGCGTTCTGAAAAACTAGTCCTGAATTAATGCTTTCTAATTGTGGTGCTGGTGAAGACTCTTGAGAGTCCCTTGCATTGCAAGGAGATCAAACCAGTCTATTCTAAAGGAAATCAACCTTGAATATTTGTTGGAAGGGCTGATGGTGAAGTTGAAGCGCTAGTACTTTGGCCATCTGATGCAAAGAACTGGCTCATTGGAAAAGACCCTGATGCTGGGAAAGATTGAGGGCAAAAGGAGAAGGGGATGGTGGAGGATAAGATGGTTAGATAGCATCACTGATTCAATGGACATGAATTTGATCACATTCTGGGAGATGATGAAGGACAGAGGAGCCTGCTGTGCGGCACTCTATGGGGTCCCAAAGTTGGACAGGACTTAGCAACGGAACAACAACGAAAAAGGCAGCTGGCCCATGACAAGTGTCAGGGCAGTGAGGCCAGGTGGAGAGAAAGGATCAGATTGTGGAGGTGCCTGAAATCTGTGTTCCCTCCTTGTCAGGACTCAAGCTGTCACCAGGAGAATATTATGTTTGGGAGCCATTCTTCTAAATGTGAGCATTATTAGCAATTGTGTCAAATTGCCTTTTCCTAAAGGTCTTCCTATGGCTGCCAGAGTTTTAATGTTAATTGGACAGATTGTCTTTGGATTTGAAACACAAACTGTGATTAATGAAACAACTGTTAATGAGTTTGGCCTGAGGTGTTTCTCTACCTTTGCTTCTCCTGCTGATACAGATTTGACGAAGTCCTGCAGTGCATTTTTTGGCCACTGTGGCTGGCATAGGGAAATTGGCAGCCTGGTCTGAGAAGGGTGGAAATTTTGACCTGGATGCCATCTTTAAAATCTGTCCCTCTACTTCCCTCATCTTACGGATGAGAAAATTGAGTCTCAGAAAGGGAGACAGTCTTGTCTAAAGACAAACCAGGAAGTGGGGAACGGAGCCAGGCTACCCTTTAGCACCAGAGTTTTATTCTGAAAAGATGTTTCGTTCCTCTTTTCTCTTTCCTCTGCCTTCTCCAGCTTCTCTTGCTTGCCTTCCTCAGTCATTTTAATGATCAGACTTGGCGTGTCACTGTCTTGCCCTCTCACAGATGCATTATCTTTCCTCCATCGTCCTCAGCATAGGTCTTACTTTCTCATTACCGGTAGAAGTTCATTTGGTGATAGAAATGCAGGCTTGTTTTGAAATTAATTTTTATTGAAGTGTAGTTGCTTTACAAGGCTGTGTTAGTTTCTACCATGCAGCAGAATGACTCCGCCACGCACAGACATGCATGCCCTCCGTTTCGGACTTCCCCATGTAGGTCACCTCAGCGCTTTGAGCAGGCTCCCTGTGCCACATAGAGTATGTTCTCACTAGATATCAGCTTTATACGCAGGATCAGCAGTGAATGGTGTCAATCCCAGCCTCTCAGTTCCCCCCACCCCTGCCTCCACCTTTGGTGTCCACACATTGGTTCTCTGTGACTGTGTCTCTATTTCTGCTTCGCAAATAAGGTCATCTCTGTCATTTTTTCTAGATCTCATATATATGCACTAGCACACGACATTTGTTTTTCTGACTTACTTCGCTCTGTGTCACGCTCTCTAGGCTTTAGAGTCGTGGGAAACAGAATCTGTAGTTCATCTCTATGGTCTATAAACTATGCGATCTTGGGCAGTACCCTCAAATCTAAAACTTGCAAAAGGATGCTTAGCTTATAGGCTATTGTCAGAATCAGGCATGTGGTATACACCAAGTATCCAGCACAAGCCTTGATGATAGTGTGTGCTCACTACATAGTAGTGACTTCTCTCGCCTACCTTCACCTGCTTACAGAATCTGGTTTTATCCTCAGCCCTGTAGAAGCTACCACAAAGCATCCTCGGGCTTCTGCTGGTCCATAATTTTTATTGTTGTTGTTCAGCCACTAAGTCATGTCCAACTCTTTGGCAACCCAATTGACTTGCGGCATGCCAGCCTTCCCTGTCCTTCACCATCTCCCAGAGTTTTCTCAAACTCATGTCCATCGAGTCGGTGATGACATCCAACCATCTCATCCTCTGTCATCCCCTTTTCCTCCTGCCTTCAATCCCTCCCAGCATCAGGGTCTTTTCCAATGAGTCAGCTCTTCACATCAGGTGGGCAAAGTATTGGAGCTTCAGTTTCAGCATCAATCCTTCCAATGTATATCCAAGGTTGATTTCCTTTAGGATTGACTGGGTTGATGCCCTTGTAAATTTTAGTCCGAGCTTACTGGCATTCTGAACATATGAACACTGTATACCTTTTGTGTATCATACCTAGAAATGCACAGTTATTTTTAAAAGGAAATAGAGACAGAACCAAGCTCAATAGAGAAAAAAGCTAACATTAAAAGTATATTCTTAAATTAAAGGAACAAACAATGAAATGTGCTCTAAGGGAATACTAAAGAGAATGTCAGTGATATCAGGCCTGAATATTTGCTCTTTGGAATAAAGGATATAGTTTTCAACATCTTTGCAGGGGTAGAAAGTATAACTTTGGTCCTCTTTCTTCCTATAGATTTCAGTGTATTTGAAATTCCTTATAATGAAGACATACATTTAGGTTATCATGTCTTCTTGAGGAATTGACTCTTTATCATTTGACATGCCCCTCTTTATTAGTATCTCTAGTCTTAAAATTGACTTTGTTTGATATCAATAACGTAAGTCCATTTTTCCTTGGTTTAAAGTTTGTATAATGAGCTTCTCTAGATCTTAACGAAATGTGACTCTTGTAAGTAGTGTATGTTTGGGACTATTTTTTTTACTAGCCTGAAATGTTTTCCCATTTTAATCAAAGTATTTACTCCATTTACATTTAGTATAATCACTAGCATGATTGGGTTTAAGCTAACCATTGTGTTAGTTGCTTCCTAGTAATAGATCCTGTTCTTCGTTTCTATGTCACTTGAATTCTTTTGGGGTTTCTATTGTTGTTCAGTCTCTAAATTGTGTCTGACTCTGGCAACCCCATGGACTGCAGCACTCCAGGCTTCTCTGTCCTTCAACATCTCCCAGAGTTTGCACTTGACTCATGAGTCTGAGCAAACTCCGGGAGATGCTTCTTTGTTTTATTTATATTTTATTAGTTACTCTATGATTAAAACATATCTCCTTAACTTCTCATAATATATATTAAATTAATATTGCACCACATGATATACACTGTAAGAACTTTACTACAGTATAATTTCATGTACACTCCCTCTCATCCTTCTTTTATCATGTATTTTATTGCTTCATATGATATAAACACCAAATATATTATTATTTTGTCTTAAGTCAATTAACTTCTAAATAATTTAAGAAAAAAGATATTTTCATAATTGTTTACCCACACATTTACTATTTTCAGTTCTCTTTATTACTCTCTGTACATGTGAATTTTTATCTCTTTGGCTTTTCATTATGCTTAAATAATTTCCTTTAGTGTTTTTTGGAGTGGAAAAAATGCTGCTTCCGCTTATGTTTGCCTGAAATTATATTTATTTTATGGAATAGGAAATGGCTACCCACTCAAATATTCTTGCCTGGAAAATCCCATGAATAGAGGAGCCTGGCAAACTACAGTCCATATAGTCACAAAAGTTGGACATGACTGAGCAAATGAACATATTTATTTCAACTTCAATTTTACAGTAAATTTTTTTTGGATAAATAATTCTAGTTAACAATTTTTTTCATTATTGTTTTTCTCAGCATGTTAAAGGTCATCACACTGATTTCTATTTTCCTTTGTTTCTGGCAAGAATTTAGCCAGCATTCCCTGTAGGTATATGCGTTTTTTTCTCTCTGCCATTAAGATTTGTTTTTTCAGTCTCTTTTTTTCTTGCTGTAAGTAGTTTAAATTTGATGTGCTTATGCGTGGTTTTCTTCACATTTTTCCTGCTTGAAATTTTCTAAATTTCTTGAATCTTTGTTTCTATTTCTGATTAAATGTGAACTATTTTTTACCAGTCTTTCTTGATATATCTTTCTGCCTTATTTTTTCCTTCATCTCCTTCTGAGATTTCAATTAACATACACTAGTCACTTGACATTTTATCACAAGTCATTGAGGCTCTGTTATTTCCTTTTCAACCCACTGTTCAACCAATGTTTCTTCTTTTTACTTTTCAGATAGCAAATTTTTACTTTTCAGTTTTAGAATATTCATTTGGTTCCTTTGGTTCAGTTTTCATATTTTCCTGAAATTCCACAAATATTCACTAATTAAAGTTTTACTGAAAATTCTTTAACTTATTTCCCTTTTTTTTAAATCTATGTCTGCTAATTACAGTATTTTGGTTGTCAACGTTTCCATTGAATGATTTGTTTTGGACTACAGATCACATTGCTATGTTTAGGAGGTCTAATAATTACAAGCATACCTCATTTTATTTGCTTTACTTTATTCTTTGCAGTTATTGCACTTTGCCACAGTATTGAAGGTTTCTGGCAACCCTGCTGCCAAGCAAATCTATGAGAGCATCGTTTCCAACAGTGTTTGCTCACTTTGTGCCTCTGCGTCAAATTTTGGTAATTCTCACAATATTTAAGACTTTTCCATTATTGTTACATATGTTACGGTGATCTGTGATCAGTGACCTTCAATGTTGCTATTGCAAAAAGATTATGGTTCACCAAAGGCTCAGAAGATGGCTAGCATGTTTTATCAATGAAGTATTTTTTAGTTAAGATATTTGTATTTTTTGACAAAATGCTTTGAATACGTAGTAGACTATAGTGTAAATACAAATTTTATATGCATTGGGAAAGCAAAAAGTTTGCTTGCTTTATCATTATAAGTGCTTTATTTCGGTGATCTGGAACTGAACCCACAATACACCCACAAGATATAACTTTTACAATATGTTTTGTTGTAAACTGGATATTGTGAATGGTAAGTTGTAAAGATTCTAGATTCTATTACCTCCCTATCTGTAGTGTTGAGTTTTGTTCTGGCAGAGAGTTAAATTACTAGGGATCAACTGGATCTTGGAGGTTTAGGTTTGGGTCCTGGAAAAGTAATCTATTCCAATTTTTGTTTGTTTGTCTTCCAGGTTCTAAAATAAATACTTCAATCCTGAGACTTGTTGTTTTCTTCTATGGTGTCTTTCTAATACAAGCTCACGGTGTTTACCAATTCCCTCTTATGTAACTTGACCTGAACCCAAAACTCTGCCTCCCATGAAGTAGGGAGCTGCTGAAACCTCTGAGCAGAAATTCGGGGCTTCCAGTTGCAATTTTGCCTGTGGACACTTTGCATTCTCCTGCTGCCGGTGTGTAGTTCAGGAGTCAACAAGGACTCAAGGGAAGCTTGTACTTAGGTGTGGAATCTGTTTCCTGTGGTTTCCTCTCTTCCGGCGTTTCCCCCTATTAATTTCCAGTCACTCTGGCACTCCCAAACTCTGTCCTTTGATTTTTTTTTAATGGCAAATAAGACTCACATTTTGCTTTGTCTCCAAGGTATGCGAATAGATACGGTCTGTTTCACTTCTATGCTGACCCACATAAGCGTCTAAGTTTTTTCCTTCTTTTTACTGAATTTGGATGATGATATTGGCGAGGCTCAGAGAATGACACAGTTTTAAGATAGAAGACTATTGGGATTATCATATGACGTTGAGCCACCCATCACCTTGAATTGCTATGTTTGTGAGAAGTAAACATCGATTGCATTAAAAACTAAAATTTTGGAATCAATAAATGACTTTAACAGAGCCAGCCTCACTAATAATACCTCACAGTAGGTTACTAAATATGTGTATGTATATTTATATACATTTACTTATACACACATCAACTCTTCCTAATGTCTTTTTATTGCTAAACTACGTAAATAATATATATATAGAAAGAAGAGATCTATGTTTCAGTTTTGCTCAAAATTTAAGTATGGCGGTAAGTGCAAAGTCACATGTTTTGTTTTGTTCTTATTTAGGAACACCATTATGTGCCTCCTGATGACTCAATTCTCCCATCACTTTCTTTGTTCAAACTGCCAAGGACTATTTGTCCCTATAGCTTGTCATGAGGTCACTTGGCTCTCACATGCATCGTTTATTGTGAAGACTTTGGCAGTATGGTTTTCTCATTAGCCTGCAGCATTCAAGATAGTGTGACACTCCCCTTCACTAAATCATTTTCGTGATGTCAAATTAAATTCTTAATTTATCAACTAAGTCAATAAATTAATTTCTTAGTCCATGAAAATATCTTTGAATAGAGCCCATTGCTGAGAAAGAGTAATTTTGTCATTATAAACATTAAAGAATTAATGAATACAATGGCAGATGCAGAGCAAATATTGTCATTTTGACATTAGGATGTGAAAGCTACATGCTGTCAAACTTGCTTACTAATGCATTAAAAGTTAAATGCTGTCACTTGGCATCATAATCTGGCATTGATATAATTATGAAAAACAAATAGAAATACAGACTTTGAAATTAGTTGGTAGTCGACTTGGTTACAGCAGTGTAATTTAGAAAAATCTAAAGAAGGCAAAATGTAAGTCATTGTCAAGATTGTAATTAGCATGCAAACCCAGAGACAAAAAAAAATTCTCTGTGACTTTGATTTTAAATAATTAAAAGCAAGGTAAAAGTCCACCAGATTAGATCATGACCTCTGGAGTTAAGCTTCCTGAGTTCAAATGCTGACCACCAATTCCTAGAAGTGTGACCTTGCGCTAAGTCACTTCAGTCGTGTCTGACTCTTTTGCAACCCATGGACTCTAACCCACCAGGCTCCTCTGTCCATGGGATTCTCCAGGCAAGAATATTGGCATGGCATGGGTTGCCATTTCCTTCTCCAGGGTGACCTTGGGCAAGCTCTTTAAAATTGTTTCTGTTCTGTAAATAATAATGGCAATCGTGCTGA
The DNA here is from genome assembly GCF_019320065.1 of Cervus canadensis. NCBI lineage: Eukaryota > Metazoa > Chordata > Mammalia > Artiodactyla > Cervidae > Cervus > Cervus canadensis. The sequence continues at coordinate 38,689,346 of NC_057415.1, read as the reverse complement.
ATAGTGTCTGTTCATATTTACTCTCTCCCCGCCCTTCTAACTTCACCCCTGTGTCCAAGAGTCTAGGAGATTAAAACCTACATTTCCTCTACATCCCTACCTGTAGTGTTTCCATGTAGCTTCAACCAAAGGGAAGCACTTAAGCAAAATGATAGGGGAGAAGAAAGGGGGAGCCATTCTTCCTCTGGTTCCAGACTCAGTGGCAGCAGATTAAATAGACTTCTGTGATGGCAGTGATGCTGGTGGGGGCAGGCAAGGGAGCTTCCCTTCCATGAAAGGGGCGGCCGTGACAGACTTGTCATGACTGTGCCGGCTCTTGCCGTGAGAGCAGCAGATGACCTAGTGAGGCATGTTAGGGTGGTAGTGGCTTCTCACAGTTCTTTGTATCTGAATGACCCTTCCCTCTGTCTGGGAGCGGGGAGCTGCTCCCCACTTTGTCTGGTCCTTCTAATTATTAAATAGCTCATTTTCTTTTTTCTTATTTATTTGTATATTTATGGCCTCGCTGCATCTTTGCTGCTGCACCAGCTTTTCTCTCTAGCTGTGGCGAGTGGGGGCCACCCTCTATTTGCAGTGTGAGGACTTCCCCCTGGGCTGGCCTCTCCTGTTGCAAAGCTCCGGGATGTGCGGGCTTCAGTGGTTGTGGTGTTCAGGCTTAGTTGCTCCACAGCATGTGGGATCTTCCCAGACCAGGGATTGAACTCTTGTCTCCTGCATTGGCAGGCAGATTCTTTACCGCTGAGCCACCAGGGAAGGCCTTAATTTTCTAAATTTATGCGTTTTATCTCTCTCTGTCTGAAATACCTGAACTAGTTTATGCTTTCTTGATTCTATGTTGACTGATAAGTCAATTGTATCAACATAATAGATTTGCCATGAAGATTAACATGTGTAAAAATACACGTGTAAAAATAGAATACGTACTGAAAGATAGAAGGCATTCATTACCTGTTAGGTTCTGCTAAAGGCAAATTCATGACACCCTTGAGGATATATCTCATGCTTCTGTTTCCTCATATATCATTTATGGTTATCTCCTAGATATTGAAAATATTGTGGTATGGAGATGGCAGATTCTGGTATACTCTTTCAAAAAGTGAGGAGTTTGTTTTAATAGAAGATAACGAGGTTGGATGCAGAATGCAAACTCTGTGTCTTGGACAGCAACTCACAGTTCAATTCTTTTAGCCATAACTAGCTTGATTATTTAATTGTTTGGCTGTGTCATGAGGCATTCAGGATTGACCCTGTGTGTGAAGTCTTAACCTGTGAACCACCAGTGAAGTCCCCATCAGTTCAGCTCAGTTCAGTCGCTCAGTCGTGTCCGACTCTTTGCGACCCCATGGACTGCAGCACACCAGGCCTCCCTGTCCATCATCAACTCCTCGAGTTTACCCAAACTCACGTCCACTGAGTCGGTGATGCCATCCAACCATCTCATCCTCTGTTGTCCCCTTCTCCTCCTGCCTTCAATCTTTCCCAGCATCAGGGTCTTCTCAAATGAGTCAGCTCTTCACATCAGGTGGCCAAAGTATTGGAGTTTCAGCTTCAGCATCAGTTCTACCAATGAATATTCAGGACTGATCTCCTTTAGGATGGACTGGTTGGATCTCCTTGCAGCCCAAGGGACTCTCAAGAATCTTCTCCAACACCACAGTTCAAAAGCATCAATTCTTCAGGGCTCAGCTCAAATCTCACATCCATACATGACCACTGGAAAAACCATAGCCTTGACTAGATGGACCTTTGTTGGCAAAATACTGTCTCTGCTTTTTAATATGCTAAGTTGGTCATAACTTTCCTTTCAAGGAGTAAGCATCTTCTCATTTCATGGCTGCAATCACCATCTGCAGTGATTTTGGAGCCCCCCAAAATAAAGTCTGACACTGTTTCCACTGTTTCCCCATCTATTTGCCATGAAGTGATGGGACCAGATGCCATGATCTTAGTTTTCTGAATGTTGAGCTTTAAGCCAACTTTTTCACTCTCCTCTTTCACTTTCATCAAGAGGCTCTTTAGTTCTTCTTCACTTTCTGCCATAAGGGTGGTATCATCTGCATATCTGAGGTTACTGATATTTCTCTCTGCATTCTTGATTCCAGCTTGTGCTTCCTCCAGGCCAGCATTTCCCATGATGTACTCTGCATATAAGTTAAATAAGCAGGGTGATAATATACAGCCTTGAAGTACTCCTTTCCCGATTTGGAACCAGTCTGTTGTTCCATGTCCAGTTCTGTTGCTTCCTGACCTGCATACAGGTTTCTCAAGAGGCAGGTCAGGTATTCCCATCTCTTGAAGAATTTTCCACAGTTTATCTTGATCCACACAGTCCCCATAGCTAGCTTATTTAAATCCTACTCCATGTATGACTGATTCAGTTGTCAGATAGATTTGGGAAGTTTATAGGGCTGTCTGTCTCTGGCTCTGTCCTTTCTAAGAGCTGCCCCTCACTTTCAAGCAAATAAAATTGCTCCAACCTCTGAAAAGTGAAAGTGATGTCTGACTCAGTCATGTCTGATTGTGACCCCCTGGACTGTAGCCTCCCAGGATCCTCTGTCCATGGAATTCTCCAGGCAAGAATACTGGAGTGGGTAGCCATTCCCTTCTCCATGGGATCTTCCCAACCCAGGGATTGAACCCAGGTCTCCTGCATTGAAGGCAGATTCTTATCATCTGAGCCACCAGGGGAACCCATCCAAACTCTAGCTTCTGTTTTTGAAGCCATAAAGACAGTGTGCCTTCTATCAGAGTTTTAACTGCCCTGCATAGGGCACACTAGGGACTGCCTTCATGTTGAGATAAGCTGTGAAAAGGTAGACTTCATTTTTCCTCCAAGGGTCAAATCCTCTTCAGGATACACCTACTTTTGTTCTCTCTCCATTGCCTTGAAGTCAGTGTTATTTAATATTTTGTTCATTATTTATTATTGTCCATGGGAGGGCTGGGTTGATAGAGGTTTATTTGCCTATTAGTGAAAGAAACTGTTGTCCTGTACACTATTAATATTTTACTGGTATAAATATATGAGCATATTCTATTTATCTATTGCTGCACAAAAAACTACCCCAAAACTTAGTGGTTTAAAATAATAACATACATTTTCCTCATAATTCTGTTGGATGACCCGGCTCAGCTGGGTGGATATTTTGTTCCACGTGACATTGGATGGGGTCTCTCATTCAGCAAAATTCAGCGATAAATGGTCTGAGCCAGAAGTTCCATGAATTCATTCAAACATCTGAAAACTCAGTACTCTTCCGTATGGCCTTTTCTTGTGGTTAGATTGGGTTTCCTCATGAAACAGTGATCTCATGATAGTTGGTTTTCTTATAGGACAGCTGACTTTGTGGGGGGGGGGGTGGAACTCAGAAGCTTTCAGACTTCTTAAGGCATGGGGTCAGAAGCCCACAAAATTTCACCTGTTTCATCCTATTATTCAATACAGGTCACAATTCCAGATTCAAGAGGAGGGAAATAGTCTCTGCCTCTTGATAAGAATGGTGCCGTAAGTGTGCAAGAAAAGGAAGGATGTGTGACAGCCACTCTTGTTCACTGTACACACACACATTTATAACATTCTGGAAGGCTGAAACAAGAGGGAGCTGTGAAAGGCTGAGTCTTCTATCTGCTATATTTTATTTCTTAAGTGCAAGGAAGGTAGCAATCTAAATATTTGTTAATTGTAAGCAGCTGAATAGATGGCTTTACAATATCATTCTGCTGTGATTTTGCTTGTTTGATTTGTTTTGTATACTTAAACGTCTTCCAAATGAGAAGCTCATAGGCTTCTTGAACCCCCAAGGCTTTATCTATGGGGCTGCACAGACTCTTACTGATTGGCACAGATCCATGGTTCTCTAAACACTGTCCTACTGTCAACAGTCAGTAATTCTACCTGGAAGGAGGGAAAGGGCTAGACGACCTTTCAAAGCCCATCTCAGCTCTATGGGCTGTGCCTGGGATCATTTCATTCCCACCATTGCCCCTTAATCACTCTCCTCGTCATTCTGCTTGAAAGCAGTTTTCTTTATCATGATGTTTTCATACCCTGAACTCAGCTCATTACTCTACTTCCCACCTCATTACCAGAATGTGCTGCTTGAGTTTTGCTCACTTAAAAATAATCTGCCATTATAGCTCTGTAGAAATTACCTAGCCCACAGGCATCCACCTCCTTCAGCATCCATCAAGCTGGAGAGAATGATTAGAGAAATTGCAGGGACCAGGGCACTCTCCGCCAGGGTCTCACTGGCCATTTTCATCCTCTAGTCCTACAGAGGAATATCTGCACGTGGACCTGTCCTGAAATGAAAGGCAAAGAGTTCTGAGAAGCTTTGCTGATTTAGGAAATAATTTATTAATCCAACTCTGCAACCTCTTAAATACAAATAATAACAATAATCCAATATAGGAAAATATCCTACAAAATCAGTAAAAAATATATAGGTCTAAGGTGTTCCCTCAGCCTTATTTGTGAAAATAGAATATTAGAAAAAAATCTGACAGTGCTTCAGTACTTGTCTGTGAAATAATGACATACATCATAGTACTTGCACACACAGGATTAGTACTTAGTCATTTTAAAAATTGGGGTACGGACTTCCCTGGTAGCACAGTGGAAAAGAACCTGCCTGCCAACGCAGGGGACACAGGTTCGATTCCTGGTCCGGGAAGATTCCACATGCCTCGGAGCAGCTAGGACTGGGTGCCACAACTACTGAGCCCGCACTTCAGAACCTGAGCTCTGCAACAAGGGAAAAGCCACAACAGTGAGAAGCCTGAGCACCACAACTAGAGAAAGCCCTTGCACAGCAACGAAGATCCAGTGCAACCAGAAATAAATAAAATTTTAAAAAAATTAAAAAATAAAAATAAAAATTGGGGTAAAATCATGCTCTCCAACAGAGAAAAGTGCTCATAATATTTTAAATTAAGTCCAAAATGTGTAGAACAGTTTTTTTTTTTATAGTTTTATGGTATGATCCTATTTCTCATAAAATAAGATTTTGGATGAGTGTATAAATATAAGAAAGGAAAAAAAAAATAGCTTCCCTTCATTGACTACCTCTTATACGTCACCCTCTGTGTATGAAGTATACAAATACCAAATTATTTCATCATTCTTCACAACATAAGGCTGGTTTTATTATTGCCAATTTCTGCATGTGGAAACTAAAGCTCCGAGAAGTTGAGGAACTAGTCCATGGTCTTCTAGCTAGGAAGTAACCAAACATGTATATGCTTCTTGGATTGCCCAATGCAAGTGTCTGCATACTTAACCAGTTCACAATGTCACTGAACTTTTCACTTTTCAATTTTTCTCACTATCAATATGACAGTACTCTTTGTCTTTACCCATACTCTGCTCTGGTCCTCTAATATTCTTGTCAGAGCTTCTTTGACCCTATTTAAACATTTTTTTTATGGGACACCCTAACATATATTAACATTTGACTAGGGATTCTTAAATGTACTTTTAAATAGCTAAAACATAAACAGTAATTGAAATACGGCAGAATATCCCTATCTCCCAGTAGCCCATCTCTACATGAAAGGTGACCAATGTTCTCTGTTTTCTGTATGCGTTTAAATGTCTATATAGAATAAATCACTAGAGGCAAAGTTATGGTCAATAAACATTTATAATTTAAATGTATACTTTCAAATTTTCCTGACAAAGTTCCTGCCAAATTAGAATCCTACCAGTATTATATAAGATTGCCTATTTTCTTACATCTGCATCAATAAAGTATGAAGTCAGTCTTTTGGATATTGGATAATCTGAAAATTAAGAACTATTGTCTTCATATAGTGTCAGTTAGTCTCTCCACATTCAAAAAGTTGAGCAAAGCCCAAGCAGGAGACACCCAAATAAATCCACAAATTAATATTATAGTCAAGCTTCTAAAACATTCTGGAAAAAATACACAAAGAAAATTTTGAAACAGTGAGAGAGATAATACCTTAGCTATGAGGAGGTTGGGGGAACACTTTGAATTACAGCAGAGTTCTCATCAGAAACTATGGAGGTCAGATGGAAGTGTCACCGTGTTTTTCAAGCACACAAAAATTAAATAATTTAAAAAGTAATACATAGAGCAACCACTTAAAAAACAAAAATACTCAAAAACACTAAGTGTAAATCAAAATGGAAAGGTAAGAAAAAAATGAGAGAATGCAAAACAGAAATAAATAAACAATAAACAAAAAAGCAAGTATAGGACTTAAACCTTCATCTGTCAATCATTGTATTCATTTTAAATGATCTAAGTCCTGCAATTAAAAGACAGAGATTAACAAACTGGATTTTAAAATGTGTATCATCTGTGTGCTGTCTACAAGGAGCTCACTTCAAATTTAATGTTATAGGTAGGTTAAAAGTAAAATGATGAAAAAATATACATCATGCAAGCATTACTCAAGAGAATGCAGGGACAGTTATATTAATAACAGATAAATAGATCTCAGAGCAAAGAAAATTACAAAAAATACAATGAGAGATCTTATAATAATAGAAAGATCAATCCACCAAGAAAATATATCAACTCCTAAATGCATATGTGTCAAGCAAGGGAACCATAAAATATATGAAGCAAACTTAATGGAACTTAAAGGATAAATACACAAATCCACAATTATAATTGGTGACTGTATCACTTATATTTTAGCAATTGATAGACCAATTACACACAAAAAAATAAGCAAGGACATAGAATCACTCAGCAATATTATCATAAAAAGCATCTAATTGAAACTCATAGAACACTACACCCAACATCAGAATACACATTTTTTTTCAAATACCCATGAAACTTATACCAATGTAGATCACATGCTCAGATGTAAAGTAAATCTCAACAAATTTAAATGAATTGATATGAAATAGAATGCATTGTCTGCACAGGAGAGTAAAACTAAAAATACCAGAAGATAACAAGACTATCTTAAAACATTTGAAAACTAAGCAACACACTTGTAAATCATTTATTGTCGATGTTGTTTTACTAGCAATGAATATATGAACATCGAAATTAAAAATAACATGCCATTCACAATCACTAAAAGCATCCCAAATACTTAGGGTAAAATCCACCAAAACGTGCGTAAGACTTGTGTGCTGATAACTGTAAAGCAGCAATGAATGAAATCATGGGAATTTTAACTAAGTCACCATGTTCATGGGCTGGGAGACTCATCATGTGATTGTTGAGATGTCGTGCGTGTGTGCATCCTCAGTCACTTTAGTCATGTCTGACTCTTTGTGACCCTATGGACTGTAGCCCCCCTGGTTCCGCTGTCCATGGGATTCTCTAGGCAAGAATACTGGAGTGGGTTGTCATTCTCTCCTCCAGGGGATATTCCCGACCCAGGGATTGAACCCACATCTCCTGAGTCTCCTGCCCTACAGGAGTGGGTTCTCTACCCACTAAGCCACCTAGGAAGCCAAGTTAAGATGTAAATTTTCTCCAAATTGAAATATAAGTTTACCAGAATTTCTGTCCAAGTCTCATCAAGATTTTTGTATGTATCAGTTCAGTTCAGTCACTCAGTCATGTCTTTGCAACCCCATGGGCTGCAGCACGCCAGGCCTCCTTGTCTATCATCAACTCCCGGAGTCCACCCAAACCCACGTCCATTGAGTCGGTGATGCCATCCAGCCATCTCATCCTCTGTCATCCCCTTCTCCTCCTGCCCTCAATCTTTCCCAGCATCAGGGTCTTTTCCAATGAGTCAGCTCTTCACATCAGGTGGCCAAAGTATTGGAGTTTCAGCTTCAACGTCAGCCCTTCCAATGAACACCCAGGACTGATCTCCTTTAGGATGGACTGGTTGGATCTCCTTACAGCCCAAGGGACTCTCAAGAGTCTTCTCCAACACCACAGTTCAAAAGCATCAATTCTTCGGCGCTCAGCTTTCTTCACAGTCCAACTCTCACATCCATACGTGACCACTGGAAAAACCATAGCCTTGACCAGACGGACCTTTGTTGGCAATGTCTCTGCTTTTTAATATGCTATCTAGGTTGGTCATAACTTTCCTTCCAAGGAGTAAGGGTCTTCTCATTTCATGGCTGCAATCACCGTCTGCAGTGATTTTGGAGCCCAGAAGAATAGTCAGCCACTGTTTCCACTGTTTTCCCATCTATTTGCCATGAAGTGATGGGACCGGATGCCATGATCTTAGTTTTCTGAATGTTGAACTTTAAGCCAACTTTTACACTCTCGTCTTTCATTTTCATCAAGAGGCTCTTTAGTTCCTCTTCACTTTCTGCCATAAGGGTGGTGTCATCTGCATATCTGAGGTTATTGATATTTCTCCCTGCAATCTTGATTCCAGCTTGTGCTTCTTCCAGCCCAGCGTTTCTCATGATGTACTCTGCATACAAGTTAAATAAGCAGGCTGACAATATACAGCCTTGAAGTATTCCTTTCCTGACTTGGAACCAGTCTGTTTTTCCATGTCCAGTTCTAACTGTTACTTCCTGACCTGCATACAGACTTCTCAGGAGGCAGGTAAGGTGCTCTGGTATTCTCATCTCTTGAAGAATTTTCCACAGTTTATTGTGATCCATAGAGTCGAAGGCTTTGGCATAGTCAATAAAGCAGAAATAGATGTTTTTCTGGAACTCTCTTGCTTTTTCGATGATCCAGTGGATTTCATCAATTTGATCTCTGGTTCTTCTGCCCTTTCTAAGCTAACAAACACATGAAAAGATGCTCAACATCACTCATTATCAGAGAAATGCAAATCAAAACCACAATGAGGTACCATTACACGCCAGTCAGGATGGCTGCTATCCAAAAGTCTACAAGCAATAAATGCTGGAGAGGGTGTGGAGAAAAGGGAACCCTCTTCCACTGTTGGTGGGAATGCAAACTAGTACAGCCGCTATGGAGAACAGTGTGGAGATTCCCTAAAAAACTGGAAATAGAATTGCCATATGACCCAGCAATCCCACTTCTGGGCATACACACCAAGGAAACCAGATCTGAAAGAGACACGTGCACCCCAATGTTCATCGTAGCACCGTTTATAATAGCCAGGACATGGAAGCAGTCTCGATGCCCATCAGCAGATGAATGGATAAGGAAGCTGTGGTACATATACACCATGGAATATTACTCAGCCATAAAAAGGAATGCATATGAGTCAGTTCTGATGAGATGGATGAAGTTAGAACCTATTATACAGAGTAAAGTGAGTCAGAAAGAGAAAGATAAATGTTGCATTCTAATGCATATATACAGGATCTGGAAAAATGGTACTGAAGACTTTATTTACAGGGCAGCAATGGAGAAACAGACATAGAGAGTAGACTTGTGGGCATGGGGAGAGGGGAGGAGAGGGTGAGATGTAGGGAGAGAGTAACATGGAAGCTTACATTACTGTATGTAAAATAGACAGCCAATGGGAATTTGCTGTCTGGCTCAGGAAACTCAAACAGGGTCTCTGTATCAGCCTAGAGGGGTGATGGGGAGGGAGATGGGGGGGAGGTTCAAAAGGGAGGGGATATCTGTATACCTGTGGCTGATTCCTGTTGAGGTTTGGCAGAAAACAACAAAATTCTGTAAAGCAATTATCCTTCAATAAAAAAATAAAAAGAATTAAAAAAACATAAAACTATAGAGTTTTCATATCCAAGAACATGGTCTGTCTTGCTTAACTCTTCAAGAATATTTTACAGTTTTCCTGTACATAGATCTTGGCCATTTTCTTACTCATTTCTTTTTTATTTTTTCTATTTTAAATTAAATATTTTCTTCTACTTTATTTTCTAACTGTTCTGTGTTATCTGTGTTGTGAAAGTTATTGACTTCAGTATGTTAATGTTCCTTATCCACTTTTTGAATTCTCTGATGATTTGTAATAGTTTTCACTTTATTCTCTTAGGCTTTTTAAGCATACCATCATATTACCTATGATAGCAATAATTTTACATATTTGTCCCCACTGCTTCTATCTGTGATTCTTTTTCTTGTCCCACAGAACTATCCAGCACCTTCTGCAAAAAACAAAAAAATTAATTAATAGCTGTGGGCTTTGCTGTCATTGTTATTTTTGTTGATGGTGAGTTCTTTGTTTCTAACTTTAATGGAAGGTCTTCTAGTGTTTAGTGTTTCTCTTCTAAGCAGTATATTTATCATATTAAGGAAATATCCAACTTTGAAAAATATTGCTAAATATGATCACAAATTCTGTCTTTTAAAAGCCTCTAAAGAAGCATATTGTGCTTCAGAAAAATAGAAAAAGTCATGCAAGCTACACATATAATTTTTTTTTCCTGGTAGCCATATTTTAAATAATAAAAATGAACAAGTGAAGTTAACCTTAATAGTAGTTTTATTTAAGTCAATATATCAAAAATACTATTGTTTTAACGTGAATTCAGCATAGTAATTAATGAAATATTGTCTACCTTTTTCCAAAACGAAGTCTTTAAAATTCGGTGCATATTTTACAGTCTCAGTACATCTTAACTAGGATGCGCCATAGTTCAGATGCTCCATTCCTGTGGTCTGGGTTGCGATCTCTGCTTCTCCATCATAACCTGTATCCATTATTCTTCCATTAGACTTTGTTCTTCTTGAGAGCAGGGGTTCTACTTTGCTTCCTGTGTCCCTAACACGTAGCACAGTAGCCTAGTGGATACTCAACAAATAATTTGTTGCACAATGAAGAGGTATTATTTCCTGAGGTACAAGCCTCCAGAGGAAAGCAATATATCCTGTGTATCTTATAAATGAGAAAGAGAAAATTCTGAACTCCAATATGTAGCACAGAAGACTTGGATTGACGTCTTGGAAGTGGACAGATTATCATAAAAGGACGTAACTTGTCAGGCCCATATTGAGTGTGTAAATCAGGACACCTCAGTCCCTAGGTTGCGGTATTAGAGGACGTGGAGGCAGCGGCCGAACACACAGGTGTCTGTCCATGACTTGCTGGAGATCTGCCGTGTGCTCGGCTGCTCTGTCGTGTCTGACTCTTCGCAACCCCCTAGACGGTAGCCCACCAGGCTCCTCTGTCCGTGGGGTTTTCCAAGCAAGGATACTGGTGTAGGCTGTGATTTCCTTCCTGACCAAAGAATTGAACTCAGGTCTCTTGAGTCTCTTGCCCCAGCAGGTGGATTCTTTACCACTGAGCCAACTGAGAAGACCTCTGTTGGGGAAGGAAGATAGAAATCCAGGGAGTAGATAATGAGATCTATAGCTTTCTGCTTCAACGCCCTGGGCCACTTTATGTTTACATGTTTTTTGTTGTTGTTGTTATCCTGGTTGGGGTAATGGTGTGAAAAAAATATCATCTACCAATCACCATGCTGAAGTTTCAGAGCATCTTGCTCCACTGAAGTGATCATTTCTCAATGGAGATCCCTGTCTATGGAAACTTAGAAATGATGTTCCTAAGGTATTTCAATTCTAAAATTCTCTCTCCATCTCTGAACTTATATTTTTATATTTCTCACTTTCTAAGACATAGTTCATAGCTCCCGACCCATCCTATCACCTCCCTAATGGAAGGAAGACACATTAGCTTTCAAACACTGACAGCTAGCGTGACCCTTGTGATACATATCTTTGGAAAATTACTGAATAATAACAGCAGTGACGATAGTAATGGATACCGTGGACCACGTACTTACTAGGTGTCAGGCACAGAGCTGAGTACTTTATCCACATCATGTCATTTAAATGTCACAAGTTTAACAAATAAGTAATGGACCTAAAGAGAGATGGGATTTGCAGGTGGCTCAGTGGTGAAGAATCTCCCTGCAGTGCAAGAGACCCAGGTTTAATCCCTGGGTTGGGAAGATCCCCTGGATTAGGAAATGCCACCCACTCCAGGATTCTTGCCTGGGAAATCCCATGGACAGTGGAGCCTGGCAGGCTACAGTTTATGGGGCCGCAAAGAGTCAGACATGACTTAGCAACTAAACAGCAATAACTGAGGAGATATAGCTCACAATTAACTAAGCTGGGACTTGTTCCTACTATATCTAACTTCAAAATCCACACATTCGTACATAATATGTTCTGCTTGCAAGGTATCAAACCATATAGATTTCTATTCCTGAAAATCTCAGTCATCCATCCTTGCTTTTGGCCAACTCCAGAACGTTTGAATTGGATTCCAGTTCACTCCTCTTCAGGGAGAACTTCATCCCTATCACTCTGGCCTTTGAATTAGACCAGAGAGAAATGCTTCAGCGTGCCTACTACTTTCTTTCCCATGAGAAGATGGGCAAAATGATTGACTCAGACCCCTTCACATATGGAGACCACAGTAACTCACAGTCCAAATGCCTTGTGTAAGTGTCAGTTATGATGTGTGCTTGACAGGGAGATCTGCTAAATATTCTGCAATAATATAAACAGGAAAAGAATTTGATAAAGAATAGATACATGTATGTGTGTAACTGAATCATTGAAACTAACACAACATTGTTAATCAACTATGCTCCAATATGAAATAAAGCTAAAAATAAATTAAAAGATTCATGTTTGATAGTAAACCAGGGAAATAAACCGCAGATGGAGTAATTTGGTCACAGTGACTGAAGTCACTTTGACAGCTGCTGTGGTGATTACATCACAAGACACTTGACTTTCAATGAAGATTGTAACTTGATAACTCCTAAAAATAAATAAAAGCATTTGTTTATGCGATAGCATCTTTAAAGACTTTAACATGTATAGGTTAGAAATATCAGCAGAACTTAAATTAGTGGCCCAATCATCCCTCTGTACCCATAGATTCCACTTCTGTGGATTCAACCAACTAAAGAGCAAAAAAAAGTTTTTTTTCTTTTAATTCCAGAAAGTTCCAAAGGCGAAATTTGAACATGCCACCCTCTGTCCACTATTTACATAGCATTAACACTGTTGTTGGGATTTCCCTGATAGCTCAGATGGTAAAGAGTCCACCTGCAATGCAGGAGACCCCGGTTCAATTCCTGGGTCGGGAAGATCTGCCGGAGAAGGGATAGGCTACCCACTCCAGTATTCTTGGGCCTCCTGGTGGCTCAGCTGGTAAAGAATCTGCCTGCAATGCAGGAGACCTGGGTTGGAAGATCCCCTGGAGAAGGAAATGGCTTACCCACTCCAGTATTCTGGCCTAGAGAATTCCATGGACTGTATAATCCATGGGGTCACAAAGAGTCAGGCATGACTGAGTGACTTTCACTTCACTTCAACACTGTCCTTATAACTATTTGCATAGCATTTACAGTGTATTAGGAGCACTAGTGGTGAAGAACTGCCTCCCAAAGCAGACTTAGGAAACTCAGGTTCCATCCCTGGATCAGGAAGATCCTCTGGAGGAGGGCATGGCAACCCACTCTAGTATTCTTGCCTAGAGAATCCCATGGAAAGAGGAGCCTGGAGGGCTACAGTCTGTGGGCTCCGAAAGAGTTGGACACAACTGAGTGACTAATTCTTTCACTTTTTCAGGTATTATAAGTAATGGAGGGATGATTTAAAGTACCCAGGAGGATCTGGGTACTTTATACGCTGATAATGAAGGACAGGAAAGCATGGCATGCTGCAGTTCATGGGGCTGCAAAGAGTCAGATATGACTTAGTGACTGAATAACAGCTATGCTGGATGGAACTTGAGTGTCCACAGGGGATGAGAATGGGGGTGTCCAGGAGCGAATCCCCTGTGAATACTGAGGGGCCGCTGTACTCCGCTGTGATCTCACATTAGAATCCCAGGTTACATACTCAGAGGCCAGTTTCATCAGAATCCCTGGGGGTGAGATCTAGGCTTTAGTGTTTATTATAGTTCCCCTGAATGGATGCATGTGTGTGCTCAGTCACTTCAATGGTATCCAATTCTTTGCAACCCTATTGACTGCAGCCCACCAGGTTCCTCTGTCCATGGGAATCTCCAGGCAAGAATACTGGAGTGGGTTGCCATGCCCTCCTCCAGGGTAACTTTCTAACCCAAGGATCGAACCCGCATCTCCTGCATCTCCCCCATTGCGGGTAGATTCTTTACCCAAGGAGCCACCTGGGAAACTCTATAGTCCCCTTGAATGATGCCAATGTTCAGCCAAGAAGATTGTCAAAATATGTTTCTCATACCTTATCTTCCCAAATGTACACTTCTTCTGCTTTATTGTCAATGTCTAAATTATTTGTGTTGCAGAAAGAAAATGTAGTCTGTTTAATATCAATATAATTTATTTATGACCATATATGTTTTAAATATATGAGTTTCCTGGAGGCCCAGGCTTGATCCCTGGGTTGAGAAAATCCCCTGGAGAAGGAAATGGCAACCCACTCCAGTATTCTTGCCTTGAGAATCCCATGAACAGAGGAGCCTGGCAGGCTAGAGTCCATGGAGTTGCAGAGTCGGACACAACTGAGTGACTAACACTTTCACTTTCATGTCACAAATGCATATGTGTAGATAGATAGATAAGGAAATGGCAACTCACTCTAGTATTCTTGCCTGGAGAATCCCCATGGACAGAGGAGTCTGGTTGACTCCACTCCATGGGGTCGCAAAGAGTCGGACACGACTGAAGTGACTTAGCATGCATGCATGCATTGGAGAAGGAAATGGCAACCCACTCCAGTGTTCTTGGCAGGAGAACCCCAGGGACAGAGGAACCTGGTGGGTTGCCATCTATGGGGTCGCACAGAGTCGGATACGACTGAAGCGACTTAGCAGCAGCAGCAGCAGCAGCAGCATATAGATAGATATGTATACTTAGTATATTTTAAAAAAAAACTATGTTACCAATTTGGGGGCATAGTGTATTTATACATAGCTATCTGCACACACATATGAGGAACCTTGGGATTTTGGTAATTATTTTTGTCTCTTTAATCTTTTAATTTCTGATAAAGATGTTTTAAAACCTCTCCCTAATGATAGTGTTTGCCAATTTTGCAAAAATGTGACATCAGTTTTACTCTTATATTTTGAGTATCTATAGATAGCATCAGCATTCTTTAAATTGTTTGCTTAGTAATTTTTAATTTTACTATTAAGTAATATATTTTGGGGGGCTTCCCTGGTGCTTCAGTGGTAAAGAATCCACCTGACAATGCAGGAGAGGCAGGTTCAACCCCTGGGTTGGGAAGGTTCCCTGGAGAAGGAAATGGCAACCCACTTCAGTGTTCTTGCCTTGGAAAGCCCGTGGACAGAGAAGCCTGGTGGACTATAGCCCATGAGGTCGCAAAGAGTTGGACTTAATTTAATGACTAAACAACAAAACAACAACAACATATTTCCTTATCTATAGCAATGCTTTTGTGCTTTGGATTCTATTTTGCTGGTATGTTGTCTCATTATATTTCATTGCATTAGTATTTGTATAGTATATAATTTATTTTACCTTTTAAACATGTGTGATTTTTGTTTCAAATGACTCTCTTTTATGGAACAATATAACTTTATTTTTAAAAGTCCATTCTGATAATACACCTTATAATGGCAAATTTTATTCATATATACTAATAGTGATTACAGGTATATTTAGACTTATTTCTACCTTCTTTTTTACTTTTCCTTTTTTTGATTCTGTTAAGCTTGATACATTTTCCATATTTATTAGTTCCTTCTGATGTTTCAGGAATTTTTTTATATATACATAGATACAGTCCACCCTCCATATCCTGGGGTTCTATGTCTGCAAATGCACTCAACCATGAACTACTTGGTAAAATAAATTCGAGAAAGTTCCAAAAAGCAAAACTTGAAATTGCTACTTGCTGACAACTGTTTATATAACATTTACGTTATATTTACAACTACTCACATAGCATTTACTTTGTATTAGGTACAATCTAGAAATGATATAAAGTATACAGGAGGATGTGCATAGGTTAAATGCAAATGCTATACCACTCTATATGAGAGACTTGAACATCTGTGGGTTTTGGATTTCACAGGAGTCCTGGAACAAGTCCCACACAGATACCAAGGGACGACTGCAATCATAAATTTTTACCCTTGACTGAGAGATTTCAAAAAGTTTTGTGTTTTCCTGAACATAACAAATATCTTAGAACATATTAGTTACAGCTGAACTTCAACCTATCATGGTAATTATTTTTCAGAGTTTGAATTGTATTTTTTAAACAAATAATTATTAATTTTACATTGAAAGTTCATTAAATGTACTGGTATTTTTTTTTATTCTGTGCTCATAGAAAGTTTTTCATTGTTTTGTTTTTCTAGCTTTTAACATTGTTTCTTATATCCCACATTTTTATTTCAGGTTAGTATTTCCTTATCAATAAAAGACATTGTGTATTTTTTCTTCTTGAAAGAACCTTAGACTCTTAACCTCTCAATCTTTTGCATTCTAAAAATTGCTTTATCGTGCCTTCAGACTTGACTAAAAGTTTAGCTGTATATAAAACCCTGTGTTATAATACATATTTTCCTTTAATACAGTTATATATTACCTTTTGACTTTTGGGCATCATTATTGTCAAAATAGGGGGTAAAATCTTGTCAGTCTAAATTCTATGACTTTGTAGCCATTTTGACTTTTATTTCTTGTAGTTTTTAAGACTGTATTTTTGTCTTCACTCTTCTACCATTTCATTCAATGAGCAGGTGTTTACTTGGTATGGTTTATTCTCCTCTGTGAATCTTCAATCTGTGAACTTGTATTTCTTCAGCTCCTTAAAACTCAGTAGTTACCTCTTCAAATATTTCTCTTCCCTTTTCCTTCATTACGTCTTCTGGAACTTTAACAGGGTCTAAACTGGAGCTTCTCAAGATACCCTTGATAGCTCTCTTCTTTTCTTTTTAGTTGCTTCTCTGTTGAAGGATTCTGGGTGAGATTCTTTTCTACTCCTCTCCAAATCATTATTTTTATTTGTTAACTAATCTTTATTCCATTCTCCATATTTTTTGTTTAAATGTATCCTTTTTCAAAATTTCTAGCTGGTTCTTTATGTCCACATTCTTCAGTTTCATTTTTTTTTTGCTTGTTTTCTAATTTCTGGTGTGATTCAAGTTTTATTGTTTTTCCTGTGATCAACCTACACATTCCTATTATGAATCTTTGTCAAACATTTTGCAGAATTGATTCGACTCATGGTGCATTCATGTTGTGATGATTGGTTTTGTTGGCTTATTTTCTTAGTATTAACTTTTCCTCATACGGGAAAATGTGGGGAAGGTAGGTGTGTGGGTGTGTATGTGTGCACATGTGTGTGTGTCTGTGTATGTGTTTTGGGTGTGTGCAAGGTTGTGGATATGTGTGCATGACTGTGTATGTGTGTGAGGTGTGTGGGTGTGGGTGGGTAACTAGGTGTGGGTATTTGTGTTGGGTGTGTGGGAGGTGGGTGTGTGAGTGTGGGTGGTTGGGTGGGTGAGTGTGTGTGTGTGTGCATTTTGATGCTTTTCTCCCTATTCTTCTTCTCACCCCTTCTTGTATTACCCACTTATTCAGATATAAATATTTGAGTGGTTAGTATGTAGCAGTCCCTATATAGCCCTGGGGGATATCTAGGCTACAAACACACAAAAATCCCTCCCTGCATGGAGCCTGCGTTCCATTGGGAGGAAATAGACAGTAGACATACCCCTGTATAAATCATATACCATGTTAATGATCTTGTAATTGACTGCACCTGTTCCTCCAGGACTCCCAGTCCAGAGTGTTGCTCAGAGGCTCCTGATTGACTCTGATATACAGCAGTAATATTTAAAGTGAAGCCCATGATTGGTGCTGAACCACAAGCTATCTGTAACCCATCCATGATGAGACAAGTATAAAAATTTAGAGAAAGGCTCTGGGAACTTTTGCATTCATTTGACAAAGCAATTTTATTTCTGTCAAATCTAACACAACAAAATTTGATCTTGTATTTTGTATGTCTACATTTTATTTCATTTTTCAATTTTCTTTAATTGTATTTTACTTGAGAAAAACCACCTCTGTATTGAAATCAGGGGAAAAAGCAACTACTGTTCTTTCCACACAGAGTCTGGGAAGCATCAGTATAGAAGTTCTTCAGTGTGGAAATTAGCTGGTGGGGACTTAGCCTCTTGATTGAAAAGCTATGGGCTGTATCTGGGTCCTCCTTCCTCCCTAGTGATCTGCAGCATCGTGGAAATCGCAGCTCACAGGGGCAGCTGGAAGCCCGTGTTTGTCCCCTTCCCTTTGTGGGGCACGCATCTTTGCCCCAACTGTAAGCAGTCAGTTCTCCATGGAGCATTTTAGTCCCAATTATCTGGTGTCTCAAAATATATCTAACCCTACCACTGGGCATAGAAACAGTTTCTTTCCACTTTGAGGCTTCTGCTTGGTTCAAAATGACCCCTGAAAGAAACAGGAAAAGGAGTCCCCCACTGACTGCCAGAATTCCTAATTTCAAATGTTGGCTTGGCCGCTGGATTAATGGTGACCTTAACAATTAACTCGCCTCTTTCACAACATAGCCTTTGTACGTTTTACAATAAATCTTTGAGACAAGTAGGAGAGGTTTATTTTTGTAAAGAAGGAAAATATATTCAGAAAAGTGACTTGGCCCAAGGCAACTCACTCAGACAAACCTAGGTCTGTCCCAAAATTCATATGTGTTATCTTTTTGTTTGTTTGATTGATTGATTTTTTGCTGCATCTCACAGCTTGTGGGATCTTAGTTCCCCGACCAGAGTTGGAACCCTTGGCAGTGGAAGCCAGTGAAAGGGCAGGGCCCTAACATCTGAATCACCAAGGAGTCCCCATGTATGCCGTCTTACCAAATACATACTTAAATTGGATGGAGAGTTCTCCTTGGGAATATCAAAGGCAGTAAAACTCAAACACTGCTGTAAAATACTGGCTTTCTTTTCAAAGCAGGGATTTGGAATCATAGAGCTCTCTCTGCACCCTGCCTATGGCTGCTGTAGCTTTGCATACAGATCTTGGGTCTGACAGCTAACAGACTACTAAACTCTTGCCCATTGTCAGAGCTTAGAAGCTGTGACTGACAGGCCCCAGACAAGGGAGGGGAGAGCACGTGGCCTTGACCATGACGGTGTGTGTTTACCCAGATGCGGCTTGGGAGCTGCTGGGGAAAGGATTCGATTTACCTGGAGGCTTATCTATACAATCACAATTTGATCCTTGTTTCTCTTCTCTCCTACACCACCCTTTGTCTTTTGCAAATTCTGATGCCAACATCTAACTCCATTGTCTCTTGAATACAGGTCAAATTACATTTCAGGAAGATGGCAGTAACAAAGCAGAATTCTGCAGAACAAACTGAGGTCTGTACTTAGGTATCTGACTCCTAGGAACAATGCTTTCTTTATCTAGTTACAACCGAATTTGAGCTCTCATTTACACTTTTCTAGAACACTATCCACACAATATTCATTCTCAAAGCATTATTTCCATATGTGTGCATCTATCATGGAAGATCAGAATGCACATCCAACGGTTATTTTGTTTGATGTTTATGATAGTAGTTGATTGTTAAAATATCGAAATTACTCCTGTTTCACAGATTAGGTAAGTGAGGTTCAAAGAAGTAAATCAACCAAGACTCCACAACTTTTAAACCCTTGCAGGTGCTGCGGATTTGGATTCTAAATATACTTTCTCCTGTGTAGTATTTTTTTTAATAATTTAATTTATTTCTTTATGACTCTGCTGGGCCTTTGTTGCTGCACGGGCTTTTCCTTAGTTGCAGCGAGTGGAGGCTTCTCTCTAGTTGCAGCGTGCAGGCTTCCCCTTGAGGCGGCTCCTCTTTGCGGAGCAGCGGCTCTAAGGCGCGCGGGCTCAGTAGCTGTGGCCCCCAGGCTCTAGCACAGGCTCAATGGCTGTGGTGCACAGGCTTAGCTGCTGCTGTGGTGCACAGGCTTAGCTGCTGTGGAATCCTCCCGGACCAGGGATTGAACGCGTATCTCCTGCATTGGCAGACAACAGACTCTTTACCACTGTGCCAGCAGGGAACCCCATATTCTATTTTAAAAGATAGCTCTGTGAGGACTGTTTTTCCAGGAAACTACGAACAGGAGCTAAGGGATTTGTATATTTTATATGCTACCAACAAGTAGCAAATGCCAAGTGAGTGAGTTGCTAAGTATTTACTAGGATGAATAATCTCTTTAATATCTTTTATTTCCTTTCCACCTCAACTATCCCAATCACCAAAAAAAAAAAAAAAAAAAATTGGGAATGAAAATATTCACATTATGAGGGAAAGGGAATGGGGATGGTATCTTTTCTCCCATTTTGGTTTGAAATGTTGGGATTTCAGTGTAGACAGGAGAATCGTCTCTTTTCAACCTCCAGGTCTAGGAATACAATGTTTTAACTAGGCCAGTGAGGACAGAATAATGAACACAAATAGTTATAGAGTTGGACAAAAGTAGTTCTACCTATTATTCTACCTTAAAACAGGCTGCTCTGTTCTAAGCTTTCTCATTTATGTAAATATATTGGTCATTATGATGTATATGCAAGGCTGTGCAGATTGGGCGAAACATGTCCAAGCAAAGTTCTTTATACAAATATGAGGTCTCATTTTGTCCATTTTGTACTTTTCCAAACAGCTTAAATTTTATTCTAAGGATGGGTTAACTTGTGGAGATCCTGAACTATGGACACATGTGGCCATAGCAATTGCAATTAAAGATAGTATGACCTTGGGGAATTCGTGTAACCTTTTTATTGTCCCTGTGTTCCTCATAGAACAACCAAACAAAATCATCCTTATCCTCACCTTTAGATGAACAAGGTTGTATACAATTAGGAAGATATAATCACACATTTATGGTATTGCATGTGTGCATGTGTGTGTACACTTTTCTTTTGCAAATGCAATGTAAATTCCTTGAAGTCAAGAAGCATATCTCCTCTGGTCTGTAACTTTTAACAGCATTGGAGAATGGAAATACAATTACTGACTATCCGAGCAGGGAGAGACTTTAGTCTCATTTAATCTAACTCTCCTCATTCTATAGGGAAAGGATGAGGAACCCAGCATACAGATAATAGACGATTTGCCTACCATGACCCAGCAGAAGTTGGAATTAAACCAGATGTTTTGATTTCAACTCCGTGTTATTT
Source organism: Cervus canadensis (assembly GCF_019320065.1). Classification (NCBI taxonomy): domain Eukaryota; kingdom Metazoa; phylum Chordata; class Mammalia; order Artiodactyla; family Cervidae; genus Cervus; species Cervus canadensis. The sequence continues at coordinate 38,668,312 of NC_057415.1, read as the reverse complement.
CCATTATACCTAACAGCAGACATTTCATATGTAATTTTTGAATGAAGAGAAGTAACGAAAAGACACTTATTATAGCATTGCACATAGTAAAAAGCAAGCCCAGTGTTCGAAGAAATTTTAATAAATGTTGTGCTTCGAGAATTTTTTTTTTATGCTAGGAATGTCCAAAGATAGAAGTTTAGTTCAGTTCATTTCAGTCTCTCAACTGGATCTGACTCTGCAACCCCATGGATTGCAGCATGCCAGGCTTCCCTCTCCATCACCAACTCCTAGAGCTTCTTCAAGCTCGTGTACATTGAGTCAGCGATGCCATTCAACCATCTCGTCCTCTGTCATCCCCTTCTCCTCCTGCCCTCAATCTTTCCCAGCATCAGGGTCTTTTCCAATGAGTAGGTTCTTCACATCAGGTGGCCAAAGTATTGGAGTTTCAGCTTCAACATCAGTCCTTCCAATGAATATTCAGAACTGATTTCCTTGAATTGACTGATTTGATCTCCTTGAGAGTCCAAGAGACTCTCAAGAGTCTTATCCAACACCACAGTTCAAAAGCATCAATTATTCAGTGCTCAGCTTTCTTTATGGTCTAACTCTCACATCCACATATGACTACTGGGAAAACCTTAGTTTTGACTATATGGACATTTGTCACAACAGTAATGTCTCTGCTTTTTAATATGCTGTCTAGGTTGGGCGTAGCTTTTCTTCCAAGGAGTGTCTTTCAATTTCATGGCTGGAGTCACAATCTGCAGTGACTTTGGAGCCCAAGAAAATAAAGTCTCACTGTTTCCATTGTTTCCCCAACCATAGGCCATGAAGTGCTGGGACTGGATGCCATGATCTTTGCTTTTTGAATGTTGAGTTTTAAGCCACCTTTTTCACTCTCCTCTTTCACTTTCATCAAGAGACTCTTTAGTTCCTGTTTGCTCTCTGCCATAAGCATGGTGTTATCTGCATATCTGAAGTTATTGATATTTCTCCCTGTAATCTTGATTCCAGCTTGTATTGCATTCACACCAGCATTTTGCATGATGTACTCTGTATATAAGTTAAATAAGTAGGTGATGATATAGATCCTTGACACATTCCTTTCCATATTTTGAACCACTCCCTTTTTCCATGTCCAGTTCTAATTGTTTCTTCTTCACCTGCATACAGATTTCTCAGGAGGCAAGTCAGGTGATCTGGTATTCCCATCTCTTGAAGAATTTTCCACAGTTTGTTGTGATCCACACAGTCAAAGGCTTTAGCATAGTCAGTGAAGCAGAAGTAGATGTTTTTCTGGAATTCTCTTTTCTGGAAGTTCTTGGTTCATGTACTGTTGAAACCTAACATGGAGAATTTTGAGCATTACTTTGCAAGCAAGTGAGATGAGTGCAATTGTGTGTTAGTTTGAACATTCTTTGGCATTGCTTTTCTTTAGGATTAGAATGAAAACTGACCTTTTCCAGTCCTGTGGCCACTACTGAGTTTTCCAAATTTGGTGGCATATTGAGTGCAGCACTTTCACAGCATCATCTTTTAGGATTTGAAGTAGCTCAACTGGAATTCCATCACTTCCACTAGCTTTGTTCGTAGTGATGCTTCCTAAGGTGACTTGACTTTGCACTCCAGGATGTCTGGCTCTAGGTGAGTGATCACACCATTGTGATTATCTTGGTCATGAAGATCTTTTTTTGTATATTTCTTCTGTGTATTCTTAACACCTCTTCTTAATATCTTCTGCTTCTTTTAGGTCCATACCATTTCTGTCCTTTATTGTGCCCATCTTTGCATGAAATGTTTCCTTGGTATCTCTAATTTTCTTCAAGTGATCTCTACTCTTTCCCATTCTATTGTTTTCCTCTATTTCTTTGCATTGATCTCTTAGGAAGGCTTCCTTATTCTCCTTGACATTCTATGGAACTCTGCATTCAGATGGATATATCTTTCCTTATCTCCTTTATCTTTCGCTTCTCTTCTTTTCTCAGCTATTTGTAAGTCCTCTTCAGACAACCATTTTGCCTTTTTGTGTTTCTTTTTCTTGGGGATAGTTTTGATCACTACTTCCTGTACAATGTTACAAACCTCCATTTATAGTTCTTCAGGCACTCTATGTATCAGGTCTAATCCTTTTAATCTATTTGTCACTTCCACTGTATAATCATAAGGGATTTAATTTAGGTCATACCTGAATGGTCTAGTGGTTTTCCCTACTTTCTTCAATTTCAGTCTGAATTTTGCAATAAGGACTTCATGATCGGAGCCACAGTCAGCTCCTGGTCTTGTTTTGCTGACTGAATAAAGTTTCTCCATCTTTGGCTGCAAAGAATATAATCAGTCTGATTTCTGTATTGACCATCTGGTGATCTTCATGTTTGGAGTCATCTCTTGTGTTTTTGGAAGAGGGTGTTTGCTATGACCCATGCGTTCTCTTGGCAAAACTCTGTTAGCCTTTGCCCTGCTTCATTCTGCACTCCAAGGCCAAGCTTGCCTGTTACTCCAGGTGTCTCTTAATTTCTTATTTTTGCATTCCAGTCCCCTATGATTAAAAGGACCTGAATTTTAGGTGTTAGTTCTAGAATGTCTTGTAGGTCTTCATAGAAGTTTGGTTTTCTCCAAAGTTCTTTGAAAGATTTTTTTAAAGGACAACTACTATTAGAATATAATAGATGGACAATAAACATGAACAGATAAGTGAACAAGGAATAGAGAATGGTGTCTTAGGATTTCAAACTCAAATCTTACCTAACTATCTTGTTTAGCCTTTTATAACCTAGGTAACCTTAGACAAGACTTTTCTATCTTTGCAGCATGGTTCCTCTTCCAGAGTTGGACATATGATGCCTTGTTCAACCTACCCCAAGAGAGAGGTAGCCAAAACTGTCAAATTTTTTGGAACCACAGAACCTGGGTTGATTCATGAATGACTCATTTTAAGTAACAACCATTCTTCTTTCATTTGGGGAACAGTACTTTCCTTTTTTTTTTCTTTATGGGAACTACATTCTCCCCTCACTCCATCCATATGATTCCCATTGGAGCTACGAAGTTCTGATATAAGCCTGACCCTCCAGCTAGAATTAACAGGTTGAAAGGTACACACTTCACTCAAGCTTAACCAGAATTCTCTCCACTGAGATTTTAACTCTGGAACTGAGTCAGCTGTGAGTTACTGTGACTAAAAAGCTGTTCAGATCTCTCATCTCTCTCCCATATTTCCTTTGTTCACTAACTGCCAAGCACAACCTTCAAACATCCCACATTGTGCCAAGCTCCTCTGTCCATGGAATTATCCAGGCAAGAATACTGGAGTGGATAGCCGTTCCCTTCTCCAGGGAATCTTCCCAACCCAGGGATGGAAGCCAGGTCTCCTGCATTGCAGGCGGATTCTTTACCAGCTGAGCCGCCAGGGAGGCCCCGTTGTGTTCCTGCCGTTGGCTTTTCCATTTATTTCTTCTTCCAACATTGTCCTGCCCTCAGATATTTGCAGAACTGACATCTACTTGTCATTCATGTGTCAACTCCAAGGTCACCGCTTCAAAGACCTGCTGTAATCACTTCACTAAAGTAGGACCACGTGTCTTTCTACATCACATTGCACTGTTTCATCTTCTTCATACCTCATGTCAGTAGCTGAAACTATCTTATTTGCTTATAAATTTATTGTCTGACTTCCCTATAAAAACATTGCCTTGAGGGCAATTTTGTTTTATTCACCCCAGCCCCAGCCCTCAGAACAATGCCAAATACATTCCCATTCATTTATAAGTTGGTAGGAAGCCTCTATGCATATAATGATCTTTAAGGTAAGTAGCACTGTCCTCCTCTTATAGTGGAAAAAACTGAAACCCCAAGGACACAGTCATTTGTTCAAGACTCCTCAGGATGGTTCCTCTAGGATCCATCTAGGGAAAGCTTATTGATTTTATATTAACAGGAGGGCATTTCTGGTTTTTTTTTGGGGGGGGGGGAGGCAGGATGGATAGTTGGGTAAAGATGTGAATGATCTGAGCAGGTATCACATGCCAGCCAATGCGTTTAGAACCACTAGACATCACAGAGAAACTCTCTGACACAACCGCCCTGTGCTTTTCTCCTGGTGTCCAGTCTTACTTTTGGAGAGGTTTCTGCTTTTAAATCAGGGCCTGAAATATTCTAGAAAGCCCTAGGCAGCACTATGCTGCAGCTGCCGGCCTTCTAGCACTGATACTGCTTTCTCATCAGCAGGCCCAGATGAGCATTAGCAATAATGGGGGAGAGAGTAGAAGCCCCCTTCTGCTTTCTGCTTTTCTGCCAGACACCTGTGGGCTTTGTTTCACCAGCGAAATATATTTTTTAAAATGTCCATGAAAGAGGCCAATAGTTGGCAGAGCAACTGTGACCCCTACACATGCTTCTCCCTGTGGGGATTGAAAATAAGATTCTGTTTGTTTGATTTTCCACAAGGTCAGGCCTCGCCGAGATTGGCAGAGGTAATCATTTCCACCTTTGCTCTGCTGCCAAGTCTAGAACGAAGCTGATTTCTGGCCCGTTTTTCACACTGAATGAACCTCACTCGAGACAGGTAGAAGAAGAAATCCAAGGTCACACAGGGGGTCAGATACTATTAACAGTCTGAAATATCTGACAATGTTTGATGCTTTGCATTATTAACTCATTTAATATGGACAGCAGTCCTCCAAAGGAGAGAGTGTTACCTAAAAGGAAGTTGAAACTAAGAGAGTTTAGATGACCTAAGATTATACAGCTAGGAAATCACATAGAATTCGGGCTTATAAATACGAGACTATTTCTGTGCCCCAACCTGGGTCAAACCATCCAACCACTGCTTCTGGAGAAGGGGTCCTCCTTGTGATCGTCCCATCTTTATTTACCATCACAGGAGAACATTCTCATTTCACACACCTTTATGAGTGTCATCGCCCAAAACTGGGCTCTACAAAAACCCCAGCATTTCCATGGCAACTGCCACTTCTGTCCTCGATCCTCATTGCCCATTTCATACTATTCATCTCAAAGCAGTTTTACCAACAGGTTGGAATTCCTGGTTACAACAGGGAAGTAGGAGTGGTAAAACACATCTCAGTCCAGAATGCTCAGCTCTTCCCACAGAGCTTAGAAACCACCGTCAAGAGCCTTCTGGCTTAGGGGAAATGGCTAGCAAATGAATGATTCTCCAACCATCTTCTCCTCCTGGGTAAACAGAATTCTCCCACCTGTGTACCTTTGGACCACAGGTATGTAGCTTAGCCTCCCAAACTTCAGTTTCTACTATAATGGTAGAACAATATTAATAATAGCCATACCTATATCATAAGGCTAGCGAATAGTTTAAATACTTCAATGCATGTGAAGTATCTAGGGCAGTGCCTAGTAGTTAGTAAGCACTCAACAAATTATAGTTCTCTGCAGTTCATTTTTTTTTCTTTCTCAATTACTGTTTCCATGAGTCTGGGACAAACAAACCCTATGGAGGTTGACACCTATTTGAGTCTTCTTCTTCCCCTTGAAGGATGACTTAGCATTCGTTTTAATTTTCCTAGATAAACCCGTGCAACTTGTCAGATTGCCTATAGTCTTCTGGAGTATCCTGTGCCTCTTGCTACCCTTCTAGAAATGGCGTGGGATAATGTGGCTCACCTATTTTCCATTGCCCACAAGAACAGCTCTCTCCCAGGCAGAGCTTCTGGGCTTCAGCAGAAGATCATCCCCCACGACTCATGCTAGCAGAATTCTCCAGACTCCCTAACCCTTAGGAAATCCCTATATACAAACACATACATTCTTGGAGCTCCTTGTGGAGTAGAATCCAGCATAAGCACTTCTGTGTTTTGGCATCTGACTCAAGTCTGAGACAAACAGAGTGCCCAGGATGTATTGACCAAGAGAATTTCTGTGTAAATCCCTACACTATCAGAACCCCTTATAATGACAAACGGCAGTATCAATTCAATGAGCATTATAGCTAGACCCGGGGCTTCCCTGGTAGCTCACCGGTAAAGAATCCTCCTGCCAATGCAGGAGACGCCCGTTTAATCCCTGGGTCGGGAAGATCCCCTGGAGAAGGAAATGGCAACCCACTCCAGTATCCTTTACTGAAAAATCCCATGGACAGAGGAGCCTGGTGGGCTACAGTTCATGGGGCCTCAAAGAGTTGGACACAACCAGAGATTAAACAACAATGACAATAACTAGATCTGTGCTAAGCACTTTAGATACATAATCTTAAAAGATTCACAGAACAAACCTATTAAAATATACAATCATTCAGTTCACTTCAGTAACTCAGTTGTGTCCGACTCTTTGTGACCCCATGGACTGCAGTATGCCAGGCTTCCCCGTCCATCACAACTCCCGGAGTTTACTCAAACTCATGTCCATTGAGTCAGTGATGCCATCCAACCATCTCATCCTCTGTCATCCCCTTCTCCTTCAATCTTTCAATCTTTCAATTTCAAGCCTTCAATCTTTCCCAGCACCAGGGTCTATCAAATGAGTCAGTTCTTCATATCAGGTGGCCGAAATATTGGAGTTTCACCTTCAGCCTCAGTCTTTCCAATGAATACTCAGGACTGATTTCCTCTAAGGTTGACTGGTTTGATCTCCTTGCAGTCCAAAGGACTCTCAAGAGTCTTCTTCAACACCACAATTCAAAAGCATCAGTTCTTCGGTGCTCACCTTTCTTTATAATCAAACTCTCACATCCACACACGACTACTAGAAAAACCATGGCTTTGACTAGACAAGACCTTTGTTGGCAAAGTAATGTCTCTGCTTTTTAATATGCTGTCTAGGTTGGTCATAACTTTTCTTCCAAGGAGCAAGCAGCTTTTAATTTCATGACTACAGTCACCATCTGCAGTAATTTTGAAGCCCAAAATAATAAAGTCTGTCACTGTTTCCATTGTTTCCCCATCTATTTGCCGTGAAGTGATGGGACCAGATGCCATGATCTTAGTTTTCTGAATTTTGAGTGTTGAGCCAACTTTTTCACTCTCCTCTTTCACTTTCATCAGGAGGCTTTTAGTTCTTCACTTTCTGCCATAAGGGTAGTGTCATCTGCATATGTGAGGTTATTGATATTTCTCCCAGCAATCTTGATTCCAGCTTGTGCTTCCTCCAGCCCAGCATTTCTCTTGATGTACTCTGCATATAAGTTAAATAAGCAGGGTGACAATATACAGCCTTGATGTATTCCTTTCCTGATTTGGAACCAGTGGTCCACTGGAGAAGGGAATGTTAAACCACTTCAGTATTCTTGCCTTGAGAACCCCATGAACAGTGTGAAAACACTATCATTACCTCCATCTTAATATATTTGAAGACTAGAGCTGAGAGCAGAGAAGAATAACAGCCAAGATTCAGCCCAGGCTATCAGATTCAAGAGACCGTTATTTCAAAGAGACCACGGGGGTAATATCTCTTCCCTGCATTCACCAAAGGCCACAGCTCTCCCAGTATTCTGGCTACAACACGTGAGAAGCCAGCCCCCCCCCCCCACTGGTGGGGAGCTCACTACCTCACAAGGCAGCAGAGCTTTACTATTGGATCGTGCTAACTGCCAGAAAGTTCTCCCTCATATTGAGCTCAGTCATTTCTTAGAGTTTTTTCCCCCCATCAGTTCTGGCTCTGCCCTCCAGAGGAACACAGAAACCAGGTTTCATGTCTTTCCCATGCGTTAGCCCTTGTGCTATTGTTAAATCAGTGCCTTGCTTACTCCAACTCAGAAAGATGGATCTAAGCCAGGGAGACTGTTTATGTGCTCAGCATGTCCGACTCTTGCACCTCTATGAGCTGTAGCCTGCAGGCTCCTCTGTCCATGGGATTTCCCAGGCAAGAATACGGGAGTGGGTTGCCATTTCCTTCTCCAGGGGATCTTTCTGACCCAGGGATCAAACACACGTCTCTTGCATCTCCTGTGTCTCCTACATTGGCAGGCGGATTCTTTACTTCAAAACAGGGAAGCATGTTAAAAGCTAGTCAGTTCTTTCTTTTTTTTTTCCCCAAATATCTATGGTAAGGATACCAGCTAACATTTATAAAGCACCTAATATTTCTATCAAAACACTTTTCCCCCCTCTCTTCCTGGGTGTGTGTCTCTAAGTTTCCAAACCAAGAAAATTTCCCCTGGGCTGTTAGAACGGCCGTCATCAGATTTGTGTACCACACCATCTGTGGATGACTACCTAGCAAACCCTGCGTCTATAGTCCGTGTGGGTCAGTGACAGGCTGGGGATGATTTAGTGGATTGTGACTGTGTTGCTTTGATTTCTTTCCTGCTAAACTTGTACCATGCCTGCATGAATGCAAGGTGAAGTTTTTAGTGTTAAGAGTGGATTTTGATATACTGGGAAGAGAGAGGGCTTGGAAAAATCAGAAGAATTTTCTAATTTAAAGCCCATTCCTGGAGATTGGCCCCAGACTCCCCTTTAGCTCTCAGATTGACAATAGTGTTGAGTGGGGATAAAAACAGAATAAATAATGGGTGTGAGTCAGGTAAAATAGCACCACGCGTGTATTGGAGACCTGGCCATCAGTGTCCATAGCATATACTCTTGGTGTTCCACCCATATCTCCTTGATCCCCATCAGAGGCAGCCTGGAGGTTCAGTGGACAGTCTCTGTATACACCGTCACTTCCTGCCTCTAGCACCTGCTTATGTGTGCTGAGTCACGCCCCACTCTTTGTGACCCCAAGGACTATAGCCCGCCAGTCTCCTTTGTCTACAGAAAAAAGTACATTGCCCATCACCTTTTCCTCTTCAGGGGAATCTCCCCGATTTAGGGATCGAACCCACGAGACTCCTGCATGGCAGGCAGATTCCTGCCTGAGCCACCAAGGAAGGGGTGAGGAAAAACCTCAGCTTTCTGGCTTTCCAGAGGGACAATTGTGAGGTGTGTTCTACAGACTCTAAAAGGCTCCCTAGAAGGACTGAGTGTCAGTTTGCCCATGGGATGACACATTCCGGATGGATTTCTTTTTTTACTGCTCATTTCCTCCGTTTGTTTCCCAGGATTTCCTCTCAGATAGACTATTTGCCTTAAAATCCTGCCCCCCTATCTCCTTGTGGAGAAACCCAGCCTAAAATCCCTGCCAGTCTTTAAATGGCATCATCGTCCTTGGTCTCCCTGTCCTTTTCTTTCTGCTGCAGCGTGCTTCTCTTCCCTACTCTCTTAGGGTGGGTGAGAATTTTGCCTGAGAAGCAAATTTTATTAGTCATCAAGCAAGAAGTTGAAACACATTGACTCAAGACAAATCAAGAGTGGGGGACACAAAAGTAAGTTTGAGTTTAAGGACAAATTTTTGTAACTTTGCTTGAGAGAAAGGACTACCATACCTGGGGCTCACTCTTTTCGGGTACCAGCTCTACCCAAATATGAGTGGGCTGCACTGAGCAACCTTTGTAAGTCATAAAGGAAGCACAGTGATACTCTCTGAACTATGCATGATATACAAAGGCAGAAACAGACATGTTTAAAGAGCAGCGAAGAAAATCCTTATGATATCAGATTCAGGAGTCTCTGGCAAAGGTCAACACATACGGCTCAACACCTGTTTTTGTGAGCAAAGTTATTGTAAAGCAGCTGTGTCCCTTTGTTTATGTGTCATCTGTGGCTGCCTTTGTGCTAGAGGCAGAGTTAAAGAGTTGCAGCAGAGATCAGAGCCCACAAAGCCAAAGATATTTATTATCTGGCCCTTCACAGAAAAAGTTTACTGACTCCTGGTCAAGGACACTGTTTTAATATTTTTTTAATAAATAAAATACCAGGAAGACATAAATAGGAAATTTATTTTTTTATCATTCCACACCATGCATAGTATATGCTGTTCCATAATTTCCCAGGCGTATTTTTCTTTCCTTTGCTTTTTGTCCAAAGCACACTTTAGTGGTTGATAGAGCAGGCCATCCAAACACAAAAACAAAGCCAGCCTTTCTTTTCTGAATTATAAAAGAGATGAAAATTTAGGTTGGAAATGACAAGATTTGACAGGGCAATATTGTTGACCAATGGGTCGCCACCACACCCCCCCTCCCCACCTCCATCCTAATGGGAAGATAAAATCTATTCCAAGAATTGTACAGGCCTTAGCAGCTCTATATATAACAAACATGAAACATGATCCTTTTAAAAACAACCCAAATTATACATAATGCATGCTCATATTCTTAAACTGATCTGTTAGAGATGCTAAAAAAAGATTGCATATATTTCAATTTTCCCAAAATGTCTCTTTCTCCAACACCAACTTTTTTTTTTCCCCTCCCTTTTAGAGCTCTAGAAATTCTGGAGCTCTTCCTAAAATAAAACTAAAAACAAACAACAAAAAAAAAACCATGCAGGTCTGAACATGTTACTTCAGTGTCTGAAAACCTTTAAAGAGTATCTTCTCCCCATTTAATTTCAAAGATTTTGATATCTCATAACTACTCAACTTTTCAATTTTGTGTCCTGATAGCAACATCTGCCTGTCATGTCACTTTGCATACCAATGTCATACTCTTTGTTTTGTTTTAAATTTGTACCGAGTATAGTTGGTTTACAACGTTGTGTTAGTTTCAGGTGTACAACAAAGTGAATCAATTATGCATAGATGTATATCCACTCTTTTTTTTAGATTCTTTTCCCATATAAGCCATTACAGAGTATTGAGTAGAGTTCCCTGTGCTATACAGAAGGTTCCCGTTAGTTATCTATCGTCATACTCCTTCACTGCACTTCTCCAGACCATGCACTCTTTCAGCCTCAGGCTTTTGTCCACCTTGTTCTCTGCTTAAAACAACCCTCTTTCCCTATATATTCATCTTTTTTAACATCCTCCTTTATAACTCCTATCATTTAGATAGCGTCTATCCCTGGAATCCTTGCTGAGTTTTGTCAGTCGGCAATTGGAAAAGACGCTGATGCTGGGAAAGGTTGAAGGCAAAAGGAGAAGGAGACAGCAGAGGATGAGATGGTTAGATGGCATCACTGACTCAATGGACATGAATCTGAGCAAACTCCAGGAGATAGTAACGGACAGGGGAACCTGGCATGCCGCAGTCCATGGAGTCACAAAGAATTGGACACAAATTAGTAAATGAACAACAGTCTCTACTCCACCCTTTTGCATCTCAGACAATAGTCCTGCCATCTAGAGTTGCTTAAACCTGAAATCTGGAGTTGCTCTTCTGTCTTCTCCTCCACCCATCATAGTCAATCTGTCTCCCAGCTTTGTCCATCCATCCAACCCTCAATATATGCATTGAACCTGTCATACCTACTACTTCAAGCCTCTATTATCTCAGTGCTGGACCATCGTTGGTCTTTCCTCTGCAGGTCCATTCTTGTTTGCCGCTAGTCCACTCTCCACTCGAGTAGTTAATCTTTTTTAAAACACAGATTGTATCGTATCACCCTCTGCTTAAACTTTCCGGTGGCCTCTCTTTATGCTTGGAACGAGATTCATATATCTTAAGGAGACCTGTAAATTCATCATCTGGCCCCTCTGACCCCACACAAGCTGTTCTCCAACTCCTGTGCTATCTGCCAGCCAGCATTACAGACTTTGTGGTTCTTCTCCCTGTGTCTGAAATACACTCTCCCTTACTCCTTGCTTGTCCTAATTCTTTGTCCATAACAGATAAAAGCATAAATGCATTTGAGGTGATTTTCATAACCCCTAAGACTGTTTCAGGGCTTCCTCCTTTACCTCATTTCGTAGCTCTTGGTTTTCTTCAATCATAGACTTGTTGCAGCTTGCCATGATTTCTTTATTTACAAGTAACTTTTGAATATTTGCCTTTCCTACTAGTCTGCAGTCTGTAAATTTGTGAACCATGCTATATCTTGTTCAACACTTTATACCCAGTGCTCTCAGGGTTTAGTACACACAGTCCCTTGTTAGATGTTTGCTCAAAAGAATGATGAACAAATGAATAATTGAATGAATGAATGAATTATATATCGTATTGAACATATATCACATAGTCAAACTCAAGTTATTGCATTCACAGCTGCTTGAAGTGAAAAGTGAAAGTGTTAGTCACTCAGTAATGTCCAGCTCTTTGTGACCCCATGGACTGTAGCCCACCAGGCTCCTCTGTCCATGGGGATTCTCCAGGCAAGAATACTGGAGTGGGTAGCCATTCCCTCCTCCAGGGGGTCTTCCCAACCCAGGGATTGAACCCAGGTCTCCCACACTGCAGGTGGATTCTTTACCATCTGAGCCACCAGCGAAGCCCTGACAGCAGCTTATCTGATGGCAAATTTGTTTACGTGCATTCCTGTTTCCCCTTCTGAATTGTAAGGGCTTATGGGCAGTTAACATCAATTATTCAGCATGGAATGTTCCACAGACACCAGAAGCTGAGACTCCATGACTATAAATTGATAGGAATTGACTGCCTTACTCATCTGACTATAAGGTAACCTCCCTGATGACATAAGCATAATATATACAGTTTCTAATCTCTAGAACCTGGCACACAGTACATGCTGAATAAATGCTTGATGAATAGATGCATGCATACAGGTATATTTATCAGAAAATCAACAAGATGGCATTCCACTGATGGATTCAGGAATGCAGGAGCCAAAACAGACTTGACTTTTTCCTATTGACTTGCACCTTTTTGCATTGCCGGATCATTTTCTTCTGGATTCATCTCAGTTCACTAAATGCCTGGTAGATTCTAACTACGTAGGCACTGATCTAGGCCTGGAGGCCAGACTACTTGTAGAACACAGTCCTTGATTTAAGGAGCTCATACACTAGAAATGTAGAGAGGATGACGTGGGTGTCATAGAGGCTGACTCGGGTGTCACTTACAAGGCCAGTGCACTGAACTCTTACTTGCCGTGAGTGTTGACTGGTAGGGTTCACATGTCCTGTTGAGAGAATGACCCTTGGCGGCCTGACGCCACTCGCCTTCCTGAGTGATCAGCCCACAGCCAAATGGACACTGAGGAGAGACAACGCTGGTGTGTTGGTTTTGCTCTAGAGACCTGGCCTGTGGATCAGGTCAGCGTGAAGCTGTGCCTCAGACCATGTCTGTACTCGGTTCTTTCGCCTTGCTTATCCTCCCTATCTAAATCACATGAAACCAAACCCCTATCTCAGGCTGTGTCTCTAGAGAACACCTCCTAAGTTATTATACAGTAAATGCTCGATTGGGTAAGTGCATGGAGCTGTGAGTGCAGGAGAGAGGTACAGAATGTGGTCTAGAGTCAAAGGACCTAAGAGGGGTTCACGGAGAGAGGCATCCAGAGCTAATATTTCCATGCATGTGGTGCTAAGTTGCATCAGTCACATCCAGCTATTTGTGACCCTGTGGACAATAGCCTATCAGGCTCCTCTGTCCATGGGGTTCTCCAGGAAAGAGTACTGGGGTGGGTTGCCATGCCCTCCTCCAGGAGGTCTTCCCAATCCAGGGATGGAACTCATGTGTCTTTTGCCTCCTGCATTGGCAGGCAGGTTCTTTACCACTAGCGCCACCAATATTTTAAATCTATAGAAATGTATAAGAATAATACAACATCATAAAACACTCACATACTCCCCACCTGGAAGTAAATAATACCCACATTGTTTCATAGATGCTTCAAAACTCATAGAATTAGACATTACCAATATAGCAGAAAACTCTGTGGGACTTTTAAATTCTATGCTCTCTTTTATCTTTAGAAGCATCAGCTAGCCTTGTAATAGCATTAGAAATTCATAATTATATGTATGCATTTGTACATATCCATGAGCAATGCATACCATGATACCATGTGCTATAGGAAGTTAGAATCTTACCTCAGCTTTGTCAGCTTTCTCTTTATTCTGAATGTCATGTAATGTTATATGTTATGTGATCTGCCCATGTTAATATATCCAGATCTAGATATTCGTTTGCATCACTAGGTGCCGTTCCTTGGCTTCTTTTTGCCTCTTTTCCCGACTTCTATTAAATAGAAAGTTTTTATCTTTCCTCTTTTTAAAATTGGAAGTTATATACTCTAGCTTAGAGATTGCTCTTCCATTTTAAATGTTCATCCTATATTTAATAAGTTTAAATTTGATCATTTCTGTTTTCTACATAAATATTGTGAAGCATATAGGACTCTGCAACAATCAAACTATGGTTTGATCTCCTTGCTGTGAGAGTTGGACCACAGAGAAGGCTGAATGCTGAAGAACTGATGCTTTAGAATTATGGTGCTGGAGAAGACTCTTGAGAGTCCCTTCCTTGGGCTGCAAGGAGAACATACCAGTCAATCCTAAAGGAAATCAACCCTGAATATACATACCAGGTTTATGCTTATTTAGTGCTAACAGTATCCTTAATGCTATTTACTCAACTCTGCTTCCTGCATCTTATACTTCCCATTCAGATTCAATTTTCTTTATCATTCAGTTCAACCTTTAATAGTCCTTTTGAAGAGGCCAGTGAGTAGATAAATTAGTTCAGTCTTTCTTTCTGTCTGAAAATGTCTCCATTACAATCTCACATCAAAATGATAGACTAAGCTGGGCACAGAATGCTAGGTTGACAGTTGTCAAGCTAATGGTCATCTCTTGGTCAGTAAGCTTTTTTCCCTTTTGGTAGCTTTTAAGAATTATCTTTAATATTCTATCATATTGATATAAAATATCGGGTATAGATTTGGTTTTTTTTTTGTTTTGTTTTTATCCTCAGCAAAGGATGAGATGGCTAGATAGCATCACTGATTCAATGGACACAAATTTGAGAAAACTCCAGGAGATAGTAAAGAACAGGAAAGTTTGGCGTGCTACAGTCCATGGGATTGCAAAGAGCTGGACGCAATGTAGAAACTGAACAACAACAAAGTCATCAAATTCATGGAAAAAGAGAGTGGAATGGGTGTTTCCAGGGGCTGGGAGGGAAGGGAACTGAAAATCCGTCATTAAACAAATATAATTAAGAATTACAGGTTGAAAAACTGCAGATCTGTTTCACGGCAATGTGAATATCAATGCTTATCATTACTGTACTGCACACTTAGAATGGCCAGACTCATAAATTTTATTATGAGCTTTTTCACTTAAAAATGGAAAAAATTGCCTAATTTTCTATGAATTTCAATTTCCTCTAGATTTACATTTTCTCCATTAAATGCATGTTGGATATTCTTAGTTTTCAAGAGAGATCTAATTATATGTTATCTTTATATCTGTGATCTGCGTTTTTCTGTAGTTTGAGGCAATTTCCTCAAAGCTATATTCCAGTTTATGAATTCTCTTCTTCTCTAGTCTACTATATCATCAATCCATTGTGTTTTTAATATGTACAAATAATTTCTAAATTTTATATTTATATTTTTAAAATCCATCTATTATTTTTCCATATTCTATTTTTCTTGACTTACGTATACCACTTTCATTTATCTTTTTACCACTTTAAATGTATATTTAAAATATGCTTCAGATTGTCCAACTATCCAGTTCATTCAGTGTAAATTCTTCCATTGGCTTCATATTAAGATGCTCCTTCATTGTAGCTTATTTCTTTATGTGGTACACAATTTTTACTAGGAAGTCATCTCAGTAGAGGGTGTATAGTAGGAACCACAGGTGTTTTGTCTTACAGAAGCATCCCTATTGATTAGTTTGAGATTAAATAAATAAATATATATATATATATATAATTTAAATATATATAAATAAATATATTTAAATATATATATTAGTTTTTCATCTGGAGTCTTACCAGTCCAAATCATGTGGCTTTAAATTCTATAAGAGTACTAGGCTCTGGCCAAGGATGCTGACTTCTCACGAGGCTCTGACTTCCACGTCTAGCCCTGGGTGTGCAGGGCTGTTGGTAAAATCCCCATCCTAAAGAGAGGGTGTTCCTTAAGGTTTCTGACTTTGTCCAGGGTTTCAGTTCCCGTGGGAGAGCAAACCACATGTTGAATTGTATAACCACTCCTGACCCCTGTAGGTTAAGATCAGTCTGTAGTCACAGCTGCAATCCCGGGTACTGTGGGTCTCCCTCTTTATGCTTTAAGACTGGATGTGTATTGTGTACGTTTCATTACACAATCTCTGACATTTTTATGTATGTAGAGTGGGAGGTAAGATGAATCTTCCCAAACATGCACAAGCCTCCATTTACTGAATTTGCATCTTCAAACATGAGTGAGACAGGCAAAACGAGGAGGGAAGAGACTGTCAAGGAGAGAAAAACAGCATAAAGTAAGAAGCTGGAAAAGGCATCGTGAGCTCAATCTTGGTGACTTGGCGTAGGTGGAGCCTGGGGCTCCCGGCTCCTTATCCAGGCTGCTCTCAGAGCCAACAGAAGCAGTTACTGGAAGGAGAGAACACAGCGGCAGGCATGAGGATCAGGAGAATCTGGGGTCAGAGATGGTGTGTCTGCCATGAAACCCGAGATATGCAGGTGGGGGTCAACTAAGTCACTGTGGGGAAAAAAGCCCGGTCAGAACGTAGAATAAATAAGTGAGTCTGACATGACCATCTCTCAGAATATGCTGGGCTTACGGTAGGCACCCCTGGATATTTCATCTGCTGTGCTCAGGTGAGCCTGCGCCGAGTAGAACCTGGCCTGAGCAAGGCGCATGCTTCACATGTGCGTGTGAAATGTACATGTGCATATAGATCAGTCTAGAGGGAATTCAAGGTTGGGAAGCAGTCTTTCCCGCAGAACACACTGCTTCTCCAGTGTCCTCGTAGCTGGCCTTTCGTGGAGGATGTGGGCGGCATAAAAACTTGGCTCCGGAATGTGTGAGGGACTTGGAGCCAGGGGGGGAGCAGTTTGAATCTGAAGTACCTGGAAGATCCAGAAAGGGAAAGTGGGGACATATGCTGAAGAAGCGCACTCTTCTTGCTACTCAGGGAGCCTGCTCCTGGAAGAAGGCAGGGTGGGCCTTGCAGCACGCCGGGAAAGAGGAGGCCACTCTGTGAGGAGAGGTTAAGGCACTGGGTTTCATCTGGGCTTCTCAGAGCCCCAGGGCTTTGCAGAAAGACCTCCCAGGGGTCACTCTTGGGGGCAAGAGCAAGGCTGAACCTCCTCCCAATTCTACTTCCAACAAAGTTGCTTTCTGCTTTATTTTTTAAATACTTATTCCTATTCATCTGTTTGGCTGCGCTGAGTCTTAGTTGCAGCACGTGGGATCTTTAGCTGTGGCATGTGGGATCTCATTCCCTGACCAGGGATCAAACGCAGGCCTCGTGCCTCGGGAGCGTGAAGTCTTAGCCA
Organism: Cervus canadensis; assembly: GCF_019320065.1. Lineage (NCBI taxonomy): Eukaryota > Metazoa > Chordata > Mammalia > Artiodactyla > Cervidae > Cervus > Cervus canadensis. The sequence goes on along the minus strand of NC_057415.1, from coordinate 38,651,127 downwards.
CTGGACCACTGGGGAAGCCCCTGCTTCTGCTTTTAACTGGGGTGATGGTGAGAGAAACAAGAAAAATTTTTGTAGTTTTTTAACCCATATTTAAAGTTGAGATCAAAATCACATAACGTAAAATTCACCATTTTAATCATTTTAAAGTGTGCAATCCAGGGTCTTTTAGTCATGATGCCTTTCCACTATCATTATTTAATGTCAAAGAATTTTCATCACTCCCCAAACCTGCTTTTATTGAAGTCACTCATCACTCCCTATCCTCTCCTTCCTCCAGCCCTTGGAAACCACTAGTGTCTCTGCATTTATGGATTTGCCTATTCTAGATATTTTGTGTAAATGGATCCCTATAAAATATGTCTTTTGTCACTGGCTTCTTTCACTTAGCGTTATGCTTTCAAGGTGTAACATGTGTCAGTTCAGTACTCCATTTTTTTCTGGGGCTGAATAATATTCCATGGATATACCGCACTGTTTTATCCACTTACCACTTGATAGGCACTTACCTTCTTTTCACTTTTTGGCTGTTATGAATAATGCCAGCATAAACGTTCACATGCAAGTTTTTGTTTGAACATGTGTCTTTAATTTTCCTGAGTTTGTAGGATTTTAAATGGAAATGGTTCCACAGCTTCTCCCTGTATCCCCCAAAGGTACTTTGTACTACCAAGTCCAGGAAATGGTGTAATTAATGTCTTAAATGACAGTGTAAATCTTTCTGGGGGTGTGTGGTAAGGTATCAGTGGATACACAAAGCCAAAGGACAACCACGGTACATTTTATGAAGCAAGCTTATTTAAAAATTGAGGGGAAATATTTTTTTATATTAAAAACAGACAAATATCCAATATTTCATTCATGCTTTAACACCTTTGAAATTAGAATGAATTTTACAATCAATGCTATGTCACAGTTTAATTTGCAGTGTTTTTTCTTTCTTTCTTAGTGATAAAGCAATAATGTGTCTCACAATAAATGCATCTTAGGTTTTATGGATTATAGTATTATGGAGTACAATCTACAGTTCACATAAAATTTTAAAAGATAAAGATGGGAGATTTTGGAACTGTTTAGAGCTGGTTGCAGTTTCTGCAAGGTTCCCTGACCACCCCTCACCTCCTGGGGCTATGAAACACCCCATACCCAGAACACCAGGGTACCCTAAAGCCTCGTGAAGATGGCTTTGCAAGGCCCACTTCAGGGCACTTATCTGCTGTCTCTCCTCCGTCTCTGGCTTTGATTTGTCTTGCTACCTTCACCACAGGCTCCCAGGATTCACAGACTCCTTTCCAACACTCTACTTTAGTGTTGGATAATCCCCCTTTTCCTATCTCCCCTCAGTGTAACTGAGACAGCCTGACATTTTCGAGAAGAGCTCTAGAAAAAAGCCAAGGGAAACGGGGGCGGGGTGGGGGGAGAGAGGGAGGAGTCGGGAGAGAAGGAAGTAAAAGCAGTATAGAAATCATCCAATTTTCCAAGATTGCATCTCTGATGCTACCATCCTAGAAGAGTAAAAAGGAATGTTAGTGAGACCCCTCCATTTTAGCAGAAGTTAAGGACTCTTGGGAAGCCTTGGCTCGTGTTCCGACTCAGTCCAGGATCAGCTCTAGCTGACATTCACTCACAAAGTGACAACCTTGGCCTGCCGATTTCTCGGATTCCTCCACCCCTGACACCCTACAGCTTGGTTCTTTCAAAAAGTTCTGGCCCAAGCAAAATGCCACATCTTTGTCCATAAAATCACTTGGGAATTCCCTGAATAGCTAGGGAAGTAAAAACCTCTTGCCAAAATCATAAAAAGAGAAAGCAAGCAGAAGCTCACTGATTTACCTCATGCAAACTAGCCTTGCATTTTCAAATCACTGCAGTCACAGGGAAGGAGTTAGTTCAGAGGTTAGTTGCCTAAGTTCGCAAAGCATCGCTAACAACCATTCAGGTTACTTTTATTTTATTGTAGAACAGTGTCTTAGGGAAAAAAAAATTCAAAATTAGTGAATGCATTTTCCCAAATCCTTGAAAAATAACAACCACCACCACCACCCCACCCCCAAATTATCTTTGGATCTAAACCAGAGTGCTCAATGTTCCAGCGACTGTGTGAGTTCTTCTGAAATCAGAAGGAGGAACCCACTGTGCCTGACACCCCCTCTCCCATTAAATGCTTTCTGGTCTTTGTACTTACCCTTATGGTAAGGGTTTGAGGGCTTCTCCTTGAGAGCTGACTATTTTCAACACCTAAGACTCGTCCTATGTATTTTGCCTCGTGAGAGAAGCACCTTTAGCAGGAGGAAAGGAGCATTGTCTCATTGTATTCATTCTGGATCACAGACTAAAATAGGCGAAGGACAGGTTGAGACATGTTACCAAACAGTCAGTCAAAGCCCTGAGTGAAGCTGAAACCATATCTGTGGGAAAGGTTGAAGGAAATGGGTTTGTATAAGTCCGAGAAGAGAATACTCATGATATGTGTGTGGGGGGATGAAGACAGGTAGGGGTGGAAAGGAAACATTCTGCAAATACCTGAAGGTGTATTATGTAAAAGCAAGATTGGGCTACTCCTTGACATTAAGAAGACATATTGACACAATATGAAGTACACTGCACAGTTTTCTAATAGTTAAGTCGGCTCAAAATATTACAGTGTGCTTTGGGAAGAGCTGAAATCTTCAAAAAAGGAGGTATTCAAGCAACTAGGTATTCAAGCACCATCAGTCATAAGAGCTCCCTAACTGGACTGTAATGTTGGTTAGGTCACGGGTCCCCAACCTCTGGGCCCCAGGCTGGTACCTCCTCTCAGATCAGTGGCAGCTTTAGATTAGAAATAAATGGCACAATAAATGCAATGTGCTTGAATCATCCCCAAATCATCCCCCTTCCCAGTCCATTAAAAAATTGTCTTCCACGAAAGCAGTCCCTGGTGCCCAGATGTTGGGGACCACTGATCAATGTTAGAACCTCATTTCTTTTTTGGCCTCACTGCACAGCGTGTGGGACCTTTGTTCCCGAACCAGTGATTGAATCCAGGTCGTTAGCACTGAGAGCTCAGAGTCCTAACCACTGTTCTACCAGGGAATTCCCAGAACCTCATTGTTTGTTATTTTTAAATGGAGGATAATTGCTTCACAATGTCGTGCTGATTTCTGCCATACAACAACATGATTCATCCCTAGGTACACATATGTCCCCTTCCTCCTGAATCCGCCTCCGACCCTCTACCCCATCCCACCCCATTAGGTTGTCCCAGGGCCCCAGGCTGAACTACCTGGGTCACGCAGGAAGCTCCCACGGGTCATGTTTTACACAGGGCAGTGTATGTTTCACTGCTACGCTCTCAACTCGCCCCACCCTCAACTTTCTCTGCTCTGCCCACAGGTCTGTTCTCTATATCTGAGTTGCTATTGCCGCCCTGCTATCAGTACCATTTATCTAGATTCCATACATATGCATTAATATACAATGTTTGTTTTTCCTTTTCTAACTTACTTCACTCTGTGTAACAGGCTCGGGGCCTAGAACCTCATTTTTAAGATCCCTTTGAACCTAAAGTCCCAATCACCCCACCACCTACAACAGATGAACGAAGACTCTCAGCTGGCCCACAAGGAAAGAAGAATATAGGATCTGACAGCCTTCAGGGCATTTTGATTCAAGTTCACATGGAGCCCAACGCAGCAAGATTTTCCACGGCAACAACAGAAGTCCAGCCTGTCTCACTCTGGCAGTGTCTGAGTCATAGAAATTAGGGATCGTGGGTCAGCCTTTTTCGGCAGGTTAACGCCTCCCCCCTGACTCGTAGGCCTCTCTGCAGGCTGCGGCCTGTCCTCTGAAAACTTAACTGTTCCCCGCATACCACTTGGGAGAAAAGCGGCGGCCAAGATACCAAAAATGTTCAGACCAGCTGAGTTCCTGCTGGGCACACCGTGATTCAAGCAAAATTGTTCCCTTTCAAGATGGATGACCCTCTTGCCAGCAATTGCTCGGATGGAATGTTCATTCAAACACACTGGGCCTGTTACCAGCTCAGAGCACGGAAATCTTGCAGGTAATTTCTACCCGCCATCCAATCTGTCGTTTGCCCACCCTCACGCCCACTCCCCTTCGGTCCTTCCCAAGATAGATGTGCTATTATGTACTCCACTTCACGATCCCTAACACAGCAGGTGCAGTTAGATACATCCAACACCATGTTATTTAATAATAAGGGTCCTAACGAAGAACCAAAATAACCTACCTGTTACAGAAGTTATGTCACCCCCTAGGAAAATTAAAGTGGCAAATCATCTCGTGCAGGGTCTATTTTTCCTTTGTCTCCACTTTGTTCCCTCTGTCGGTACCCAGGCCTCTCTTTGTTATGTATGTTAGTTCTTACAGAGTGACTTCAGCAGTCCTGGGTTTGGTTGCTAAATCACCCAGCCATTTGCTCTGTCCTTGGTGGGGTGTGCGCTGAGCCAGGAAACCAAAGAGCTGGGCAGGAGTTCCAGCATTCCCTCTGCTTCCCTGTCTAGCAGGAAGCTTCATCTTAAGACTTATCCCAGGCCAAACTTAAATGATGCTTCACAGTGAGATTTAATGATCCCAGAATGATCCTCTTCTTTCAGTGCTGGCTACCACAGATTCAGAAGTAAAGAGCAAGTTTCCTGCCCTAAAAATACTGATAGCCTAGTATAGGGGTCAGCAAACTTTTTATGAAAAGGGGTAGGTAGTAATTAGCTTCTGCTTCACAGGCCAGAGAGTCTCTGATGCAACTGTTTGATTACACTCTTGTAGCTTAAAAGCAGTCATAGATAATATGTAAGCAAATGGCCACAACTGTGTTTCAGTCAAACTTTATTTATGAAAACAGATGGTGGCCCAGCTAGATAAGGGGCCTCAAGATGTCATTTTCAGGCCCTTTATCTAGCTAGAGAAACAGACAAGTGGTTCTACTGCTGCAGTGCTCAAGAGTGAGTGGTCTGACAAGAGAAGAGCCGCCGAAGGTGGTCAGGGAAGGCTTCCTAGAAGAGGTGATGTGTGAGTTATACCTCGAAAGACTGAGAACTGTTGACTCACGTGCCTGCCTTTCCTTCCTCCTTCACCACCATTCCCAGGTGACTTGCTTCTCTGCGATTAGATTCCTTTAGATTTTGAGATCTCTGAGAACCGAAACTGCACCTATCTCTGTATCTCCAAGTGTCGAGCTGGGTGCCTGGACATAACCAGGGCTTCGTGAATGTCCATTAGATTAAGAAGCAAGATGTACTTAACTTTCACGTGTTTTGGCCAGTCTCCCCTCTGTTTCTTGGAAGGTGGCATTCCTGTTTTGCTCTTTGCTACAGCCTAAGGGAGAATTCGCAACAAGCTGAGGGAGTCCATATAGCGAACTGGCTACAAGTTCATATGCTAAAGACAGACTGCCTTTGGGAACTTACCCTACCATTCACTAGCTAAGGTGACCTTAGATGTGTCACTTAACTTTTCTGTGCCTCGGTTTCCTCTTCTCCTAGAACAGAATAATGATATGACTTGCCACACGTGCTGGTTGCAAGGGTTAAATGAGCTACTAAGAGCGCAACATTTAGAAGGGTTAGCGCACAGAGCAGCTACTCATTAAATGCCTGCTATTGTTGCCATTACAAAGCTAGGCACAGTCTGTTTGTAATAACCTTGCACCTTTCATGGTGGGAGGGGGAAAGAGACGCTGCCGGTGCTGCTGACATTCACTTGGAAATTCTAACCAACTTCCTAGCTCCGGCCTTATTTGTTTGTTGTTTTAATCTCTTCGCCCTCCGCTGCTGCACAAGGAGAGGAGTTGATTGGCAGCTTAACTGTGTAAAATCAATATAAAAAGCACTTGGAGATTAAAGCAATTTAAGCAAGGTACTAGCTGGGATTGGGAGCTAAAACTGCTCTTGAAGGTAACAAGCAAAGGAGATGAAGAAAGTGGGTCAGAAATGTAACGGCGTGAAACTGTGTGAGTGGAGGTGAGATTATAACAATAGAGCAGCAGGACTTCTTCATCAGAGAGAGGCTGGTCCTTTTGGTAAAAAATAAGATAAAATAGAATCCGAAGCCTAATTTCAAAATTGCCCCTGCCTAGTACTGATTGTTCTGCTGATTCAAAGACACCCGTCTCTACCCTCTGCTCCCTGCCGCCATGCCCCCTCTCCGCCCACACGTGTACCCGCTTTCCCCTTTTCTAATCTCGGCAGGAACTCCCTGGTCAGGCAGAGGTGGAGAGATTTGGTGTCAGCTTTGTTTCTGAGGCTGCAGAACACCAAATCGCACCAGAGCTGAGCCACAGAGAGCAGTTAGGAGGTGCAAGAGTGTCATGGTGGCCATCACCCCAACACCATGGCCTCCCCGTCAGACGTTTGATTCAACCAAGGCAGTCTGTTCTCACGTAGGAGGGGCTCCGTGGAGGAGCTAAGACTGCATGCAGTGCCCAGAAAGTCCGCAGTGTTCTGAAGCAGCTAAGAGACCCCCACTGTGCCCCTGTCCTACTCGTCTCAGACGTGCCTTGGAACCTCCAACTCTTGCTCATTCTCCTTTAGTCCTCTTACCCTACCCAGGTTCTATACTAGGAGTTAAGCTTCAGTAGGTTTCACTGTGCCTAATGCATCTTCCTTGCCACAACTGTCTCAGTCTAAACCCTATGACCTCCTACCCTATTCCCACAATAAACCGATTCCCTACTAGGTTAATCTCATCCCAAATGAGAAATTTCATGTGTATAGCTTATAAGAATGTTTTCATACTTTTTTCTCTAAATTTCTCATATAGTGTTGGTGATTTGTCATGCTCAGAGAACCAGGAGGATGAAGATGTTGGGGTATCCAACGATCTTGGAGGGCTTCGCACCCACATCAGAGCAGAGCGGTCATAAAGGGAAGCATCTAAGTCCATGTGGAATATTTAGGCAGATGTGATCAGTACTGTAAGCTTTATTCCTATATATTTTTGGATCTTGTCTTTAAGATGCAATCTACACCCTCCCATCTTGAAAGAGAAAGGGAACATTCTCTATATAGAATACTAATATATGCTATTGAAATAATAAAATAGAAAGTCATCATTTGGTAACATCAAGAAATAATTGATTCACAAAGGGTCAATAACAGGTTTAAGTCATTGGTTAAAAGGGTCTTAAAAAAACAGGACATTTATGGAGTTTCAAACTATAATCTCACAGGTCACATCTTAATTGAGGAAAGAGATTCTTAATAATGGAGACACATGGGGACTCCTACCTTAACAAACAGGTGATCAAATTTAACAACACCAATAATAGGATAAACTAGCATTATGTGCCTCCTGATGTGATTCAAAGTCAGTTACTTGATACCCTCCACAAAAGGTTTAACTTGAATCCCATTATGAGGAAACAGAAAAATCCAAAATCTGGGGCATTTCAGCAAGACAGCTAGCCTGAAACTTTCTAAAAAATTGCCCATGAATAAATATAAACAGGACTTCTCTGGTAGCTCAGCTGGTAAAGAATCTGCCTGCAATGTGGGAGACCTGGGTTCGATCCCCGGGTTGGAAATTTCTCCTGGGGAAGGGAACAGCTACCCACTCCAGTATTCTGGCCTGGAGAATTCCATGGACCATATGTCCACAGAGTTGAAAAGAGTTGGACATGACTGAGCAACTTTCACTTTTCAAATATAAACCACCAAATAAACAGATGAATAAAGTAGGGGAGGGTGTATATTAAATACAGTAAGGAAACATAAAAACAAACGCATTAAGAAACCTTTAATTGCATCTTGGTGTTGAAAGAGCTATGTTTTTAAGATTATATTTGGAGAGCACTTGGGATAGTTTGGATATGGGCTACATGTTAGGCAATTACCTTATTAATGTTAAATTCTTTGGTATGATATTAGTATATTCTGTAAGGAAAGGTTCTGGTGTTCCATAGATAGGTATATTCTAAGGTGTTTAGGGTTATAATGTTACTATGCCTGTAAGTTACATTCAAAGGGTTTTGGGGGAAAAAATCCATGCTCTGTGTGTGTACATATATATGCAGATAAAGCAGATGTGACAAGATGTTCACAATGGTGAATCTAAGTGAAGAATATAAATATGCATTCATTATAATATTATTTCAAATTCTCTGAGAGTTGGACATTTTTCTTTTTCAAATAAAAACTAGGGAAGATGGAAGACCTTCTTACCTCTTGTAAAATTTATCTGTTTCTTAGAGGGTATCCTGAGTGACAGGACAAAAGCACCTAGAAAGTCCCTATGCTTTCCTCTCCCCTCATCATTACAAAAGGTTTGGACTTTGTCACTTTCTTTCTCCCCATGCAACACGTGTATTCTCGTGTAATATGGAAGACTTACCTGGGAGTTGTGATGCTGAACGAGGGTAAGGAAGAGGAGAAAGCATGTGTGATACAATCGGAGAGGAGTTTGCAGGGAGATTACGGGAAAACGTGGCTTGTGCCCATAAGGGGGCTGACAGGATTCATGAGTCTGGCTGAATGTCGGCCCCAAGGAGCCCTTTGCTATAAGCATCGCCACCTTCCTTCGCTAGGGGCACCCTATTCTCATTCACCACCCTCTAGTGTTCTAATCCATCCCCAGTCTGTCAAGCACCTGAGGTTGGGGCTGTGGGTGCAGCCACGTCTGATTGCATGTTTTCAGCTGGCGTGCCAGAACAGGAACAAGTCGGGCTATTTGGAGCCCTTGTTCCAATTCTGTCTGGTTTAAGTCCTCTGGGGCCATAATGACAGAGTTGTTCTTCCCTCCCACATTGCCCACCTAGAAGGCAAGGGACCCAAAGACCTGTGGAGCTGCCCTCTCCACAGCTGCCAGGCAGGGATGCCCCAGAGATCTTAGCTTTGCTCATTTGCCTTCTGAAAATCCCCTCTAAATGTTCTACTTTACAAAACGAGCAAGGTCTCTTGACCACCCTGCTTTCGCTGCTGTTGCTATTGTTTTGGCCTTTAATTAAATCTGACAGGCAGGCAGGCATGTTTGAGCTGGAGGTAAACCAAGGCCAAGTGGAATCAGGGCAGGGTGTTCTTCCTCTTGAGACCTGGAGTCTCAGCACAAAGCCTGAGGCAGAGCAGAGAGAAAATCAATAGTCCTCAGCCAAACTCATTTTCAAATGTGAATGTTGCTTGTCTGTGATTAGTGAGAGAAGAACATATTTAAGAGCTGTTCTCTTGAGTTGTTTTTATCATTGTGCTTGTGGTTGTCATCTGATGGTCTTTGCCCATTGGTCCCACTCACTATTTTATCATTATCTTTAGACCTAGATAATGATTGATTCCAACTAATGACCATTAACCACATTTGGGAGTCTCCTATAGGCTTGTTCACTGGGTGGTTTTTAAAATCCCACTAAGCACATCTCAGTGTGGCAGGCATACACCAGCTGGGGAAAAGAAGCATTTATCCAATCATGTCACAAATATATAATTACCTCCATTGGAATATGTTGAGTGGTAAGGGGGATCTGGCTGGAGGACCGACCTTGTCCAGGCAGAGAAGGTATTGATGAGACAGTGATATTGAGCTGAGATATTCAACATGACAAAGAGTTAGCTGGGTAAGTTGTGTGTATGGGGTATATGTTCAGTTGTGTGTGAGGTGTGACGGTGAGTGTAATCGGAAGTAAAAAGAGTATTTTAGACAAAGGCAAAGTTCAGGCGCAGTCCCTGAGGAGGGAGTGTGGAAGGTGGTTGCAGCCTTCAAGGTTCCACTCTAATAAAGGAGAGAACCATGAAAATTAGCAGATCGCAGCAGTGGATGCTACACGGTAGTGGCATTCTAGACCAAGAAGGCCCGATTTCCCCAGAAATATCTCCACTACCAAGTTTCAGAACTTTGAACTCTATATGGCTAGCCTACACAGTCTTTGCCTTTTTCTTACACTTTATTTCAGAATGCAAACATAGGCCATTTACTCATTGATTGTTTTTTTCTAACGAATATTTATGGAAAGCATATGATGTGCCAGGCATGATTCTAGGAACTGAGGTTACTGTGTTGAACTCTACACAAGCAGTTTCTCCTTCCACGGAACTCACAGTAAATCATCTCTCGTCTATAGAGTCAAGACTTCCTGGACATGCTTTTAGGATCTTCTCTCTCTGGGGTAAATGCTTTACTTGTTTACTTCTATTGACTGCTTTGAATATAAAGTGGATGAACTGGGGACAGTCTTTTCAACAAGTGGTGCTGGGTAAACTAAATACCCACATGTAAAAGAATGAAGTTGTACTTCTCTCTCACATCATGTATAAAAAGTAACACAAAATGGATCAAATATGTAACCTTAAGGGCTACAACTATAAAACTCTTAGAAGAAAATATTGGGGGAAAATCTTCTTGACACTGGATTTGACAATGACTGTGTATATGGCATTAAAAGCAGTCAACAAAAGAAAAAATAAAATAATCAAATGCCATCAAAATTAAGAACTCTTTGTACATTAAAGGATATATCAAGAAAGTGAAAAGACAATCTCCTTAATGAGAGTATTTCCCAATCATATGCTTGATAAGAGATTAATATCCAGAATATATAAAGAATCCTAAGATTCAAAAGCAAAAAACCAAACAACCCCATTCAAAAGTGAGCAAAGGACTTGAATAGACATTTCTCCAAACAAAGTACACAAATGACCAGTAAACACATGAAGAGATGCTCAGCATCATAGTCACTGGGGAAATGTGAATGGAAACCAGATACACTTAGCACGTATCAGGATGACTATAATAATAAAAATGGAAAATACTAAGTGTTGTCAAGGATATGGGGTTATTCAATCCTCATGCATTACTGGTAGGAATGTAAAATGTTGCTGCCACTGTGGAAAGCAGTTTGGCAGTTTCACAAAAGACTAAATGTAGAATTACATGTGACCCAGAATCCCACTTCGAGGTATATATTCGAAAGAACTAAAAGCAGAGACACGAGCAGATATTTGTGCATCAGTATTCATTGCAGCATTATTGACAATAACCAAAAGGTAGAAGTAGCTCCAGTGCCTTTCAGTAGATTAGTGGATAAATAAGATTGTGATATACATGTACGTATGTGCAGGTCCAGTCACTCAGTCATGTCTGACTCTTTGCAACCCCATGGACTATAGTCCACCAAGCTCCTGTTTCCTTGGGATTCTCCAGGAAAGAATACTAGGGTGGGTTGCCCTTTCCTTCTCCAGGGGATCTTCCCGACCCAGAGAGACTGAACCTGCATTTCTTGTACCTCCTGCATTGGCAGGCAGATTCTTTACCACTGTGCCACCTAGGAAGCCTAGTATATATGAGTGTGTGTGCTACGTGCTCAGTCATATCCGACTCTTTGCAACCCCATGGACTATAGCCCACAAGGCTCCTATGTCCATGGGATTCTCCAGGCAAGAATACTGGAGAGGGTTGCCATTTCCTTCTCCAGGAGTATATATATATATAATGGAATATTATTCAGTAGAAAAAAGGAATAAAATGTTGATGTATGCTAAAAGATGGGTGGTGGATGGACCTTCAAGACAGTGTGCTTAGCCAGGTATATATACAAATATTGTATGATTCTATTTATATGAAGTACCTAAAGTAGGTGAATTCACAGAGATAGACAGTAGGATAGACATCACCAGTGGCTAGGGGAGGAGAGGAAGGATACGTTATAATTTTATGGGTACAGAATTTGTTGCTGCTGCTGCTAAGTTGCTTCAGAATTTGTTGAGGATGGTGAAAAAGTTTCGGGTATAGAAAATGGCGATGGTTAACCAACATTATGAGTGTATTTAATGGCACTGAATTGTACACTTATGAATGATTAAAATAATAAAGATTTTATGTATATTTTAACACAATAGAAATATTAGGAAAAAATGAGAGGGACTTTGAGTTATGTACATGAACCCAAATAAAGAGGTAAAGAAGACTAGTTACCAGGTGAGGAGAAGAAATAATTGTGTGTATGTACATTTGTGCACACTCATACAAATGTGTTGGAGATATTAAAGATTGGTTAGATCTTGGGACAAAGGGGTGACCACGGGTACTTAAGTCTAAGGGAGAGATAACCAGTGGGTGAATTTAAGTGGCAAAATGGCTAAGGGACTTCAATGACCTGGAATGTTTAAATTTGCATAGAATTTGTATTTTGTTTTGAAGGATATGGATAAATAACCCCTCTCTTTTATTTTCCCCATTTGGACAAACACATTAGGCAGAGAGAAAGGAAGTGATTTAGAAGACTAAACAACCCCCCTAGATGAAAACATCTCATCCTGTCACTTTCAATTTTAGGTTGCCAATGCTGTGATTTAAGGATCTTGAATCTTTTTGTGAGTTTTGTACTTAAAGGAGAAAATGTCTGAACCCCGTGACTTAACAACAGAAAAAAGGAAACTCTTCAAAAGGTGAGATGGGAATTGAAGAAATGACTTAAATGCAAGGGGTAAGAGGAAGGTGTGGTGAGGGAGGAGGAAGAACTCCATGAGTACAGCAGGAAGCTGATATTCTCAGGGTCAGTAAAGATGCGTGTGATTCTTTGTAGATGTCAGTCAGTGGATGTGCTAGAAGACACTTGGCATGTATAAGGAGAGATTGTTCCTTTAGAGAATGTTTTTCTACTAAAAAAAATCTTGGTACAGAGTGAAGAAAATGCCTGATACAGCTTCTTGGCTTATTCCTGGAGTAGATTTTTTTTTTTTTCCCATTTCTGAAAGCGATGAAGACTACGCCCTCCTTTTCCATCTTATAAGAGATGAGCAGATATGTTTGGCCATCCATGTCATCCTCAGCAGACCACACCCCCACACTTCTGAGGATGAGAACCTACCCATGTCACTCATTCTCTGTCTGTCTAACGATAGTAATATCCAGTGACAACTTTTCATTTTGCATGTGGGGCTCTGTGAATGTGGCTTCTTGTCTCCTCTAGTAAAAATACTTAAAAGTAGGTTGTTTCTATTTTCTAATAGGGATATGACAAAGTAGTAAGCATGAAACATTTATCATGCTGTGATATTGGATAAAAGGACTATAGAATATCTCAACATTTATTGTCTACTTTTATGCTAACTTACATCACTTTTCCTTTGAGAGTTGAAGGACTCACACCTTGTATCCCATGGTCTCCAGGTAACAAAGTTGCAAGTCTATTCCTGTCCCTTGGTAAAGGAATGGTTGTGATCATGACAATAGCCAAGATGCCTAGGTTTTCGGGGAAGAATTTTCTAAGAGTCTGTGATACCTTTTACTTTTTCTTACTAATTGGAAGAGAGGTGAATGCTGTAATGTTCTACTCTTCAAAGTACAGAAATTCTTGCATTTGGTCAAAACCCATGGTAAATGAAAGAATGAAGCTAGTGTTTCCTAGGAGCATAAGGCCATTAAAATAGCAATAATGAATTTATCTATGTATGTGTGTGTGTACATGTGTGAGTTTATGTACAGTGCTGGGTTCATGTGTTTTCAACTTTATGGAAGATGACCTACAAATGATGCAAGTTATAATTCACCTCAGAATGTTGTGTACAATAATGACACTCTTTTAGCCTGTAAAAATTTCACACGAACATTGTAGATTCCTTCTGAGGTACACCATCTACCCTCAGCCAATAAAGAAGAGTTAACAGATACCCCGGAGTCTTAAAGGCAGGGAGCTTCTAAGAACATTGAGAGGCATATATGTCACTTTATTTACACGGAACACAGAGTTTCTCAGGGCTCAGTGGTAAAGAATCTGCCTGACAATGCAGGAGACGCAGGTTCGATTTCTGGGTTGGAAGATTCTCTGGAGAAGGAAGTGCAACCCCCCTCCAGTATTTTTGCTTGGAAAATTCCATGAACAGAGGAGCCTGGCAGACCACAGTCCGTGGGGTCACAAAGAGTCAGATACAACTTAGTGACTCAACAATAACAACAACAGCAGAGTTTCTCAACTCAGTACTAGGGTCATCTCATATTTTTTCACCCTTTGAGGAATGGTCGTCTCTGATATCCACAGTTCCTTATAGCAAAACCAGAAAGTTTTACAGAAACTTCACTGAACAGGTTTCTAGGACTCTGAGCTGAAATGGGAGCATGGAGCCTTGTGGTCCAGCAGCTTATACTCAGGAGGTGTGTCTGGCCACTTGAGATAGTCATAAATTTAACTCAATTGCTTGGAAGAACAAAAGTAAAATGATACTTCGGGGAGTTATGTCTGGACAATGTTACTTCCCAGGCAGCTCTTACTTTTTAAACCCAATAGAGAAGTTAGAAATAAAATCATACCCAAGACACAAAGGCACAGTTTTCATCTAGTTCTCTCTTATTAACTCCCTAACGATTACCGATTTTTCTTCCTGTATGGACTTACCAATTGTATAGCATGACTCATTTTGAAACACTGCTTTCTATTTTTCCAAGCCCATAAAATAGTTTTATTATCCCCATGGTTATTTCGTCCAATTCACAATTTCAGTACTTTGGGTACTGATGTCTTATTGGAGAGTCTAGCTCATTAGAAAGTGGGTAAACATTACTGGGATCATACATTATGAGACTTGGCTACACACTCCCATGATCGACACCCCTCCTACCAACCATGACCTCTAGACCAGAGTTGGTTATTTTTGTTTCCCCCAGGCTGGGTGTCTACATGGTGTCTTATTTCAGTTTAGCATTGCTCTCTGTTGCATGGAATTTTTAATGCTTGGATGGCTTCAGAGCAATTTGGGATGTTTTATCTGCCCCAAAGTCATTTAGATCTATGGAGAAACTTAAAATGCTCCATCCTTCTACCTATATCTTTCATAGTCCTACTCCCAGAAGGGCTCAAAAGGTTGTGCCCTTTTCTCTGTTGGATTCCAATTATATCAGACAAGTTCATTACTGCAAACAGAGGTATAGACTATAGTACCTTAGAGGCTTTCAGCACTCAAGAGTGCTGGTGAGCCCTTACTGAATATTCTTTTGTGTTAATAGAGATAATCACTTTCAATATATTAACATCTGTCACTAATCATATTCCAGGATACTTTTAAAAATTGTGTTCACATAACAATCAACTAGTTTGTCATGTGTCATATTTGACACAGTAACTATCATTATCACAGTGACAACACACCAATTATCTTCTCCATTTAATAAACTAGGACAATATGATTTTGTGGTTGATATTACCAATGTTTACCCACATCCAGTTCCACTGTCTTTCAGCCACAAGATGATAATTACATCTCTCATTCCAGTGTTCTTGCCTGGAGAATTCCATGGACAGAGGAGCCTGGCGAGCTACAATCTATGGGGCCACAAAGAGTCGGACAGGACTGAGTGGCTAATACGCACGCATGGCCTGTGGTTAGTCCGCTAGGACTTTGTGTCTAGTACAAGTCAACGGACTGTGAGAGGAGATGTGTACCAACTCTGAGACGAGATAGTTAATGGCCAATATAAGACCTTTTGCACTTCCCTTTATCTGCCGAGTTGACCGTGGAGGCCGTGTATTCCAGATGGCACAGCTGTAGGACGTCAAAGCCTCCCTCCACCTGTTTCACTGAGTCACCAGATAGGTGTTTGATCTTACTGAAAAATATACCTGAGTTTTGCTAAACCACAGAGCTTTTTCAAAACGTTATTTTATTGAAATGTTGTTGATTTACAATATTGTGTTAATCTCTGCTATATAGCAAAATGATTGTTTTATATATATTTATATATATATATATGTTCTTTTTCATATTTTTTCCATTGTGGTTTATCACAGGATATTGAATATAGTTCCCTGTGCTATACAGTGAGGCTAGCACTTGCTTATCCACTCTATATATAATAGTATTCATCTGCTAATCCCAAACTCCAAATCAGTCACTTACCTCCACCCCCCCGCCTCCTCTTTGGCAACCACAAGACTGTTATTTATGTCTATGAATCTGTTTCTGTTTCTAGATAAGTTAATGTGTGTCATATTTTAGATTCTATATGTGTTTGTCTTCCTCTTTCTTTTTTTGTTTCACTTAGT
The DNA here is from genome assembly GCF_019320065.1 of Cervus canadensis. Classification (NCBI taxonomy): domain Eukaryota; kingdom Metazoa; phylum Chordata; class Mammalia; order Artiodactyla; family Cervidae; genus Cervus; species Cervus canadensis. The sequence goes on along the minus strand of NC_057415.1, from coordinate 38,635,169 downwards.
ATGATAATCTCTAGCTCCATCCATGCTTCTGCAAATGACATGGTTTTTTTCTTTTCTGTGGCTAAGTAGTACCCATTGTATATATGTACCTCTTCTTCTTTATCCAACCATCTATTGATAGACATTTAGATTGCCTCCAAGTCTTGGCTATTGTAAACAGTGCTGCTATGAACATAGGTGTGCATATATCTTTTTGAATTATAGTTTTCTACAGATATATGCCCAGGAGTGGGGTTGCTGGATCATATAGCAACTCTTTTTTAAATTTTTTTTTTGAAGAGCCTCCATCCTGTTTTCCATAGTGGCTGCACCAATTTACATTCCTACCAACACTGTAGGAAAGTTCCATTTTGAGATTTTTTTAAAACATCACAGCAGTATAATCTAGACTTTCCTTACCAGCAAAGATTTATTTCATAATCAAGCACAATGTAATATGACCCAAGTTCCATTTACAGCTAGTTCAAGGTAATAACAGGTGTCATTAAGATTTAGAGTTCATGGTTGGTCTCTGTATACGTACCATCCAGTATGTCACAAACAGCTACATGAGAGTCTACGAGAGACGCTATAAATTCCATTGCTTCCTACAGCCCAGGTTCCATACATACAAGGAGCTGGAGAAATTCACATGAAGCAAAGGCCACCTTGAGCAATAATATTCTTCCTCAGCAGTTGCAGGTTTATGGGGACTATAGCAGTCAGATATTACTATGATGATGTTACACAAAATCTTGGTAGTTTTACACCAAAATCATGCGTGATTCTGATTCTTTCACTTACTAGTTTATGGGTCTCCTAGCAAGAGGATGGGTAGGTACTCTGCCAGAGGTTGTGCATCATTCATATCACAGTTGTTTCATTCTGGGCTTAGTCTATCCAGGGCATGGTCTCCTCAGGTGTGTGTGTGTGTGTGTGTGTGTGTGTATGTGTGTGTGTGCACGTGTGTGTGTGTGTGTATGTGTGTGCTCAGTTTTGTCCAACTCTTTGCGACCCTTTGGGCTGGAGCCCGCCGGGTTCCTCTATTCATGGGATTTTTCAGGCAAGAATATAGAATGGGTTGCCATTTCCTCCTCCAGGAGATCTTCCTGACCCGGGGATCAAGCCCACATCTCCTTTGTCTCCTGCATTACAGGCAGATTCCATGCCTGCTCAACTGTTGGGGAAGTCCTGGTCTTCTCATGGTAGGTGGCAAAAACACAAGAAACCAAAAAGAATTGAGTAAGCACTTTTAAAGCCTCTGTTCATGCAATTCTGCCAACATATCATTGGCCAAAGTAAGTCAGATGACTAAGCCCAATGTGTTTGGAAGTGAGGCATAGGTGTATAATTCTATTAAAGGGAAAAAACTAAAATCAGAAAAAAAGGTACATTCTACCATAGGAATTATACTATAATAGAAAGAATTAACTAAAGGTCTTTTATTTCAAATGACTGTGACATCTTAAATTATCTTTCCCCATCATACCATCCAGCTAGATAGTCAGTATTTTCCTGAACTGAAATATTTGTCCTTACTCTTTATTTACATATTAATATATTTATTTGTTTGGGGGTTATTTACATACGGAATTTTGTGTCTTGGCCACCTGGTAGTTAATCCTTAGTTTGCCTCTTCCTTATTTGGCAAAGGGCAATTTCCTTTTACTGTATACTTAATTCTTTTTGATAAATTGTAAAATTAAAGTTAACTCCTGATTTCATCAGTGATTTATTATAACACTGCTCCCTTGGATGGTGTAAACAGACATGTATATTCAACACAATGTGTTTTTTTAAATTTTTCCAATTTGTAATTGTTGCTGTTGTTGTTGACCAATATAAGAACTGGGTAAATAAGTTGTTTCTACTTGTTTCCATGTGGTTTAACAGAGAACAATTCAAGATTTCTTACTTGTTCTTCAACAGAACCATTCCTTGGCGCCTGCCACAGTGAATGGCCATACTAATACTTCCATCTTTCTTATCCATCCCTTGGTTCTATACATCATGAAGGCATGTGCTTAGACAGACAGTCCATAAAGTGATTAATGAGAAAATAAACAGGTAGTGATAGAACCATCAACTGTTCAGCTAAAGTTTTAGCTACTGAAGTTTTGAACTGTGATTTAAAGTGTCCTTAGCATAGTTTTACCCCAGGTCCTATTTGGGATTGAAAACTGAAGTGGAAGAATCATTTGATATTCAAAATGTCACCCTATTCCTAGAACACATGTGTTGCAAACTGAGTTATCTGATCTAATTCAAAAAACATTGAATGCACACCTATGTTGCAGGTATATCCTAAGCTCTGTGTATATAAGAACAAACAAAAAAAGAAGAATTGCCTGTCGTTATGGTGCTAACATTTTAATGGGATCCAAAGGAATCAGGAAACACTTTTTAAAATAACTTTAATGGTAAGCCTCCTACCAATAAATCTGCAATGACTGCTTTTACTTGGAACATGGCCTCATCATCAGACCTAGGAAAGGAATGAGTGTATGTTCCATTTTAATTTAAACAATAGCAGTAAGTATGATCCCAAAAGTTTGAAATACCTTGAGATATCCAGAAGGATGCTTTAGAAATATAGAAGTGGTAACAAGTAATGTGTTTGATTTTCTAATCCCTTCTGGTTAGAACACACATCCCTAGGTTCTTACACTAATGGTTTGGATTCATTATGCCATGGGTGGGCCTTGGATGATTAATAATAAATGGCTCAGTGATTCTTATGATTAGCTATGTTTAAAAACACTGCAATAGGAGAAGTTCATTTTCCTTAATCATTACAACAACCTTGCAGTAGAGACATCTTTGTCTCTCTTTTACAGACAACAAGAGTAGTATTTCCAAGGTCACAAATTTGATAACTGGCAGACATAAAATTGGAACCCAGAGACCAAAGTCTGCCTCCAAATTTCATGCTCTATCAGACCACACTTTTATTTGCTTACTAGTTAATTTATTCATTCAATCTTGATTTCAGAAGGTATTCACTATTAGTCCCAAGGATGGATGGTATGGGAAGAGAGAGAATGAAGCTTTGAGTAAGATCCAAGGAATTCAAGGTCTACAAAGTATTGCATTTATTAAAGTTCATGAAACATATCCTAGGAACACAGAAGAGAGGGAGGTAAGTTATAAGTGGGGAAATGCTTCACAGAGGAGGTGGTGTCTCAGAACGAGTATCGATGGAGACAGAGGGCCAAGAATTCTAGGTAAAGGGACCAGCGTGAAGGAAATCCAAGGGTCAGCAAACACAGATTACAAGGCCCCCAAGACTAAGGAAGAGAGGTTTCCACAGCTCTCTATTCCACGCCTAACTTTAGAATATTTGAATTGTAGTTAACCTTGACAGATGTTGTATATATACCAGCTATCAGAATCCTTTTGAAAATTTGAAGCTAGAGAGGCACAGGGCTATCTTTCCTCTGGGCAGAATCTGCTCGAGCTAGGCACTGTAGTGTATGGCCCTTTTGTAGGGAGGATCTAGTTTAATTCTCGTGAGCTGATACACACGTTTATATTATTTGCTCAGTCACTGTGTGCATTTGAGTTCAATCTTTTGAGCAGAAGGTGTGAAGTGGTAATACATGAAGCTACAAAAATGGGTTGGGACTTTGGCAGGTTTCTTTCCCCAGGAGACCAGCTGAAGGCGAAGTCATCGTGGAGTACCGAGCCTGTCTGCTGTTAGCTGCTTAAATAAGCTTTTAGCACCTTCCCCTCTGCAGAAATGGAAGCAGGGCGCAGCGACAGTCCTGGACAAGTCCACTCCTGCCTGGGAATCTTCAATCTGCTAAGCCTGCTGGGCAGATATAGACAGAAAGTGGGCATGTGCATGGAAAAGGGCTGTGGCGCTGTGGGCTTGACCAAACAGCCTTTTCTTAAAATGTGAAACTAGTCAGTGATTAGTGGAGTTCTGCTTCTCCATGATCACCTTGGGAACTGTTCTGTGACTTAAATGTTAGCTTTATTTAGCCAGCAAGGGAGACAGTAATGGCTCAATGAAAGGGGAGACCCATGAATTTCTCAGATTGGTTTGGCATTTTCTTAACCTAGAGATAAATGCTGGAACACACATCGAGACAAGAGAGAGAAAGAGAGAGAGAAACAGCCCCAGAGACGGGCACAGCAACAAAAAGAGAAAAATTCAACAAATATGTGTTGAGTAGCTACTACATGCCCGTACCTCTCCTGGTGATCAGACTAATGAACATGCTAGACACGATTTTTTCACAGAAAACAAATATGATAGAAGTTATTTATGTGGCTATAAAAATGCATGAATGTGAAGGCTCTGGGTCAATTAAGCCAAGAGCAGTTGGAAATCAGGTGAACCAGTTGTCCTCAACTTAAACACACTTAGAGACTGATTATTATTCTGAGAAATGAGTAAAGGAATATTGACTCAGTTTAGGGCAGTTGGAGTAACAAGCTCATGAGTTTTGGACTCGACAAGTCTGCTGCTTCGACTGTAGACAGACTGGACTCTGCCACAAGCAAGTAACTAGCAAGTTTCTCCAAACCTCAATTTCTCCTATAAAATGAGAATCCTAATTATTATATCACAGAGTTTGGGTGAGGATTAAATAATAATACATTTTCAGACACACAGTGGGCTCTTTATGAATAAGAAATCACATTCTCTCTTCAGCTTTCTTAGTGAACATGGTCCAAGTGATTAGCAATCCTGAGTAGTTTTCTTCCTGCTGAGGATAGAAGACAAAATAAATTCAGGTCCTGGACCTCTAAATGAAAGCTAATGAAAAATATATGTTCTCTCACTCCCTCACTTGGCTGCTGGCAAATGATGTCTCTTGATGCATGCTGGTTCCTCGGAATTCCATGACTTCAGACACTGAACTTTGAATCTTTGTCACATCAGCAGCACCAAGTAATTCCATACAGAAGTCTGACATTTCCAGTGGAAAAAAATAAATTGATTAAAATTCAACAGGCATGTAGTGTTCGGCATTTAAAGGTCGAGGAATCTAGGGAACTATCAACTGTAAGATAATTCAACATTTAACACGGGTGGGGGGACGAGGGTGTGTTTCCTTCCCTCATGGCCCTAGCATCTGACTGCTGGGAACATAACTGTGCAAATTTAATTACAGCCTGAAGCTAGGCCATCCATCTTTGGGGGTCCTTAGCTGCTGGGCTTCCAGAGAGTAAGGAAAGAGTGATTTGACTTTCCATGGTTTATGTCTTCACTTTTGTTAGGCAGGAAAGAGTCTTTGCTTTCCTTGCCTGAGCTCTCTGGAATTGCCTTCTTTGCCTTTTGAGCGTCCCGGGATGACTGCAAACCAGTTCCTCTTTGCCGAAAGAGGGAGAGGGAGATCTCTGGACCCTAAGCCCTAGGACTTAACATTATGCTCCATGCTTGACTCATTACACTGGCATGGTGGAGATCCCATTCATTATGATAGAGCAAATGCCTAGTATAGGTCTGGCACATAATAAGTAAGCCTGTCATAAATATCTGTTAATTGAATGAATTAGACAGCCATGTTCCGGCTCTTTCAGATACTCTGATTTTGGGCAATTTGCTCACCCACTCTGGTCTCCAATTTTCACTTCACTAAAAGAGGGACAATTCACAATGGTTATGTTATTGGTCAATAGCCTGGGAGCGTTATGTTTTCTGCACCAGACTGTGATCTTTAGTGCAGAGCCTGTTCTTTTAGGTCAACACACCTCCTCATTCCCAACAGTGACCAGCACATGGCCTTGGAAAGGGAAGGTGTTCATTGATTTAAATTGAAATATAGTCTATACCATATAGCAGTAAGAAATGGAATACAAGAAGCCCAGGGTCTAAACCCTATCCTGTCACCAATGTATGATGTGACTTCTAGGTCTTAATTGGCTCGTCTGTCAAGTGAGAGATTCATGTTAGAAAATCTCCAAGGTCCCAGTAAGCTCTGATATTCTTTGATCCTTATTTCTGTTTTATCAGGACTTTATTCATTAGTGGTCGTTTATTGAGTCTTAGTAGTGACTCGGAATTACAGCAAATAAAAGAGTTTTCTGAAAACATGAGAAGACTGTAGGGGATAACATGACCGCTCTCTGCAAATATCTAAAGAGTTTTGTGGCAGGACTGCTGATCACTTGTTCTCACTTTCAATAAACGGAACAGACTTTGGTTACTGCAGGCAAGGATGTAATTAGACATATGGAGAGATTTCTTGATTACTGCAGGGATAAAATGACGCTGACTTTCATACTCCTCTACAGGTGAGAGCTTGGGTCCCCAGTGAGTCAACCAATGAATCAACGCATCTTTGCTAAGCCTGCTTGCTGCTCATTTTCCTCTTCATGACATTTTACTCAAAGTATGGATTGTGAGCCACCTGTATCAGAATCACCTGGAGCTCGTGTTAAAAATGTAGATTCTTAGACTCACTGAATCTGACTCTCTGGGGCTAATGTCTAGAATCTGTGTTTTAATAAGCTCCCCAAATGATATTTCTGTATATCCTAAATTTAAGCAAACACTGTTTTGGGGTTTAATAGCCTTAAACAATACGTTCTCCCTACCTGGTGGCTATTAATATAATAATAATGGCAGATACTATTTGTTGAGCACCAACTGTGGCCAAACATCTTACTTACATAACTCATAACTGACACACTCGCCCTGTGAAATAGGGATTATCCCACCTAAGAGATGAATAAAACAGATTCTAAGTGACAGAGTGATATAATCAGAAAGGGACAGGATTAAGGCTTGAACCCTGGTCTCCTGAATCTCTTTCCATCACTCCACAGCTGCTTTCCTGACATGCTGGATTCCAGGAAGGACATTCTGTGAGATTCACATTCTGAAGCCATGACCTTGGTTGTGTGTGAAAGAGGAAAAGAGGTAAAGAAGGTCACAGAGATGCAAGCTCATCCATATTCAGCTTGGTCTGTTCACTTCAAGTTTCAGAAAGGAGATTGAGCAGGAGATGGGCCTCTAGCTCTGTGCAAAGATCCCAAAGTATGGTTTCTCAGAAAATCTGTAGGGTTTTTTTTCCTTTTCTTTCAAGGAGAATGTGGGACTTTGTGTGTGATCTTACTGTGACCCCTACAGGTTACTCAAAGCAGAATAAGCTGACGACCTCTTTCACAGATCCCCGTCTAAAAGAGAGACTCCAGGGAGCCACTTTCAAATGGTGCCCTTTTGCATCATTCCTTATAATCACAAGATAAAATCTCCCTTTGCATTCTCAGTTTCAGGAGGTCAGCAAAGGTCATGGAGGACCTGCCCCTCTTTGCTTGGGACAAAGAAGGTGAATGGATTTTTTTAAAATTGGAATATAATTATTTTACAATGTTGTGTTAGTTTCTGCTGAATAACCATGTGAATCACCTGTATGTACACATACATCCTCTGCCTCTGTAGCCTCCCTCCCCCCCCACCCCACCCCTCTAGGTCATCACAGAGCACCAAGCTGAGTTTCCTAAACCATGCAGCGCTTCCCACCAGCTGTTTTACACGTGGTACTGTGTATATGTTGATGCTACCTTCTCAATTTGTCCCTGACGATCTCACAGCAAAACAATCAAATAACCATTATAGCCATTAGCAATGATTGCCTGGCAGGCGTGTCAGAAGTGGAAGGCAGATTTGAGACAGGTACCATGGGCTGGTAGGATAGAAATGCAGATGATTTTAGGAAACTCTTCCTAGTCTTTTCCTAACATCTTCTAGATACTCGGGATACAAGCTCAGATCTCCTTGTGTTTCCAGCCTAATTCTTTAAAGGTTAAAATGTCACCCAACTGACTCATCTGGAATAGTTTAGGGAAAGTATCACAGAAGCCAATTAATGATTCAAATGACCTCACTTCTTGCTGAGGTTCGTTCATTCCACATGCCTTGATTGTCAGACTAGGAGAACTGGAGGCTACAGGAGTAACGAAATTGCAGTCTTGTTTGGGAATAGTGCATAGTCTTGTAGTTCATTTATTATGTGAGGGAGGGGAAAAATAACAGCACTGGGGAATTCTCAGTGTGAGAAGAGATGGCAGGGCAGATGATCCCCAGAAAAGGCTGTAAGGAAGGGGTAAAGGGCAAAGCCACGGAATTGCCTGAGCACCCTTGGGTAAGTCACCTAACCCCACTGGGCCTTGGTTTCCTTATCTCAGGTGTAAGGGAATTGGGTTAGGTGGTCCTTTCTGGCTTTTACAGTCTATGATTCTACTTATACTTTTATAAAATGTAAGTAACTTATAAGCTACTAAACTTAGACGTATGACTTGTCAAGAAATACTCAATCTATTAAAATGCATTTCCGCACTGCTCAGAAAGTCTGAAATCCTCCTTAAAATCCAAGGCTCCTTAGTGAGAACCTGGACTAACTCTACCAATTTATAGATGGAGAAACTAAAGTCAAGAAAAAGAAACGAACTTGCCCAAGGTCACATGCAAGTCAGTGGCTGGCGCTCTTAGAAGGCTGGCTTCTGGATTCTCACTCAAGAAGGAAGGTGATCCAGGGCACTCCACACCCCACTGCCTTGCTGCCTATACATTCAGCACTGGATATTTATATTTTTTTCCAGATGTAAAATCACTCAATTAGTTTTGTAATATGAAATGTATTATTCATGCCTAAGATTGCAGTTAGAACCAATAAGTTTACCAATATGAAAGGCGCAGGCAAAACAGGTTTTTTCCCCCAAAATGCCAAAAAATATTAACAGAAAATAAAGTATCTCCTCACGATGTTTCTTTCTATCATATCTGTAATTTGATATCTAATTAAGGACCTTCAGGGATGTTGTGGAGGCAGTCATGGAAATGGTAGCCGCTGTAGAATTACTGATATTGATATTAATGAAGTTAGTGGAGATCATTAGTTATATAATTTTGGGCACTTTTTGTAGTTAAAAAAAAAGAAATTCATACTTGGACAATAAAGGAACTTTATTCCATCAAATGCATCAAATGTACACACACAGGTAAGCCACCAGTGAGGATTGATCCAATAGAGCAACAACGTTACGAGGAAAAATACTAAAGCTCCCCTGCTTCCTCTTTCTTCTTTATTCAGTGTGGGTTTCACCCTAAGGTTGTATTTTCATAGTTATGAGGTGGCTCCCAGCAGCATCCTGGACTGCATGTTCCCCGACACATATATAATGAGAGACAAGCCATCTACTTCTTCTGATTGACCCACAGAGTTCTGAATCCGACTCTTATTTGGACCAACTTGTACCACTAATCCATCCTGAGGCAATAAATACAAGAACATATAATAGCTGTCATCAGGGTAACATTATGTCTGTTGATTTACTGAAATCAATGCCACCTCCTTGAGCCAGGGGGAGAATTTAATTCCATCCTAAACTTCATGGGTGATATACAGCAGTTAAGATAAAGAATAGGTATTGACAAGAATACTACCCTACAATGCTGAGGGTTAAGATGACGCTGATTGTGGTACAGATGATGAAGGTGACAAAGTAGTGAAGAAGAACAAGGAAGATGAAGGTGGTAAAGCGATGTGGGTAATAAAGACGATAATGTTAATGAGGGTGGCGATGGTAGAGGGGTGGCAAGAGTGAAGCTGATGATAATAATGAAGTTAATAATAATGAAAAAAACCAATAGGTCAACATTCAGTTAACACGAGTTCAGTGAATGCCCTGTAGGAGGGCATGACAACCCACTCCAGTATTCTCGCCTGGAGAGTCCCCATGGACAGAGGAGCCTGGCGGGCTCAGTCCATGGGGTCACAAAGGGTCAGATGTGACTGAACATGCACTTATCCCAACATTTCTCTCCTGGGGAGAACTGGAGGAATAGGGTTGGATCTCAAGACATCACAATGGCAAGATGAGTGCAATGTCAAATGCAATAATGCTGGTGTATATTTATACCTCAAACTTGCATGCAACCTCATCCCTACACCCGTCCTCAGAGCAGAAGCAGCTCCCTGAGGCCCTTATATTTTAACTGAGGGGCTCATTGCTTATTGACTTATTTCTTCCCAAGACCGATTGAAAAAGAGGTCATCTTATTGCCATTGGTGCCGCTCCTTTAGCCTACTGAGGACAATATTTCCAATAAATCAAACATGCTCCAGCCTGGATCCTATTTTCTAAAAGTTATCCTTTAACTCAGTTACAATTTTTGTTTGTTTGTTTTTTTTAATACATCCAGTAAAAAGTGGCAGTTTCTCTATTTCTACAAGAGAGAATGTCAGAAGATAAAAATTTCTGTATACAAAGTGAAGCCTCTCTTATTTTTTAATGTATTATTTATTTAATAATTTGGCTCTGCTAGGTCGTTGTTACTTTGCATGTTTTTCTCTCACTGTGACAAGCAGTGGCTGCTCTTCACTGCGGAGCATGGGCTTCTCGTTGTGGTGGCATCTCTTGTTGAGCACAAACCCGAGGCGTGCGGGCTTCAGTAGTTGCAGCATAGGGGTTTAGTTACTCCGTGGCATGTGGGATCCTCCCAGATTAGGGATCGACCCTGTGTCCCCTGCATTGGCAGGCAGACTCCTATCCATTGCGCCCCCAGGGAAGTCCCTCTGTCTTTTAAGTTTACATAAATATTAAAATAATCACAAACAGAAACTTAGATTGTCTCTTTAAAATCCCAATTTCCTCATCTATGAAAAAGAAATAATAATATTGATGTCTTACAGTTCTTGTGAGTATTGTATAAGAAAGGATGGAGTGTGCGCATCACAGAGTAAGTACTCTATAAATAGCCACTGTTATTAATGTAAAAGGGAAGGATGAGGTTGCGTAGCTGGAGAGAACAGGAGTGGAAATAATTTGTGAGTTAAATAACAAACACAGAGACCCCACTCATATGGGGATGTTTGGGGAAAGAAAGAGAACAAGTTATGTAAACAGCAAACCTGTCCAAAGCTAACAGGAAGGGAAACCCAGAGTGAATTCCATCTGCTTTCCACCTGCACCTGCTATTTATTTACTTTTCAGCTTCATCAATCGAGGCCAAATTGTTAATTTTTTTAAATTTCAAATCAAGGCGAGAAGAGAGAGTTGTAGAGTGAGTCAGAGAAAAAGAATAGATCATAATAGCTCCCATTTACTGAGTTGTGACTATGTGCCCAGCACAGTTTAAGTGTTGCATAAGAATTAACACATTTACTAAACACAATGTGTCTACAGGGATGTTACTCTTACCCCTATTTTATAGGTAAAGACCAAAGTGCTGAGATATTGAGTGCTTTGCCCAAGATCTAACAGAATAAAGAGAGAGTCAGCATTTAACCCCACCAGTCTCATTCCAGAGACTGACTTTCTAAACCTCTCCACTGTATGGCCTCATGGGCTTCCCTTGTGGCTCAGCTGGTAAAGAATCTGCCTGCAGTGCAGGAGACTTAGGTTCAATCCCTGAATTGGGAAGACACCCTGGAGAAGGGAAAGGCTGCCCACACCATTATTCTGGCCTGGAGAATTCCATGGACTGTATAGTCCATGGGGTCACAAAGAGTCAGACACGACTGAGCAATTTTCAGTTTTATATAGCCTCACATGGTAAGCTAGTATGGAAAGTAAAGATACCCTAGGATAGGTACGACAGAAAAAGAATCTCATCCTTTCCATGTGGTTGGGCAGATCTTTATACGTGGAATGTAAAGCAGTCTGATTTGGGAACAGTACAGTTTGGGACTCTTCCTGACTTTTTTCACTTACAGGTGTCATTTGCTTTATGACTACTGCAGGTGTATTAAATCTCTAAACCCCATTTTCCTCAGTTGCAAAATCCTGTAGCTTTCTAACTATCTCTGTGGATCAAATAATAATAGGACAACAGTTATCTGTTTTTTAAAAATTGCATCATTTAGACAAAGTAATTAGTGTGTGGTAACTGGTAGATAAATGATAGCTGTTATCATGATAATTATATATTATTATTAAATTAGTTGGAGACAAAGAATCAAGAAATTCTTCATGAAAGAAGTGGCATTTCAGCAGTTTCTAGCAGATGGGAAGGATGCTCATAGGTGGAAATCAGACAGACTCTTCTAGGAAAAGAAGTATAAGTAAGGCATAGTCACGCATGCGTGCTAAATTGCTTCAGTCATATCTGACTCTTTGCAGTCCTATGGACGGTACTTTGTCAGGCTCCTCTGTCCATGGGAATCTTCAAGCAAGAATACAGGAGTGGGTTGCCATGCTTTCCTCCCAGATTGAACCCACGTCTTTTATGTTTCCTGCTTTGGCAGGTGGGTTTTTTCCACCAGTGCCACCTGGCAAGCCCAAGGCATAGTCGTAGGAAAACACAAAATTAATGTTCTGGCTTCACTATTTCAAGAATCAGGGAAGCATATGATGCACCTCGGAAATGCATTGCTTTCCAAGTCGTTGAAAGACAACCCTTAGGAACTTAATGTGGCAGACCCTTAGCCATCTGGGAATTTTTACTAAAGGGAAAGATAGTCCCAGAGGGATCTCCATATTGGAGGCTTTATAGCAGGAAGATATGAATAGACCCACAGTCTATTAGCACGGAGCTGCCAGAGAGCATCCATCAGAGATCTTCTTCCAGAAATGGTTGGCTTTTCCCTCTATTTTCTGCTGAAGCTATTGGAGGAGCCCCTGACCAAAGCCATTATAGGCTCAGACTCTAATCCTAGAATCTTATAATTTAAATCAGGTCCAGATGTGAAGAGGTTTCTCAGATACATCTGCTCATGTATCACTCTTTATCTAAAAACTTGTGACCTATAAAGACACCATCTTCCCCCCCGACACAGTATACAATGGTGAACTAGAGACTGGATAAGCACAAAGGACAATCTCACCTAACAGGGAGAGAAAGGCCACAGCTTCCACAATTCTAAGTAAATGCTGTCAGGACCCCATACTTTGGGACAGTTATTGTTCTTTGGATAGATTCTGCATTTACTTCCTAAATAGCTCCCCAAATCACTACTCCCTTTATTTATTTGTTCATTTGTTTGCTTATATTTTTATTGATATGTAGTTGACATACAATATTATGTTAGTTTCAGTACAACATAGTGATTTGAAATTTAAATACATTGTAAAATGATCACCACACTGTCTAGGAACCATCTGTCACCACACAAAAGTATTACAGTATTTCTGACTGTATTTCTTTATGCTGTATATTACATCCCCATGACTTATTTATAGTATACCTGGAATTTTGTACCTCTTAATCACTTTTACCAATTTTGCCCAAATCTCTACCCTCTCTCCCCCTCTGGCAACAACTATAAAAATAAGTCTATTTCTTTTTTGTTCTGTTTTGTTCATTTGTTTTGTTTTTTAGATTTCTCATATAGGTGATTTCACATTTGGTATTCACCTTTCTCTGACTGCTTTCACTTAGCATTATATTCTCTATGTCCATCCATGTTGTTGCAAATGGCAAATTTTTATTCTTTTTTATGGATGAGTAATATTCCATCATGTACATATATAGCACATTTTCTTTATCCATTTACCTGTCAATGGACACTTAGTTTGATTCCATATCTTGGCTACTGTAAATAATGCTGCTATCAATATTGGCATACATGTATCTTTCTGAAGTTGCATTTTCATTTTCTTCAGATATAAACCCAGGAGTATAATGGATGGATTATAAGATAGTTCTACATTTAGTTTTTTGAAGAACCTCCGTATTGTTTTCTATGGTTGATGCAGCAATTTACATTCATACCAGCAGTGTACAGGGGTTTGTTTTTCTCTACATCCTCACCAACATTTGTTATTTTTTTTTCTTTTTGAGGATAGCTATTCTGACAGGAGTGAGGTGATATCTTATTGTGAGTTTTGATTTGCATTTCCTGATGATTAATAATGTTGAACATCTTTTCATGTGTCTATTGGCCATTTCTATGTCTCCTATGGAGAAAGATGTATTCAGGTCCACTGTCCCTTTATTCATTGGATTGTTTGGGTTTTCTGATATTGAGTTGTTTACTTTCTTTATTTAATTTAAATATCAGCACTTTACTGGATATATAATTTGCAAATATCTCTTCCAATTCAGAAGGTTGCCTTTTCATTTTGTTGATGATTTCCTTCACTGTACAAAAGCTTTTTCAATTTGATATAGTTCCATTTATCTTTGTATTCATTGTCCTTGCCTGAGAAAATAGAACCCCCCTCCCAAATTGCAAAGATCTGTGTCAAAGAGGATACTGCCTATGTTTTCATATGGGAGTTTATGGTTTCAGGACTTACATTTAAGTCTTTAATCCATTTTGAGCTTATTATGAGAAAGTAGTCCAGTTTGATTATTTTGCATGTAGCTGTCAGTTTTCCCAGCATCATTTATTGAAGATGCTGTCCTTTCCTGATTGTATATTCTTATTTCCTTTGCCCTATATTAACTGACCATTTAAGAGTTTATTTCTAGGCTCTCTTTTCTGTTCTCTTGATCTATGTATGCTTTTGTGCCAGTACCATGCTGTTTTGATTACTATAGCTTTGTAGTATACTTTGAAACCAGAGCGTGTGATATCTTCAGCATTTTTTTTGCTTTCTCAAAATTACTTTGACTTTCTGGGTCTTTTGTGGTTCCATATACATTTTAGGGTTATTTGTTCTAGTCCTATTTAAAATGCCATTGGTATTTTGATAGGCATTGCATTGAGTCTGCATGTTGCTTTGGGTAGTGTGGACATTTTAACAATACTAATTCTTTCACTCCACAAACATATTATATCTGTCCATTTATTTGTGCTGTCTCTGGTTTCTTTCATCAGTGTCTTATGGTTTTCAGAGTTTTTCTCCTCCTTGGTTAAATTTATTACTAGGTACTTCATTCTTTTTGATGCAATAGTAAGTGGGGTTGTTTTCATAATTTCTTTTTCTGATAGGCCATTGTTAGTGTGTAGAAGTACAGCTAATTTCTGTGTTTTAATTTTGTACCCTGAAACTTTACTGAATTAATTTATTAGTTATAATAGCTTTTTGGTGGAATCTTTAGGATTTCTATATATAGTCTCATGTTATCTGCAAATATTGACAATTTTACTTCTTTCTTTCCAATTTGGGTGCCTTTTATTTATTTTTCTTTCCAGTGCATGTTGAATAAGTTTATTAATTCACTTAGTGCTTGTCTATTCCCAGAGGATCTTGACTTTGCCATCTGAGATGTTTTTGCTGTTTTATGAAAAACAGTGTTGGTTTGCAACTGAGTAAATTTCTTAGCCTATTTCTTGTCAACTAGAAGTCAGGGGCTTGAAGCCCTTTTAGAAACAGGAGCAATCTCAGTACCTTTTAATGGAAGTTGATGGCTCATTCTTGATACAACTCCCTTAAAAGCTTCATAGGCTTTCTACATATTAATGTAGAAATGTAGAATCAAATTTCCAATTCATTTTGCAGAAACAACAACTACACTTTGACCAAGCATTTCTTTGGAAAAAAAAATGCCTTTAAGATTCTGAGAGGTCCTTTTTACTGACTGAGAAGGTCTATTGGGCATAACTTTAAATCTTTCAGATGTCTTAAAGCCATACTTTTCATACCATTCAGCAGTTTCTTACTTTATAAGTTATTTAAAATTTTAAATAAGGTTAGATCTGGGCCAAAAACAAACATTAATGATATTTCATGTGTCCCTTTGGTGCAAAATCAGATTGGGCTAGCGAATTTTTATTCTTTAGGTACATTGGTCTCTGTATCCTAGTTGTACTTTTCCTTGATTTAAAACAATTTCAAACCAGTATTACTCCCAAATAATGTCTAATTATAATATCTATTTAACCATATTTTAGTTTCCAATTCAATCCCACAATCCAATTAATTCAATAGGATTATAATTTCTATTTCATAGTTAAGAAAAAGGAGACTTAGAGAGGTTAATCTCCATTCTAAAATTACACTGTTATTAGAATAACTGGCATTTAAACTTCAATTTGTCTGTCTTCAAAGCTATAAAACTGGCCATTTCACTCCACTGTGTTTCATCATAATAATCTCACCCTCTGGCGTTACACTTTACAGTTTATCAAGCATGATCTTATTTGATCTCATTTAATCCAGACCCGAGAGATTGGAGGATTCTCTGTCATGGCCAAATACAGGGCTAAACTAAAATTTAAATTCCTCTATTCTTCAGCAAAGCAAAAATGAATGATTTCATAATGACTTTCCTTCTTCCCCATGTGTAAAAAAACAGTGATTTGCCTAATCATTTTAACCAACTAACCTAGAGTTTCTGATCAACAACAAATTCAAGTGCTTAACAATTTGTAACACGTTTCTCCATTTTTCTTTCCTTTCATTGAGTTTGGTTGATTTGTGCATAGTAGAAGTGGGTCTGTAGTTGGAGGAATATGTCAGATTGGGCATCATTTGTGCAAACTGCATCATGTGAAATGCCAGGCTGGCTGAAGCACAAGCTGGAATCAAGATTGCTGGGAGAAATATCAGTAACCTCGTATATGCACATGACACCACCCTTATGGCAGAAACTGAAGTAGAACTAAAGAGCCTCTTGAGGAAAGTGAAAGAGGAGAGTGAAAAAGCTGGCTTAAAGCTCAACATTCAAAAAATGAAGTCCATGGCATCCGGTCCCATCACTTCATGACAAATAGATGGGGAAACAATGGAAACAGTGACAGACTATTTTCTTGGGCTCAAAAATCACTTCAGATGATGACTGCAGCCATGAAATTAAAAGGTGCTTGCTCCTTGGAAGAAAAGCTATGACAAATCTAGGTAGCATATTAAAAAGCAGAGACATTTTTTACCCACAAAGGTCCATCTAGTCAAAGTTATGGTTTTTCCAATAATCATGTATGGATGTGAGAGTTGGACTATAAAGAAGCCTGAGCACAGAACTGTTGCTTTTAAACTGGTGCTGGAGAAGACTCTTCAGAGTCCTTTGGACTGCAAGAAGATCAAACCAGTCAATTCTAAAGGAAATCAGTCCTGAATATTCATTGGAAGGACTGATGCTGAAGCTGAAACTCCAATACTTTGGCTACCTGCTGCAAAGAGCTGACTCATTAGAAAAGACCCTGATGCTGGGAAAGATTGAAGGCAGAAGAAGGAAGGGGATGACAGAGGACAAGATGGTTGGATGGCATCATTGACTCAATGGATATGAGTTTGAGCAGGCTCCGGGAGATGGTAGACAGGGAAGCCTGGTGTGCTGCAGTCCATGGGGTCACAAAGAGTCAGACTCAACGGAGTGACTGAGCAAAAACAACAGCCATGATGTAAACCAAGAGAGCACAGTGGTCTGGCCAAAGCTCAGGGCTTAGGTGGACCAAGACACTGAAGTCACGGAGAAATGATCACCTGGTACTATTAACTTTCTCAACAGTACATAAAACTGGCTTTGGACCTCTGTGCATTTGTTGATCATTCAGCACTTTGAGCTCCCACCTAGTGGCGCTGCATGCCAGTCAACGGTTCATAGTTGAACATGTTGCCATGTTCTCTGAATAGCAGGGCTTGTTTGTCCAAGGGATTGCCTTTCTTTATTGCATTTTGTCCTTCCTGTCTTATAATTGTGAATGGAAAGTAGAAAAATGCAAGTGCCGCTACTTGTAGCAAAAGCAGAGATGTAATAAACAATTAGAAAAAAAGCTAGAAATTGCCCCAGTATAATGCTTCAATATGTGTGTGGGCTTTGAACACAGACTGCTTTGAATGTAGGCTCTATCACTTACTGGTTGGATGACCTTAGGCAAAATGCTTTTCTGACTTCAACAAAATGGGGATTAAAATAAAATTCCTTTCTCATACATTATGCGAGGATTAAATTAAATAGTCATGAAAGATGCTATTTGGACACTCTGTAAGGCAGTGCTTTTCAAACTAGAGTGTCCTGACCCGCAGCAACAGCATCACCTGGGAATTTGTTTGAGATGCAAATTCTCTAGCCCCACCCCAGATCTGCGGAATCAGAAACCCTAGGATTGGACCCAGCAATGTGTGTGTCACCAAGCAATCTAGGTGATTCTGACGCACTCTAAGGAGAATACTGACATACATTATGATGGATAAAAGTAGTCTCAGAAGTTAGCTGATCTAGATTTAAATTCCAGCTCTGCCTCTCACTAATTGTGTGACTTGGGATGAGCTATATGGCATGTTGGGCTTCCCCGGTGGCTCAGAGAGTAAAGAAGCTGCTTGCAATGCAGGCGATCCGGGTTTGATCCCTGGGTTGGAAAGATCCCCTGGAGAAGGGAATGGCTACCCACTCCACCATTGTTACCTGGAGAATTCCACGCACAGAGGAGCCTGGTGGGCTACAGTCCACGGGGTCACAAAGAGTCGGACACGACTGCCTGACTAGCACTTTCACTTTTTTCATATAACATGTTGGTGTCTCTGTTTTCTCATCTGCATGTTTACAACAATATTATGTTTATCCTAGACTTGTAATGAAATTTTTAAAAACATATCAATCGTATAGCAAGTCTTCAATACATGATACCTGGTTGTTTGCTGGCTCTTATTGTTCGTTTTTTTTTTTTTTTACTTCAGACTTTAATTGTACTTAATCCAATTGGCTTCATGCTTAATTGTGGAGGAAAATCAAAATTAAAGAGCATTATGAAATGTTGAAAATATATGGTGGGAGATTTTTTTCTAAAATTAGAAGCAAATACGAATTTTATTTTTTCTCTATTTTGGAAAATAACCCTCCTTTACAACATGGTAGTGTATAGTTTGACTTCTGTACTTTTGATCATCGAACACTATCTAAGGAACATATAATTTCAGAATATATTAGCAAAACATCACTGCCCCAGAGCTGATCCTCTCACCAGGGACTTCGTGGTCTGCCAAGAAGGCAGAGAGGAGGTTGGACAGAGAGAGAAGGAGAATGTCCAGAGCCTGCCAGCCAGGATCTAAAGGCCAGTCCCTCCCAATACAGGGCTGACGTTGGCTTTGGCTAGAGGCCCACTCCAAGAAGTACTGCCGACACCCGGAGCTTAGGTACAGCCTGAGCAGGTGTGACCAGCAGGCTCTCTGATGGCCTCTGCACCTGCCAGCAGGCAGGCCTAGTGAAAATCCAGAAACAGAGGAAACAGGAGCGAATGCAACTGCGGGCCAAACCGCAGGGAGCCATGGAGACTCTTGGCTACGCTGGCCATAACACAGAGCAGAAACAAACCTTCCTTCTGAAGAGGAGGAGGAAAAGAGCAGAAAGGATTGTGCTCCTAGTCATGTTTCTGCCACTGACTGCTTATCAGACTCCAGACAAGTCGCTGGCCCCTACCCATTTCCCCAATCTAAAAAATATAGGAAGAGCTTCCATGAAAACCGAGGATTTTTAACAGTTTGCACGTACATCAAAAACTTACTTGTGGTGAGTAAGTTTTCTAAGACCATGATGGTAACTCTTCCACCAACCCAAACAGTCCCCAGCTCCGGAGCTGGTACGTATCTCTACCTGTCCCATTGCTGTTGGCATGGTAACACGAGCATCTTTGCATCCTGAGCCCAGGCCTTCATCTGTGTGGCTGGATTTTTGGATGGCTGTGTTTGGTCTGATAATAGCCATTGTCAGGGACGCCCTGGACACACCTCTACCCACAGGATATAAGGTCGCTTCTGATCTCCTGGAATCTCCTAACTTGCTCACCTTTGGAAGAAAAGTGCCCTCATTTTTCCTAATCTCTTCACCTTGCACTCTCTTTTCTTTCCCTTCAACTCTCATCTCCTCTAAACTTGGTTTTGGGAGAGAATAAAGTTAATTCAGAATTATAGCTGAACCTCATCAAGACATGCAACTTTTCTGAGCCTTGATTTCCTCATTTTATAAGCTAGGATAGTGGTATAGATCTCATACCATCATCAAGAAGATTACACAAGAAAATACACATAATGTGCTTAGCCCTTAGCCCAGGGCCCCCTCTACAGGAAGTACCCAACATATGAGCACTAATTTTGTTATCACCATCATCTACATCATTATCATGAGCTCATAGCATTTACCTTTGGATTCACCTACTTATTTCAACTTTGTCTCCATATGGGACTGAAAACTCCATGAGGACAAGGATCCTGTTTTTCTCACTGCAGGTTCTTCACCCAATGTTTGGTACACAGATAGGTTCTAAAAGAACCTATAGATGAGTTCTATAGGTTTCACCTATAGTGAAATAGATGTTGGAAAGCAGGAGCTGGACAAAATCTTCTTAAATAACTGTATTTATTTTGGGGCTGTGCTGGGTCTTGGTTATTGCACATGGGCTTTTGCTAGTTGTGGCAAGTGGGAGCTACTATCAAGCTGTGGTACACAGGCTTCTCATTGCAGTGGCTTCTCCTATTGTGGAGCACAGGTTTTAGAGCATGGGACTTCAGTAGTTGAGGCCTTTGTGGCCCTGAGGCATATGGAATCTTTCCAGCCCAGGGATCAAACCTGTTGCCCCTGCATTGGCAGGTGGATTTCTAACCACTGGACCACCAGGGAAGTCCTGAGCAAAGACTTCTAAAGTAAGGTGTGAATGTGTGTGTGAGTGTGTGTTTGTATTTGCATGTGCGTTTCTGCTTGTGCACTGCAGTGATGAATAAGCTAGCTCCCTTCTCTGCTGCCCATGTAGCTCCACCTCACACTTAGAGCCTAATCGACTGGAATAGCCCTATGGGGACTCTTTGGTGCTAATCTATTTTAGTCCCTTCCCCAAGGCACCCAGCCAGCCTGCCCTCATCCCCAGGGAGCCACAAGATCAGAACCACTGCCATTTATTACACATTTACTAACTGGTGTGGAAGATGGTGGCTGAAAATTGAGTGGAATAAATAGCCAGCTTATCTACAGTTAATGTTTTCAAAAAAGAACAGAGAATGAAGGGCATTTACAGGATATTTAGAACTCCAAACACAATACTTCAGAAAACAGACATCTAGAGCCACTCATTTTTTCTCAGTTGCATCATTGATCTCTTAATAGTCATATACTGAGAATGTGCCATGTGCCAAGCACCATGCTAAGTACAGTTACAGAGAAAATTGCAAGTCTTTGTTGGCCAGGGAAGAAGCATGATCTAGAAAAAAAATAACAGAACTACAAAACAAACCGGTAAACGTGTTTCTCTAAGAAGCACAGAGCACTCTAAGTGGTACTGCTTTCCTCTGAATGAAGCTGAGAACTTTTTTCAGAGGGAGCTGCATCTGAGCTAAGTTTTTCAGATCTAGAGTCAACCAGACTAAGGAAAGTGAAGTGACAGTGAAGCAAAAGTCGCTCAGTCGTGTCCGACTCTGCGACCCCATAGACTGTAGCCCTCCAAGCTCCTCTGTCCATAGAACTCTCCAGGCAAGAATATAGGAGTGGGTTGCCATTTCGTTCTCCAAGACAAAGGAAAGGTATGTGTCAGTGAACAGATAATGAGAACATGCGCTTGTTGGGAAATCCAGGTGCTGATAAGGACAGGGATACTAATAATAAAGTAGTAGAGATATAGTAACTAACACTTTTATAGCATTTACAGTGTGACAAATCCTGTAATTAAGCATTTTACACATTCTAACTCATTGAACACCTAGAGCTTAGGGTTCTAGGAGTTAAAAAAAACTGGGAGAAGCCAAATTCAAAAGTAGACATTTCCAGATCTTGGTGGTTTTGTGAGTAGGCTTGGAGAATTAGGATTTAACTAGAGGGTGATGGTTACGAAAGGGCATGATTTGATCTTGACCAAGTAGATGTTTTACAATGATTAAGACTCTTGAGAGCCCCTTGGACTACAAAGAGATCAAACCAGTCCATCCTAAAGGAAATCAATGTTGAATATTCATTGGAAGGACTGATGCTGAAGCTGAAGCTCCAATACTTTGGCCACCTGATGTGAAGAGCCAACTCATTAGAAAAGATCCTGATGTTGGGAAAGACTGAAGGCAGGAGGAGAAGGGGATGACAGAGGATGAGGTGGTTGGATGGCATCTCTTGCTCGATGGACATGAGTGTGAGTAAGCTCCAGGAGTTGGTGAAGGACAGGGAAGCCTGGCATGCTGCAGTTCATGGGGTTGAAAAGAGCTGAACACGACTGAGAGACTGAACTGAACCGACTTTTATTGCATGGTGATGGCTGGATATGAGTGAGCTTCAGACCAGAGACTGCAAGATCAGTGAACAGACTGCTGGCAAGTTCCAGCTAAGAGATTTGAGCACCTGAATTAGGAAGCAGTGTTGGAAGGAGTCAAGATGCGATTAACTCACTGGGGGCCACACAGCGAGGTACAGAGTTTGTTCTTTTCTACCAGCTTCGAGAAAAAATTGGAAATTGAGGTCAGCCTAATACATGATGTTTTACATCTTAATGTAAATTTTGATGCGTTAGGGCACAAGCATACTCTTTCTGAGTCTCTAGTCTTTGGGGAAAAAAAGTGAAAGTGTTAGCTGCTCGGTCCCGTCCAACTCTTTGAGACCCCGTGGACTGTAGCCCACCAGGTTCCTCTATCCATGGAATTCTCCAGGCAAGAATACTAGAATGGTAGCCATTCCCTTCTCCTGGGGATCTTCCCAACCCAGAGATCAACATTGCGGGCAGATTCTTTTCCATCTGAGCCACTGTCTTCCTTACTTCATAGTGTCTCCCAGTTGTCAAAACACGTGAAACGCCCCTGACCATGGCCTCTGGACTTCACTCCTTACCAGCTGGGCTATCTAATAGACCGCTTTATTTCCCTGAGCCTCAGTTTCCTCACATGTTAAATGACGGTGGTAAGGCCTGCTCTGCTTACATGCAGACCAGGTTGACACAATTTGTGCTTTATGAATATTGAGCTGTGATGTAATGTGACGAGTGTATTGTGCAGATACAGAAGAAGAGGGTGAGGATGAGGACGAGGGTACAGATAGCCCCAGCTTTCCGGAAACCATTTCCCTTCGGTCTCTGATGGTTCAGTAGGCAAATAATCCACCTGCCAATGCAGGAGACGCTGGAGACGTGGGTTCGATCCCTGGGTCAGGAAGACCCCCCTAGAGGAGGAAATGGAAACCCACTCCAGTATTCTTGCCTGGAAAATCTCATGGACAGAGGAGCCTGGCAGTTTATAGTCCAAAGGGTCGTAAAGAGTCAGACACAACTGAGCACAATTGGCTAGGCTTTTTCACAGACGAAGCCCTATCCATCAATTTAATCCTTCATAGTACCTGTCCTGAGCTCCTTCCCCTTCCAGAAAAAAATAATAATTTCTGTCTATTCTCTTGTCCCATTAAAATTATGCTCATAACTCAGCCTTTACATTGAAAAGATTGCAGTCCTTAAATAGTGCTTAGTTTTTGGTAGATTATTATTGATATCTGGTTCAGGACCTAAAGCCCCCGGATGTGCTGGGACTAGGAAGACACTTGTAAATATATGTATGTACCCGTATGTTTAGACTTAAAGACCCGGGTGTTTTTGTTGCTGTATTCTTTAATTATTCAAAATAGAAGTCACCTACGATGGAAAATGACTGCTTGCAACATGTAATTTGCCTTCCAAACAAGCTCATTTGGGCTTTGACATTTGACAGAGAAAGGTCTGGGAAGATGAGCTGTTCAGAAAGGGTGTCTCTGCGTCTGACACTGCCTGAACTTTGGTAGGTTGATTTTTACAATCGCCAGATCATCAAAGGTTACACTCATTTAAATTCTCCCTTTACTAACAAAGAAAGGAAACAGAATGCCACAAGCTGCCTTAACCTGCTGTCCTCCACTACACACGCCAGCTGAGGACTCTCAGAAAATCCTTGATGTCTGCCCAAGGTGCCGTGAATTTGACAAAGTTAATCTATCATACCCCTGTGCGCATTTTCTGCATCCTTTCCGCTCTTTGAAAATGCAGAGGTCTCCTGCTCTTTTGAAATCTGCTCTGTATAAAAGCGCTCTTCCATCAGTACTCATTCAGCTCTCCATTTTTCCACTTTCTAGACATTCTTGGGTTGTTTGTTTTCAGGCGCAGAGCTGGGCACTGGGTATCTAGGGCTAAATGTGTCTGCTCTCTCCATCTCTTTCCTGAAATGCTGAAATAATCTCTGACTAGTGTTCCTTCCCTGTTTGGCTCTAGTCTTTCCTCCATGGGCACACTGGGGCCTCTGATAAAACACTAAAGTGACGGTTCCCCTCCAGTGACTGCAAAAATTGCCATTCTACAACCGAGTCTGACACATGGAGTCTTTATTTTATTAATTCACTTTTACAAACAGTTGTTTAGTACCCAGGATGCAGCAGGCATATTATACAAGGTATTGGGAGATATAGCAGTTATTAAAATGAGCAACGACTTGCTCCCACAGTAGAGAAGTAAGTAAATACAGAGCACAAAAATAAAGATATAGCTTTGAAATATCTAATTAAGAATATACACTACTAGAAGAGACAATAAGAGAGGACATCCAGCTTCGGTTGGTATGAGGCAGCCAGGGGAGGTCTCTGGATTCTGAGAGATTGACAATAGAGGTAAAGCTTTGAAGACGAGGAGGAGTTGAAAAAGTCTATAATGTGCTCAAGGAGGGCAGTACTCAAGGGAGAGAAGGAAGCGTGGACCGGTAGGCAGGAGCTGGCCATGGGATACCTTATAAGACAGTAGTCCTCAGCCTTGTTGTGCAATGCTTGGGAGATGTTTTAAACTACAGATGCCCTCTTCTTGTGTTGTGTGTTAGTCACTCAGTCATGTCCAAGTCTTTGCGACCCCATGGATTGTAGCCCACCAGGCTCCTCTGTCCATGGAATTCTCCAGGCAAGAATACTGGAGTGGGTTGCTGTTCCCTTCTCCGAAGGACCTTCCCAACCCAGGGATCGAACCTTGGTCTTCCACATTGCAGGCAGATTCCTTACTGCCTTACACCAAAGCAATTCATTTTGAGTTTCACAGGGAGGAGTGTGAGCATGCATCAGTTTATGAAGCTCTGCAGGTGATTCAAATATATAGCCACGAATGGGAACACCTGCTGCACGGTCTTATACCTGTACCCAACCTCCTGCTCTGGTTCATATCTCTCTTGCCCATCCATTCCCTAACCATCCCATGGCATTCTCTCTTCCCTTTATACACTAACCACTCTCCTAGCTGTTCATTTCTACTTAACTAGCTTCCTTGACTGAACACCAAAGAATTGATGCCTTCAAACTGTGCTGGAGAAGACTCCTGACCCCTTGGACAGCAAGGAGATCAAACCAGTCAGTCTTGAAGGAAATCAATCCCGAATACTCATTGGAAGGACTGATGCTGAAGCTGAAGCTCCAGTATTTTGGTCATCTGATGCAAACCCAGGTAACTCATTGAAAAGTGCCTGATGCTGGGAAAGATTGAGGGCAAAAGGAGAAGAGGGCATCAGAGGATGAGATGTCTGGATGGCATCATAGATGCAGTGGACATGAACTTGGGCAAACGTCGGGAGATGGTGAGGGACAGGGAAGTCTGGCATGCTGCAGTCCACGGGGGTTGCAAAGTGTTGGACACGACAGGGCGACTGAATAACAAGATCCTAATGGGCAGAATGAATTGAGTCCAGAGAGAAATTGCTTTTGAAGGTGTTGACTGTTAACTTTGGAAATGGACAAAGTGAATGAAAGTGGAAGAGAAAGAAAGCCTGGCGAGGATGGGAGCGGGGGCGCCATTGATGTAGACACATTGGTTCACATGTAAGATATCACCCCACATCTGGATGCCAATGGTTCAGCTCTTACCTGAAAATTCCCCGGTGAGAAGGCCACCTTGAGGCCATCTGGTGTATTCACCTCTGTGTTCTGTTCAGCAGTTACTGTTTTCCATGCTGAGTCCCCTTGGTCCTTGTGATCCTGTGACATAATGGAACCAAATTAAAGGCCCATTTACCAGCTTTATTGCCGATTATTTATAACACTCTGGTTCCAAAGTGCTTCTTTATAGAGTGCTTAAGCTGCCATCGCTGGATAGAGCTCACCATAAATGCCTTCCCATGCACGGCACATTATGTCCCATAGCCGCGGCAAAAAAGGGAAAAGATTATTCTCAATTATTTCATATAGTCTATTTTATTGTTTCATTGTAATAAACTGCCATACCTTACACCGCTTTAAAATCAATAGTTTGCATTAAAAATAATGAAACATAGCCATTAATCTTGCTTAGCATTCCTGCTATTACTTTCTGATAGTGAATCTGTAATCTAGAAAAAGTAATAATTATTCACTTCCAATCAATAGGAACATTTCAGATGCCCCGGTGTGTCCCACTGCTATTGCGTTGATGGGAGCTGATGACAGTGAGTGGGGGGGTGGTGCAGATTTAGACTCTTAGTTGGCATGAAGTTCTTCATGCCCTCCCTATACCTGCCAACACATTTCCTGACTCTCAGAGTCTCCTTTTTAATTCCTTGAGACGATGTGGCAGAATGGTTAAAGACCTGGGCTTTGGAGTCAGATAGCCTAGGCTTAATTCACAATTCCAACACTTACTGTACCATTTGCTCAACCGTGGCAAGCTATTTAACCACCCACTGCCTCAGTCTTCCCATCTATGGAAAGGGAATGCCTACCTTGCAGGATCCTTGTAGATAGTATGTGCAAACGTTATAGGACATGCTTATTGCAGCATCTGAATTGTGGTCTGTGCACTAGAAATTATGGCTCCTATTATCATGCTGTGTACACTTGGCCTTGAGAATGGCCTTGCAGACGGCTGTCATTTCTGAAGAGCTCGCGTAGCAAAGGCAGGCGGAGTGGCAGGTTCTGTCTCTAGCCTTTTGTTCCTTCATTCCCACCTGGCATAAGAAGACCCAGCTATGCTTTGTGGTGGTACCCAGCATCCCGACTCGAAGCACAGACAGGAGAAATTGATCCATCAGTTTGGCTGTGATGCAAGAGGCCTCTTAACTCCCAACCCTTTGTTCTGCAGCAAAGTCTCTGTGGAGAAAGTACTAGAGTGAATACATGGTTTTGTCAGTAAATACTCTTTGATCAACACTCAAGTCAAATGTAAGGAGAGTTGAGATGGCGAATGCTTAAACTGTAATTGATGGCATGGCTTTTCCTATCCTATTTAATTTGGTTCAACAACTGTTTATTGAACAAGTAACATGTTCCAGGAGAAAGCCTAGATGTTAAAGAGTAAAGAGACTCAAAGATTAATAAAGTATAATATTTGCTGTATAAATATCTTAAAATCTAGGCAAAGACACGCGTGTCACCTAAATAACTTGACTCCAAAGTGTAAAAAGAAAGATTGATTCTATCAAGCCAGGGGAAGTTATTTCAACTAAAGCATAAATGAGTAGACCTTCATTGGGGAAAACAGAGGAGAAAGAATATTCCAGAGAGAGAGAGAAGAACAGAGGCAAATGCCAAAGGCAGACAGTCACATTTCAATGTTTCTCCATGAGCATAAAATCCTTGTACATTCCCTGCTCCTGAAACACATCTCATGGTTTCATAGTTTCTCAGCCAGAGGCCACTCACTGTATTATCCTACCTAACACAGCTTCCTAAAACTACACCAAAAGTGCTTGTACATTTTGAACACCAAAATGTCTGCCGTTTCATGCCTCTCTACTAAATGTTGCATTTGCTGTCTGGGCTCAAAATTCATTTATCTACCTGAAAAACTATTCTCCTGGACAACTCAAGTTCAAATATTACCTCCTTCATGAAGCCTTTCTTGATGCCCTCAGATGATATCACATTATATCACAACTCTGTTTGTCTGGTGTCATGTTCTTTGAATGAATGAGTGAATGAATGGATGAATGGAATCATGTATAAAGTATTCAAAAAATGGCAAGTCTGGAGGCATTGGGACCTAGCTTATTTGAGAACACAGTGAGCTTGGCTTATGTGACAGTTTAAGGAATTTCAGATTTATTTTGTATAAGATTATATGAATGATGGGAATCATCTCCTAAGAATATTAACCTAATAGTAGCATGTAGAAAATTTTGGCAAGGGAGAAAGCAGAGGAAATTATACAATTTAGATGATGAAACAACAAAATGCAATACCTATAGTTGAAATGAAGAGAAGAAAGAGGAGGATATTCTAGAGAAGGAATAGAGAAGTTGGCCGTTGATTGGTTAGAAAAGGGAAGAAAAGTAAAGGGTCAAAGATGAGGTTCATATTGGCCCTCTTACCACTGCAAACATTGTTGGGAAGAGATGTTCCTACACCGTTCTCCTCCCTACCCCTACCCCTTGCTTTAAGAAAAGCATGCTTATCTGTTTACTTCAGATTTCAGGACAGAGATAGGGAGAATGTACCCCAGGGTGTCGTTTAATTGCTAAGTTGTGTCTGACTCTTTTGCAGCCCCATGGACTACAGCCCACCAGGCTCCTCTGTCCATGGAATTTCCAGGCAAGAACACTGGAGTGGGTTGCCATTTCTTTCTCCAGGGGATCTTTCTGCCACAGAGATCAAGCCCGCGTCCCCTGCCTTGCAGGCGGATTCTTCACCGCTGTGCCACCAGAGAAGACTGAATTATGAACCAAATTGCCACGCTCTCTTCTAGTCTTTTCTTTTACTGCAGCCAGATCCATAAAGTAGCTGATGAAGCTTGCAACTGCCTGCTCTCTTTCCTGTCAAGAACCCTAGGACCCTGGTACGCAAACATGGTCCCTGAACCAGCAGAGCCAGCAGCAGCAGCACCAGGATGCTTGTAGAAAGGCAGATTCTTGGGCCCCACTCCAGAGTCTGCATTTTAATAAGATCCTAGATGATCCATACGCACATGAAAGTTTGAGAAGTACTGTTCCAGGGAATTGTCACTTAAGTGTCAGACAACTAGATTAGACAGTATGACTCTCAACCTGGGTTGCATGTTAGAATCACATGAGAACTTCTACAGATCCCAATTCTCCAGTCTGTATCTCAGACCAATTAAATCAAAATCTTTGAAAAATAAATAAATAATTTTTTTTAAAAAAAATCTTTGGAAGTAGGAACTGGGCCTCAGTGCTTATTTTTTAAATTTCTACTTTCTTTTTTTAAAATAATTTTATTTATTTATTTTTGATGGTGCTGGATCTTCGTTGCTGTGTAGCTTCTCTCTAGTTGCAGTGAGCAAGGGCTACTCTTCATTGTAATGTGCAGGCTTCTCATTGCAAGGGCTCCCTTGTGGAGCGTGGGCTCTAGAGCTTGGGAGTTCAGGAGTTGTGGTGCACAGGCTTAGCTGCTGCAAGACATCTGGGATCTTCCCCGACCAGGGATAGAACCTGTGCCTCTTGCATCGGCAGATGGATTCTTTACCACTGAGCCAGGGAAGCCCCAGGCTGCAGTGCTCTAAAAAGTTTCCCAGCTGATTCTAATATGTGGCTAAGGTTTAAAACCACTAAAGTTAAGAGTCAGACTGCAGGACTTCCCTGGTGGTCCATGGTTAAGGCTTCAGCTTCCAATGCAAGGGGTGCAGGTTCAATCTCTGGTCAGTAGAGCGAAGATCCCACATGCCTCCTGCCAAAAACCAAATCATAAAGCAGAAACAAGATTGTAACAAATTCAATAAACACTTGAAAAAGGGAGTTAGACTGGACATAACAGGATAAATTATCTCCCTTTCTCCTTCCCCATTCCCATTTAACCCTTGGTTCTAAGCCAAGTGTTCCTGTCCAGTTTCACAAAGAGATCAAGTGTGGATTTCTGGCACAAGCACTGCCAAAAGAAGGTGGAAGTTTGATTTCTCAATTTATTGTCATTGTTTATGTGTTTATTGTTCTTGGGAATTCTTGCAAAGAAAAGCAGGATTTGTGTGCAAAGCAGGATTCAGGTATTCTATGTGTCTCCTTGCCAGATACCATTTAATAATGCTCCAACATGGAGTCATTACTAACATAAAGTGTGTACCTCCATGGGCTTCCCAGGTGGTGCTAGTGGTAAAGAACCTGCCTGCCAGTGCAGGAGATGTGGGCTCGATATCTGGGGTTGGGAAGATCCCCTGGAGGAGGGGACGGCAACCCACTCCAGTATTCTTGCCTGGATAATCCCATGGACAGAGCAGTCTGGCAGGCTACAGTCCATGGGGTTGCAAACAGTCAGACCCAACTGAAGCAACTCAGCACACGTGAATGCAGTATACCTCCATGCTAGTGAGAACAGAAATGCCAGCAACTAAACAAAGGACACAGAACAGCTTAGATTGAGGGGAAAGCTTTAAATGGAACATACTTTCTGTCTCCTCTCTTTATGAACACACATCAAATATTCTCCACTGATTACTCCACATTCTCATTTCACCTGTGGAGCTCAATGGCTGCATTTCCCACCCTCTTCCTCAATATTGTGGATGAAACTATCTGACCAGAGGTTTGACTTAGTCCATATTTCATACAAGGAATCAGTAATGGAAAAAAATCCAGAACATTAATTCTCTGTGATGATATAATCAAAAAAGGGAGGGAAATATCATTCTATGGTGTTGGTTTTATTGTAATAATGCAGGGCAAGCATTTATCTGAGTCAAGGGCTGCAGCTGCTGGATATAAACCACTGTAATAATGAATACCAGGTTGAATTATCTTCAGCCATGATTAAAGATCAAAGTTTTTTTTTTAATAAACCCAGTCCTGTTTCTCTCTGTCAGAAATGGTTTAGGTTAAGCTAGTGGGCTAAATGGAGGCTTCCCAGGTGGCGCTAGTGGTAAAGAATATACCTGCCAATACAGGACCTGCTAAGACACATAAGTTTGATCTCTGGATCAGGAAGATCCCCTGGAGAAGGGAATGGCAACCCACTCCAGGATTCTTGCCTGGAAAATCCCATGGACAGGGAGCCTGGCGGGCTGCAGTCCATGGGGTCACCAAGAATTGGATATGACTGAGTGACTAAGCACAGTGGACAGTATAGAGAGATGGAAAACTGAAGGTCTTTTCAACAAAGGAGCCAAGCAGGAAATACAGGTATGGCCCAATGGAGGTGTGGGTGGGTAGCGAGCTGGATTGGTATCGATAGAAGAAGATACAACCTTTTGGGGGGCAATTAGGGACTGGGCAGGAAACAGTATGCTCAAGAATAATCATAATGATAATGTCAGTAATCACTTTCTGAATATCTACTATATGATAGTTACTGGATTAGATGCTCTAAAACATTTATTTGGCTTATTTGATTATCTGACTTAATAACCTTGTAAGTCTGGTATTGTCTCATTTTTAAAAGAAGGGGTCTAAGGCATACAGATGTTTACTGATTTGTTCAAGAAATTTATGAGGCTAGAATTTACCTTACTCTTAAAATGCATGGCTCTTTTCACAGTATATTGTTCCTTCCAATGAATGTATTGATTCTTAACGTGGAAGTGATAGGGGATGACACTCTTACCCATCATTTTATGAATGTGAGACACTGTCTCCAGGAAAAAAAATGCATTTCCTCCCATGTATCAAATTTTATGAAATTTCAGGGAGTTTCTTGACCCGCTAAATCCATATAGAGTTCCACATTAAGAAGCCCATCTCCCCAAACTTGAGTAATGAACAGAGGAAAGGAAGAAAGAGGATAAATGAGAACAAGCAGTAGACAATTTATGGACAAACATGAAAAAGCAGTAGACTTGCTCTGTCTGGAGCAACTGTATTTCTGGAATTTGATTCTCTTAAAAATCATTTTTAAAATTAACATGTAATATACATATATTTGCATAATTTCAAGTTAATGCTTAAAAAACACCATCCCTCCAACCTATCTGGGAACAAGAGACACGCTCACATCACTTAGACTTCTGTGATGTCATGGTCATCATGGTCGTTGTCCATTAAAACCCACACCATGTTGTGGCTGTGAAGTGACCTGATACACACCGGCATAGACACAGCTCATTTCCTGCCCATAAGATCACACCGACATTGCTCTCTCCACTGTGATGGAGCATGCTTTGTGACAGTGGAGTGGTTGTGTTTTTAATGGGTGCTCACTGAAAATACTACCTTTTAAAATGTGCTGGTGTCTAGTGTCCTGTATTTCTCTTGACTAATCTGACATAATGCAGTGTTTCCTGTACAGACAATCAGTCTGTAACAGCCCTGGCGGTCCTCATCACCAGGGCACTGACTTTCTCTGCTCTCAAGTGCATTCCTTAACATGCTCTTGGTGCTTGGAACTTCTTTTCACCCATTCTGTTCTGCTCTACCCATTCTATTCAATTCTTTTTTCTTCCAGGATGTCTTTCATTGCTATCTCATTCTGATCTTATCTGGATTAATTTGAACAATTTATATTGGAGACAAATTTCACTTGATCTGGACCCCACAGCCCTTATGATCAGCTGGAGGGAAGGTAATGTTTTTAGTCACTGTTGGGGATTTAAGCCACAATGGGTATAAACATAAGAAAAAGGAAGGTATCAGCTTGGAATTTTGGAACTGCACTTTGTGCAATTTGGGGATATTTTTAGTAGTGACATTTATCTGACTTTATAAAAGGCATTCCCGCGTTCTACTGACATAGTGAGTTCCTGGCGTGTGTTTGCTCCTGTGGAGCATGCTTGCCTCAGGAGCCTTGGTGTATTCAAGCAAAATGTAGAGGAGCACTAGATTATAAGTCAAAGCACCTGAATTTCAAATTCCATCAACAACCACAGAGCAGAAAGGGCTGCCACTTTCTAAACATTTACTAGGGGTCTGGTAAATGCTTTATGGACCTATTTCATTTATTGCCAATAACGCTCTCTCACATCTTCCAAGATGTTTAATATCCTATTTGTAAGAAAACTATGGGTTTGCTACCTTTGAAAGAGAAAAGACATTAGATCATAACATCTTAGAGCTAAAAAGCCTTTCAGAGATCATTCACATGCATTTTTTTTTCTGTTGCAAAAATCAGTAGACTGAGGCCAAGAAAGGAGGTGACTTGCCCACAGCCAAATACCCAGTCAGCCACAAATCTGGCACTAAAATCCAGACCTCTTGAGTCTTAATCATGCATCAAGTCACTCATTCATGAATGTATTGAGCACTTACTTGGGATGCATTGAAGATACGCATCTATATAGCAATGGAAAAGAAGCACATGGTATTTAGGTTCCAGAGGGGGGACCAGACATTCCATAACCACATAAATAATCACAATTATGGAAAAGTTACACTCAGAGAAGTACTGCTCCAGAGCTCTCAGGGTGCAGGTGAGGAGTAGAAGTCTTTCAACACCGCAATACCTTCAAACTGAATACCTCCAAAATTCTTTTTCCACAGTTCGCTAGTTGTACATTTCGTTGTTCAGTCACTCAGTCATGTCCAACTTTTTGTGATCCCATGGCCACAGCACATCAGGCTTCCCTGTCCTTCACCATCTCCCAGAGCGTGCTCAAATTCATGTCCATTGAGGTGGTGATGCCATCTAACCATCTCCTCCTCTGTCGTCCCCTTCTCTTCTTGCCTTCTGTCTTTCCCGGCATCAGGGTCTTATAAAGGGGAGAACCTTCAAGATCACTTAGCATAACCTGCCCTGACCATTGTTGTTTTTGTTCAGTTGTCAAGTCATGTCTGACGCTTTGAAAACCCATGCACGACAGCATGCCAGGCTTTTCTGTCCTTCACTGTCTCCTGGAGTTTGCTCAAATTCGTGTCTATTGAATCAGAGATGCTATCTAACCATCTCATCCTCTGCCACACTCTTCTCCTTTTGACTTCAGTCTTTCCCAGCATCAGGGTGTTTTCAATGAGTTGGCTCTTCACATGGGTGGCCAAAGTATTGGAGCTTCAGCATCAACTCTTCTAATGAATATTCAGGGTTGATTTCCCTTCAGACGGACTGGTTGGATCTCCTTGCAGTCCAAGGGACTCTCAGGAGTCTTCTCCAGCACCACAGTTTGAAAGCATCAACTCTTTGGTTCTCAGACTTCCTTATGATCCAATTCTCACAGTTAAACATGACTACTAGAAAAACCATAGCTTTGACTGTACAGACATTTGTCAGCAAATTGATGTTTCTGCTTTTTAATACACTGTCTAGGTTTGTCATAGCTCATGGCTGCATTCACCATCTACAGTGATTTTGGAGCTCATGAAGGTAAACTGAGGCCATGTTGTTAAGTAACTTCCCTGGGGAGCTCTCCTCTCTGCCAATTCCACTCCTTGGATCGTTTCATCAAAAGTCATTCTTCCAACATTGGTTGATATATCTTTTTGACTAAAGGTTGTTTTATTCAATACACACTCCCCTTTTGTGCCCTCACAGGATTCTATATTTTCTCAAATGTAGTCTTTAGCCTATAATAAAATGGTTTGTTTATGGCTTATGTCCCCACTAGAAGTTCCATCAGGGGAAGGTCCTACATTATCTGTCACGTTCTTATCATTCCCACAGAGCCTAGCACAGCATGTGGCTCAAAATTCATCTGACGTTTAAGATTAATAGAATGAGTTGCAGAATGCCTAAGATCACTTAGTGAAGAATGGTGAAGACAAAAGAATTTTGAGTCCATATTCAGTGTTCTTTTCAACAAACCTTGCTGTTCCTGACTCCCATGTCCAGATATGAAGAAGGTCTAGGGATAGAGATTTGCAGACAAGCAGAGAGAACTTTGGTTCTTAAGGCAGTTGATGTTCACTCTCAGCCAGTTTCAATCAAAAGCTGCAAGAAACAGAAGATAGGAACAAACTGGGTTGAAAAGGAATCTAAGCACAGAGCATGTGTCTCATCTAGCTAATCAGCATGATCCCCACACAATTATTATATGAACATATGACAAAATTCAGCAAGCAAGAGGGAGAAGCAGTTTGCAGAGAGTTTCTGGGCAGAGCTGACTGTACTGCTCAACAGATTCTCTAAATATGGATGAGGAGATAGTCTAGCCTTAGACATTCTGATGATCAATGTATGGGCAAGAAATGGGGCCAGCTTTAGGATGAAATCAACATTTTAGAAGGCAAGGAAAATAAACAGGAAGAAACCAGGGCCTTGAAGACCCCATAGAGCTAATGAATCAAGCCAAGTTGAAATTTACCCTGCTTCTCAACTTACAGCCAGTATGATTTTCTATTCCTTACAAAAAGCATTATCTCTTTTATAGGCCAGTTCTGTGCTATTCCTTGACTCATGGCTCCCAAGATAGTTCTGTTTACGTTCAGAAACTTTTAAATTTTTGCTTTTTTTTTTTTTTTCCAGTTTCTAGCCCTAATCTCTATCTCAGAGGTGTCTGAGCACGATGCATCAAGAGGGCATGGGGAAATGGTTCCTTTCTTACTTCCCCAGAGGCTCCTCCTTTCTGCTTCAGCCAACGCTGGACATTTTGGGACTTGCCTGGTGGTCCAGGGGCTCAGAATTCGCCTTCCTATGCAGGGGATATGGGTTCAATCCCTACTCAGGGAATTAAGATCCCACAAGTCTTGGGGCAATTAAGCCCATGGGCAGCAACTAGAGAAGCCAACACACCACAACTACTGAGCCGGTGTATCACAATAAAGATCTAGAGTGGCCAAAATTAGAAAAGAAACAAAGTGATCAATAAAATTTAAACACACACATACACACGCACACACACCAGATGTTTCTATGAAGAGTAATTCATTTAAATAGATACTCACTTCTTTCACCTACTAAAATGTTTCTCTGATACATATCTGTCTGCCTGAATTGAGCCCCCTAGGAGTGTTAGACCTCTAAGTTCCAAGAACTTGGCTAGATAAAAGCCCCTGGTTCCTGCTCCTAACAAGGACTTCATTTAAGAACATGGATTTAAAATAAAAAATAAAAAAAACATGGACTTCAGTGTTACACAAATCATGATTTTCACCTTGACCTTGCCACTTAGGTAATCTCAGATAAGTTGTTTCACCTTATGTTTCTCAGTTACCCTGTCTACAAAATGGATATTGTAAGTTATACTGCCACTAAAAACTGTGAATATGAAATGAGATAATGTAAATTAAGTGATTAGCAGAATTCTAGGCACATCACCTGGTCTCATCACTTCATGGCAAATAGATGGGGAAAAAAACAGAAACTGGCAGATTTTATTTTCTTGGGCTCCAAAATCACTGTGGATGGTAACTGTAGCCATTAAATTAAAAGATGCTTGCTCCTTGGAATAAAAGTTATGAGAAACCTAGACAGCGTATTAAAAAGCAGAAACATCACTTTTCTGACAAAGGTCCCGTCTAGTCAAAGCTATGATTTTTCCAGTAGTCATGTACGAGTGTGAGAGTTGGACCATAAAGAAGGTTGAATTCTGAAGAACTGATGCTTTCAAACTCTTGAGAGTCCTTTGTCCAGCAAGGAGATCAAACCAGTCAATCCTAAAGGAAATCACCCTGAATATTCACTGGAAGGACTGATGCTGAAGCTGAAGCTCCAACACTTCGGCCCCCTGATGAGAAAAGCCGACTCATTGGAAAAGAGTCAGATGCTGGGAAAGATTGAGGGCAGGAGGAGAAGGAGGCAAAAGAAGATGAGATGGTTGGATGGCATCACTGACTCAATGGACATGAGTTTGAGCAAGCTCCGGGAGATACTGAAGGACAGGGAAGCCTGCAGCCCACGGGGTTGCAAAGAGGCAGACAGCACTTAGCAACCGAACATCAACAATAAGGCACATCAGAGACACCGAGTGAATAGTAGTTACAAGGTTCATCTTTCCAGTTGTCCCTGCCCTTGGTATTCAAGTCCTTATGCAATCCCCTCACTTAGTGGCTTGCTTATAGCAAACAGTACACAGCAAATGTGATAGGATATCACTTCTA
Source organism: Cervus canadensis (assembly GCF_019320065.1). Classification (NCBI taxonomy): domain Eukaryota; kingdom Metazoa; phylum Chordata; class Mammalia; order Artiodactyla; family Cervidae; genus Cervus; species Cervus canadensis. Next base: position 38,598,644 of record NC_057415.1, on the reverse strand, counting down.
TGATTAAGTTATGAAAGGCTGTGACCTCAGTCTTACTAGACTCTCCTTACTACCTTCTCAGCTTACACTTTGATGAAACTGATGGCCATGTTGGAGAAATCCATGCAGCCAGAAGCTAGAGTGGCCTTAGGCCAACAGCCAGTGAAGAGCTGAGACTTTCAATCCAACAGCCTATAAAGAACCAAATCCTATCAACAACCAGCAGGAGATTCTTCTGCAGTAAAGCCTTGAAATGAGGCTACAGCCCAGCCAACAGCACAGTTGCACCCTGTGTGAGATCACACAGGCACCCATCTGTCCATGTCCTGACTGCTGGCTCGCAGAAATTGTGAAATAATACACGTGTATTCTTAAAGTCACCAAGTTTGATGATAAGCGGCTATGCAGCATAGATAACTAATACAGTAGCTATCAGGCTGTTGCCACTGATGCTTCTGCTACTGCAACTGTTAACAGCAGAGAAGAGGAACAGCCTAGCCCCAGGACTGCAGGGCAGAAGTGAAAAGCTAGCCATCCATGACCTCAAAACTTTTACCAAATCTTCTACTGGTCTTAAATGTATTCAAAATCTCTACATTTGCTTTCTACCCTTTAATATATCCATGACTTCTTTTTAAAAGTTTAAAAGCACCTACCAGTTAAATTCATTAATTCCCAGCCCCATCTCAAATCAGATGGTCATTTTAGGACCCTAGGTATTATTCATTTCTAGGCATCCTTTACCCGTCACATGTTACCTGTCATTCACCTCATATCAATGCATCTTGGGAACAGTACCAACCTAAGCTTGAAAACTGGCACTGTGAGCATCACCAGAGACTGAGCCCATTGCCTTCATCTATAAAATAAGGATAATTCTCCCATCTTCAGAGTGTTGTTTTGAGGCTACAGTGAGAGAGCATTTATCAAGTGTCTGAGCAGTAAGTATCAAGAAATGTATCTTTCATTTCAAATACCTCTTGTGCACGAATCACAGTATCATGGAACATTATGGATCTTAATCTGCCATAGGAAATTACACTGAGAAATAGCAAAACTATACCAAAATTGAAAAAGGAAAATAAATGGCTTCAACTCAGAAGCAACTCATTTTTAGGTTATACTGGGACTTCATTTCTTCAGGGTTTACAGGATTCCACAAAAGCATCTGTGAGGTGTTGTTGTTGTTTTTTTTCCTCCCCCCTTCATGGGGAAATATAGCAGACTCTTCCCTCCTTGGAGGGTGTGAGCGGCCACACATCGGGATGTTTGAATAAAACCTACCCAACCTTTGCTGGGATGCAAGGCAATAAAGGAAGACAGAGCAGGAGCTGGGCACACTGGCTCCAGTGAAGACAACTGACCAGTGAATATAAAGCCCAGGAGCCTCTGAAAACTCAGGCCGTGGCCTGGCAGGCCTTAGCAGGCAGAATAAGTCCAGTCGCTTGGGGGTTCCCAAATTCAGGGAAACCTTCTATGCATGGTGTGACCACGATGAATAGTTCTGTTTTCTGGAAAGAGACGATGGCAGGAACGAGGCAGTACTGTGTAGCTTGGTATCTCTCTACTTTTACACATAGACAAACCACCTGCAGATCTTGTTAAAATGCAGATTCCAGTTTAGCAGGACTGGAGTGGGCCAGAGGCACTTGCATTCCTGAAATGTTTCCAGGTTTCCAGGTGAGTGTCTGATTCAGAGGTCACACGTTGAATAGCAAGAATGTCGTAGGAAAAGCAAGGGCTTTGAGGTCAAGCAAAGATTGAGATCGAGCTCAGTCATTTATTAGTTGTGTGACTTCAGGCTAGTCATTGACTGCTTTGAACCTATTTCCTCATCTGGAAAATGATTCTGTTTATTTCCTAAGATTGTTGTGAGGATTAAAAGGAAAAAATATGCTTGCAAATGCTGAGCAAAGTGTTCTAATATTATAAATTGTAGGGAGAGGAAATTTTCTACCACATCCCTCATGCTTCCATCTCTGCTGGACCCTTGAATAGCCAATCTAGTTGGCCATCTGCAGGGCATTGAATTAGCCACGGTCAGGGTTCCTTCCTGCTCCCCAAGGGTAAGGAAATCTAGGCGCATTTATGGTTGGAGGAAGCCAAGTTCATGTGTGCCTCTAATCAAGTGAGTAACTCACTCTGTAACCTCCTCTGCAGACTCAGCCACCTCAGTTTTTAGAAGTATTTTATTTGGCTGTGGTGGGTCTTAGTTGTGGCATGCCAGATCTTTGATTTTCATTGTGGCATACGGGGTCTTCAGTTGTGGGATATAGAGTAGCATGTGGGATCTAGTTCCCTGACCAGGGATCAAACCTGGGCCCCCCGCATTGGGATTGTGAAGAATTAGCCACTGTACCACTAGCTAAGTCCCAGCCAACCTCAATGTTTTAAAAAGGGGGTTAAGTAAACCAGCCTAGACTCCTTAACCTCATTCTGCAAGTAGATTTTTCAGCAGAGCTCATCACTGGAGGTTATTGGGACCAGAGCTCATCACTGGAGGTTATTGGGTATTGGTCCAGCTTTTAATTGAGAAGAGTTTTATGTCCGCATATGGATATTTTTGCTTATGGACATAGTCGTCTCAGTTGAGAGTTCCCAGGATGTGTGAGCAGGAAATCAGTCTTTGAGCGTTTAGTTAGTTCCGGGTGTAATACCTTCCAGTGTTTTTTAAAACCTCGCCATGATCACTGAGTTGTAGCTGCGGTCTTTTCATCACCACCACTGCTTCCATCATCACCATCATAATCCCCAGTAAGACCCAAACCCAATTTTGTTCAGTTTAATCGGAAGTGAAATCACTTGTGCATCTGCACTGTGCCCTACGGTGGAGTTCTGTCCTCTGCTCTGGTGTCATTGGAGGGACCAAGTTCATTCAAATGGTCTGAGTGCACTGCCCATGCTGGTACTAAGCAGTGGGAACGAAGACATATCAGAAATTGCCTGTGTCATAACAGGACTGGAGCAGCATGGAGCCCCGGATGGAAATTTACATCAAGGACTCTGGCTTCAGGAGACAAAGAAGAAATGTGAGGCTGAGTGCACCTTCACCCCAGCAGGGTCTCCCCTAGCTCGGAGCTGGGGTGAGGGGCCGGAGAGGGTGCCAGCCACAGACACAGACATCCCCAGAATATCTGCTCACACTGCCAATGGGACTCTTATCTAGTTTGGACATTATCTGAAATTAAAATCATACCTGACATATGAGGCCCTGGAAGAGGGGTTCCACACGTTCCCACCTGAGATTATCTCTGTTTAGTTCCTGTGTAATAAGAAGGGCAGACAGAGGATTCTCAATTCCCCCCTCCCTTGTACCTTGCTTTTCTTTCTAGCAGGAAAATGGCCTTCTGCTAGGGCCATGGCTTTTGGAGAATATTCTTCTAAGAGTGACTCTCTTGGAGAGAAAGTGAAGCATGGATGTTTGTTTGGAGAGGCCCTGCCCGTGTCCGGCCCCGCTGTAGGTCCCTAAGATGAAGCACAATGCCTTACTCCCGGGGGCTCCGTTGGCACCATGCGCATTATTTACACCCGTGTGTTTTCATTCAATCTTGCAAAAGCCTCTATAATGACAGGATTACTGGCCTCACTTTACAGTTGAGGATACTGCATCTCAAATGATACGGGGAGTTTTCAAACACACGCACACTTGGATCCTAACTCATGTCCTTTGATCTGTCCCAGTGCCCTTTTCTCTCAGATCAAATAGTGAACATTTAGGTCTCTACAGCAACTCGTCACCTCTGTCTTTACAACATGAAAATAGCCACGGATGATGCACAAACAAATGAATGTAGCCATGTTCCAATAATGTCCCACCGTGTTTACTTACAAAGCGGGCAGCCAGCCCAAGGGCAATAGTTTTGTGACCTCTGGAAAGCTCCCTGGACTCCCACCTCTGATACCTGGTGATAAGCCTGACAAACAGGCAAGTAAACATTAGTGGCCTCTGCATTTCCATTCTGCCCAATAAATACCACATGATCCAGGCCTGGCCCCAGGTCCTCAATTACAGAGCGTGGCATTTCTTGTGTCAGACATGGCCCACATCTATCATCAATCATTATGCCATACCCTTTCCCTGGGTCATCTTTATCACGGTAGAACACAGTCCACAGGCTCTTTATTTAGCTTCATGGTATGGACCATTATCTAATTTTAGGACCCTTTCTATAATATAAATAGAGACTTTGAAGTCCATGAGTTTAATAGTGGATCCAATCTTCAAGCAGTTTCAGTACAGACATACGTTTTTCTCCTGGGCAGTTTTCTTATCGACCCTCAGGAAAAACAAAGAGCAAAATATTAAGTCGTAAGTCAGGGAAAGCATTTCTGCCATGGGCTGAGATAATGTGACTCAGGTATTTCGTTTCTAGTGGAGAGTGGAGATGAATGGACAGTTAGCATGTCTATTAGACTCTCTCTATCAAACATCAGATATCGTAAAGGAGCCCCTGAGAAGCATGGTTCTCATTCGATTCACAATCAAATCCTCTAACAAGGACTTAGAGTGCAGATAATCTCTACTGTGGATTAAAGGGAAACCATAGACTTTGGCCACTATGTGATACAGAAAGGCAAATATGCCATTCTTGGAGAACACTTAAGAACTGATCATTCAGTGCCTTTCCAGAGAAAGAGCTAAACCATTTTAGTACAAATTGTTGTTCGTTGTTCAGTCACTAAGTCGTGTCTGACTCTCTGTGACCCCACGGACTCCAGCACACCAGGCTTCCCTGTTCTTCACTATCGCCCAGAGCTTGCTCAAACTCATGTCCATTGAGTCGGTGATGCTATCCAACCATCTCATTCTCTGTCTACCCCTTCTCCTCCTGCACTCACTCTTTCCCAACATCCAGGTCTTTTCCAATAAGTCAGCTCTTTGCATCTGGTGGCCGAAGTATTGGAACTTCAGCTTCAGCATCAGTTCTTCTAGTGAACATTCAGAGTTGATTTCCTTTAGGATTGACTGGTTTGATCTCTTTGCTGTCCAAGGGACTCTTAAGAGTCTTCTCCAGCACCACAGTTCTAAAGTATCAATTCTTTAGTGTTCAGCCTTCTTTACGGTCCTACTCTCACATTTGTACATGACTACTGGAAAAACCATAGCTTTGACTAGATGGACCCTTCAGTACAAATGAGAGCGGAATATCCCCCCTCCTGCCATCTTAGGATGTCTTGACTTGGGGTTAGCAGAGACCATCCTCAACAGAAATGAGTGGGTGTTAGAATAAAAATAAGAATGAATATTTAAGAGCTGAATAGGAAGTCCAGTTAAAATGTAAAAGAAGCCTTGGGAAACTGACAAGAATTAATTTCACTTATATTATTATTATTTTATTGTTTATGCCCAAAATGCAGAAGCATATCAACTTGCTGAAAGAGTCACTAAAGAAAAAAAAAAAAAAAGGATTTGTTTGGTTAATGATATGAATATAGTTAAGGCTCTTAATTAGTAAAATCCAACTTGTACCCAAGAAATGTTGATGAAGGTATAGCATAGCAGCAGTAAGAGATGTGAGAGTTTTGCCCACATTTCTCTGAGAGACAATCCTCAGAATCAGAAATCCAGCCATCCAGTCACTCATTCACAGATTCATGCATGGATGTTTTTATTCATTTATGCATGTAAAGATTCATCTATTCCTGGATTAATTTGCATAGTAGGCTCCCAAGATATATTTGAATGCATAAGTACACAAATTCATTTATTCATCCATGCACGACGTCATTTATTCATGCATCCATGCAACTTTGATACACTCCTTCATTTATGGGCTCTCAAAAGTATTCATTAATCTGTTCAACAAATTGCCATTTAAAATTTACCATACCAAAAAATCGCTGAATTAATCTATGCGTGGAATAAAGATGATTCCCTTTTTTCATGGAATGCACACTTAAGAGGGGAGGGAAAAACATGTGCATAAAAAGGTTTAAAAATGAGTTGCAAGTTAAGTACTGTGGAAGTTAAAACTGGGGCGTTTACTTCCATGTGAGGAGATGTTATAGGTAGGGAGCATGTTATTATTTAGAAGAAGTTAATCTTGAAGCTGAAGTATAACAAGAATTTGGACAGGGGCAGCAAGACCAAGGGAACCATACGAGCACCGGCAGTGGGCTGAGAAAACACAAACAGTCTGGAGAAGAATGTTTTCAGGGGCAAGGGGAGGCCTTGCACGGCTGGAGTCCAGGGACTCGAGAGACCTCGGATACTAACAGAGACCAGAAGGCAAGAGAGGGTCAGCTCATCAGGGACCTTAATTGCCAGGCTAAGGATCCAGGACTTGATCCTGTAGGTGGTAGCGAGCTGCTGAAGGATTTTAGAGAGAAATTATACCATCAGAAATGGGCTTAAGGAGATTTCCGTTGGCTGTCCCTGGGTTGGGAAGATCCCCTGGAGAAGGAAATGGCAACCCACTCGAGTACTCTTGCCTGGAAAATCCCATGGATGGAGGAGCCTGGTGGGCTACAGTCCATGGGGTCTCAAGAGTCGGACACAACTGAGCGACTTCACTTTCACTTTGACTGTCATGCACAGAGAGGTGGGGAAAGGAGCTAAAGGGGAAGATACCCAGACCAGACCTGGAACTATGAAGAGAAGACTTGTCAGAGAGAGAGAAAGAGAGATTTGAAAGATATGCTTTAATAAGACTTGGAAAACGGATCATAGAGAGAGGGGAAGAATAGGTAGATGTCTCAGGGGTTTCCAGTCAGCAGTCCAGGAGATGGCAATGTTTTTTAAACATGGTGAAGGGTCAGAGGCAAAGGAGCTAGACTGGAAGGGAAGCTGAGGGGATAGAGCTTGTCCTGGGTCTGCTGTGATTCTCGGGATGCTGGCAAATGCCCTTGAAAGCAGAAGCAAATAACTTTAGACTCTGCATGAGCCAGCACACTGGAGAACACCCCCTCCTCCCCACCGGCTCAGTCAGCCTACAGTCCTCTCCCCACTGACTCTGAGAAGTGCAAGCTCCGGGAAACCATCAAGAAAGGCTACCGGTGACCGGAGGGAGAAGCGGGGGGCTGGGAGCAGGGAGCGGAGAACGACCCACAAAGTGACTTACCACGCGCGCCTGTTTCTGCTGCGTTTCTCAACCTTGGCCTGAGCTAATGAACCTCAGAGAGCAAAGCTGTCTTTTGTTTGTTTGTCATTTTGAGGTTTTCTGGTTGATTAAGATCTATGCCAGCAGGAGGGGATAAAATCACCAGCAGTTCTTAGTTTGAGGCTCATAGGGTATTGTCATCCCCTCCTGACGGAATGCTAAACTTAATACAAAAATGCTGTCCCATCCACTTTAGACCAGAGAAATTGTTAAAAGGACATTTTCTTTCTCCTTTTTCCATTTGAATAGTTATGATTATTATTTTTGGCCTCCTCTTATCATTTTCTGCTTTGTTTCACACCCCCTGTAAATCAGATTTCTTTTAAAAGAGCAAAAATTGAATTCCTAGTTACTGACAAAAACTACCAATGAATCTCACTTTGAATGAGGCCAAGGGAAGGAAAAAAAAAACCTCCTAGTGGGTAACAGTTTGAGGTTTACTTTTCCTCATCAAACCCTGCTCTTTCTTTATCCAGGGACCATTTTGTCACCCCCATCGGTGCCTAACCGCCATCCTTGAAACCCCTAACTCTTGCTGGAACTCTCAGAGCTTCAGTCTTCTAGGGGGATGTAATTATCTGAACTGGCGTGGATCCAGAATCCAGCTTCCCGATGAAAAGGATTTCTTATGAAAGATTAAGTGGTAACACGTATGTCAACAGAGCTCCCAGCGCTGGAGCGAATCAGGGCAAACAAGAAAATGGCCGCAGTTCTCCTTTCCACTCTGGAAACTCTCCCTGGGCCTCTTTCCACCCCAGGTGGCACAGAGCTTTTGAATTTGTTCAGGTGTCTCATCTTGGGAGCCAACTGACAGGTGAAGGGATGACAGGTTTATCCCCGGTGAGCGTTAAGGGGATGGGAGCCAGGGACGCAGCTGGACGCAGGACCCCCCGGGGCTGGCCGTGTGAGGTGCGCCGCCCAGGCCACCGGGTCGGCTTGGTCTGGGCCTCCTTCCGGTTTCCGGGAGCCCTGTGTCCCGGCTGGCATGACAACACTGCCCTCTGCTGGAGAAGCGCAGTCATCGCGCCCCACCCGGAACCAATGGCCAAGGACAATGGCTGGGAATATGGTGGGGACGCGAAAAGCTTATCTCCCCAGTCTCTAGAGTCAGCTCTCATGGGGCTGGAACGTCAAGCGTCCCCGTCTCTGATGTCAGCCTTGACCCAGGTATGTAGAATCAGACAGCTCTGCCAAGCCTTTGCTCTGTGTTCCTGGGTGTGCCTCACCTTCCTCAGATTCAGAACAAAGAGAAAGTCACGTACATTATGGGGCTATGTGGGGTATGAAATGAACAGTATCTCTTCCACAGGGTGACCATACATCCCAGTTTGCCCCAAATATCATCATTAATAGCACCCTTTTTCCTTCTTTGGAAGATAAGCAATATGGTCAGCCTATCCAAAACGCAGGGCACACTGCCAGGCGCAGTAGTTACCCTCGGAATCCTCGTTTTCCTCTCTTTCTTAGGCTGCTGGTCTTCTGTGGAAGCTTATGTCCGTTTGTAAAGGGGACTGTGACATGGTTTCCTTTTTCTTTCTTTCTGTGAGAAAACCAAGACACTAGCTTTCCTGCATTCAACTAAGAAAGTGGTGCTGCCGTGTTAGGAAGAATCAGTGGTGGAGGGACCAGGAGACATAGAAGGGTCACGCAGATCCATCCAACTTCCGAGAAGATTCTGAGAAAGCCCCTCCACTCCTCCGTCCCTGCCTCTTGAAAAGAGGGGCCTTCTTTGCGGGATACATCAATCGGTATGAAAATGTAGTACTAGACATTATCTCGGTTTCAATGGATACCAACTATCCACAGTTTGAAAAATATCTAAAAGAAAAAGAAATGCCAAAATGTGGCATATAGAGGCATATAGCTATCTAACATGCATTTATTTCTTCCATGCCTGAGAAATGTGGGGAATTATTGAAATGTCTACCACGGTGATAGCTCAGATCAGCAACAATGGTCAAATTTTGTTGCATCAACATCCCTGATGGGAAGTTGGCACCAATGCCAGGGTAGCAGCTGATCTGCATGTCTATTTACATAAATTTGCATTGGTGTGCTGTTAAAAAATAAATGCTGATATTAAGGAAAGTGGCTTTCCCCCAGACTAAGGCATCTCAACAGCAGAGCCGTGAAGAGCCCAGGCTCTGGGATCTAGCTGTTACCGTCTATTCGTGTGACCTTCAATGTGTTGTGACCTTGAATGTGTTGTGACCTTGCGGTACTGTGTTTTCTTATCTGGGAATGGGAATAATAAGAACACCACCTACTGCAGAGTGCTGGTGCAGAGATTAAGTGAGTTAATGTGTATGAAGGACTTAGAGCATTGCCTGGCCTATTAAGCGCCCAGATATTAGCTGCTATTATTATCCCAGAGCTGGTCTCGTCTCCCACCGCCAACCTTTGTAACAAGCTCTCTGCTTTCTGTAAATCATAAAAGTTGGAAATCCGGAGCTGGGAGGGACCTCAGAACATCTAATCAGTCACTTTCAAACTTTTATTTTATTCCTTTTAAAATAGCCGTGGAACACTTTTTGAAAATGAAAGCGTATGTGGAAACCCAGCATGGGGGGCCATGTAGCATTGTGGTTAAGAAAATGGGCTTTGCAGACAGACAGGTCTGATTTCCAGTTCTGGCAAAGCTGCCTATTAGCCTTGTGACTCAGGGCAAATGATTTACCTTGACTTGAAGCCTCAGTTTCGTAAAGTGTAAACTAGCAACAGTCATTGTAAATATTTCATAAGGTTATTATGAACCTAAATAACTTCATACCTATTGAGTATTTATGCAATGCCTGGCACATCATAAGGAGCCAATAATTATGTTAACTCTTAAGATTTTAATGTTTGAAATAAATGCAAGCCTAGACACCCTGGTTGAAGCCTGGCAGAGAACCAGAACCACAAGGGGGGGCTCCAAGAAAACCCCTATGACTCTGCAGGACACAATTTAAAAGCCCCTCGGGACTTCCCTGGTGGTCCAGTGGCTAAGACTCCGTGATTCTAATGCAGGGGTGCAGGTTCCACCCTGGTTGGGGGACAAAGATCCCACATGCTGTGTGGTACAGCAAAAAAAATAACTTTTTTTAATTTAAAAATAAATAAGTAAAAACTCCTATTTAAGCCAACATCTGGAAAGCAAGTTCCAGAAGCCCCCCAGCCCCTGGCCACAGCTAACATTAAGTAGCTTTTCTCTCCCCTTGCTAGGGTTCTAGTTCTGCCACCGTCACTTACTGGCTGTACAACTGTCTTTCTTCCCCCTGGCCCTTACATCCACAGCCCTGAGACAGCCTCCTTGGTTTAAACACCTTTTCTCAGGCCCTATTAGGCTGAGCAAAAGTGCGTGGCATCCCCTGCAGTTGGCTCCCAGTGGGGCGAAAAGTGTCCTGAACTTGCACTAACATCTCTTGCTTCCTCCTGAGCCTTCGACAGCTCAGCGCCGGAGGGGGAATGAGTCATTTTGTTAAAAATAAAAACACGACCGTCTTCCCTCTAATGGCTTTGTTCATGATCACTGCAGGCTGGCGCTGACATGCATTCCAAGCAGCCAGGCACAGCCAGTGGGCAGCCCGGAACCCAGTCTGCCTGAAACCACTGTTGTGGCTTGGCTGAATCTCAGGGGTCCAGCCAGCCCCACCTTGACCAGGCTGTGGGTGATGTGGGTGCCTGGATGACGTTAGCATGAGCTGGGAGGGATGGCGCCGTTCCAGAACATTTAGTTAGGGGACAGAGGGTAAGATTCATAGCCCGCAAAGAGCTGGTCCAATCTCTGCATTTTGCTGAGACCCATAAACTGAGAGTAACTTATCTAAGATGACTTAGCTGAGAGTAGGAGAAGAAAGGCAAGGATGCAAGGCTCCTGTCTATAGTAATTATAACCACGACTGCTACCCGTTCTCTAACTTCTGTCTGCTGTTCTCAGCACCAGGCTAAATGGTTTATGTCAACTGTTGCCTTCAGTCCTCAAAACAGTCCGGTGGGGGAAGTACTATTATGATTTTCATTATACCGGTGAGAAAACAGAAGGTTAGAGAGGTCAAGTTCCTTGCCCAAGCTGTACCAGCGAGCATGTGGTGAAGATGTGTGTGAAGCTGATTTGAGTTCAGAGCCTGGATTCCAAGCACTGAATCATCAGAGTTTGTGCCGGGGGGAAGCGTGTTTCTTTGCCTGTGTGCATGATGAAAGATCAGGGACCGTGCCTTGTTCCTTGCTGAATCGTCAGTGTTCGTCGAGGTGTCTGCGTAAAACCAGGCGCCTTGTCAATATCCGTTGACTTCCTCTGTGAAGAGCATGATCATTTGTTCCTTTGGGGCCTAGGATTTTCCCCCTCTAACTGAGAGTACTAGTGACTGCTATGCAGCTTTGGTCAGAACGAGTTCCTCTGGCCGTTTTGGGTAAAATCTCTCTTCTCTTCCCCATCAGACTCCTAACTTATATTCAGGCTGATGAGAAGCAATACATTTGAGTGCTGAATGGGAAGTTAATGAAGCCATGACGATAGTCTCAGTTCCGCTGTGTGACTTTGGAGAAGAGCTTCTCTGAACCTCGACTTACTCAGCTGGAAGGAAACCAGATGGTTTCCAAGGATCTCATGCAACAAGAGCTTCATCAAGGCAGAGTGTAGAGTGACATTTCTGAGTTCAGCACAATGGGCATTTTGAGCTGGATTCCGCTCTGTCATGGGGACCTATCCTGTGCATCCAGGAAGCTTAGCAGCATCCTTGGTCTCCACTCATTAGATGCCAGTAGCTCTTCCCCGGTTGTGAAAAATAAAAATGTCTCCTATTGCATGCATGTTCACTCATCTCCAACTCTCTGTGACCCTATGGACTGTAGCCCGTCAGGCTCCTCTGTCCATGGGATTCTTCAGACAAGAATTTTGGAGTGGGTTGCCATTTCTTACCCCAGGGGATCTTCCTGACCCAGGGATTGAACCCATGTCTCCTGAGTCTCCTGCATTGGCAGGGAGATTCTTCACCACTGTGCCACCTGGGAAGCCCTTGTCAAATGTCTCCTGGAGAGGGAAGGAGCCAGACCTCTGGTGGGAATAACCCAGGCCCTGCCCTGGCCTTCGCACCATCTATCTCAATGTCCTCTGGTGAGCCCCTGGTCCCCTCTGGGCCCTACCCCTTGTCAGGATGGTATTGTCTGTTCATCCAGGATGATTGAGCCATGAGTGTGCTCCAACTGTGACCCCCTCCTACCTGCACTGTGGACGCAGGTAACTATCAGCAGAGAGAATGTGATGCTAAGTTCTTTGGGGCAGGTATTTGACTGTCAGAATCCACTAAGAAGAGAGAGTACTGTGTTAGATGTATTTATCAAACCTCAGAATCATGTCTGTAACTCAAGGAAAATCATGTTATCCCCATTTCACAGCTTCCATCAGCCTCTGCTGCCCACAATCCAAGATCCTATCATATTCAGGAGTTTCATGACCTGACCCCAAACTCCCCAGTTCTCCCCCTACTCTCATGCCATTTTTTTTTCTTTTACTTTGCAAAGCTGCTGCCTCTGACAGAATTCCCTTCCCTCTATCATGAATGATAAACTCTAGATTCATCAATCCAAATCTGAGCTTAGAGCACCTCCTCCAGGAAGTCTTCCAAAACTCCCTGTATTTGTATTTGTAACCTCTCGGTTTTTCCCATATGGCAGAGTGGCTGCCACACGTGAGACTCGGATACGCAGCATCACTTCTGTAGCCTCAGTGCTTTCACATATGTAGTTGGCTCTGTTTCTCTGCAGGACACTGACCCATATGACATATTCATCACCATCACCACCACCACCATCCTCATCACTGCTGTTCGGTCAAACACGTGTGCCAGAAGCTGCTCTGCGCTCCAGTTTCTGAGAGCCAGACACTCTTTCTCAGTGAGAATCAGAGATTTTGGCTGCTCCTCTTTATGCTCTATGACCACAGCCTTCTCTTAGGAAGTGGACATAATACGCCACCTCCCTTTGAGGGATCTGCTGTATGTCTCCAGTGAGATAAGAGCTTTAGGAGCCGTTTGCAATATCAGAAGTCACCCCACGCTTGTAAGGGGCTATAATTGGGGAATCAGGGAGCATGTCATCCAGTTCTGCAGATGTTAAGCGTTCTAGAAGCAGGATTTTGTCTTTGTTCACGTCTATATGCTCTGGGTCCTGAGCAGGGTCTTGTTGAGTTAAAAAATGAAAGGCCTTATTTTTCTGGTCACTGGCTCAGAAATGCATGATAATTTCTACCCATGTTCATACTGAATACACAGATAAACATCCCAACACCCAAGGAAATCCAAACCTATCCAAACGTGAAGAGATTTTTCTCTGAAACCTTCTGGAGCAATCGTTTTCAGATTTCCTTTGAGGAATGGGTCACTCTGTCTCTTCCTCTACTTCTTTTGCTAACTTTTCTTGAAAGCCTTGTCTCTGGAGAATACAATTTGAAAAGAATTGGTCTTAAATATTTTGAATAAAATTTAATGGTGGAAGAACACTCTGCAGGAAGTCTGAAGGTTTCAGCCGAGCCTTCTTTCTACTCAGCATACTAAGAGACATCTCACTGACACTTCCCTTCCCCATGCCTCAGTTTCACTTTTCACCAGAACTTCCCTTTTCCATGCCTTCTTGGACTGCAAGGGGATCAGTCAATCCTAAAGAAATCAACTTTGGATATTCATTATGAGGAATGACACTGAAGCTGAAGCTCTAATACTTTGGCCACCTGATGCAAAGAGCTGACTCACTGGAAAAGACCCTGATGCTGGGAAAAGATGAGGGCGGGAGGAGAAGGGGGCAACAGAGGATGAGATGGCTGGATAGCATCGCTGACTCAATGAATATGAATTTGAGCAAACTCCAGGAGACAGTGAAGGATAAGGAAGCCTGGCATGCCGCAGTCCATGGGATCACGAACAGTCGGACATCAGACATGACTTAGCAACTCAACAACAACAAAAGTGGGTGAGATGGACTCTCTTTGAGTGATCCAATCAGACATACTGGTCTAAAGCAAATGAAGGAAGCATTCAATTAGTCAACCTAGATTCTTCCTCCTTTAGCAATATCCCTTTTATATTAAATTTTGCTTCATCTCTTGAAGAGAGCAAGGACCCAAAGAGAAGCCAGTGGAACCTATCCAGATGATGGAGCTTCAGCAGCAACACCTGAGCACCTTTATGGGGTTACTGTGGCAACCCAAGCTCTCGAGTGGTTAGACTAGGTGTCTGCATGACCTAATCAGCCATGAAACGGGAGAAAACAGAAGACTGGTAGTTGCAACAGCAGCTGGGACCGTATGTTTGGCTCCAGCGGGGTGGAGGCCCAGTGCCGGGGGCTGTGTTCCAGGCAGTTAAAAGAAATATCAGCATCTATTTGCCAATCTAATTACCAGAATATCATTCGCACATTATCTAGCCAGAACCTGCTCTCTGGTCCTCACAGGGCCCTAACGGTCTTTATTATCCTCTTCTCATTACCCCCTAATAGCAGATGAACATCTTGTAACTTTTCTTGGCATAAGCTTGGCTATGATGGGACTTGCTTTCTCAGGATGCTCTCTTTAGCCCCAGAAATGCACACATCTCTTTGTCTGATATTCTGAATCAAGTTTTCCACCTCCCTTTTCCTGCAACCTGCCTGATGTCAGGGAGCTAGAAAATCTAACTTCAAATCTTGCTTCTGACCTTTCTTTCTGGAAAGAAAGTAATCTTTGACAACTTCTCTGAGTCTTGGTTTTCATGCCCATTATGCATTCTCCATCAAGTTCCTAGGTTTATGGGATAATCAAACTATCCTATGCATTATAAAATGCATTACAAAGTGTGATAATATCACACAGATGTTCATGTTGGTATAGTCTAAATGGCTGTTTACATTTTACAAAACCTTTTGGATTCCACAATCACTTCCCAAATTGGGTGTAAAGGAAGTCTAGTTCCATGAAATGATAATAAATGTGCTCTGAGAAAACATTTTTTAAAGCATTCACAGAATAAATAAAATTGAATTTTAATTATGCAAATTTCTTGTGAAGACCTTCTAAGTGACTTTATGCTAGAAATGTTATCTGCCACACAGAAGCTCTAGTTTTCCCTCAGGAATCACTTATTATATCCTGGAACTAGTTCAGCAGAAAATAAAATTTAATAATTATTGATGTATACTATCTTCTATTTTTAAAAAGTACATTATAACAACTTCTTTAAAACTAAAAATAAATAATGCAGGTAAATCTAGGATAGGAAGACAGAGAAATTAAGCCACTTCCTTTTATTCTAGGCTCTGTAATTGTTTTACTTTGTATGTTTCTTTTCATTCCTCTCTCTGTCTCTCTGCAACCCCTGTCTGCCACTCAACTTCTTTTTAAAATCACTTGGTAACTTGTCATAAATATAAATTTTCATGCCCCTTCCCAGAAACCTTTGAGTGGAACTCAGCAAAAAGTGATTCTGATGGACACAAGTTTTTGCTTTAAATCACTGATTTAGTTACTTAATAATAGTGCCCACTTTCAAGTCCAAATGTCCCAATTTGGACTACAAATTATATGGTCACCTTAAATATAGCTATTTCAGCCATTCTGTTAGCTAAAATATCTTGATAAATAACTTCATTCCTTTTGGTAGACAGCACACATACATGTTCACGTACACATACACACCCCCCTAGACAGTTCAGCCTCCTCCTTTGGGGACAAATAGACATTCCAATTACTAAAGAATTAGCGCTGGGCACAGCAGTTTCTTGTTCTGACATCCTGGACCGAGTGTTTTTGAAGGATCAGTGCCCTTACTATGACAATTAAATGATGATTGTGTCAAGTGCTTAGTACGGTATATGCTACATAGGAAGAATTCAATAAATAGCAGCTATTTATACTTATTTTCTACTCTTTCTGACATCTTCTGTATGTCAGAAACTGTGAGTAGGTTCTGGGCATTAAAAAAATGAAGCGGACAGAAATGACCCTCCCCCTGACCCCGGACCTTGTGATCTGATTGGAACTTACGAAGTCCTGACGGCAGACAGATCTGACCCGAGGTGACAGGGCCGTATCTGGACAAGCAGGACCGATGGCTGCCCATCGCAGGAGCCGAGACTCTCGGCCTCGGCAGTGGTGAGTGCGAGCGGGGGCCGGGGTGGGGAAGTGGGTGTTCTCTAGGAAAAGCAAGGGCATGTGGAGAAGTCCAGGAGATGAGGAAAAAGCATGGCCACTCGTAGACAAACAGCTCAGATGGGCTGAAGTTCCTCGTCGTGGTCGGCAGAAAATGGAGAATAATGATAAGAGATGTATCCGAAGAGGTTGGAGGAGGAAGTGGCAATCCACTCCAGAGTTCTTGCCTGGAAAATCCCATGGACAGAGGGGCCTGGAGGGCTACAGTCCATAGGGGTCGCAAAGAGTCGGACAGGACTGAGAGACTTCGCTTCCCGAAGAGGCTGGCAGGGACCTCATCATCAAGAGACGTTGGAGCCATGTTGGAAAGTTTGAAAATTGTTTTGGGGGCAGTGGGGAACCATGGAAGGGTGCTCAGCAGGGGGCGGGGGGGAGCGTGGTTGGTATTTTATGACCCTCACCTTGGCTGCTGTGTGCACATGACCCAACGAGAGATGGCGAGAGCCATGACATCGTGCAGTTGTAACTGGTGCTGCCCTGGACGAGGAAAATGGAGTGGGCATGGAACGTTGTATCTACAACCACATTTATTGAATTTTGCTTCCAAGATATAAAATAAAATATTCATTGTTTTCTCTCTCACCATTAAGTTTTGTTTTAGAAAATAAAATGATTGCAGAGATACCTGGGCATTTGCATCCCTAAATGAGCTCTTGTTTCAATTGTTCTCACTACATTTACAGTCCAGAACGTAAGCCTCAATGTAGACCTCTGACAAGTGGAACATGTGTTAGTCCATCTAAATATCTAGCATATTAGGTTATATATTGCTGCTAACAAAATTGTTGAAATGCTGTGATTTATAATAAATACATATTTGGTCATTTGAATGTCCAAATATATATTTCTCATATATATTTGATCTCAGCCCACAGTTCCTGACTCACTGCTCCCAAAACCCTCGGAATTTCCCGAGTGATAAGAGCAGTGGGAGCATCTTTTGTTATAACCACTGGTCTCTCATCGTCAGTTTCTGAAAACACTTTGGAGCCATAAAGGTGAAATGGATGTCTTGTTATTCATAACAAGCTCTTTTCCACCACAACTGTGTTTATATTAATGAAAGTAACTTCCGGAAAGCACCTAAAGATGAGGGCTTGTTGCCAGGGAAACCAACTAGGAATAGAGGATAATCAGTTTGACCTCCTGATTTCCAGGGAGGGGAGAGAGGCCTGAGCTTGAATCAATCACCAATGATCAATTATTTAATCAATCATGTCTATTAATGAAGCCTTCATAAAAACCCAAAAGGATGCTGTCTGGAGAGCCTCTGGGTCAGTGAACACCTGGAGATTTAGAGAGAGTTGTGTGCCTGGATAGGGTATGGCAGTTCCACACCCTGTCATCATACCTGGCTCCATACATCTTTTCTATCTGGATGTTCCTGCATTGATATTCAGACCCTAAGTCATGTCCAACTCTTTACAACCCCATGCAGAACGCCAGGCTTCCCTGTCCTTCGCCATCTCCTGGAGTTTGCTCAAACTCATATCCGTTGAGTCACTGACACCATCCAACCATCTCATTCTCTGATGCTCACTTCTCTCGATCTTTCCCAGCATCAGGGTCTTTTCCACAGAGCTGGCTCTTCACATCAGATGCCAAAGTTTTGGAGCTTCAGCTTCAGCAACAGTCCTTCCAATGAATATTCAGGGTTGATTTCTTTTAGAATTGACTGGTTTAATCTCCTTGCTGTCCAAGGGACTCTCAAGCACCACAGTTCAAAAGCTATCATTTCTTCAGCACTCAGCCTTCTTTAGGTCCAACTCTCACATCCATACACGACTACTGGAAAAACCATAGCTTTGACTAGATGGACCTTTGTTGGCAAAGTGATGCTTCTGCTTTTTATTATGCTGCCTAGGTTTGTCATAGCTTTTCTTCCGAGGAGCAAGTATCTTTTAATTTCATGGTTGCAGTCATCGTCTGCAATGAGTTTGGAGCCCAAGAAAATATAGTCTGTCACTGTTTCCATTGTTTCCCCGTCTATTTGCCACATGTAAGTTTTTGAGTTCCTGTGAGCGAATCAAGTGAATTGTTGTTGTTCACTCACTAAGTCATGTTCAACTCTTTGTGATCCCATGGACGGCAACACACAGTCCCTCGACATCTCCCAGAGTTAGTGAATTAATCCAACGCAAGTTCAGGACCATCAGCACCTCTGATCTATGGTCAGTCGCTCAGAAGCACAGGTGACTATCTGGACTTGCAATTGGCATCTAAAGTGAAGAGCAGTCTTGTGTATCTGAGCCATTAACCTGTGGAATCTGATACTATCTCCAAGAAGATGCGTCAGAACTGAGCTGAACTGTAGGACACCCGGCTGGTTTCAGGAGTTGCTTGTTGGTGTGGGCAACCCACCTACCTAACCCACCCCCAAACACACACATTGGGATCTGTGGCCAGAATCTTAGCTATTTTCTTCTCACTTGATCTGCAGTACAGATCTGTGAGTTAGGTCAGGTAAAATCAGAAATTGAGACCCGTGAGAGGGTTGGCCAGGTGCTTGGTCTTTTGTCACCAAACCCCATCGTCTTCCACATCATCACTCTGCCTCCCACTAAGGCTTCTGTGTGTTAGGAGGACTTTGGGAGAGCCAAGATTTGAGAGATGGAAACTTGTGTGAAGGTTTGAAATGAGTTGCTGTGTTCTACCCACACATGTCCTACCTAGACTCAGGACAAGAGATGACAGAAAGGAAAGGCATGAAGAAGGAAGAGGGAGGAAGAGAGAGAAGGACTGTGTCATCTTCTAATCCTGCAAAAGCAGCAAAGGCGGCGCTAGAAGACACTTTCCCCCAGACCTTTAGTTCCCGTGCAGCCTTAAAGCCGCACCAAACTTCTCCAGACTCAAGTGTTCTTCTGAAGCTGCTGCTGCTGCTAAGTCGCATCAGTCGTGTCCGACTCTGTGCAACCCCATAGACGGCAGCCCACCAGGCTCCCCCGTCCCTGGGATTCTCCAGGCAAGAACACTGGAGTGGGTTGCCATTTCCTTCTCCAATGCATGAAAGTGAAAAGTGAAACTGAAGTCGCTCAGTTGTGTCCGACTCTTAGTGACCCCATGGACTGTAGCCTACCAGGCTCCTCCCTCCATGGGATTTTCCAGGCAGGAGCACTGGAGTGGGGTGCCATTGCCTTCTCCATCTTCTGAAGCTAGACCGGGGCAAAGAGAACCATGAGTACATTAGGGAGAGCGCCAGGCTGAGTCCCAGGTAAGCCACTTGCTAGCTGGGCAACTTTCCCCCAGTCTCAGCTTCCCCAGCTGTAAATGAGGATGCTAATAATACCTATTTCCCAGGGTTATAGTGAGGATTTTTTTTTGAAGTATAGTTGATTTATACTATTTCATTAGTTTTAGGTACAGAGCAAAGTGATTTAGTTATACATTTTTTAGAATATTTTCCATTATGGGTTATTACAAGATATTGAATTTGGTTCCCTTGCTATACAGTAGGACCATGTTGTTTATTTTATATGTAATAGTTTATATCTGCTAATCCCATACTACATAATTTACCCTGCCCAGCTCCCTTTCCCCTTTGGTAACAATTCTTAGTCTATGTCTGTTTTGTATATAGATTCATTTGTATTATTTTTTAGATTCCACATATAAGTGATATGATGTAATATCTGTCTTTATCTGACTTACTTCACTTAGTATGATAATCTCTAGGTTCATCCTTGTTGCTGCAAATGGCAATATTTTTCTTTTTCTGGCCTACCAATATTCCATTATAGGCCCAGGCAGCACAGTGGCAAAGAATCTGCCTGCCAATACAGGAGATGCAAGAGATGCTAGTTAGATCCCTGGATTGGGAAGATCCCCTGGAATAGGAAATGGCAACCTGCTCCAGTATTCTAACCTGGAAAATTCCATGGACAGAGGAGCCTGGCAGACTATAGTCCATGGAGTCATAAAGAGTCAGCAACAGCCCAGTGCACAATATTCTATTATATATGTATATATATATATGACACATCTTCTTTATCCATTCATCTGTCGATGGGCATTTAGCTTGCTTCTATGTCTTGGCTATTGTGAATAGTCCTATGAACACTGGTGTGCATGTATTTTTTTTTAACTAGAAGTTTCATCTTTTCTGGATGTTTACGCAAGAGTGGGAGAGCTGGATCATATGGTAATTCTATTTTTAGTTTTTTAAGGAACCTCCATACTGTTTTCCATAGCGGCTGCACCAAATTACATTCCCTATAATGAGGATTATGTGTGTTAATTGCTCAGTCGTGTCCAATTCTTTGCAACACCATGGACTGTAGCCTGCCAGGCTCTTCTGTCCATGGGATTTTCCAGGCAAGAATACTGGTGCGGGTTGCCATTTCCTTCTCCAGGGGATCTTCCTGACCCAGGAGTCAAACCCAGATCTCCTGCATTGCAGGCAAATTCTTTCCTGTCTGAGGCACCAGGAAGCCCACAGTGAGGATTATTGAGAGGACTGAACGTAATAAAGCCTGACAGGCTCTCCCCACAAAGAGCTGCATAGTCCCTGACACACGTCAGGCCTTAGCTCAGACGCCTCCTCTCTGAGAGGCCTTTCCTGTCCTCCTCATTTAAAATCATAACACTTCTCCCTCTTGGTCCTCCCCATCCCTCATCTGTCCTTACTATTCTCCACAGAACACATCCGTTGTTGGCTAACAATGGATAGCAGTGAACATACCTCCATCTCACATGGTACATATTCTGCTTATTTATTCACTGTGTCTCCACCTGTCACAGGAAAGCAAGGATGGTTTGTCTGTTCTGCTTATCACTTTAGTTCCTAAAAGAATACCTAGCACAAAACAGGCATGCAATAGGAACTCATTGCATGAACAAACAAATAAAAGAAAATATTTCATGTGTTGACTTTGCATTTTCAGAACTGTATTATGTTCTCAGAGTTTCTGGTAAGCCAAATTTGTTTCTAAATATGTAATCCATGAATACGGTCTCACACAAAAGAAACAATCACTGTAAGAATACCAAATAGAAATACACAAATAATTGCAACAAAAAAAGGGCCTCCTTCAGCATCTTTATCCTGCTTCTTACTGCAAGTCAGCCACTGTTTGCTCTTTCAGAACTAACCTTTGTTTAGTCACGGGCATAGAAATGTTTAAATATGGTAATAAGTATGAGAACAAACATTTCTGTGGCGCTTAACAATATGTCAAGCACAGTTCTAAACACTCTGTACAGTAACTCACTGTGCCTGAAACATCACCAGAAGACAGGTGCTATATTTACCCCAATGTCCAGATAAAAAGGGCTTGCTAGGTAGCTCAGTAGTAAAGAATCCACCTGCCACGTAGGAGACATGGGTTTGAGACGTGGTTTCAATCCCTGGGTTGGGACAGACAAGCTTGGCAGGCTATAGTCCATGGGGTCCCAAAAGAGTTGGACAGGACTTTGTGACCTAACAACAACAATAGAATAAAGAAAAAAAAAAGGTGAGGCAGAGTTGCTATTTCTGTAATATATAAATGGATCATACTAGACCTATTAGCTCACAATGTGCTTGTTCCATTTAAAATATGTTGTATTTAGGTACACCTTGATATTTAAACTCAGACTCCATCTGTTCGTTCCATATCCGTTTCAAATTAGCTCAGGGCTTTAATTTCACTCCATTTACTGGTTTTTAATCTTGTCTTCAGTCTCCTTCCTCTGGGGAGCTGAACCGAATGCCCTCAAAATGCCTTTCTCTAATGGCGCATGATTTTGCTCTGCCAGCGTCTCCCCGGCTCATCACTGTCTCTGCAGTTCTCTCTGGGAGAAGGGGCAGGGTGAGAACGCCTGTTCCTTATCCCTGAGGTCAGTTCTAATTATGAGGTGCCACCGGCCTCCTTTGAATTTCCTGCTGCATTACTATTTGATTCCTTGCTCATTTGTACCACAAAATGAATCATTTCCCACCAAGTGGGGGTGTGAGAAGGTGGGGAGAGGACAACTTCAAGCATTCTGTAAAATCAACAGATACCCAGAGAAATCAAGCAAGAGAAACAGTTGCTGTTTTTTGGCCAGTTTGATGACATTTTACAACCAATTGTTCAATTCTTTAAGTCTTGTAAGTGTCTCATATATTGCTTCCCTGGTAGCTCAGCTGGTAAAGAATCCGCCTGCAATACAGGAGACCCCGATTCGATTCCTAGGTCAGGAAGATCCCCTGGAGAAGGGATAGGCTACCCACTCCAGTATTCTTGGGCTTCTCTGGTGCTCAGCTAGTAAAGAATCTGCCTGCAATGCAGGAGACCTGGGTTCGATCCTTGGGTTGGGAAGATTCCTTGGAGAAGGGAATGGCTACCCACTCCAGTATTCTGGCCTGGAGAATTCCATGGACATTTTAAAACCAATTGTTCAACTTCTTTAAGTTTCCAGTTCCTCATACATTAAATGATAGTAGTCCCCACCTTTCTACCTCATGTATCTGAAATCTAGTATTATGGGAGAGTCTACATAATCATACTGAGTTATAACAATACCTCACATTTATAGAGTGATTTCCAGCTCACCAAGAACTTGTTGAAGAGGGTTGTTTCCTAGACTCATAAAGTTTCAGAGGTGACCCTTACCTATCCCATGGCTCCCCAGCTTAGCGCCACACTCCCTGGCAAGAAGAGCCCAAAGGTATAATGGCAGTCCACTAACTCTTTTCCATATTTCAAAAATGCTAACGGGAATCATATATTTCCCCAATAAAATCAGACTTTAATTGCTTTTGGTGGGAATTATATCAACTAAAATCGGTACTTATTGGAAAACTAATTATCCCTTAATAAATATAATTTAATAGACATAACCTCTTGAAACACTGGGAGTTTATGGGGGAAAAGTTATTAAAGGAGAATTTAATGGTGAAATGAAGAAGGATTTGGACCACAGAGATCCCCACATTTCATAGACAAGGAAAGTGGAGCCCAAAGAAGCAAGTTGCACCCTGAAACTATTCTTCTTCATCACTCCTATCTGAGATTATGCCTCATCTATACTCTGTATTAAAAGGAGAGACATTACTTTGCCAAAAAGGTCTGTATAATCAAAGCTGTGGTTTTTCCAGTAGTCATGTATGGATGTGAGAGTAGGACCATAAAGAAGGCTAAGCACAGAAGAATTTATGCTTTTGAACTGTTGTGCTGGAGAAGACTCTTGAGAGTCCCTTGGGGTGCAAGGAGATCAAATCACTCAATCCTAAAAGAAATCAACCCTGAATATTCATTGGAAGGACTGATGCTGAAGCTGAAGCTCCAATACTTTGGCCACCTGATACGAAGAGCCGACTCATTGGAAAAGACCCTGATGCCAGGAAAGATTGAGGACAGAAGAAGCAGGTGACAGAGGATAAGACGGTTGGATAGTATCACCAGGGTTTTAGCAAACTCTGGGAGATAGCGAAGGACAGGGAAGCCTGGCATGCTGCAGTCCGTGGGCTCGCAAAGAGTCAGACACAACGTAGTGACTGAACAACAACAGCGCTCTTTCAGTGTTACGCACTAGTGTCTTAGCTGGTCCTGGTCTCTACTGCCCCCTTCCATGTGCCCTTTGAACTGCAACCAAGGTCACCTTTCCAGTATGCCCGCCTCATCTCCTCTAAGGGGTTCTCGTTCTCTGATGTCTCCCCATCGCTGTCAGGATAAAGACACACTTTTCTGTTGGCACACAAGGCTCTTCATGATCTGGCCTCAGCATCCTTTAAGATTGATCTTCAGCTGTAGCCACATTTAATGATTTTTGGTCCCTGAATGCTCCAGGCCTTCTTACCATCCCTCTGTGTCTTTAAACAAACTGATCCCTCTGCAGAATGCCCTTCCTCCACCTGTGTCAATTTAACACATCCTTCAAGTTTCAGCTACATCACACCTCCTCCAGGAAGCCTTTGCTACCTGTACTTCTTCCCTCCAGAAAGGACTAAATGCCCACTCTGGGCACCTCAGCACCCCACATACCCATCCCACACACACTTCTGTTACCACATTCCCATCTCCCTTGTAGACAGGCAGTTGTCAAATGAACATGAGTTCCCCAAGATCTCATGGCAGAGAAGAGGCACATGTTAGATCTTCTCCTGGTTCCAGGGCTCTGTGTGCTATAGAACACTGCAGTGCTTTGAAAAGTCTCAAGGTCTGGCTTTTCCCTCTATGGACCTCACATTTTGAGGTGGGGGGAAAACAATCCAACATAGAATTTATTAAAGGATACTTTTAGGACTTCCCTGCTGGTACAGTGGATAAGAATCCACCTGCCAATGCAGGAGACACAGGTTCAATACCTGATCTGGGAAGATTCTCCAATCCATGGAGCAGGTAAAACCTGGGTACCACAACAAGCCACCCCAATGAGAAGCCAGCGATGAGAAGCCTGAGCATCACAACTAGAGAGTAACCCCGACTCGCTGCAACTAGCGAAAGTCCTCAAGCCACAGTGAAGGCCCAGTGCAGCCAAAAATAAGTAAAATTTTTAGAAAATTTTAAGCGGTAATTTCAGGACTAACCGGGAGGAAGACAGCATGCTGTCAGGATCGTCCGAGTCTGGCCTCCAGACTGGAAACCCGAGGAGAGCTCTAAGGGCAAGAGCCCGGAGTAGAAGCACCTTCAGACAGATGTACAGTGAGCAACTGCCACAAATACTGCTCGCGTGCAAACGAGGCCAGAGAGACCCCATCCCTCGTGTAAGAGAGAACCCAGAAAAGGATTCAGGAGGCCCGGTCCCCATCATGTCAGCCCCACTCAAAGGGCACCTTCCTCCGGCCTCTCTGCTTTCTGAGACCTTAGTGCCAGGCAGGACCAGCATCTACTCTTCTCACCTGCTTGCAGATGCAGAGCGGCTGCCCACCAAGGCCTTGGCACCTGAAGAGCCTGGACCCAACTTTAGAACCTCCAGGTCTTGGCCCTCAGCTGATGCTTTAAGGAACCAATCATCAAAGGAAAACAAACAGCAGTAAGAAGTCAGAGGATCCCCCTCAGCTTATAATCAGGAGACCCAGTGCTTGCAATAATTAGAGACACTATACTTAATTCACAATATATTCTGTCTGCTTTATTAGGACCTATCCCAACCCTGGACAGTTGACAATGGCATTTGTAATGTTGTCTCTTTTATAAAATGAGAAAAACCAAAGCTAAAAGTTGCTTAATGACCTTCCTGAGATCTGATTGAAGTATGGAAGGTCTCTGTGTACCAACAAGGCCGTCAATATGAAGATGTCAAACCTTACCCCCACCCTGCTCTGCTATGTCACACGAGCTACTTAACCTCTCTGATACTCATTTTCCTCATGTCTAAAAGGGAGATGAAAAAATACCCTTCTCACACGATTATCGTGAAATGAAATGAATTAATGTACGTGGTACAATAACAGACACTCACTGTACTTGATACCTAGAACTTAAGGACCCTGGTCTTCTTACTCCAAATTCCCCATCCTTTTTTAAAAAAAAAATTATTGGAGTATAGTTGATTTACAATGTTGCATTGCTTTCTTCTGAACAACAAAATGAATCAGTTGTACATATACATATGTCCATTTCCTTTTAGATTATTTTCCCACATAGGTCATCACATAGTATTGGGTAGTGTTCCCCGAGCTATACAGTAAGTCCTTACTATTTTTCTATTTTATATATAGTTATGTGTTTATGTCAATCCCAATCTCCCAATGTACTCCTCCTCACTCCCCCAATCCTTTCTGATTGTTCTGCCTTGAACACACTCTGAGACTTTAGATAAATTATTTAGTCCTCTGGGCTATAATTTTTCCATCTACAAAGGAGGTTCTAGTGACCTTACACAACCTCTCCAAATCTCAGTTCCCTCAACTCTAAATTGGGAGGAATAATTACAGTTTCTTCCTTATAGGGTTATTCTGAGGAGTGAAGTAGAAAATGCTTGGAAAGCATGTAAGACAGTACTTGGCACACATCCAACACTAAAAATAAATTAACTATTATCACTGTTGTTATTGCTAATGTTAATATTATTAGTCCCCCTCGCCGTTGTAAAATGGGATATATACCCTCTTACTTAGTAAAGTGATCAAAATTCAGTTCTATTTGAATCAAAGAGAGAAAATAAAATTTCTATATTTTTACTACCAAAACCTCCACACTCACTCACGCTTCATCATCTTGCCCTTGACCTTAAAAAATCGTAGATTCTCAGACCTAAAAAAAGTTTACAGAGGCTCTCAACTTGACCTGCTCTCCTATTTTTTATTTCTCTTTACAACATCCCCACCAAGTGGCAGGTACTTAAATGCCTCTGCCGATGGGGACCTCACCACCTTGCCCAGTAGCTCACTCTGGATGCAGTTCTGTGCGCTGAGCTCTCTTATGTTAAGCCAGACTGCAAGTCACAGCAGCTTCTTCCTTTTGTCTCACTTTTATCCTTCAGTTCCAGCTGAATCCACAGAGGTCACTGAGAATTTGCAGGAGCCAAGCTTCAACAACATTTTTCTCCAGACAGTAACAAACTCGAATCGTATTTGTTGGTCATTTTTTTCCTTCCTCCTTCTGGAAAAAAAAAATCTTAAGCACATTTCACCATTCGAAAAGGTTTTTTTTTCCTCCCCGTCTGCTGGTTCCCACTGGGATAAAAAGCAATAAAAAGTCACAAAGAAGTATAGGTTTGCCTTCTGGCTTTGTCACTTAGACGAATAGCACCGTAAAAAACAGTGAATGCTATCGGTTAAAGCGGACTCCTTCCTCTCCCTGGTACGTTTCATCGAGTTCTGATGCAAGGGGTTTGGACAGGAAAACCTTTTTCTGAAGATGGATAAGTCGGTGGGTTAAAGATTTTGCATTAAAAACAGATTCTGGTTATAATATCTTCCTGACAGTTGCATTTTGCTACCCCAGTTTTGTGAGACCTATAAATAAATCTCGGGGGGCCCACAGTTGGATAGAGGATATCTGGGAACCTTGCGAGGTATCTGCCAATCAGGGCATGATAAAAAGGAACAGTTCCTAGTTGGCCCCTGCAGATATCAAGGGGTCTTTCTGCATTCTTTCTGCTTCCCCGCCCCCAGCATCAGTGCTCCCCTCTCTTCTTTTTAATGCTCTTTGTGTTTCCAATCAGCTTCCCAATCTGGCACTGGCTTCAGGAAGTCGGTGTGAATAGACGACATGAGAGGATCTTGTAATATTTCACACTTTCCAATGAAAAATATGCTGGCTGGAAACGTTAATATTTAATCGCAGATAAAGTGTCTGAAATGTTGCAGGCAAATTTTCCATTAAGATTTGGAGATATTTGGAATGTATACTCACTTTGTTAGAAAACTTTATCAGGTGAGTAGACAGCAGGTGGTGTTAGGAAGAGATGCTGGGGCAGCAGCCATGGTGCTCAATCTCTGGTCCCGCTGGGGGTTAAAAGTGAACGGTGAGCCCAGAGCAAACACAACGCAAGGAAGTGTTCCTTGATCCAGGGAATATCTTTGACCAGCACAAGCAAAATTAGGAACCGAGAGGAGGTTGTTGGGCCTTAGGTCAGGGGCGGAACAGGCAGAGGCCGGATGTCCGAGATGATTTTGAGCCTTCCTCCTATGAGAATGGTAGCTCAACAGTCACAATAATTCACCATAAGCTAAACGTTACCTTTGTGTGCAGTGTACAGTATAAAGTATCTTCTCACCTATTATCTCATTGGACACTCCATCATGAAGGAATGCTGTGAATCCTCTTTTATGGAGGAGGTCACAGAACCTCAAAGAGGTAAGGTGATTTGATCAAAGTCACAGAGTAGATGTATGGTTAGGTTTTTGAACATAGGTCTTTCTGACTACAAACTCAGTGTTCTTTGCACTAAAGCATATTTTTTTTTTCCATCAGGGAAAAGAGGAACTGGTCTTTTGTGGGGAAGATGATAATGATGACGATGATGACAAAAGTGATGCTGAAATATTAGCACTTTCATAATCTTCATATTTCTACTAAGTGTCAAGTCTATGTTAGATACTTTCTATGAATCCTCTCATTTAATCTGTATAATAGCCGTAAAATGCATTATTACTATTATTATTATTCCATTTCACAGATGATCAAACAGGCTCAAAGAGGTAAAATAACTTGCCCAAGATTATATAAGAGATTATTGAAGCCTAATTCTGGAGGCTTTTTTTTAAACTTTTGCACTTTTATTCAACAACAGAAAAAGGAAAAAAAAAGTGGGAGGTGGGTGAAGAGGAGGATTTAAGGTTGAGAGGTGTAGAGTTCAGAGGCAGTCAGGAAAACTGATTTACATTCATAATCCTTTTCGAACTTCATTCATTTCGGGGTGCTCATAAGCCAACTAGAAACCAACAGGAGTCTGGAGTTGAGGAAAGACCCTGGAGACAGACCTGCAAACCCGTGTGTCCTGGGGTGCACCGAGCACCGCGTGCATGCAATTCCAGTCCACACAGGGCAGGTTGGATGGGGATCCTGAAACAAGGCCTAAATTTGTAAAGATTTTCTAAGATCTTGGGAACTGCCATATCAGCAGAGCGCAGGAGGCTGGATTACAAGGAGTGTGGAGTCACAAGGGGAAGAGAGGAAGGACAGATACCAGCAAACTGTGGAGAAGTGTGCAGTCAAGGAGTCAAGGATCATGGTGGAATGATGGCTTAAAGGATTATCAAGGGACTTCCCTCCTCCACTTCTTTTAAGATCAGAAGTGAACACTTCCATGGGCTATGGAAGGATTCTGTGGAGAGGGAGAGATGAACGATATAGGAGAGAGAAGAAATAATCAATAGTGCAATTGAAGGCAGTATTGGAGACTTGCACTTCAGAAAGAAGGGTCACTTTCCTCTAAGACTCCAGGCACAATAAAGATTTGAACCAGTGCATGAATCATATGTGATTTCTGGGGCGAGAAAAGCTCAGGGTATGAGCAAGGCAGACTTAGGTTAGAATTCTGATTCTCTCGCTTTCTAACTCTGATGTTGAACAAATCAATTAACCTCTCTGAGCCTCAATTTCCACATCTGTGAAAAAAAGACGCAAAACAGAGATGCCCTCACCAAGCTCACTGGGTTATTCCAAAGCAGAGATTCCCAAACTTGCTTGGGTCACAGATTCTTTAGCATCTTAGTAGTTTATCACAGGGCCCCTAGGCCAAAATAAATACCCAAGAGTTCCATGTGTTGAGTAGTTGGGTTCAAACAGTTTCAAAAGTATGTGTGTCCTATCATTTTATATACATAATTTGAAAGAAAGATAATGTTATTGTTTCCTTCTTAAATAAACGCAATCACTGAATTATTCACGGGGTATGTGGGACTACGGACACTGTGTGCATGCGGACGTGCTAAATTGCTTCAGTCATGTCAAACCCTTTGCGACCCTGTGGACTGTAACCCACAAGGCTCCTGTGTCCTTGGGGTTCTCCAGGCGAGAATACTGGATTGGGTTGCCATGCCCTCCACCAGGGGATCTTCCAGACCCAGGAATTGAACCCGTGTCTCCTGCAGCTCCTGCGTTGCAGGTGGAATCTTTACCACTAGCGCCACCTGGGAAACCCCTATGGACACCGTGAAGTGAAGTGAAGTCGCTCAGTCATGTCCGACTCTCTGCGACCAGTTTGAATGCCAACATCCATCTTTCCTATTCCACTTTGGCCTTTGCAATTACTTGCTTTGTTATCACAGCAACTCACTAAACCCCAGCATCACCTATAAAGTAAGTCCCCTACATATGAACAAATTCCTTTCCGAGAGTGCGTTCACTGAGTCCAGTTTGTTCTTAAGTCCAACAGAGTTAGCCCGGATATCCAACTAACACGGTTGGCCGTATAGTACTGTACTTTAACAGATTTACAACAATTATCACACAAATAATACATAGAAAGCAAATACAGAAATAAAAACATTTTTAATCTTGCAGTATGTTACCTTGGAAAGTACAGTAGTCCAGTAAAACAGCTGACGTACTGTTTTGTTCACTGGCATTAAGTGAACAGGCAAGAAGAGTTCCTGACTGGAGGAGGGTCGGGAGGTGGGAGATGGTAGGGTTTCCAAACATCCAGAGCTTGAAAGAAAGACACTGCAGTACTATGTTCTCTCCATTAAAGCACAGCCACTTGTGGAGAAGGCACACACGTGGCAATGTACGCCAGACACGTGGACTAACCTATGTGAGTGGACTTACAAACACACGTGCACGTCTTTGAAAAGCTCACAACTTGAAGGTTTGCATGTAGGGGGCTTACTCTATATGGCATCATAGAAAGGACTGTAGCGTGATCTGGTGCTGAAATAACCCAGGTTATTTGGCAGATGTTAAATATCCCTGAGTTTCTCCCTAAAGTGTTAAACATCTCTTCATGCCCCTTTAAATTTTCGGTGCCCCAACCCCCACCAGGAACCTTGACACAATTTGGGAACCAGAATTCTAAAGATTACGTTAAATAATATATGTATAATATGTATTACATGCGATTTCTTATCAATCACAAATCCCAGTAGAAAAAGGCAAAGGGTGTGACAGGCAAATATCAGAACAGAAAACCCTAATGCTAGTACAAGCCTAAACTAGAATTAGGCTCCCGTAGATGTTAAGAGAAATACAAATCAAAATAGCAATGAAATAACATTTTCGCCCAACCAATGCATGAAAATTAAAGATTGATTCCATTTAGGAGCTGGCAAGGGGGGGTAGGAAAATAAAAGCTGTCTTATATTGCCAGTGAGAATATAAATTGCTGTAGCATTTTCAGAAATTAAACTAGAAAGATCTAATAAAATTTTAAAACTGTATACCTTTACCACAGAAATCCCACTTGGAAGAATCCAGCATTCAGAAATAAAAACAATAGTATATATGAATAGTGAGTGGAAGATCTTTATTAGATAATTGTTTATTATAGCATAAAGCAGCCTGGAAACAACCTGAATGTCCATCAATAGTAGAATAATTCTTATGCATCTATCCTATGGAGAGTTGTTTAGTTATTAAAAGAATGAATTTTATATGTGTATTGACAGAAAGGAAAGTCTCTGATATATTGTTAGTGGAAAAGTCAAATGTGGAGTAAATGGGCATAAAAGATATTGCTTTTTTGTAAAGAAGTAGAATAAAAAGAAACCTGTGTTAATACAAGGATATGACAAAGCCAGGTAAGACAAAACCTAACACACTGAGTTGTTGACACTTATTACGATGTGTATGTTGGGTACAAACACAGAAGTAATAATTACTCATCTTGTCCATCTTCATATCTGAGTAGTTTGGCAGGTATTTATCTATCAAGCAGCATGCACTGCCCTTCCTAAGTTGAACAGAAAATTCAACAAAGTGTCCCCCTAAAAGATGCATTTGGAATAGCTAACAGCATGCCTAGCACATTTAAGACTGCCCTTGAGAAGCTTACAATCTGTTGGGCTGAAGATCAACATATTTTGAGAGAGAGAGAGAAGGTGAGCAGAGAGAGATGGCGCCAGACGGACTTAATTTCGACAAAGAACGGGTAAGTCAACTGCTTAGGAAGAGAGGAAGCTGAGGACTTGTGGGGAATGAAGGTGGCTCAGGCTGCAGCGCAGAGTCAACAGGAGATAAATGGAAGGATTATCGTTCAGCCATCCTCCCCGGGTGATTTCAAAATTCATCTTTCTGAAGGCAGCAGACTGGGCTCAAGCACCTCAGAAAGCCTCTTCAGGACCCGATTCCTTCATTTTTCAGAGCTGTGTCTAAGATGCGCGGGCAGATGAGCCCCTTCCCCTACCTCTTGCTACATCTTTTCTGTTTTAGCTGTGCTCAGAGGCCAGCTGTCCTTACCCATCCCCTCCACGTCCTGCCTCATCGTAAAGAGAAACGTCAGACTCCAACCAACTGTACCAGCCTGCAGCCTGACCCTCCCTCCCCGCCTCTCACCCCACAGACCACCCTCCGCCCCATCCTCTTGTTGGCAGCCAGCAGACCAGGGCTCCTGGGCCAGAATTGCCTCTGTCTCCCTAGACAATGTTCCTTGCAGAGACAGAAGAAGGGTCAGATGGCAGGGCCACTGGGCTGGGATCCCACAAGCTGTGTCCTAGTTTTCCAGGATAAGCTGTCAGGAGTTGCCTCAGTGCAGTCCCCCTCCTTCTTCTCCCCAAATCCCATTTCTGAGCCTGAAGAGGGGGCTTTGCCAGCCTCCAGGAGAAGCCTCTTGCCCAGGGAAAGCCAGGCCTGAGAAGCTGCCTTCGGTCCCCATTGTCTGTGTCCTGGGCCCACTGCCAAGGCTCGGGCGTCTTGGCTGGAGATGTAGAAAGGCCCTGTTCTGATCCCATCTGCTCAGAGTGGGGGGAAGAAGCCAGGTCTCCTCCCCCTTTCCTCTCCCCCTGAACCCCGGGCTCTATGGATGAGTGGCTTTTCAGACATGAAAAACCGGAGCCCTGTCAAACGAGTCTTCTTGCTTGACAAAGATAGAATCTAAATATAGAAAGATACAGCTATACTCCACAGACGAGCAAGCAGCCCCCCATCTGGCACACAGCTTCGGGGGGTTTCCTTCCCTACCGTGGCACCTAGCCCAGTACCCAGGATGCAGGAGAAGGTCAGCAAGTGTGTTGTTGAACCGACCTCCTGCGGAACACCCCTCCCCTACCGGCCAAGAGGAGCTGTACAGACATCCCCATGAGACCCACTGAAGCTGCCCTGGACCCCTCATTTTCGATCCCCACATAGTTTTGGCCCCTCCCCTACAGAGATTCCTATAGTGGCTTCCCTCATGGCTCGGATGGTAAAGAATCTGCCTGCAGTACTGGAGACCTGGGTTCAAGCCCTGGGTTGATAAGATCCCCTGGAGAAGGAAATGGCTACCCACTCCAGTATTCTTGTGTGGGGAATCCCATGGACAGAAGAGGCTGGCGGGCTACAGTCCATGGGGTCACAGAGAGTCGGACACGACTGAGCGACCAACACCTTCTGTAGAGATTCACGTCGATGTATGGCAGAAACCAACGCAATATTGTGAAGCAAATACTCTCCAATTAAAAATAAATTCTCCATTTTTTAAAAAAATGCCAGCAGCTTCAAAGAAACATCCCTGAGATGGAAGTGGGTGACTAAGGCATATGTTTTTCCTTTCCATGTGTCAGACACTGTATATCCACTACCTTATCCAACCCTCACAATATCAAGCATGTGTGTGTGTGTGTGCACTTAGTCGCTCAGTCGTGTCTGACTCTTTGCCACCCCATAGACTGCAGCTCACCAGGCTCCTCTGTCCATGGGGATTCTCCAAGCAAGAACACTGGAGTGGGTTGCCATGCCCTCCTCCAGGGGATCTTCCCAACCCAGGGATCAAACCCAGGTCTCCCACATTGCAGGTGGATTCTTTACCATCTGAGCCACCATGGAAGCCCATCAAGGATATAATTACTCCCATTTTATAGATGTGGACATTGTGGCAAGGAGGTTAACCGACTCATCCAACGCCTTGCTCCTCAGGTCCATTTCCCTGTTCCAGACAATGTCATGGGATGGTGAAGGGGGGAGTCATGCTGCTAGGCCCCATTGATGGCCTTGGTTTCCCCTGTATTGTTCACCTTAGGAGCCCCTTTGGTTTAACAAAGATTGATAGAATCATAATTCTTGCAACCAAAAAGTATTCCAGGAGAGCACTAAACCCATTCTCCCGTTTTTAAGAAGATAACGTGGCCCTCAGATAGCGTGCTGGTTGCCTAGGGCCACCATAAAAATCACCATGGGCTTGGTGGCTTAATACAACAGAAATTTATTCTCTCACAGGTCTGAAATCAAGTTGTTGGCAAGGCCATGCTCCACTCAAAGGCTCTAAGGAAGAACCCTTCTTCCCTGCTTCCCAGCTTCTGGTGGTCACCAGCAATCCTTGGCTTGTAGGCTGTTGTTGTTCAGTCACTAAGTCATGTCCAACTCTTTGTGACCTTGTGGACTGCAGCACACCAGGCTTCCCTGGCCTTCACCATCTCCCAGAGTTGCTCAAACTCATGTCCATTGAGTCAGTGACACCATCCAACCATCTCATCTTCTGTCACCCCCTTCTCCTCCTGCCTTCAATTTTTCCCAGCATCAGGATTTTTCCCAATGAGTTGGCTCTTCACATCAGGTGGCCAAAGTATTGGAGCTTCAGCATCAGTCCTTCCAATGAATATTCAAGATTGATTTCCTTTAGTATTGACTGGTTTGATCTTCTTTTTGTCCACAGGACTCTCAAGAGTCTTCTCCAACACCATAATTTGAAAGCATCAGTTCTCTGGCACCGAGCCTGCTTTATGGTCCAATTCTCACATCCATACGTGACTACTGGAAAAAACATAGCTTTGACAATATGGATCTTTGTCAACTAAATGATGTCTTTGCTTTTTAATAGGCTGTCTGGTTTTGTCATAGCTTTACTTCCAAGAAGCAAGCTTCTTTAATTTCATGGCTGCAATCACTCTCTGCAGTGCTTTTAGAGCCCAAGAAAAGAAAATCTGCCACTGTTTCCAGGTTTTCCCCATCCGTTTGCCATGAACTTATGGAACCGGATGCCATGATCTTCTCTTTTTGAATGAGTTCTAAGCCAGCTTTTTCCCCTCTCCTCTTTCACCTTCATCAAGAGGCTCTTTAGAATAGACTTATGGACATGGGGAGAGGGAAGGAGAGGGTGAGATGTGTGGAAAGAGTAACATAGAAACTTACATTACCGTATGTGAAATAGGCAGCCAATGGGAGTTTGCTGTCTGGCTCAGGAAACTCAAACAGGAGCTCTGTATCAACCTAGAGGGTGGGATGGTGAGGGAGGTGGGAGGGAGCTTCAAAAGGGTGGGGATATATGTATACCTGTGGCTGATTCATGTTGAGCTTTGACAGAAAACAACAAAATTCTGTAAAGAAATTATCCTTCAATTTAAAAAAAAAGGCTCTTAGTCCCTCTCACTTTCTGGCTTGTAGGTGCATGACTCCAACTTCTGCCTCTGTCTTCAGAGGGCTAACTGCCCTCTATGGGTGCCTCTGTCTCTGTGTCTGACTGTTGTTCACCTCTCTTACATATAAAGACACTCATCAATGGATTTAAGGTCTACGCTAATCCAGTGTGACCCAATTTTAACCAGATTATATCTGCAAAAACCCCATTTTCAAATAAGGCCACATTCTAAGCTGGGTGAACATGGACTCTGCGGGAGCACTGTTGAACCCAGCACAGATGGTACAGCGTGATGCCAGGAGGGTGGACTCGGGAGTCAGGCTGCCTGGGACTCTAATCCCAGATCTGCCACTCACTCACTCTGTGACCTAGAGACACTCTTAACCTCTCTGAATCTCAGTGTCCCCAGCTGTTTAAAAAAAAGGATGATAGACCGGTTGGGAGAAGCCGCTAAGATGACCCACGCACAGACCTTAGCCCCGTGCGTGGCACACAGTAAGTGCTCAAACATGAGCGCTCTTCCCTGTGTCTTGGTGATGCGGGACAAGGGCACTGAAGTCAGGCTGCCAGGGAGAAATCCTAGATCTCTCACTTTCCACTGTGGGAAGATGGACAAGTTATTAAACTCTCTGAGCCTTAAGTACCTCATGTATTGGGTTGACCGAAAAGTTCGTTCAAGTTTTTCATACGCTCTTTAGAAAAAAAAACAAAAAACCCCGAACTTTTTGGCCAACCTAATAGAACAGAGATAATAATTGTATCTGCCTCATGGGTTACAGTGACCAGCACAAAAAGTAATTCGGATAAGGTGTTTAAGAATACCTTGCATGTAGGATATCATTTATGTGTAGAACCTAAATAATAATACAAATGAGGACACATGGAAAACAGAAACAGGCTCAAATACAGAAAAAGTGAAGTGTGTTAGTGGCTCATTCATGTCCAACTTTTCTTGCAACCCCATGGACTGAAGCTCACCAGGCTCCTCTGTCTATGGAATTCTCCAGGCAAGAATACTGGGGTGGGTAGCCATTCCCTTCTCCAGGGGATCTTCCCGACCCAGGGATTGAACCCAGGCCTCCTGAATTGCAAATAGACGTTTTACTGTCTGCACCACCAGGGAAGCCCCAAGTATAGAAAACAACTAGCAATTACCAAAAGTGAGAGGCATGTCAGCAGTAGGAGATTAAGAGATACAAACCGCTGTGTATAAAAGAGAGAAGCTATGAGGATATATCGTATAGCACGGGGAATGGTAGCCATTATAATAATGTTTAATGGATTATAATCTGTAAAAATAGTGAATCACTATGATGTACACCTGAAACTAACATAAACCTGTAAATCAACTCTACTTGTAAAATAAAAATAAAGACTTTAAAAAATATCTTGCATGTAGCAAGTTCCCAATAAATGGTAGCTATTATGGTATTGATGATCCCAATTTGAATCCATATGATATTATTGTATAATCCGTGATAGGAACAGATTCAGTAGAGGGGTCCTGGGATTCTGGCAGAGAAGGAGCAGAGTTTTGTGGGCATCAGAGAAATGTGTTTTTCCCCAGAAGGGAGGGACCCACAGGCCGAATGCCCCGAGACCAGCCTTCTGTGTCCTGGGCAGTGGTCCAAGAGGCTGAGACCCTCTCCTCCTCTCCTTTGTGGCTGGTTCACACCCCATGTATCCTCGAGGGA
This sequence comes from Cervus canadensis, assembly GCF_019320065.1. NCBI lineage: Eukaryota > Metazoa > Chordata > Mammalia > Artiodactyla > Cervidae > Cervus > Cervus canadensis. Next base: position 38,561,877 of record NC_057415.1, on the reverse strand, counting down.
TGGAGGGACAGTGCTCTAGCTCCTAGGCTGGTCGATCCCCTCCCCCACAGGCTCCCATCAGTCTCCAGCTGCCGGATGAAGGTGACTTAGGAGATCTGGGGTGGAGAACGGCTGGGGAGCCGGGGGTGGAGAACGGCTGGGGAGCCGGGGGCGGAGGAGCCGCATGAAGCTCATTAGTAACTGACTACTCTGGTGGAACAGACCTCTCCCGGGGGCCATAACTCTGTCCCTGGAAGAAAGAATGATGGCTGGGAGGTGGCTGAGGCTCCTGCAGCCCACATATAGGGCTAGGCAAAGCTGAATCCCTGCCTTCTCTAAATCCCCAGCATAGCTGTGGAAAAAGAAGAGCTGCATGAAAAAGGATGAGGGGGAGGGATTTGAAAAGAAGCCGAAAATTGTACTATAGAGCTTCCGTGAAGTGCACAGCGATCCTGACATGGGGCTTGAACTTTCACCATCAAGGTATACATATTCTGGAGCCAGGCTCCCCGATTCTATCAGGTCCCCACACTTCTTGGCTAACTTGGCCTCTCTGAGCCTTAGGTTCCACGTGTGTAAAATAGAAGTATGTATTTTTCAGAGTTGTCCTAAAGACTACATGATTTAACCTACATCAACCTAATCTGTCCTGGCTCATCCTCAACTCAGCTCAGTTGCCCTCTCTGAGGACGCTCTCCCCTGCAAGGCTTGGTTAGGTGTCCTGCCAAGCCCTGACCCGTTTCTCTATCATCACATGGATTCTTTGTTGCTGAAATATAATTTTCTGTTTACTTGGCTGGCTCTTCCACTAGGCTATGAGCTCCCTGAGGACAGAGAAGGTCTTGTTCATTTTGGCATTTTTCATTGGCATAATTCCTGGCACAAGCTGAGTGAATGGATGAATGAACGAGTCTAGTTGAGTAAAAATGAGTCTGAGTAGGCACGTTTTTAGGCAGCGGTTTTAACCTAAGCATTCTGGAAGGCATAATAGGGTGTATACCAATGAAAAGTTTCTCTCTCTCTCTCCAAGGTAACTTTAGCAGAGGGGTGGTGAAGGAAGCTGTGATGGGTAACAGAACCAAACCCATAAATGGGGAGATGCTGCTATGTGCAGGCATTATGCGCTAAGTTTTGCATTAATCATGAAATGATTACCAACTAGCTATCATTACCCTCACTCTGCATGTGAGGAAACTGAGGTTCAAGGAGATGAGATCTTGGCCTGAGATCACGGAACCAGTGAACGGCACAGCCATGGAGTGGAAACCTGATGTGCCTGGCTACCCAGCGTATGTCATTTTCTTCACTCTCCTTCTGACATAAAACTGAAGCTGTTTGAAAATGAATAACTCCAAAAGAAAAAGGGAGGGGTGGGGTAGAGTTGAATTTTCTAGGGCTTATCAGATTTAAACCCTGCAGAGCGTTTTGGCTTCTCTGTCTCCCGCATGCACTGGCAAAGAGAAAGCCAGATAAAGCGCTTTGGACACCAGGGTATCGGGGGGCCGCTGATGAATTAAAACCTTGTTTGTCAGGGACAGATATTCTCCTAGTCCTGATTCTAATGGAAGTTACTTTGGGTCAGAGGAGTCTCAGAAGGGCCTGAGGCTGTGAGGACGCAGAAAGAAAAAGAGGCAGAAAATGTCCTTTTGCTTTTTTCAGAAGGAAAACATTGCCTCTGCTGCGATGGGCTTACTCATTCAGTCGTGTCCAACTCTTTGCGACCCCATGGCCTGAAGCCCGCCAGGCTCCTCAGTCCATGGAGATTCTCCAGGCAAGCATTCTGGAGTCGGTTGCCATGATACAACCCTAGATATCAGGGAAACATTGCCTAAATATTATAAATTGACCAAAGTTGAGAGGAACAATGCCTCGCTGTGGGCTGTGGACAAAAATTCAAGCATCTCTCAGGTGGAGGCAGTCCATTGCTTACTGAGGCTGTGTTGTGCACCAAGGGCTCTGCATATGTTTTCTCTTTTCGTTCTCACAAGGCCACCCCCATTTTACAGATGGAAACAACAAGTCATGCCGCTAGGATGTGGCATAACTGGAATTCTTACCCAAACACGTCTAGCTGCAAAGGGCATTGTGGTTGGAATCTTTACAGCCGGAATAAAGCAGAAGGGTAGATACTGGGATGCAAAATCCAATCTCACACAAATACAATTTTTTTTTTTCATTTTACACAGAATTACCCAAGTATCTATTTCAAACTCCCTGCATACCACTCCTTCCCCTCACCGTTCCTCTGGCCCAAGAGCAGTACTAGCTTTAGTCCCTCCAGAGGCTGACCTGCTCAAGCAGTGATGACAGGGCTGCCCTGGTGGCCCCGCAGTGAAGAATCCGCCGGCCAGTGCAGGAGACAGGGTTCGATCCCTGGTCCGAGAAGGTCCTACATGCCGTGGAGCAAATAAGCCCACGTGCCCCAACTATCACGCCTCTGCTCTAGAGCCCAAAAGCTGCAACTGCTGAAGCCCGTGTGCCCTAGAGCCCGTGCTCCACAAGAGAAGCCCCCGCAGTGGGAAGCCTGAACCCCACAACTGGAGAGTAGCCTCCACACCCCGCCACCGCCACAGCTAGGGAAAAGCCCGAACAGCAACAAAACCCAGCATGGCCGAAAGTAAATAAATAAAACAAACCCCAAAAAGCCAGGACAAAGAACACACTACCCCAAGGACGTAATTAAAAACATACACAGTGATTTAACTACAAGGATGTTCATCCCCAAACTACTAATCATATAAAAAGGAGGATTCAAGTCAATGTATGGCAAAACTAATACAACATTGTAAAGTAAAATTAATTAATTAAAAAATAAATAACAAATAAAAGGGAACTCCCCAAACATCCCAAAGTAGGTACTTGAATGAATAACCTTTGGTACAGTCATTAAATGTGGAATTCTATGCAACAATTAAAGATTATTTGTGTGACATTATTTAGGGATACAAGCATGAGCATGTATTGACAAGACAGATGTTAGTTTTAAGAAGCAGGTTATAAAACTTGAACATTGGCATTGTAGGTGGGTTTTTAATACTTTTTCATTATGAGACTGTTATTAATTTTCCAATATTGAATATCAGTTGTTTTTATAAAAAGGGAAAATGACAAACAGTTATTTATAACATGCACAATGAACATTCCAGCCGCAACTCTCCTTCAGTTGTGATAATAAAAGGACCAGCTTACATGAACATAAAGAGAAAAGAAACTCTTAGGTCTACAGAGAAGTCTGACGAAATAATTGGCATCTTTATTCAAGGAAAGGGGAGCGTCTGCTTTCTGTCTGCCCAAGAGGGGACGTGTTTGAATGACAGCAGGTTGGATTGGCATTGAATACAAGGAAGCATTGTCTTCATGCGATCGCCATCCAAACATGTCACAGACATCTACCCAGTGGCTGTTGATAATCAGCCTGGGTCGCCAGACCAAGAAGAGTCACATCACAACAAGAACGGCAGTTCCAGCTCCAGTGACAGCTATATAGCCGATGTGCCATATGCCTTCTATAATTCAACTGCAATCATTTGATGGCACTCATTTAATGTACGAGGAAAACAGAGGTTGAATTAGATGCTTAGCAACACACATCCAGAAAGTAGCAGGGCTGATCCTGGAATGCAGGGCTGTCTAGGGCTGATGCCCAATACCATACATTACACTGATTTCCCTGGCTTCCTCTTCTAACAGAAAAATAATCTTCTCACCAAGCTTGCTACTGTGCCCATTATTTTTTTTAATAACATTGTTAAATTTTCGAATACTTTTAGAATTCACAGAAAAAAAAATGTGAAAATAGTAGAGTTCCCCTGTCACCCACCGTCAGGCTGTCCTATTACAAACATCTCACATTAGCATGTCACAATTAAAGAACTAATATTAATACCTGTTTCTTTATTAACATGTATGGACAGAGGAGCCTGGCGGGCTACAGTCCATGCAGTCACAGAGTCAGACACAACTGAAGCAACTTCCAGATTTCCTTAGTTTTCACCTAATATCCTTTCTTCTATTTCAGGTTCCCATCTTACATTTATTCCTCCAGTCTCCTTAGGCTCCTCTTCACTGAGATATTTCTCAGACTGTCCTTGTTTTTGGTTACCTTGACAGTCTTTAAGGAGCATTTCATAGAAATACCTCAATTGGGATTTGTCTGAGGATTTTTCTCATGATTGGACTGGGGTTATGGGTGTTTGGGAATAAGCTCACAGAGGTGAAGTATCACTCTCGTCACCTCCTACCGAGGGTACCTCTTATCAACATGACTTATCACTGATAATGTACATCTTGATCACATGCCTAAGGTAGCGTTTTTCTTGTGTCTCCACTACACCCCATCCCCGTTCAAACTGTGATCTTTGCAAGGCAGTCATTATGTGAAGCCCAGTTTTAAGGAATGGGGAGACACTTGAGGGCAGAGTAGACACAAAAATTATTTGGAGTTCCTCTGCATGGGAGATTTATCTGTATGCCCCCATTTATTATCTACTCAACCATTTGTCCAAATCAGTGTGGACTCATGGATACTTATTTTATACTCCAGGCTGTAATCTAATATAGGTTTCCCCCACTCTCTGAAAGTAGAGCATGCCCATCAAACATTTCATGTGCCAAAATGGTAAGTGAAGAGGCAGATACCTTAAGACACATCTTGCTAACAGATACAAAATATGTGGAGATAAAAATCAGGTGCTCACAGACACCCCTGAAATCTATGAAGGCTTGATGCTGAGGTGCTGAGCATAGTACCCAAGGAAGGAGCTTGGCGATGCCATTCGTGTGTACCCACTGCCTCTATGATGACTCCCTGAAAAAACAAAAACATAAAAACAAAAATCCTCTTTGGATTTCTTTTGGTTAGCGAAAGAAAGTGAAAGTGAAGTTGCTCAGTCATGTCCAACTCTGCGGCCCCATGGACTATAGCCGACCAGGCTCCTCCGTCCATGGGATTTTCCAGGCAAGAGTACTGGAGTGGGGTGCCATTTCCTTCTCCAGGGGATCTTCCCAACCCAGGGATCAAACCTGGGTCTCCCGCATTGTAGGCAGACGCTTTACCATCTGAGCCACCAGGGAAGTCTCCTACTAATCTATATCTTTTGTGAAAAACAGAGTGGCAGATAAACTTTCATAAGGTAGGGGTTGGGGAGGTGCCTGTAATACATGAATTTCTTGCATCGTGTAATTTGTTCCGGCATTGACCACTGGGAGCTCTTGCAGTTGGCTCCTATGTCTCCTTGATGCGTCCCCATTGCTCTGTGTGTATGTGTGTGTGTGTGTATGTGTATGTGTGTATGTGTTTGTGTGTATGTGTATGTGTGTATGTATATGTGTGTATGTGTGTATGTGTGCGTGCGTGTGTATGTGTATGTATGTGTGTGTCTATGTGTGTATGTGTGTATGTGTGTATTGTGTATGTGTGTGTGTTTATGTGTGTATGTGTGTGTATGTGTGTGTGTGTATGTGTGTATGTGTGTGTATGTGTGCGTGTGTGTGTATGTGTGTATGTGGGTGTGTTTATGTGTGTGTGTATGTGTGTGTATGTATGTGTATGTGTATCTGTGTATGTGTGTATGTGGGTGTGTATGTGTGTGTGTGTATATGTGTGTGTGTGTGTATGTGTCTGTGTGTGTGTTTATGTGTGTGTATGTGTGTATGTGTGCATGTGTGCATGTGTGTTTATGTGTGTGTGTGTGTGTATGTATGTGTGTCTATGTGTGTGTGTCTATGTGTGTGTTTGTGTGTGTATGTGTGTTTATGTGCGTGTATTGTGTGTATGTGTCTATGTGTGTGTGTACGTGTGTGTATGTATGTGTATGTGTATATATGTGTGTGTGTCTATGTGTGTGTGTTTGTGTGTGTGTGTGTGTGTGCGTGTGTGTGTGTGTGTGTGTGTGTTTCATTTCTGGAACGACAAGAAGCTCTAGTGTCACCTTGTGCACTTCCTGCCTCAGCCTCTGAAGAAGATTTCTCTTCAAGGCCCCCTGTTACTTTGACTGGAGTGTGGAGTTAGAAACCAAGATAGAGGCACTATGAGTACTACCAGGGTGTCATTGCTTACAGAGTCCTTCAACTGAAAGAACAATATGTATGTGTGTGTGTGTCTGTGTGCACTAATGCAGGAGACACGGGTTTGATCCCTGGGTGGGGGAGATGCCCTGGAGAAGCAAATGGCAACCCACTCCAGTATTCTTGCCTGTGAAGTCCCACGGATGGAGGAGCCTGGAAGGCTAAGATCCAAGGGGTCGTGAAAGAGTTGGACACCACTTAGCGACTAAACAACAACCACAACTAACTCATGTATATGCACATATCTGTAAATAGTTCCGTAGGTAGTCATTTGCATCTATGTTAAGCGAAACATGAATCCATCCTGGGGCTGCCAGCTCTTATCCGTGGCTGCAAGGATTATTCCAGCCCCTCTGCTTGCTTGTCTGCCTCCTCCACCTCTAACAGCGAGAAACCCGGCTCCTACTGTCATCAGAGGCTTAACTTTTCAGTTCCGGTGCGCCTAGGTACTGGTTTCAAAATTGCCAGCTTCTACCTTTATGGGAAACAACTTTTTCAACTAAAGCACAGTGTTTATGGACAGTTTGTTGGGTTTTTTTTTTCATTTATTTTTATTACTTGGAGGCTAATTACAATATTGTAGTGGTTTTTGCCATACACTGACATGAATCAGTCATGGATTTACATGTGTTCCCCATCCTGAACCCCCCTCCCACCTCCCTCCCCACTCCATCCCTCTGGGTCTTCCCAGTGCACCAGCCCTGAGCACTTGTCTCATGCATCCAACCTGGACTGGCAATCTGTTTCACCCTTGATAATATATATGTTTCAATGCTATTCTCTCAGATTATCCCACCCTCGCCTTCTCCCATAGAGTCCAAAAGTCTGTTCTATACATGTGTGTCTCTTTTTCTATCTTGCATATAGGGTTATCATTACCATCTTTCTAAATTCCATATATATGCGTTAGTATACTGTATTGGCATTTATCTTTCTGGCTGACTTCATTCTGCATTATGGACAGTTTCCATTGCCTTTAGTCTTCATGAACTCTACTTGTTTCCAAAGCTACCTAGGTCAGCACTTCTCTCCACCCCACTTCAGAGAGGTTGCTCTATGTATTTACGATACGGTTAGACTCTTTTGTCATATTCTGCAGCCCGTTCTGGGATTCTCTAAACTCCTAAATTATTTTTTTTTAAATTTTGTGTAGTTAAAGCTCATTCTTTGTGTTGTAAATGTCTATGTGTTTTCACAAATGCTTAGGGTCATATATCCACCATTAGGGTATCATAGGGAAGAGTTTCACTATCCAAAAAATATGCCCTATGTAACACCTATTTGCTCCTCCGCCTAGTTCAAATCCCTGACAGCCACCTGTTGACCATTCCTGTAGATTTGTCTTGTCCAGAGTATCATACAAGTGGAATCATACAATCGCTAGCCTCTTTTGACTTGTTTCCTTTACTTAGCAGTATTAATTCAAGATTTATCTTTCAATGGATGAATGGCTCATTCCCTTTTAATGCTGGATAGTATTCGATTTTACAGATGTATCGCTATTTGTTTATACATTCACATCCTGAAAGACATCTTGACTGCTATAAATTTTTTGACAATTATCAATGAAGCTTCCATAAATATTTCCCTGTTAGTTATTGTGTGACATAAGTTTCTGAACAGTTGGGTAAAACACCTAGCAGTGAGATATCTGAAATGTGTGGTTAGACTATGCTTAGTTTTGTAGGAAACTGCCAAACTGTCTGCTAAGTGGTTGTATCATTTTGCATTCATACCAACAATAGTTCTTGTTGCTTGGCATTCTTGCCAGAAATTGCTATTGTTAGCTTTTTGGTTTGCAGCCATTCTAATAGGTATCTCACGGTGTCTAGTTGTTTTAATTTGCATTTCTCTAATGATAAATTATGTTGAGTGTCTTTTCATATGCTTCCTTGCCATCTGTATATCTTCTTTGGTGAGGCTTGTTCAGATCTTTTTCCTATTTTTAAATTGGTTTGTTTGTTTTCTTGTTCCGTTTTGGAGAGTTCTTTGTATATGTTGAATACAAGTTCAGACTTGTGTTTTGCAAATATTTTCTCCCAGTCTGTGGTTTGTCTTTTAACTCCCTTACATGAAAAATTTTTTAATCTTAATAAAGTCCAACTTACCAATTTTTTCTTCTATGGATCACTCTTTTCTATGGAAATTCCAGTACTTTGGCCACCTGATGCGAAGAGCTGACTCATTGGAAAAGACCCTGATGCTGGGAAAGATTGAGGGCAGGAGGAGAAGGGGACGACAGAGGATGAGATGGTTGGATGGCATCACTGACTCAATGGACATGGGTTTGGGTAGACTCCGGGAGTTGGTGATGGACAGGGAGGCCTGGCGTGCTACAAATCATGCGGTCGCAAAGAGTTGGACACGACTAAGCGACTGAACTGAACTCAACTTTTCTATTGTATCTAAAAACTCATCTTCAAATCTAGGGTCCTGTAGATTTTCTCTTGCTTCTAGAAGTTTTATAATTTTACATTTAAACTTAGGCATATAGTTCATTTTGTGTTAATTTTTGTGGAAAGTCTGTGCATGCGCATTTTTTTTTTAGCACATGGATGTATGACTGATTGAGCACTATTTGTTGAAAGACTTTTTTTTTCATTAAATTGCCTTTTCAGTTTTGTAAGAACTGAGTGTATTTGTATGGGTCTATTTTGCAGCTCTTTCTGTTCCATTGCTCCATATGTTTATTTTCTTCCACCAGTTCCACACTGTCTTGTTTACCGTGGGTTTACAAGACTTGAAATAAGGCAGCAGAGTCTTCCAACTTTGTTCTTCTCCAGTGTTGTGTTGCTTATTCTAGGTCTTTTGCCTTTCCATATAAACTTCAGAATGAGTTTTCTAATAACCGCGAAATACTCTGCTGGAATTTTGATTGTGATTGAATTAGATCTATAGATCAAGTTGGGGAAAACTGACATCTTAACAATATTGAATGTTCCAGTCTGTGAAAATGAAATATCTCTTCATTTATTTAGTTATGCTTTTATTTCTTTCATTAGCATTCTGTATTTTCCACTATACAGTGTTCTGTATTTTCCACATATTTTCTACTATAACAAATTTTTATTAGATTTATACTTAATATTTCATTTTGTGGGTGCTATTATAAGTGGTATTTTTAGTAGTACAATTCATTACTGGTACATAGGAAAGCAGTTGATTTTGTATATTATTCTTGTATCCTGAAATCTTGCTATGCTCAATTACTAATTACAGGAATTTTTTTAAAAATCAATTCTTTGACATTTTCTAGATGGCATTGAAACATAAAGATGGTTTCATTTCTTCCTTTCCAATCTGTATATTTTTATGACTACATTCTGATTGCTCTAGATGGAATTCCCATTATGATGTTGAATTGAAGTCCTGAGAGATTTTCTTGCCTTGTCCCTTATCTTAAAAGTAGAGTGCCCTATCTCTCACCATCATGTATGATGTTGCTATAGGATTTTTTTCAGCTGTCATTTATTATGATCATGTTCTCCTCTATTCCTAATGTTCTGAGAGGTTTACATTTTTTTTTATCATGAATGAGTACTGGATTTTTAAAATGCTTTTTTGATGTCATCTGATATGATCCTATGCCTTTTCTTTTGTCCATTCATATGACTGATACATATAAATCACACATTGATTTCAAGTGTTGAACCAGCCTTACATACCTAGAATTAATTCCATTGAGTCATAGCGTATAATAGTTCTTATACAATGTTGGAATTTGTTTGCTAATATTTGGTTGAGGATTTCTACATCTATGACCATGAGATGTTATTGGTCTGCAGTTTTCCCTTCTTGTAATCTCTTTTTATCTTGTTTTTTTATTAAAGTAATGTTGGACTCATGAATTTAGTTTGAAAATTCCCTCCCCACCCCCAACTTCTATTTACTGTAAGAGATTGTAAGGAATTGGTTTTCTTCCATGTTTGGTAAAAATTCACCTGTGAAACCATCTGGGCCTGGTGTTTCTTTTTTGGATGGTTACTTTAACCAATTCATTTAATAGTTACAAGGATATTCAGGTTATATTTGTGAGTTTGGGTAGTTTTTATCTTTCAAGGAATTTGTTCATTTCATCTAAATTATCAGATTTGTGGCAGTACAGTTTTCATCATATTCTTTTATTTTCCTTTGCATGTCCATGGACTCAGTAGTAATAATCTTTCCTTCATTTCTGATATTGGAAGATTGTGTCTCTTCTCTTTTTTAATTCGTTAGCCAGGCTGCAGTGAAGTGAAGTGAAAGTCGCTCAGTCATGTCCGACTCTGCAACCCCATCGACTATATAGTCCATGGAATTCTACTGGCCAGAATACTGGAGTGAGTAGCCTTTTGCTTCTCCAGGGGATCGTCCCAACCCAGGGATTGAAGGATTGAACCCAGGTCTCCCACATTGCAGGAGGATTCTTTACCAGATGAGCTACAAGGGAAGCCCAAGAATACTGGAGTGGTAGCCTATCCCTTCTCCAGCGGATCTTCCCAACCCAGGAATCAAACCGGGGTCTCCTGCATTTCAGGCAGATTCTTTACCAACTGAGATATGAGGGAAGCCAGGCTAGAGGTTTGTTAATTGTACTGACTATTTTAAACAAACAGCTTTGTGTTTTGTGGATTTTCTCCACTTATTCCCTATTTTCAATTTCATTGATTTTTATTCTGATTTTTATTATTCACTTTCCTCTGCTTGCTTTAGGCTTAAATTACTCTTCTCAGTTTCCATCTCTCTAGTTACATTACCTGTCTGTTCTTGCATGGTGTATACTTTCCCCATCAGATCGCTAACATATTAGTTACTGTTATTTTAAATTCCCTCATAGTTCAAACTTCTAGATCATATTTGAGTCTATTCTGATGCTTGCTTTGTCACTTCAGACTGTGTTTGTCCTTACCTCTTGACATGTTTTCTAATTTTTTGTTGAAAGGCAGATATATTGTATCAAATATTAGGAACTGTGGCAAGTAAGCCTTTAGTGTGAGGATTGACGATAAACTGGCTAGGATTTGGGCATGTTTACTATTTCGTGTAGCTCTAGATGCCAGAGGCTTCAAATTCCTCCAAGTCCATGTTTTTGTCCCCCTTCTTGAATTCAGACTTCCCTAAATATTGTTCCTCAAAAAGCGTCTGTCCACTGTTTCAGGTGTAATTCACTGTCATCATTCTATAACCCTGGTGGTGTGGTAGTAAGGGGAGTTATATCGGTTTCCCATTGTTGCTGTAATGAATTAACATAGACTCAGTGGCTTAAAACAACACACATGTATTCTATTATGGTTCTGGAAGTCAGAAGTTTAAAGTCTGTGGCCCTAAGCTAAAGTCAGCAAGGCTGGTATCTTCTAGAAGCTTTAGGGAAGAATCTGTTCACCTGACTTCTACAATCTGGAGTCCACATGCATTTCTCAGCTGTTGACCCTTTTCTAGAAACATTCCAATCTCTTGCTTCTCTTTTCACATCTCCTACTTCCTTCCATCTTCTTGCCTCCCTCTAAGGACCCTTGTGATTAAATTTAAGACCCATCAGGATAGGAAAATCCAAGATAACCTTCAATCTCAAGATAATTTAACTCAATCATACCTGCAGGTCCTCTTTACCATTAAGACAATGTATTCACAGGCTCTGGGGATTAGGAGGTGGCTGTTTTTTTGTGGGCCACTACTCGGCGTATCGTAGGAGCATTCTGGAATCTTCTCTTTAAAATTCAGCCTTTCACCGAGGCTATGGCTTAGGGCTGTGACCTCACAGGGACCTCCCCCGTGCTACACATTTATTTTTCCTTGTTTCTCTGTGTGTGTCCTTTCCCTAGCAGAAGCTTTCTCCATCAGTCTTCTTGAATCCCACTGTCTAGGGACTGTGCTCCTCTTCCTTCTCCCCTTAGGTGAAACAGGAATACTGGAAGGGCTGGACTAACAGAAATGCCCTTCCTTCCTCTTTCCCCGGCTGGGATAGGGCACTCGCCTGGAGTGAGGTTCTGGGTGTATTTCATAAGTGTTACTTATTCTTTCCCATCTGCCTGCCAGTGACACAGGAGAATCTGGTGGGCTTCCTGAGGATAAAACCCTTTAAAAATGTAGCTGGCGCCTGAGACTGTGGTGCCCAGGTAGCTTTTGCTCTCATGCCAGTCAATACTCAGACATAAGCAATTCTCAGAATTACTGTTACAGGGCCCTTACGGTGTACGGCCCCAGCAGCTTTCACGGGGAGTCTAGTTCTCTTTCCAGATCAGACTTTCTTCAGATTTCAGAGAGGCAGCATCTGTCCTCTACTGGGTTCAAGAACAGTCTGGTTTTCCCTTTTTCCAGCTTTTTCTTGTTTTTTTTTTTTTTAAGATTGAAGTGATTAGTTCACCATTTACACGCTGGAGCTGAAATTCAGTGTCCCAGGTTTTCATCATTATTTTCATGAATTCTTTGCGCTAACTCATTGGTATCTTTTAAGTCCCTATATCAGTTATGTACCATCTGAGAATGAAAATGAGTAAGCTTTCTCATGTCAATTAATACAGAGATGGAAGAGAACTTGGTCCCAGCCTTCTGCTTTTCAAATGACAAAATTGATCGGAGGTGAAGGAGAAAGAATCAAATGAAAACACGGTGAATTCCATCTATATTGGTCATGAGGCCGGCTTAAAATGGTCTAACTTCTGAGACTATTTGAAAACAAATTTCCAAAGAATAATTTACCAAAGATGAAATGTCAAGCATTCCTTAATTGACTTCAAATCTCAGCACCTAGCAACATTCATGACACAGAGCAGGTACTCAATAAGTGTTTTATTTTTGCTTTAAACCGAATCCTTGAAATAAAGAGGTCATTTCATGACCTCTTACATTCAACTCTATAGGTAGTCAAAATCTTTTCTACTATGAACAGTAAAACTACAATTAGATATTTTGTCACAGTTTAAAAACTTCAAAAACTACAATTAGACTTTGGAAAAATCTGGTTTCTGGTAAACTCATGCTAAGTTAGTGTTTTTCCCTTTCTTTCTCTGTAAAGTTACAGAGAGAAATGTTGTTCTTGAAAATTTTCATTGTGTATTTCTATGAGTTAGCAACTGCTGCCTAACAAAACATCCCGAACTTAATGGCTTAAAACACACTTTTTTAAAATCAATATTTCTCTTGAGTTTGGTATCAACAGAGTGACTCTTCTTGTATTAGTTAGCCTTATTTGCGAATCTGCCAGCAGTTGTGTGTCTATTAATCAACTCTGCCAACTATAAATTGCTGTTAGATGGCCTTAGCTGGGCCCTCCTCCATAAGGACTCTGACCCTCAAAAAGGTTGACCAAGGCCAATGATTAGGTTTCCAAAGAAAGTGAACAAAACAATCCATTAGGCCTCAATTTAGAGTCATTTCACTGTCACTTCCATTATATTCTCTTAGCCAGTGTCAGTCACAAGACCACATTAGGGGATACGAAAAACAGGTTTCACCACTTGATGGAAGGGGCAGCCAAGCTGTACTGCAAGCGGTATGGATATAGGGAAAGGTGAAGAACTGTGGCCAATGCCTGCATTTCCTCTTCAAGCATCTAATCACGGAACTACTTCTAATTACCCAAAATGCTACTATATCGTATGGATGCCGAGTTTAGAATTAATGGAAAGGTGAAAGTGGGGACACTTCTCCAGTCAAATTGTATTCCAGATGTGTCTTCAATAATCAGCTTTCTGTAAGCAAGTCACCAAGGTGCCCGAATCTCTGCTGTACGGAGTTGGGGGTTGGGATGGAGAGGTCTGATGCGAACCTGACAGGTTGCCAGGTAAATAACTACAGCCCAGGATGATGGTGTCTGGGCAGAGTGGCCTGACTTTGCAAGCAATATAGACATCACTGTGGAGTAGCAAGATCCAAAGGTTAGACCTAGGCCTGATTTTATAACTCACTAGTGAATCTGTGAATGTTGTTGTTTAGTCACTAAGTCATGTCCATCTGTTTAGTGACCCCAAGGACTATAGCCTCCCAGTCTCCTCTGTCCATGGGATTTCCCAGGCAAGAGTACTAGAATGGGTTGCCATTTCCTTCTCCAGGATCTTCCTGACCCGGGGACCGAACCCATGACTCCTGTATTGGCAGGTGGATTCTCTACCAGTGAGCCACCAGGAAGCCCATGAATCCTAGACACACACACACACATATATATATATATATATATATATATATATATAAATTGCATGCTTCATTAAGAGATTCTGGGATGGGCTTCCCTGGTGGCTCAGTGGTAAAGAATCTGCCTGCCAATGCAGGAGACTCAAGTTTGGTCTCTGGGTTGGAAAGATCCTCTGGAGAAGGAAATGGCAACTCACTCCAAGATTCTTGCCTGGGAAATCCCAGGGACAGAGGAGACTGCTGGGCTACACTCCATAGGGTCACAAAAGAGTCGGACACGACTAAACAACAGCTAGGATTCACAGTCTTTGCTTTCTCTTTCTGACTGTCATTGCAAACTGAGCTAATGGCCAACAGGACTTTCATACACATCACATTATTTGATCCTTGAAACAGCTTTGCAAGCTGAACAAAGGATGTCCATCCCTGTTCTGAGGATCAGATCACGGAAGTGTTTCAACTCAGCTAAATGCACAGATGGGTTGATCATGGAGCCGGAGCTCTCTCTGAGGTTTCCTAATGCCTAGGCTCAGATGTATAGGGGATTCTATCCTCTCAAGAATTTTCTACTGAATTTCAGAAAATAGCCAAGTTTGGGATTGAACACTTCCCTAATGAGCCACTGTCTTGGCTACTACGTGTTGTAGCCGCCACCACTTTGGGCTTTAAAAAGCAGTTCTACAGACTGACTCATTTACTCCATTATACTAAGTGGGCCTCAGGGAATTTTAAGAGAGAGATAAAGAAACACAAAAATAGACAACAAATTCAAACCCAGTTACATTTGGTATAAAGGAAAGAATTAATCTTTCTCTCTTCCTACCCAGTAAAGATTTGAAGCCAAGAAGAATCCTCATTAACCTCCTGTCTTATCCTTATTAATTATCAATAATAATAATCAGAGCTGGTGGGTCAATGCTTCAAGGATTAAATTATGAACCCAATGTTGATAATGTTATTATTGTTCATAATAATGATGGCATGATTAGATACTGCTTTTACATTTTTCACCTCCCATTCCAAACCTCCACTGATTAATTCTATAATACACCCTGTTTAATTAAGTAGTGCTGCCCTTATTTTGCAGACGGTAAATCAAGGCACATGGAAGTTAAATGCCTTTCTCAGCACCACTAAAAGAGGTTGTTTCTGGACCTTGGTGTCTGAGCCTTGTAACCTCAGAGGCTTGAGGAATGAAAGAGCATGCATTTAAAAATAACACCAACCAGGATGTGAAAACTGGTTGTACTACTTTCTAGCTCCTTGACTTTGAGCAAGAGATAGACTGAGCCTCAGTTTCCTCTTGGATAGATGACCTGGCAGGGTTATGGAAAACAAGTTCCAGGCATTCAAGGAATTTGACTGATGTGGGAGGCAGTCAGTTAAGCACATTTTGTTAGTTGTTCAGTCATGTCTGACTCTTTGTGACAGCATGGACCTGCCAGGCTCCTCTGTCCATGGAATCCTCCAGGCAAGAATACTGGAGTAAGTTGCGATTGCCTTCTCAGGGGATCTTCCTTACCCAGAGATTGAACCTGGGTCTCCTGCACCGCAGGCAGATTCTTTACTGACTAAACCAAAGCACATTTTGTTTCCCTCCCAACTCATTCCTAATGTTGACTGAAAAAAAAACACACATCCTAAAAAAGTTGAGAATTCTATTTCATTTGGCAGACAAAACTGAGGAGTTAAGCCTGGGACCCAGCCCCTCAGATGCCTCTGAGAGATTGCTGCGAAGAGGTAAGGGAGGAGCCAGGATAAATAGGGGGTTTTGCAACAAAGACCAGGTAGTCAGAACATCAGAAGATTACTGTTAAACAGAGAAAACCATTTATCTCAAGTTAATGAATTTAGCGCTTTTCTTAGAGTAAGAAGGTGCAAGAGTCTGGGCTCATTGAAATCATTGCTTTGGTATGCACCTAGCTACCTACGGCTTACTGGGCTCTCCCGTCCTGAGTCCCGTCAGGGCGCATCACTGAGGGTAGCTGCAGAGGCAGAGAGCGTGGCAGAGGGCAGCCCATTCGTCTCCACTCTGGTTCCCTCCAGGCTCGCCTTCGGGGGTGGCTGTAGTGACTTGATAGCTGCAAATCCTTTGTTTGCTGATATGACAGGCAACATTTTTCACTCACACTGAGAATCTCTTCAGATACAAAAACTCAACAGACACCAGTTCTTGAAGTTGCTAACCCCTTAGTCTACTCTTGCATTAATCCAGCCCTCGTTTATTGTATACATTTTGTAGGCAAGACACAATTTTCAAGAGATCAAGAGATACGTTTTTTTGGTAAATGTGGTCTCCAGACTTACGATAGGGGTCACCTAGATAATTGCTTTTAAGATATTAATAGATTCCCAGGTGCCATCAGAGATCAACTGAATCAGAATCTCTGTAGGTGGAGATCAGTAGTCTTCATGTGATTCATTTGCACCATGACATTTTAGATCTACTATAATCACACTTATAAGCTTCAGTTGCTATTTTCCATGGCCCTAAAGAATCAGAGAGGAAAGTTATGTGTTGCAAGTTAATATAGCAAAATATATTAAGTGATCAGTACACTAAGGAATGTTCAAACAAATTACTAGGAAATTTGGGGCAGAAGAAACCACTTATTCTCAAAAGTGATCAGGAATTACCTGGCAGTCTGGTGGTTAGGACTGTGCATTTCCACTGCAGGGGCCCAGGTTCAATCCCCAGTTGGGAAACTAAGATATCACAAGTTGAACGGTGCAGGTAGGGGGAAAAAAAAGTGATCAATAAATTCTCTGAGCAAAAGGTGATACAAGTTTTCCATGAAAGTGTGACCATGATAAGCTGTACCTTTGGCCAAATCTAGTCTTTCCAGAATCTTAGGTTATTGTCTTTACCTGATGGTGGCCTCTGGCATCACAGCAGGAACAAATTCAGCACTTATTCATTATGCAAATCTTGGACCACTTGCTTTTAATGTCTAGAACCCTGAAATTCAAAATCTTTTCCTTTTGAAATATTATCAAAGTTCTAGTCTCCAAATTCAAAGGCTAAGAATTGATTCTGCTGTTGCCTTCAATCTGCTGGAACAATGCTTCCCTGAGGGTGTGAAAATGGAATGCCACTAGTCCTGGTTCCAGGGGGATGGCCACAATATGTAAGGCAATGTGAGGTAAAAACAAGCTAGTAATTCAAAATATTATCCCAGGCTATTTATTATCAAGGGCTTCCCTGGTGACACATGGGTAAAGAAACTGCCTGCCACTGCCTGCAATGCAGGAGATGCAGGTTTGATCCCTGGGTCAGGAAGATCCCTTGGAAAACAAAATGGAAACCCACTCCAGTATTCTTGCCTGGAAAATCCCATAGACACAGGAGCCTGGTGGGCTACCGTCCAGGGGTCACAAAAAATCAGACGCAACTTAGTGACTAAACAACAACAACAAATTGATTATTGAAGAACAATTTTCCCATTGCATCCTTTGTAATCTTCCCTCATTTCAGTAGCTCTGACATCATAACCACCCAAGATGAACTCCTCAATCATAATAATAAGAGCTAATACTTCTCATCACCTAACCTGTGATAGGTGCTAATCTAAATGCTTCAAATATATTAACTCATCTTCTCATTAATGATTTTAAGCAGTAAGGAAGTTCTCAGAAGAGACAGAGAAGAAGCAAGATCATAAGAAAACACTGCCTCCTCTGATAAACATTCAGAGATGTTTATCCTTGAAGGTCTTGTCCAGAAAGTTGCCTTCTCTTGTGACTCTTTGTATCTTATGATCTAAAACACCTACCAGAAGTTCTGGGATGTTCCCACTGAGAAATAGGGCATTCCTACCATATCAGTAAACAAGGATGCCATAGTCATGAGTAATTCTGGCCCTCCAAATGTGAATTTCTGAGCTCTGAGGACCCTTAGGAAGGAGAACAACACCTGTAATCTGGCAGCCACCAGGCTGCAGCCACTCTGTACGGTGAGCACTGAGGCACTCAGGATGTGAAAAACGCAGGATACTGGCCCCAGATTGCTGAGATGCACATGAAAGAAATGATTTCAATAAGCCCAGAATCTTGCATCCTCCCATGCATAGAAAAGTGCTAAATTCCTTAACTTGAGATATCTGGTTTTCTTTAATTCACAAAAATACTTTTGATGTTCAGACTACCTGCCCTTTGTTTATAAACTTCTGTATAACCTGACTCCTCCCGCCCACCCCCACCTTCTCAGGGCAGTTCTCTCAGGGCTACTTGAGATGCTCCCTCTTGGGCTTAAGTCCTAAAATCCCCAACAAATAAAGCGTAATTTTCAACTTTTAGGTTGTGACTATTTTTTAAGTCGACACCATCACCTTGCTGCAAGAAGTATCCATCTGATCCTTTCTCAAATCTTGTCTTAATAGATTAAAGCTAGAGTGAAAATACTTAGATCTTACATATCAAATAGGAGACAAAGTAAAATGTTTCAAGAAAAAACAATGTGGTGATGGTTTCTCAACAAGTGTCCCTATTTAATTAATATTTGAAACGAAAGATGAAATAAGGCTGAAAAAAGTTATTAATTCTGGTGAACAAAGATAAGGAAGGAAAAATGCTGAGGCTGATGCTTCCCTAGATGCTTGCCACTTCTCTAACTTTGAGTGTGTATCTTCTTACTGTTGTGGACAGGTAGGAGGATGGATATACAGTGGGTCCTTGGCTCACCCAAGGATGTGGTACCCATTTGGACCAGGTTCAACCAACTACAGATTAAAACTACTTGGGGGAAAAAATTCCAGAAAATTTCAAAAAACAAATCCTGAACTTGATGCACTGACAACTATTTACATAATATTTGCATTGTGTTTACAAATATTTACATACTATTTACATTGTACTATGTATTATAAGTAATCTAGGGATGCTTCTAAATACATGAAAGGATGTGCATATATTATATGCACAGACTATATTATTTTATATAAGGGATTACACATCCACAGATTTTGGTATGAGGGAGGTCTTTGAGCAAATACTTTGCATATGTGTACATGCATGCTTGAAGTCACTTCAATAATGTCCAACTCTTTTCAACCCAATGGAGAGTAGCCTCCCAAGCTCCTCTGTCCATGGGATTCTCTAGGCAAGAATACTGGGGTGGTTTGGCATTTCTTCCTCCAGGGCATCTTCCTGACTCAAGGATCAAACTCATGCCTCTTCCATCTCCTGCACTGGCAGGCAGGTTCTTTACCTCTAGCACCACCTAGGAAGCCCAATACTTCACATATACTGAGGGACAACCGTAATTTGAAAACCTGGAAATATGATAAGAGAGGATATTCCGAAAGGAGGGAACAATTTGGATGTACAAAGGCATCATCACCTGCAGCAGCATCAGTGTCATCATCGACCCTCTATTGGATTTTTCTGTTTCAGATAATGTAGTCTTCTTTATTCTATGCAGGAAACCTACAAGATAAGCATCACTGTAACCGTTTTGTAAATGGTGATCCTGAATTTCCAAGAGGTTGAGTTACTTCATTAAGGAAATGCAAATCAAAACCACAAGGAGACACCACATCTACCAAAATGACTGTAATTTAATTTTTTAATAAAAAAAAAAAAAACAGAAAATAGCAAGGGTTGGCAGGGATGTGGAGAAATTGGAACCATAGTACATTTCTAATGGGAATGTAAAACAGTACAGATGCTGTGGGAAACCGTATCTGTGGTGGCTCCTCAAAGAACTGAACTTAAAATTACCATGTTGTTGTTCATTCTCTAAGTCATGTCGGACTCTTCAAGACCCCACGGGCTGCAGCACGCCAGGCTTCCCCGTCCTTCACTATTTCCTGAAGTTTGCTCAAATTCATGTCCATTGAATTGGATTACCATATGACCGAGCAATACTACTTTCCAAGCATATATCGCAAAGGATTTCAAACAGGGACTCAAATGGATACTTGTACTCCAGGGTTCATCACAGAATTGTTGAGGGAGATGATCAAGAGTACATGACTGGCAGCTGACCCAAGAGTTGGACGTAGGCAATCCTCACCCCCTGCTGTCCTTGAAATGTGCATTTTGCGCACAGTTCCCACAGTGGGTGCTGTTTCCAAGTACACAGCCTTGAGAGAGCAATGTGTTGTTGAGATCATCGGTACCCCATTAGAACGTTTATATAAACTTTTAAGACTCAGGTGGGCAGGTGCAGAGGTCTACTTGTCTCGCGGCTGCTTAAGACAAGGCGTGTATGTAAGTCTGCTCGCACTGCCACCTGCCAACCCGGAAGGGTCTGCCTCTTTCTTTGGTCTCTTCAGGCCCTCTGCATACAGGGGTGAGTTTCAGATTTCACCTGGGAAGCTCCTGAGGTTTCAAGCCAACACATATGATTCACGATAGTCAAAAAATGGAAACAGCCCAACTAACTGTTCGCCAGCAGATGAATGGAGACAAAATGTGGCATGTTCATCCCATGGAATATTATTCAGTCTTTGACACACGAACCTTGAAAACATAGTTCTACATGCCCTAAACCAGACACAAAAAAGACAAATATTATATGATTTCACTTATGCGGAATAAGTGAAAGTGAGGTCGCTCAGTCGTGTCCGACTCTCTGCGACCCCATGGACTATAGCCTACCAGGCTCCTCTGTCCATGGGATTTTCCAGGCAAGAGTACTGGAGTGGGTTGCCGTTTCCTTCTCCAATAAGGCAAATTAATAAAACCCGAAAATGCATAGACTAGAGATTATCAGGGGCTGCAGGAAGAATGAATGAGAGGTTATTATCAAATGGATAGAGAATTTCTGTTTGAGGTAATAATATTTGGAAATAAATATTGGTGACAACTACACATAGCACTGTGAAAGTAACTAACGCCAATGAATTCTGCATTTTAAAAATGGTTAAATTGGCAAATTTTATCTTTTATATATATATATATACATATATATATATATATATATACATATATATATATATATGTTACTGAAATTTTTAAACAGAAGAGGTTGAATTACTTGCCAAAATCACACAGTGAGAAGGTAACAGAGGTGAGAGGCAAGGCCACATCTGTCTAAATCAGATCCCTTACATATTAGATTGTTCTACTTTACTCATGAACTGGGGGAAATTACAGATTGCAGTGAAGACACACACTTACATTATTTCCTTTATTTTGTGTAGAAAAGAACACTGTAACTCTTGCTTTCTTATCCCCTACATCAACCTGGAACAAACCATCAATTTCCAAGACCTTCGATCTTACAGTTTAACAGTTCTAACACCCATGCCTCCATCATCACAAATGCTGAAAATAACAAGTTTTGGATATGTTTTCATTCATATTGTAGCCTTACAGGAACAAAGACATTGTACCATGCTATCATCTTTCTGTTTTCTCTGTTCATCTTTTTTTTTTTAAAAGCATCTGCATCAGTCCTGATTCTGTGGGAGGTGATTTCATTGCTATAGTCTATGCCAGAGTTAAACAGAGAACACTGAACCATCATTATTCTTTGAATTTGAGGCAGATAAAATATGAAATTATCAGGCTTTTCTCTGCGGCCCTCACTTACTTTAGAATTTATTATAAAAATAGTAGTAATTGGAAAACCTAGCTTCTGGCCTATTTTCTCCTGCTGACTGGCTGGGGGACCTTGGAAAAGTGACTGACAGATAATCAATGCTGAATAACCAATGGCGGCTGTTGTTATTGTTATTACTATTATTAATAAATGTCAGAGATGCCTTCGTCACTGCATCAGTAAACTGAAGCTGTTTGATCTGATAATTTCTAAGGGCCCTTTCAGCACGTTTTTTCCAGAATTCTAATTTTTTACAAAAAACATTAGAAGAAAAATCAATCTGCAAATTTCTCTCTTCCAACCCTCCTCGAGTTCCTCATTGGGGAAACTTTTTTTCTAACTTTCAAAGGTTGCTCTCGTTGTTAACCATAACTTATAGTTTTCCCACACTTGGTCAGATTTCTCTTCCCTGGTCCCATTACCCCTCAGGTGAAATTGACACTTTCAAGGCTTGGTGAGTGGAGTGTGAAATAATTAAATGTGACAAGCCTATTGCTTTCAGATTGAGTCCAACTCACAAATAGTGGGATTGATTTTCCTCCAACTTATGACAAGAAATGGGTCTGACAAGCTACCCCCTCAAATGGAGACTTTTCAGAGAAATCCAAGCAGGTGAAAGTTGGGCTTATGTGGAAAACCATCCTTCCTACCACGATGTAGCTAACGTGAGTCAACTATGTAACGCATCTACATTTGAGCCAGGCCGTTCATTTGTGGTAATTAAGGGAAGGCCAGTCTGAACTTCAGAAGGGCATGCTGTAGATTTAATTCAAGTCCCTATGGGGACATGTGGATGAAAAGAGAAAAATATTCATTGATAACTAAAGCGTATAACACTATTATACACAGTGCTTGAAAGTTGTTCTCTTAGAGACCCTAATCATTCTGTGCACTCTAGATTAGTTACCTTTAACTTACCTGGAAAACTTAGCAGATAACACAAAGCGTTTCATACACCATTAGTGGACCCTTGAAATAATAGCATTAAATGGAAAGACTTACACTTGACCTCTCATATTTCCATGTAAAGGAACTTCAATTAGCATAATAATCATGGCCCTTCTATGACCCCCCAGGAAAGTGGCTTATCTGATTGTTGAGTTCTCCGCCAAAAATGGGTATGCAAAGCTCAGTGTGGATCTGTTTGCCTTTATTGTTTTTTTCAGATCCACCTGCCTGTAGGGTAGAAATGTGCTTAGATGCCCTTTGTCATGTGCTAAGCTAAGTTGAGCAGGTCTCTCTGGGTGGAGGCCTGTGGTTGCCCACTGTACCGGCAGCTGGGCAGGTAAGCTTAGCTTTTTCAGAGATAAAGTGCTGGTAGGCCCACCAGGGCAACAGACCCAAAGCCACATGATCTAAGAGCTTTGACAGTAACAATGGGGATAGCCTGATTTTCTCTTTTGGCTTCTGCACCTATCTCTCAATTTGTTCAAAACACAAAAATAAGATGTCCTTCATTGGAACAAACAGGATGCATCATAGTGATATCCAGGGCACGAACCTAAAATCAGCTCATTGTATCTCTGTGTGGACAGGGAAAGACTGAATGTGTCTATTTTGCACACATTTGTGTAAAGGTCACAAAATTAAAGGTTAGGTGATCCAAATTCAAGTTAAAGCTCTAACTAACTAGAAAGGCAGTGTGGATGCATTCCGGAGCCAAGGTTGCCTGGATTAGCATCCTACATCTGCCAAATAGTAGCTTTACTAACTGTGGAAATATTCCATGACTTCGCTTTACCTCCTCCCCTCCTCTTAAAGGGAGACAACCGCGCCACTGTGTGCGTTGCCGTCAGGATCAGAGGAGATGGCGTGGGGCAAGTGGCTGCTGCTCAGTTCCTAAGTCGTGTCCAGCTCTTTGCAACCCCATGGACTGCAGCACGCCCAGCTTCCCTGTCCTTCATCATCTCCTGGAGTGTGTTCAAACTCATGTCTGTTGAGTCAGTGATGCCACCCAACCATCTCATCCTCTGTCGTCCCCTTCTCCTGCCTTCAGTCTTTCCCAGCATCAGAGTCTTTTCCAGTGAGTCAAATCTTTGCATCAGGTGGCCAAAGTATCGGAGTTTCAGCTTCAGCATCACTCCTTCCAGTGAATATTCAGGATTGATTTCTTTAGGATTGACTGATTTGATCTCCTTGTTGGCCAAGGGACTCTCAAGAGTCTTCTCCAGCACAATTCGAAAGCATCAATTCTTTGGCGCTCAGCCTTCTTTATGGTCCAACACTCACATCCACATATGACTACTGGAAAAATCACAGCTTTGACTATACGGACCTTTGTTGGCAAAGTGATATCTCTGCTTTTTAATATGCTGTCTAGGTTTGCCATAACTTTCCTGTATAAAGACTGTGGTACATTTTTGATTTAGAAAAATGGTTTTCCTTCTGACAGCCTCTGTTTCTTCATTTGTAAAGAATAAGGGACAAGACTCAGATGTTTATAAAGCTTCTGCAAGTCTGATGGTCTATGATTCTAATTTTTCAGCCTGAGAGTAAAATCATGGTGTATGTGAATCTGTGTGTTTGTGTAAACATGGGGTTTATGTCTGTGACCCACAAACTCTTGTTCCTCTCTAAATCTCCAAAATTTTACCATTACTGGAAAACACCAACAGAGGGCATCAGGATTTAATTCTGGGTGAGTTGCTCCTGGAGGCTGAGGTTCTGGTTGCCTGACAGGTCTCTAAGCAAAGCTCTTTCCCCGCAGGAGTGCTAAAGATTTCACTCTCCTTCTGACACTGCAGTAACCTCCGCCCCTTCCTTCCCGTCTGGCGCTGGGGTGCATGCTCCGGCTCCTGCTTCTAGAGTTTCTCCCTCAGGGGTGTCTGCCTTTGCCTGGGAAGGGGGATGACGACATTTATGGAAACAGAACAGTGATTAATGACATATGAGCTCTCTCTGCCAAGCGCTGAACTGAGGCTTGTGGGTTAGAGAGCTGGGTCTCCCCGGGGCTGCTCTCTCGTCTAAAGTGACACCCAGGAACCCTGCAGGAGGCATGCAGAGGAGGGCAGCCAAGGCAGAGAGGACAGTAGGGAGGGAACCCAGGCCAATACATGGGCTGCTCTGTGCTTCAGTTTACCCTCTTAGAGGTGCAATTGTACTTCACTCCCGGGGCACTTCCACATCAAGCTGAAGGAAAAGGGCGACCTTTGGAGCCACCTGTTTCGGCCTGTCACTGAATGTGTTCTTACAGCAAGAAGCAAATTCCAAGCTTCACTGTCTTAATCTGCAAAATAGGAATGATCCCAGCACAGCTTCCTTCAGGTACGATGTTGAGAAGCAAGGGCGAGGATGCATGAAAAGGTATCTTGGGCAAGTGTGAAATGTCTACGTAAAGGGAGCCTATGGCGGGCACCTTTAGTCCTGCAGGGGCTCTGATCTGGGGGCAGCAGTGACGTCAGTCATGTCGCTTGGGCTGTAACCACACTCAAAGAAACTGGGTGTGTTTGCGGTTCAGGGTGCCAGCTGGGGAATCAGATGGTCTCAGGTCACATTTCATCTTGCCATTCGCCTTGCAAATCACTTATAATCTATAAAGCAGGAATAATAGTACTAGCATTGACCCCATGTTTTGGGAGAAACATACCAGATGTTGCTTGTAAAGCACTTAGTACGTGTCCAGGAATTGAGCACATGCTTAATATATGGTTGTGCTCATTGTTATCATAATTATTGTTTCTTCCTGGTAAGAGGAGGCATTTCTGAATGATGTCCTAATGCCTCACACCTGGAAAACCTTTCCAGATGACTCTGGCTCCCAAAAGCGCCCCCTTTTCCTAAACCGCCTTAGCACTTAAAATCTGTGCCAGTAGCCCCCAGTCACAATCCCACCTTACGTGGCCTAGAGCATCTCAGAGCAGCTCGTGAGAATTCTGTCCCCACTTGGTATACTGGTTCCTTCATGCTGGACACTGAACCCGCTCCTCTCCTTCAGCATGCAGAATACTTATATTCTCACCTAGCACTATAGATGCATTCAATCACAGATATGCATATACATCCAGGACCACACACATCCAGGCTGGCTCTCTGCATTTGGTCTCTTTCCGGAGGGGGACCCAGGGGAGTCTGAGCTGGAGACGCCCTGGAGCCAGGCCTTGGGCCAGTGTCCCTGGGAATTATCCATGCCTTTGCTGCTGTGCCCTTGGACAGTGGGATAAGCCTATGCTCTCAGATGCTCCACTCCAGAGGGACTTCGATGGCAGGTCAAGCCATGGGGTCTTCTTAGGTCTTTGCAGGCTGATCTTGTGGGAGAGGATTTTCCTTGGAGAACAGAAGATTCGTGTCATAGAAATGAAGTTCTTCTGTATAGACATGTATGGGAGGATCAGCCTGTGGTCCAGGAAATGATTTCCTCTAGTAAGGTACAAAAGCAGTACATGAACGGTAAAAAATAATAAAAGAAATGGAACAGCTACAGCAGTAAAAATCATCAAAATTATTTATCTTATTAGATTGTGATTATTTATTTGTCTGCTTCCCCGCTTGTTAATAAGAGCAAACATTTACTTTGCCAAAGCATTGCGCTAAGAACTTTACACTTCTATCTTACAACAGTGCTGTTGGTTCTCTGATTACGTCCGTTTTTGTTTTTTTTTTAAATATGAAAAACCGGAGCTTGGGAAGGCTCGGTAACCCTCCCTAAGCCACAAAGCAAGCAAATGGCAGAGTTCAGGCTTTAGCCACTTTCTCATGCTCCTTGCCTTCTTCCCTCCTGTGCTGTTACCCCATCTGTAAAATGTGACTGTCACTCTGCTGAGTTCCATCAGGGTTTCCTCCACCGGCCTGACCATTAGCATTTCTCCAGACACTATTGAAAACTGCAAAACCCAGGCCTCCAGGGAGTCAAATGAGCCTCACAATGTGTTTTTCACAATGTCCCCCAGTAACTGTGAGGACCAGGTAGATCCTCGTTTAAGGGGATCCCAGAAGACACGACCAGGTTCAAGATTTCACACGTCTCTTGTCCTTTTACCTCTCAGCTGGGAAATAAGAAAAGAGGGATGCACCCCACATAGAGACAGCTGAAATAGGGCCTGGAGCCAGTCTCAACCCTTGCCCATAAATCTCAGCCTTTTGGGACTGGAGCCAATGCAGATGAGAAGCATTTTCTCCTCAAAGCATCTGACGTCTGGGTATGTCAGGTAAGTGGAGCAGCAAGACTGTACAGGCTTTGCCGGGTTTTGGATGTCAGCAGCTAGTCCAGACTCACAAGACATCAATTACCAGCCTTTGCGAAGTCTCTGTGCAAAACCCATCTTCTGTTGAGCACTAGCATTTGGCCCGTCTGGAGAATCAGGCGCTGGTATCCTCTTCCTCCTCCCACATCCACTTGGGCTGAACTTATCTTCCTAGACTGCTCTCCCAAAGCAAGATGATCATCTGGCATGAGCTAAGAGATCTGGGGGAAGAGTTGACTCATTGGAAAAGACCCTGATGCTGGGAGGGATCCGGGGCAGGAGGAGAAGGGGACAACAAAGGATGAGATGGCTGGATGGTGTCACTGACTCAATGGACATGAGTTTGAGTAAACTCCAGGGGTTGGTGATGGACAGGGAGGCCTGGGGTTGCAAAGAGTCAGACATGACTGAACGACTGAATGACTGAACTGAACTGAACTGAAGAGATCTGGGATCTGGTTCCAGCTCTGCCGTTCACAGTCCATGTCCTCCAGACTAATTTCTTTCCTTTCCTCAATCCTGCATCCTCCTATGGCTTCTTGAACCACAGAAGGGGTAAGGAAACGAACACTTGTTGAGTCAGCTGAGATATATAAGCTAGTGTTTAAGGGTAGAGGCTCTGAAATTCACATCTTGAGTTCACATCTTCTCTTTGCCACTGACTGCCTGTGCAGACTTAGGCTAGTCACTTGACCTCTCTGGACCTTACTTTTACCATCGGATTAGAGAGAATCACAGAACCTAGAGCTTTTGGAAGGATTAGATAAACAATGTACATAAAAGTGCCTGGCATTTAGCAAATAGTAACTATTATTGTTATTAGTATTAGTAAACAAGCAAGTAAACAGATAACTGTACTCCAATGCCACAAGTATTTGAAGAGAAACAGCAGAGGTGTCTGAGGTTCTGCTAAATGATCCAAACCAAGCCTCAAAGTGAAAGCGTTAGCGATTCAGTTGTGTCTGACTATTTGCAACCTGATGGACTGTAGCCCACCAGCCTCCTTGGTCCATGGAATTCTCCAGGCAATAATACTGGAGTGGTTGCCATGCCCTTCTCTGATCCAACGATCAAACCCAGGTCTCTTGCATTGCAGGTGGATTCTTTACCATCTGAGCCACCCAAGATCAGAAGAAATCCTCTGGCAGGCATCTTAGGCTCAAGCTGATGCAGAGACTGAGTTGTGGCTTTCCAGGTGAAAGCCAAAGATGCTTTCCCAGGCAACCTGAATTTTCTGTGCTAATACTGCTGAAGACCTGTCCCATCCCAGAACCTCTAGCTTTCCTCCCATTCCCACACATGCCCAGACATTCCATCTCAAGGTCATCGTCCAGCTGCTTTCCCTCTGCCTACCCCCACTCAACCACCAGGTAAGCCCTGCTCACCCTCCCTCCCACCTGACACTCTTGAATGCAGCAGAGGACCCTGACACTGAGTTTGCCTGATAACGAACTTGTCTAATGCTCAAGGTTCAAGGCCTCTGTTTCCTTCCTGGCTATTCTGGGCAACTGTCCACTCCCTCTTTGATCCTAACCCAGTCCTCAGGATACCCTGGTGCCCTGAAGATGAGGCATCCCGGGTGAAAGCATAGCTGACAAGGGTCCCTCTGTGTCAGAGAACGGCAAAAGGCATATGGAGAAAGCCTTCATTTGCACTTATTTAATCAATATTTACCTCACCAGGTGTCATAATAAGAGCTGAGATATCTGTATAAAGAAGATCTCCTGGCTGTGAGGAAATGGAGGAGACAAATAGGAGGACAGTAGCCAGATAGACTAACTCATAACATAAAGGGGAATTTTGGGAGGGCACAAAATTTGGGGGCACAAAAGAGGGAGTGCTGCTTCATCCAGGGTTCTCAGCTAAAAACAACTCTTCCAGGTAGTCTACGCAGAAAAGTAATTGAGGAAAGGCGTGAACTGATGGTGGCTCGTGGAGCACCAGGCTTGTCTACCACACAGCACCCAAACCATAGCGCGGGAATTTGCCAGCCAACCCCAGCCTGCTGGCCCCTGACCAAAGATGGCCGCACATCCCAGTGACCGTGGGTGCCGAACATCAGGACCCCCTCTTGCTGTGGCCTGAACCCCAGATGCTTCTTCTATCAGCTTCACCAGAGACAGAGTTCATGCAAATCTCGTTCCTCACATTCCTGACTTTCTAATCAAGCTTTCACTTGGTTAGCGGTGTGCCCAGTTGGTGAGGCTGGGACTACAACCAATCAAATTGGAACAAGGCAGGACATTGCTCAACCAGTGTGTGTGTGTGTGTGTGTGTGTGTGTGTGTGTGTGTGCATGAGCACACGCACACACACACACATGCACTCAAAAGCTGCTGCATGGTAGAAAACACAAGACAAAGATCTATTACAGACCCCACAGGAGAGTCGACTGGGGGATGGAGTTTGAAAGGGAACATGACCAGTTTCTCAGAAGCATTGACACCTCAGTTGAGCTATGGGACAAGGAAAGAAGTTAGTCAGGTAAAGACAGGTCTGGAGGAGTGTTCAAGACAGAATAACATGTACCTTTGCTTGAAGATAGAAAACAGCAATAGATCAGTGTATCTGGAATAGATTTGGAGAGGAAATGGTCAGAGTTGAGGCTGGAGAGGTAAACAATGCCAGGGTCCTAAAATCTTAAATCTCCTGGCTGAGAAGCAGAAGAAAAACATAAGGCAGCCATGCTCTTCATAGAGACCAAAAAACGAAGGTGGCCGCATGTTCCCAGACTGTCTCTGTAAGTGTCTCTGATGTTTCATTTATTCTTTTATTGAAGGCTCATCATTGCAGCTCAGTTAAGAACTCCCTGTGAGTAGAAATCCCTCACCATTATGGAGAATTTCTTCCATAAAATCACACAGGCGTGGGCTGTTTATGGAAGCATGAAACATTCCTTGCAGGAGACGTCATTTAGTATTCACGATGGAGATACCATCAGACTCCCTTTGGAAATTAACACAAAGCTGCATTCTCTTGCCTCTGGTCTTCAGGTTCACCGGGCACCTTTTGACCTGCGCATGGCACAGTTCACCCACATCTCCTGCATGCAGATGTCCTCAGCTGTGCCCATCCTTCCTAATCAGACTTCCTCTGGCCTTGAGTACCCCACGAACCTCCTGTTTGTAGGTGCATATGTACTGTCTATTAGTATACCCTCTTGCAATGAAAAATAAAAGGAACTCTCATCACTTTTCACATGTTGAGATTCCTTTTTGTGAGTTCTCCCCAGAGGAGGAAGCTGGAACATAACCTGAGTATTCAGATTTACTGTTTTATGGAAATTAAAAGCTCCTAACCAGAGATCCTTTACACACAGTGGGCTCAACCTTAAGGCCAAAGAAAGACGTGAGTCAATTTAGGGCCCCACAGGGAAGCGTTCTTTCTCTGAGACAGGTCCACACCAAGAAGCAGGGCAGGGCTGTGACGTCACTCCTGCTTGTCCAGCTCTCCTTCACGGCAAGTCATGGGATTCAGAAGGGAAAGATCAGTGTTCAGTGCCGTGTGTATCTTTTCTGTTCTTGACCGCGGGCTTTGTAGAAAAGAGTGAACAGACATCTACAGAATACATAGTTTTTCTTAGTTGTGTCTCCATTTGATATGAAAGAGATGGCGTTATCTCTTTAAATCACAATAGCAGTGTGTGACAGTCACTTTCTCTCAGCCGTTTATTTGCCTTTCAAATGAAGAGATGACAACGAGTGTATATTATTTTCTCCATGAAACTCTGCCTCTTAAGAGATCAAGTCCAGAGCACTTTCCTCCCGGTAAATAGCCCAACATCTGGAAAAGTGATGCTCTAATAACTTTTCAAAGCACTTTTGCCTCAGGACCCGTTGAAGTGCATCTTATGTTGGTTGAAATCAAAGGATCTGAAACGTCATGGAGACCTGGCAATTCAGAGTTGGCTTCGA
Organism: Cervus canadensis; assembly: GCF_019320065.1. Lineage (NCBI taxonomy): Eukaryota > Metazoa > Chordata > Mammalia > Artiodactyla > Cervidae > Cervus > Cervus canadensis. Next base: position 38,531,084 of record NC_057415.1, on the reverse strand, counting down.
GTACCGCAAGAAGAGGCACTGAGAAGCCTCTAGGATCCAAAGCTACTTTCTCGTTTTTGTTTTATTTTGTTTCTCTTCTCTGCCTCTCTCTCGTCTCTTGTCCTTCTTCCTCAGTCACGCATCCTCCACCTTCTACTTATCCTTGGCTCATGGTGGCTGACAAAACCCCCAAGCCTCTATTCCTTTTTTGAAAGCAGCACCCACCAGTTCCTGATTTAGCTCAGCTGTGCTCATTCATTAAGGGTTATATAAAGTTTGTTATTGTTGTTAAGTCACTAAGTCGTGTCCGACTCTTTTGCGACCCCATGTACTATTGCCTGTCCATGGGATTGCCCAGGCAAGAATCCTGGAATGGGTTGCCCTTTCCCGACCCAGGGATTGAACCTACTTCTCCTGCTTGGCAGATGGATTCTTCACCACTGAGCCACCGGGGAAGCCCTTATATAAAGGTAGCTCTCTAAAATGGGATTTGGGCAGACTGTTCAAGCTGTAATAGTCATCTATTGCTGCATAACATATTGCCCCAGAAACTTTGAGACTTAAAGTAATAATAAATATTTTTTATACCTCACAGTTTCTGCAGGTCAGCAGCTTGGCAGCAGCTGAGCTGAGGTTCTGTCTCAAAAACTCTCCTGTGGTTACAGTCAAGACGTCAGCGACAGCGACAGTCATCTGAAGGCCGGGGCCGAACTCCAGCTCATTGGTGCTCACTGGTGACTCACTCACGTGCCTGAGAGTTGATGCTGGCTTTTCCCAGAAAGCCTCAGTTTCTTCCCAGATAGACCCTTTGTTGAGCTTCTTGAATAGCTTCATGACAGTCATCTTTCCCCTGAGTAAGCAATTCATCAACCCTGAATATTCATTGGAAGTGCTGATGCTAAAGCTGAAACTCCAATACTTTGGCCACCTGATGTGAAGAGCTAATTCACTGGAAAAGCCCCTGATGCTGGGAAAGATTGAGGGCACGAGGAGAAGGGGGACGACAGAGGGTGAGATGGTTGGATGGCATCACTGACTCAATGGACATGAGTTTGAGCAAACTCCGGGAGACAGTGAAAGTCAGGGAAGCCTGGAGTGCTGCAGTTCATGGGGTCTCAAAGAGTCAGACATGACTTAGCAACTGAACAATAACAACATAAAGTAATTCAAAAAAGACTATGAGGAAGCGGCAATGTCTTTGATGACCTAGCCTCAGAAGTAGCACTTTGTCTTTTCTGAAATATCCTATTGGTTGGTTACCCAGGTTAGCCCTATTCATGGTGGGGGGGAACCATGCAATGACATGAACACCAAGTGGTAAGGATCTTTGGGAACCACCTTGGGTGCTGGCTACTGAAAGAGCCAGCACTAGAACAGGTTTCTAGGGGCAGAGATGAAATATCTTCATTGAGTAGCTCATGCCGGTGTTTTTCCCCTGGGGAATCAAGATGCTCTCTTAAATGCAACCTGGATATTTTTGCTTTAAATTCAGAATTAAAACCAACCCTTTGTGTCTTAGAGTGAATGAGACTGTACAGCTGGTTAACTACATATTCATGATTTGTAGGACACCACTCACCCAAGAGATCTGTTCTAATTTCCTTGGAAATGTGTTGCATGAGCCCCTGCAGAGAGCCGTGCCTAGCTCAGTGTGAAGCTCTGAGGAGTGGGTGCCCAGATGTATTCATTGATGACGATGATTGATAGGTTGCTGAATGGAGAAGATGCTCTTTAAAGAAGGTAGGGGACAAGGCAAGGAAACTCATCGCATCTGTGTGGGAAATCTGAACATTCAATAGCTTTGACATCTACAAAGCTGGCCACTTTTTCAGGATTCAGAGTTGGCAGGAAAAACAAAGAGATAAATAGAAAATAATAAAAGGAAATTGTATGTGCTCTGTGCCAAGAGGAATGATTCTAGGGAAAAAAAGGTTAAATTCTGAAGCCAGGGAGGCTTCCAAGTCCTTACAAGGGTGGAGAAATAGTCTGTGGTAAGACCGGAAGCTGGGAGATCTATCTCCTAACCTTCAAATCAGGTGTTCTGCCTTTGGATTCTTCAGTGCAGAGTAAATCAAGACTAAATGCTAGATTTTGAATTTTGCTTTCATTGTACAAAAAGTCATTGACAAAAAGCTACCATTTGACAGCAATGGAAAATTGGATAAGTATTGCCAACTCTCTGAAACTCAGTGTCCTCATTTGTTAGAAAAGAAAAATACTAGTGACCACTTTACCAGGGATTCCCAAGTGGCACGTGCATGTATGCTAAGTCACTTCAGCTCTGTCTGACTCTTTGTGACCCTACGGACCTTAGCTCACCAGGCTCCTCTGTCTGTGGAATTATCTGGGCAAGAATACTGGAGAGAGTTGCCATGCCCTCCTCCGGGGGATCTTACTGACCCAGGGATCAAACCTGTGTCCCTTATGTCTCCTAAACTGGCAGATGTGTTCTTTACCATTAACGCCACCTGGGAAGTACCCCATGTGGCACAGTGGTAAAGAATCCACCTGAAATCCTCGAAACGCAGGTTCTATTCTTGGGTCAGGAAGATCCCCTGGAGGAGGAAATGGCAACTCACTCCAGTATTCTTGCCCAGAGAATTCCATGGACAGAGGAGCCTGGTGGGCTACAGTCCATGGGGTCACAAAGAGTCAGACACGACTGAATGATTGGGCACGAATGCAACCACTTTACCTACTTCTTGATGTTATTTCAAGTATCAGATTCTGGAAAACAGTTGCACGCATGCATCCTCAGTTGCTTAGTCATTTCAACTCTGAAACTCCACAGACTGTAGCCCACCAGACTCCTCTGTCCATGCATTTCTCAGGCAAGAATAATAGAGTGGGTTGCTATTTCCTTCTCCAGGGAATTGTCCTGGCCCAGGCATTGAACCCACACTTGCTGCATTGGCAGGTGGATTCTTTACCACTGAGCCACCAAGGAAGACCTGGAAGAATTACAGATTTGAAAAAGTCCAAGAAAGCTCCTTACTGGCCCAGTAAGGAGTGGGGACCCTTGTAATGCAGGTGCTTTAAAAGGCAGCTGATCCTACTTCAGGCATGTGAGTAGGAAAGAGTGAGGGAGCTGGTCCAAGCACCGGACACAGAAGTCAATTGTTATCCGCCACGAGGGCCTCTGTGATAGCAGCAATAGTCATCACTTTCATTGTGCTCTATGGACATATGAGGAGCAAATGTCCGACTAGTCTCCCTTTGAGTCCAAGTGTGTGAAAAATAAAGCTAAGAATATGCGACCCTGTGCTTCTCTGCTCTCAGGAATAGGGATTGCAGGATGCACCTCTGCAGACAGAATGAGGAAAGCAGGTGGAGGTGATAGTGGAAAGAAATTAGGAAAAGAGACAAGGAGACAGTCCTGATGCTGTTTCAGTTCCTGGTTCCCATCGCTTATTTTTTAATACTATGTATATACTTTTCTAAATTAACTAATTTTATTTATTTTTCATTTTTGGCTGTGCTGGGTCTTCATCGCTCCCCGTGGGCTTTCTCTCGTTGCAGCACGTGGGCTTCTCATTGCAGTGGCTTCTCTCGTTGCAGAGCAGGGGCTCTAGGGCATGCAGGCTTCAGGAGCTGTGATGCACGGACTCAACAGTCACGGCTCGCGGGCTTCGTTGTGGAATCCTCCAGGACCAGGGATCGAACCCATGTTCCCTGCACTGGCAGGCGGATTCTTAACCACTGGACCACCAGTGAAGCCCCCCATTGTTTTGATGTCCAGCTGTATTCCAGCCCTTGGCTTCTTCAAGAGCCATCCCTTCTCCCCTTATAGGAATTTCCCTCTTTTGCATACGTTAGGTATGGGTCTGATTTCAGTTAGTCAGAATCAACATAATTCTAGCTAATATTGTTCCTACAAAAGGAATGATCTGTGTCACTTTATGATTCCAATAGAATTGATATTGGTGTTCTTGCAACAAAGGCTAAAGTATTGCCCAGAAACATAAAAGCACGATGACTGAGAGCATGGGTCCAGAACACAGACCACCTGGGTTCAAGTCTCTGGAAAAATCCCTTAGCCTCCCCATGACTCAGTTTCTCTATCTGGCAAATGCTGATACAAATAATAATAATACATTCCTTAGAGAGTTGTTGTGATGATTGAATGAGTTCTTACATAATCAAGGTCACGTATCATTGCTTCATCTTATGGGAATTAAAGTCACCAAGCTCCCAGCCCTGACTCTGATCTGGACTTCTAAAAAACCTATCTATCATTATACACATACAGTGTGTGTGGGGAAAATGCCTTTTTGAGTGTTGAAAGGAGCCCTGGTTCCCTGTGATAATGGGATGACTTCAAAGTAATCAAAATGTCATGTTGAAATTGGCTACCCCTGCCACACGGAAGATCACTGAGACCCCAAGCTTCATATGGGGAGCCCGAGTGAAAATCTACATCCATGCTCAAAAATCCTGGAAATAAAAATGGATAATTGAGATTCTGGCTGAAGCAGAGTGAACAAAGATGCTCTAATTAAATTCTGCATAGGAACTAATTAACCCATTTATGTGTTATCTTCCTTTGTGCAATAGGGGAAGCAAATATCAACATTCACATATTTGCAGCCTATCAGTATGTTGTGTGGGATCCCTTTCCCCTTGAGTACTGTGGAAGGAGAAGGATGCCCTCCACAGGATCTCCAGGCCCTGACTCATCTGTCCGAGGCTTCCACTTAGCTTTGACAGTCTCTCTGGGAAGCACACGTGGGCTTTGCTCTTTGGGCAGATCACAGAAGTCATCCTGGAGTGTTACCACCGGTAATCAGATGTGTCTCCTGACACAGGGTCCTCCAGACCATCCTGGAGCTGGTCTCAGAGGTCACCTTGAGAAAAGGGCCTTGGTGCTGGCAGTCCAGTGTAGGCATCTCTCCTGACTGCTCATGGATCAGAAAGGCTCTCCTCACTATGGTGTTCCATGATCGACAGGCAGGGTGAATTTCAGTATGCAGAGCCCTCCAGCCCACTCCAGCCATGTGGCAAAGGTACTTGCTTCCTTGGGAAGGAAGTGATTTATCTGTGGGAGAACACTGTTTTGGCAAAGTTTGTGTAGGAACAGTCTTTGTCTCTGCAAGCATGTGTGTGCGTGTGCATGTATGTGTGTGCATGAAGCAGTGAGAGTGAAAGATAAAGACGACGTGAATACCCTAAAAAGGCTATTCTTTCTAATGAATGCTTGAAAACATACGATGCAGAGAGACTGCAGGCCACAAAAATGAATTTCATGGCTATACTTTCTTCTTAGCTATATTAAATCATCACAGCTGCACTTCTTTCTTCTTCAGAAGTAGGAGCCTGCATTATCAGTGGCTTTATTATGAAAACCTTCCAGAGAGAAAATAGTCTTAGAAGGAAACAGGTGGGAGAAAAGAAGAAACGGAAAAAAACAAAGCTTGGTGGGAGGGTCTGGGGAAGGGAACAAAGAGAATGTGTTTGCTCCAAGTTTGATTGAAAGGTTTGTAAGGACGCCATACAGCAGCATGACTAATTAGAGTTTTATAGTTTATATATATATGCGATTGCTTTGCCATTAGCTAGATTACCAAAATATTAACCTTCTGGTTACTTAGCCTAATGCTTACATTCAGAGAAGAAAGGGTTTCCCTGAAGAATTTTGATCTTTAGTTATTTACTTCACTTGATTTCATGGCTTCAGCAACACGTGACCCATGAACTTTCAGATGCTCAAGCCAGTTTTAGAAAAGGCAGAGGAACCAGAGATCAAATTGCCAACATCTGCTGGATCATTGAAAAAGCAAGAGAGTTCCAGAAAAACATCTATTTCTGTTTTATTGACTATGCCAAAGCTTTTGACTGTGTGGATCACAATAAACTGTGGAAAATTCTGAAAGAGATGGGAATATCAGACCACCTGACCTGCCTCTTGAGAAACCTGTATGCAGGTCAGGAAGCAACAGCTAGAACTGGACATGGAACAACAGACTGGTTCCAAATAAGAAAAGGAGTATGTCAAGGCTGTATATTGTCACCCTGCTTATTTAACTTATATGTAGAGTACATCATGAGAAACGCTGGGCTGGAAGAAGCACAAGCTGGAGTCAAGGTTGCCAGGAGAAATATCAATAACCTCAGATATGCAGACGACACCACCCTTATGGCAGAAAGTGAAGAGGAACAAAAACAGCCTCTTGATGAAAGTGAAAGAGGAGAGTGAAAAAGTTGGCTTAAAGCTCAACATTCAGAAAACTAAGAACATGGCATCTGGTCCTGTCACCTCATGACAAATAGATGTGGAAACAGTGGCTGGCTTTATTTTTGGGGGCTCCAAAATCACTGCAGATGGTGATTGCAGCCATGAAATTAAAAGACACTTACTCCTTGGAAGGAAAGTTATGACCAACCTAGATAGCATATTAAAAAGCAGAGACATTACTTTGCCAACAAAGGTCTGTCTAGCCAAGGCTATGGGTTTTCCAGTAGTTATGTATGGATGTGAAAGTTGGCCTATAAAAGAAAGCTGAGCGCAGAAGAATTGATGCTTTTGAACTGTGGTGTTGGAGAAGACTCTTGAGAGTCCCTTGGATTGCAAGGAGATCCAACCAGTCCATCCTAAAGGAGATCAGTCCTGGGTGTCCATTGGAAGGACTGATGCTGAAGCTGAAGCTCCAATACTTTGGCCACCTCATGCAAAGAGCTGACTCATTTGAAAAGACCCTGATGCTGGGAAAGATTGAGGGCAGGAGGAGAAAACAGAGGATGAGACGGTTGGATGGCATCACCAACAAAATGGACATGAGTTTGGGTAAACTCCGGGAGTTGGTGATGGACAAGGAGGCCTGGCGTGCTGCAGTTCATGAAGTCACAACTGAGTGACTGAACTGACGTCACAAAATACTTTTACCTTTAGATAAATGCGAGTTCATGTTACTGCCAATTATTCATTTGTTTCTAAAATGCACTGTTACACATATTACAGAAACACGAGAACCTAATTGTTGTAATTGAAGAAATTGATTTCTTTGGTCAATCAGGAAGATATAACAATTAAAAATCATTCCCATATCAAGCAATCATATTTTAAGACTTACTGGCAGCTGTCCTTCACACATTTGAACGGACTTTCTCACCAAGTGGAGAGCTCACCTCCACTGGATTGGGAGGGTCTGATTCATTGGCAATTATGACCCTTGGGTCCACCTCCCAAGTTGCATAAGGATAGCTGTGAGCCTTGGAGACGTCATTTAACTTCATCTGTAATGTGAGCACAGCAATGTCTTCCTCACCTGCCTCATATTGCTATGCAAAGGAACAAGTTTCTAGTTGTGGAAGTCCTTTGTAAAGTGAGGCCTCTGAATGAAATGCAAGGTTTTATGGATCCACATACAGTATTCATGATCATGAACGCACAACGGGCCCCGGCCTGAATATGCTGTAGGTGCTTTGTGCTTTGAATGCATGCGCCTGGAGATCCCAGCCGGTGACAGCACAGAATAGGTGTCCTCTGTGGGATGTAACCTAGGTGACACTCTGAACATTACGCCGCACCTGCGCCCTGACAGAGACAGCGGTGTGCAGGGGAGAATTCCGAAGATCAACGTATGCCTTGGCAGAGAGAACAGCTGTGCAGGGGTGGGGGTTCCACACCTGATCCTCCCTCCAGGCCAGGCAGAAACACCACCTTACCTACACGGACTTCCAGCGCTCCACTCTCTCCCTGAAAAAAAGGCATTTCTCCCAGATCTGCATACCTGATGCACTTTATAGGGGGTAGACCTAAACTTTGAGCACCCATGCCAACCCCCACGACATTCAGCTGGCACCTCTCTGAGTTCATACTTTTGATTCTGGAACTCCCACCCTGAACCACTCCTCAGGTTAGATCCCACCCTGTTGGTATGTCCCTGGTTTCCAACTCAAGTCAATAAACAGTTACCAAGCACCTGGGTTTTGCTAAGCCTGTGCTCAGTAGTAGGCTACAGCAATGGGCAACAACTCATGTCCTCGCCCTCGTGGAGGTCACCATCTAATGGCACGACTGACCTTTAAACCATTCCGATCTTCAGACTGAGGACTCCATGGAGAAACCTCCAGAAAAGGTGATGTCTACTCTGAGACCTGCAAGCTAAGGTGTTCGTCAGGTGAAAGGAAGTTGGGAAGGAAGAGAAGACAGAATATTACAAGTAGCACACCTGGGCGGCAGGGGCGAACCTGTTGCATTTAAACTGGAAGATGTTCAGTTTGGACAAAAGTAAGTGGTAGGCAAAAGCCAACTTCTTTATGTCTTTGTGTCTAACTTGCCCTTAGATTTGGGGCCTCCATATATGATGTTAATCTCTACCAACTTCAGCTCCAATCCCTCCTGCTCAGCCTATTAATTGTCTTCCCCAGTTTGTTCCAACACGTAGATAACTTCTTCCCTTTGATCCCCAAAGGGTCTTCCTATGGACTGAATGTGTCCTCCCAACATGCATATGTTGTAGCCCTAATCCTCACAGTGATGGAATTTGGAAGTGGGTCCTTTGGGGTGTGGTTGAGTTTGGATGAGGTCTTGTGGGTGGAGCCCCCCATGAAGAGATGCGTGCCTTTATAAGGGGCTAAGAGACCACAGCTGACCTCTCTCCAGCACACGAAGACACGGCTGAAGCTAATCATCTGCAAATTGAGAGGAAGAGCGCTCATGGAATCTGCCAGCACCTTGAACTTGGGCCTCCAGCCTGCAGAACTGTGAGAAATAAGTCTCTGTTGATAAAGAAACAAACCTATGTATTCTATTCTAGCAGCCCCAACTGACTGACTAAGCCAGGGCTGATTTCCTCTGGCCTCATAAATGGAAACCAATCTGTCTCAAGTCTTCTTTTACATGGAATTGTATCAGAGAGCTCTCTGATTTTTTTTTTTTTTTTTCATTTTGCCTATCAGGCTGCCAAGGCGCAGATGATCTTGTATTTCCTCCCAAGTACGTAGGACAGTGCCTAGCAATATGTTTTCCCATAACAAATTTCTACTTGTCGCTTCTTGGTTTAAAAGCCTTCAGCCATCCTGTGTTCATCTTCAGACAATATCTGGTTCCTAAGCACAGCTCACGAGTCCCAGCCCCTGTTAGCCTGCTGGCCTTACCCCTGTCCCTCTCCGCTTCTCAGCATCCCCTCTGGTCTCACTGACCATCCGCGTTCCCTGTGGCTCCGAGCTCTCCTGCCTTTGAGCTCTCACCCACGCTGTTCCCTCTCCTGCCCTGCCCACCCCTTTCGCTCTTACTCATCTCCAGAATCTCAGTTTATATCACCACTTCTGCAGGGAGGCTTTCCCTGACACTTGCTTCCTAGCTCCTGCTGGAGCACTCACTATTTGATTGAAGCTGCGTGTTGGAGTGCTTGCTCTCCCTCTGACTCAGCCTCGACACTCTGGATCGTTTGGACGGGAGAACTGCTGTGGGCTGTTCTGTGCCTGGGAGGATGCCAAGCTGCGTGCCTGGTTCTACCCACTAGAAGCTGACCTCACGTCACCACATTAGGACAGCCAAGAATGTGCCAAAGGTCCCCTGGGAACAGAAGCACCCTCCTTTGAGAACCGCTATGCCAGCCTCTTCCAAAGGTATGGACGATTTCTTATGCACAGCTCTCCCCAAGCTGGCATGTAATAGTAGAAGCCTACTAATCATATGCTGCGTGAATGAACAGAAGTGCCTACTATAAACTCCTACCGAATGAATGAACATCAAGAAGGAGGCTGTGTCAGGAGAATGGGGAGCTCAGAGCCCCGCATTTCTCTTTAATGAATGGGTAGAACCTCCAGGAACACGGTGGTCTTCTCACTCTGGAAGCGGGTCTCCTCCTAGCCTGTTACATCCATCCAGGTAGGCAACAGGTCATCTAGTCCTCCACTCCTGCTCACACATCCCTTTGGGTTGCCCTGTCCAACCACCTCCCCTCTATAGAACAGATAAAAGGTTCCGACTCCCTGAGCTTCTTGCATCAAAGATGTTTAAGCTTTTAATGCGAACCCTGATTAATTAACAAGGGCGCAAGACTTACATGCATTTCAAGTTGCTTTTATCTCTGGAAGAAAAGACGCCTTTTGGCAGATACTTTCTGCTCACTGTCTAGTTCAGCATTTCAAAGGGCATGCTTTGAAGGGCTGAACGGGTTACCAGTTTTTTGTGTGTGAAGGGCAATGACTAGTAATTAAGGTTCAGACCCCTTTATGTCAACTCAAGGAAAAAAAAATCAAATTCAATCTCAGCTTCATCCAAACTGACATGTCAAAGCTGAAGGGCTCTTACTGGTGTCAAAGGGCAGAAGCAAAAAGGGAAGAGGAGGGTCTGTGATGTAGTAAAGACTTCATCCCTTTGGCTTTCAATTTAAAAAGTCAACATCTGTTGAGCACCTACTGTGTACTGTATCAGCTCTCCCACAAATGCTATGAAAGACTAATATTATTTCATTTACAGATCGAAGAAACTAAAGTTGGGAGATATTAATTTTGTCCAAAATATAACAAATGGGCCAGTCATGCTTAGAATATGGTGGGTTTGACTATATTCTTTCCTCCAAACTTACATTCCCTCGTCCCCTGTGTCTTCCCCTGTTCATCTGTACCTATGAGAATGGAACAAAAGGGGCTTATTTTATCTTTGTTTGCAAATAATTCATTCATTCCGTCAGTCAGTCGACGTCTCATCCATTCAAGACTCCTAGAGCATTTGACCATTTGTTGTTGTTTAACTCTTTGTGAACCCATGGACACCAGGCTCCCCTGTCCTCTGTCTCAGAGTTTGCTAAGATTCATGTCCATTGAGTTGGTGATGCTATCTAGCCATCTCATCCTTTGCTACACCTTCTTCTTTTGCCTTCCATCTTTCCCAGCATCATGGGCTTTTTCAATGAGTCTGCTCTTCCATCAGGTGGCCAAAATATTGGAGCCTTAGCTTCAGCATCAGTCCTTCCATTGAATATTTAGTGTTGATTTCCTTTGGGATTAACTGGTCTGATCTTTTCCAGCACCATTATCTGAAAGCATCAACTCCTTGGCACTCAGTCTTCTCTATGGTCCAACTCCCATCCTTACATGACCACTGGAAAAACCATAACTTTGACTATATGAACCTTTGTTGGCAAAATGACGCCTCTGCTTCCTTTGAATATGCTATCTAGGTTTGTCATAGCCCCCATCATAAACTTTTGGGAAGTCATGCTTTATCCACCCTCCCATCTAAAGCATAAATTCTCAGCAAGCAGGGCCCTTGGCTTTCTCTTTGAATTCTGTATCCTTAGTGTTTTACACAGGGACTGGCACAGAGTAGGTTTCAAAAAAAGATTGTTGAACATTTACTGAGAAATTACTCTGACGAGATTGCTGGTCACTTCCAACACCTACTTTTCCCTTCTTCCTTAATCACATAGTACTCATTTTTACCTGGAAGGTCATAACTACAACTAAATAACTAAAAAAGACATCCCCAGTGCTTTGGCAGTTAGGAATGACTGTGTAACAAAGTCTGGTCCATAAGATAAAAGGAGAAGTGTTGTGTTGCATTCCTATGAAGCCTTTTCTTATTCTATCTGACTACTTAGATCACACATGTGATGGCTGGAACTCAAGCAGTCATTTTGGACCAGGAAGATCAAAGCCACACCTTAGGGATTGAGAAGTAAAAACACAGAAGCAATCTGGGTACCTGATGACCAAAGAACTACTAGAATAGTTCTGTGCTGCCTATCCACAGACTTGCTTTATGAGAACAATGACTAGACTTCTATCATTAAATTCATTGTTTTTGATTTTTTGTTACTTTCCGCTGAACCTAATCCCAGCTGATATAACTACTAAAAGTAGAGCACTGTTCTAGGGATTGTGAGGCATGCCAGCATACCTACCCCATGCCCATGTGAAGCTCACAGTCTGTAGGAGACTGCGATGCATCCACATCTGATGATTATTTGCCATGCTATACTCCAGGCATATTAATTTTCTTTTCAGTCCCCAAATAGTAATCACCACAAGAGAAAAAAAGATAAAATGCTCAGTGGGAGATGAATTGGGAGATGCCACTTACAGCGGGAGAGACCATGAAAATTTTCATGGAGGAGACACCCCTTGAATTTGGTCTTGAATATTCATGAGAGTTGGGATCTGCAGAGAATGGGATGATAGTGAACACCCCAGGAACAGAAAATATAGGATGTGTTTGGGAGAAGGCCAGAGATTCTGTCACATAAAGTGTGTGAAGCAAGCATATTGTGTAATATTTATGAGCACGGGCTCTGGCGTTGGATGTTTTGAGTTTGAATTCTAGCTCTACTGCTTACTAGCTCTGTGACCTCGGCTGAGCCCTTAACTTCCATGAACCCCATTTTTTTCATCTGTAAAATGAGGATAGTAACTCATATCTCCTCCAGTTGTCAGAATTAAGTGAGTTTATATGTACCAAGGGGCTTCCCCGGTGACTCAGATGGTAAAGAATCTGCCTGCAATGCTGGAGACCTGGGTTCGATCTAGAGGGCTCAGAACAGTGGCCATCTCAGATCAGCAAGCCTTCAGTGTTATCTCTGACAGACATCTCAAAAAGCTAGAGGAGTTAGTTAAAAAAGCACACAGAGCCAGAAATGCCAACTTAAGACCATTATTATGAAGGAACCAAAAAGCTGCTGAAGACTTGTAAGCAAAATTGTACTTGACAGGAGAGCTATTTGGGGGGAAGTCTTACTATGTCAACATTTATCGTCTTACCGCGTTCTCCCTCCCACTCCCACCCCGTCAGCCTACTGACCGGGGTTCCTCCTGGTCCCTGGGTGTTTCTGCGTCCATCAGCCCCCTTCTGTCTCTGGGGACCCCCGATCGCTGACTCAGGCAAACCCGACTGCTTCTCAGAGCCCTGGGCGAGGAAGCCCTGTGGCTCACGGCTCCCGGGCCTCCTTGTTCTCCTGGGATTCGCTAAAGCGTGTGATTCCTGTCTCACTCCTCTCCTTTCTCTGCCCCCAATTCCCCTGCCCCCAACCCCTCAGGGGTGGTGTCATCAGGGCTGACATTCTGCCTCTCAGCTGTGAAATACAGGCCAATGATTACATCAGAGCTGGGGAATATGAGCCATTTTTTCCCTCCTTGGGGACACTGGAAATCATGCTACCCTCCCAGACAAGTTTGACCATACTGGATGCTATGCACTCAATTGTGTCTCCCCTAGAAAACTCCATGGACAGAGGAGTTGGCAGGCTACAGTCCATGGGGTTGCAAAGAGTGGGACAAAGAGTGAGCAAGTGAGCATGAATGCACGCAAATCTGCACACTGAAACCATACCCCCAATGTTATGGTATTTGGAAATAAAGCCTTTGAGATGTAATTAAGGATAAGTGAGGTCATGACTGTGGGGCCCTAATTCAATAGGATTGGTAGCTTTATAAGAAGAGGAAGAGATCTCTCTCTCAATCTCTATCTGTCCCCTTCCCCCCACCTTCTCTCTTTGCAGACCCCGCCCCCCGCTTCTACCTTCTTCTCCCCTCGGCCACAGACACACACGAGGGATACAGAATAGGCAGCCATCTGCAACCCAAGGACAGAACTCTTATTGGACACTAATCCAGTTGCTCCTGAACCTTGAACGTCCAGTCTCCAGAACTGTGCAAGGACACATCTCTGTCGTTTAATTCACCCAGCAGCCTCAGCAGATTAATAGCATCGTGTCTACATATACGGTCCCTCGTATGCCTACTGCTCTACAGGTGCTCCTCTGAGCTTGGGAGCCAGTTGCAGACCTCTTCCGACAGCAAGCTACACCCCTCCATAGACAGCTCATCGAGAGCCTCCTACTCTTCACTCCAGTTGATGAAAGAGGCACTGGCTCTCTTGTCCTAATTCCTGGTTGTCTAGCTCAAAGTCACAATCACATTCCATCTGAGACCATTTACCAGCCACAAAGAGAGCATCTTCAGCTTTTCCCCCCTACTTCTTTTCAACTTACATTTTATTGACATTTTAAGCATCTTCCACTTAAGATGTCTGCATGCGGACACCCAGTGAGACATGCATCATAGCTACAAAGAATATTACAATATTGACCATATCAATCCAGCGGCCTGCCTTGGTCCAGACAAAAATAGAATGAGAAGTTTAAAAAAAAATCCTACATGTGCATTGCTGTTTCACCCAATTTTTATTCCCTCAAAAGATATCATGGAGATGAATATTCATGGTGAGAAACCTGAGTTTTCAGCCTTGGAAGCATAATTTATTGTTATTTCGAATTTCATTAGCACTTTACATTTGTAAAACCCGTTTGGGGTGGGGCATTTTCTTCCTTCCCTCCCTTGCCTTTTTCTTTCATGCCTCCATCCTTCCCTAAACACCATGTCCTCTTCCAAGAGCTAAATCAGACACTGTCATTTTTATAGAAACGAAAAATCAGGAGTGAAGAGGGGAAGTGACTTTGACATAGAAACAACCAATTGTGGCAATGGAAATAATTACTGGAGGAAAACTTGCTCTGAGGCTGTCAGGCCATCGTATGTTGATGGTGGAGCTGCAAGCTCCCAGAACAGGAAGGTCACATGCTGTCTCTTGCTTCGCTTCCCAACCTCAGCAAGGAGTCCGAGTGGAAGCACTGATACAAGGGATCCCTGAGCTCCCTTCCTACACCTGCGTGACTGATGGTCTTAACATCATAAGGGGACTTTCGCAGAGGCAGGAACTGAAACTTCTGATTGATTAAAGAGGTATGAAAGGGAAATATTCTTTATTCAGCAGCAGTTGTGTGTCAGAAACTGGGCATAAGTATTTATGATCATTCTCTGTGCTGGTTACCTGCTCCTGCTTAATAAGCCACCCCAAAATGTAGTGGCTTAAAACCATTACTTATTAGTATAGCATGCATGTCAGTGGGTTGGTTGGAGGTCTGCTATCTGGGCTAGACTCATCAATGTGTCTGTGAGTCGTTGACGGGGATTCAGCTTCAAGCTGAGCTTGGTTGCCGCACCTTCACTGGGGAATCTTTGCTCCCCATGTTTGTCACCTTCCTTCGGAGACCAGCAGGCGAGCCCAGGCATGCACTCTCTCCTAGTGACTGCAGAAGCCTAAGGCAGAAAGCAGAGACACAACAGGCTCAGAACTGACCCACCCTTCACCCCTGCCTCACTCTATTGGTCAGAGTAAGTCACATGGACACGCCCTGCTTCAAAGAGCACGGAGATAGACTCTGGCTCTTTAGGAAGAATAAAGCCTCCTGGCGAAGGTTGCAGGCCCAGGGAGAGGTGAAGAATTCGGATCACGCCATAACCTACTGAATTTCATTTTCCCAATGATTCAAGGTGCTCTTTGCCTGGGCTACTATATTGTGAAGTAAGACCCAAGTATTTTAGACTTGACCTTTCCCTTCCTTTTTACCTGCCTCCTACAGTTTGTCCCCAAAGGCCACACTTAAAACTTGCACCCTTACTTTTCAATCAACCGTTCCTTTCAGTAGAAACATTCCAGAAAATATCCTCATGTACTGACTCTTCTTTTATGACACCTAGTAATTGTGGTTATAATAAAATGATGATGATGATTTCAGCTTCCATTCATTGTATTCCATTCATTCCATTCCATTCATTGTATTCCATTCCAATGTTGATTATGAGAGGGGCTGTGGAGTTGTGTTTGTAACCTGGAGATATGGGGTAAGAGACAGGAGATTTAATCCTGGCCTCATCCACTTGTTAGGCGTGTGACTCTGGATGAGGAATTTTACCTTTTTTAGCTTTAGCTTTCTCATATGACAGATAGAAATGCTTATAGTTCCTGGCTCTTAGAGCTGTGGAAAGGGTTAGGTGAGATGAGAACTTCACAGCATTTAGCACACTTCCTGGTATACTGCAGGAACTCTATCAATATTACTATTATTATTTTTGTTGTTGCTCTCAGAGGCTAAATAGTGTACTAAATGCCGTGCATGCATTATCATATTTATACATTGTACAGTGATCAGAAAATAGGTCTCTGTTGATATTTGTCTCCTTGACCAAAACATTTATTTTCTTATGGCTACTGCCCCATTAGGGTCTGCTAGCATATTAAAGTGGCAAGTATTGAGGGTAAAAAGTTCCAACTTATCCTTTCAGGCCAAGAGACACTAGATTTAGAAATAGCCATGCATTTTTTTTTTTTCTTGGCGTGTCATTGTCCAAGCCTTGCATAGATGCCTTTTCTCTCTCACAGTCCATCTGTACTAGCCACCTGCTCTTTCAAAAACATAGACACAAACAAAAAGCCTTAGGTGGTATCAAAGCACATGCTGGATGCATTCTGCTCCCCAGAGGCTGGTGGCCAAGGCAAGGCAGCTGGACTTAAGGCTTGGCTCTGTTGATGCCTTCCATGATTGAAGAATTTTAGCTCTCTGGAGCTCCACATTCCTGGAACACCTCACATTACAAAATGGAAGTCATCAGCAGCAAGCTAACTTAGCCACACCTTTGGGGTGAGTAGGTGCAGTAGGCAGGAAAGTGTGACAGAAATGCTTAATCATCAGGAAAATCTTTCAGAAAAGGGCACTGGGGTCACACTGTCAGATCTAGACGTCATGGATCCAGGTTTTTGATTTACAGATGATAACGGCATTTAGGCTCAGCATGGCAACAGCTTCTCCACAATAGGTGGAAAGGATCAGAGGTGTCATTCAGCAATCAGAAAATGACCCACCAGTACCTGTCCCCGGAGATTTCAATTTTACCCTTGGGTCAGCTTCTACTACTCATTTTCTCAAATGGATGCAAATTCCTCCCATCTGTCTGGGGATTTGCTCTTAACCCAAGATAATGGGAATCAGCAGAGAGAGAGGGATCTTCTGCTCTTTTCTATCCATTATCACTTCTCTGATTATTTTGGTGCCCTCGCATGCGATTCAAGGATAATCAGAGTTTGCACGTTGACCGCATCATGAATTCCTGAGTCTCAAGTCTTCCCAAGTCACCATGGACCATCAAGAAGCCAAATCTGGCTTTTTTAGCACTGAATACTCTTCCTCTTGTACAATGCCTGACACAGAATAAGTATTCAAGTAACTCTTGTCGAGCTAATGAATACATTAGTGTCCCTGATTCTTGAATCTTGAATCTCTCTTGAGAGCTCTTTAATCATTCATTTATTCATCCATTCATTTGTTCAAAAGATATGTATTAGGCTTGTGTTTTGGAATTCTGCATGAGTCGAAAAAAAAAAAGCTGAATCAAACTATCCCTAGCTTCAAGCAACTCTGAGTAGAGAAAAAGAGTTAAAACTCTGTACCAGTCAGTTCATATCACAATCATGGTGTGTAATAAAACTACTCTAAACTCAGCGGCTTAAATGGCAATCATTTGCTCTCACTCAACTATCTGAAGTTTGGCTGAGGGAACCTGCTGATTTAGGCTGGCTTGGCAAGGCTTGTCTCCAAACTGTGGGTTATGTACAGAGGTGCTGTCATATCTGTCAATAGGGTGAGAGATGACCAGTGAGCTGGACAGAGCGCATTGCTCTCATGATGATGGCAGAAGCATGAACAGCACCACTGCAAAAGCTTGGGCGCGTGTCCTGACTTCTGGTGCCTCACTAGCCAATGTGAGTCACGTGGCCAAGGCCAATATCACACGTTCTGGGGGAGACGCTTTACTCACAGAGGAAGAAGGGAGTGAATATCTGTTGGACAATAATCTAAAGCATCACAGCCTTAAATGCAAATAGCATATGTCATAGAAAATATTGAACACTACAAGTGAATTTACACAAGGAATAAGGCCATGTAAAGGGAAACAACTATCACATAGAAAGGACGTGATGACAATCAGAAATGGCCCTGAAGGATGGATGCTATTTGTGCATTCCGGGTACTAGTTAGGGAAGAATCTAGACAGAGGTAACAGGGAGTTTGAAGTGTGTGCAAGGAATAGTAAGGACACTTATTTTGATGAGGGTATAGGTTACAGAAAAAAAATAATAATAGCAGGGGAGAAGATCAGAAAGGTGATTTAAGAACTTAAATATCATACTAATGGCTTACATAAGACCTAGAGCAAGAAAAGTTAATTAGAGACTAACAGGTGAGAGTTAAAACTGACTAAAAAGTGCATAATGCATTGGCAAGGTAGGTGTTAGACAGTATATTAGCTCCTAAGACTCTCCATGGGTGTCAGGGAGAATGAACTACCAGTAGACCGAGGTGATAAATACTAGACATTACACTTTTTTAACTATTATTTTTTCCCAGTGAATCTTGGTGGGCATCTCAAACCCCAGGCTTAATGCCACGACTGCAGTATATCTCCGCCCTGTGCAGCCTCCTCTGAATTCCCATCCTGTCATCTTGAGTGGAAACCCCTCTTGCCTTCCAAGAAGAGGCTGCTCAGAGAGAAGCAATGCTATCGAGAGTCCAGTGCAAGGCCAAAGGGAATCATATCTGTGCAGTCTTCCTCATCCCCTGCCCATCTTCAGTTTAAGTACAGATTGATATAGGCTATTGTTTTCTTATGTTACAAAACAAATTCCATAGTTAATAATGGCATGCATTTGTTAATTTATCCATCAAATACTTATTGAGCAACTCTTGTGTGTCAGCATGTCTCCTATGGGCTGGTTATGCGGCAGTGAATGGGAGAGGCAAAAATCCCTTTCCTAATAAAGCTTACATTTGAGTGATGGCGGCAATCCATCAATCAATCCGTGAATCAGCTGTGGTAGAGAAAATATCGGCATAGAAATGATGGTGAATGGGTGGTACTGGGAGTCTCACAAGCAGAAGGAGAAACGAGCACCCCACCAGGCCGGCTGTGCAAAATGTGGGATGCGTGATTCAAACTTCCTCTTGCCTCAGTTTCCTAAACTGATACACAGAGAAAGCTTGTTCTGTGCTTGTTCTAAGCACTATTGTAAATAATACTGTATTTAATCTTTCTGTGAACCCAAGGAAGGTGTACTAATGTACACCTTTCTCTGTGTATCAGTTTAGGAAACTGAGGCAAGTATACTATCAAGGGTGAAACAGATCACCAGCCCAGGTTGGATGCATGAGACAAGTGCTCGGGGCTGGTGCACTGGGAAGACCCGGAGGGATGGGATGGAGAGGGAGGTGGGACGGGGGATTGGGATGGGGAACACATGTAAATCCATGGCTGATTCATGTCAATGTATGGCAAAAACCACTACAATATTGTAAAGTAATTAGCCTCCAACTAATAAAAATAAATGAAAAAAAAAAAGTGCTTAGAACAGTACCTGGCACATCAAGCAGCTCCGGGTTAAAGGTGGAGACAGAGGAGCGGATGCTTTCACTGCAGTGTATTCTGCGCTCTGCTCCAGGTAGATGCAAGGTGTTAGGAGCAAAGAAAACAGGGTGTCTAACCCAGCCTGCAGCATCAGAGAAATCCACCTTGGGAGAAGGGCATTGAATCAACGCAGAGAGGAGGAAAATTAACACTTACTGAGTACATAGTTCTTGGTGCTAGGTGAGTTCTCTCATTATTTTTAGAATTTAGTTTTCACAACAACTTTGTAAGCCAGGTATGCTTATGCCCACTTTACAGATGAAAAACCAGGTCACTGATTATATACCTTACTCATGACATTATGGTAGAGTTAGTACTCTTAACCAAGATACTCTACTCTAAACCCAGAGCCACTTTTATTTTCCTGCTGTCATTGTAGATCCAGAAGGCCTAAGATGCTACAATAGCTAACATCTATTGGTTACATTTATTGATTATTAATATAGGCTAGACAGTCCTTCCTTGTTCCATGCTTTTAGTCTATCAGCTCATTTAACTTCACCCAACTCCGTGAAGTAGGTACTTTTCTTGTTCTCAGTTGAAGGAACCGAAGTTCAGAGGGGTTAAATGAAGTTTCCAAGGTCACACAGCAACATCAAAGTCATAGACACAGAGTTGACCATAGACAGTCAATCTGATACCAGAACAATTGAGCTGTTTTACATCTATGCTGCCTCTCGCTCTGGGGTAAAAAGAAGCTTGCGCTTGGCATTGAAGGACTTGATTCAGAACTCAATTGTTCCATGTATCTGCCCAAACTTGGGTTAAGTCACATCTTCGAATTTTAATCCTTTTTTTAAATTTTTATTTACTTATTTACTTTGTCTGTGTTGGGTCTTGTGGCTGCACAGGAGCTCTCTGTAGCTGTGCTGAGCAGGGGCTACACTCCAGTTGCAGTGCATGGGCTTCTCACTGTGGGGGCTTCTCTTGTTGTGGAGCATGGGCTCTGGGGGGTGCAGGCTCAGTTGCCCTGTGGTATGCGGGATCCTCCCCAACCAGGGATTGAACTTGTGTTCCCTGCTTTGGCAGGCAGATTCCCAACCACTGGATCACCAGGGGCTACCAGGGGCCACCAGTGGAAGTATTCTTCCCACTTATAAACTGAGGCTAAAAACTCTTGCCCTACTGGCTCGCAAGGTTATGGAAGTCAAATTTATGGTGATAAATGTAGAAGTATTCAATGCAAACGAAAGTTATTGTTAGCTTTGGTTGTTGTTTTTATTTTAATATCCATACAGACAGCAGTGGAGGTGGAAAAGGGAGAAGAAGGTAGAGGCCTTCAAATAGTTGGAGAATTTTCATGAAACTTGTTGCATACGGCTTCCCCCAAAATATGGAATTTGAATCCACTGTGGTAGATTCAACGAGGAAACTGAATCAGTACATTCTATCGGTCAGAGCCAACCGAGGTAGGACGAGTTCTCAATGGAGAGGGTGAGAACCCACTATCAGTGTGGTGGGGGTGTTATAATGGAAAAGTCTGCATCCAGGAGAGGCTGACACCTGGGGCAGTGGTGATAGACCCCAGGTTAGACTCCTGCTGTTCTATCTTGTACTGTTCAAATCCATCTCTACCTAAAGCCAAAGCAGCATTTAAAAAATATATATCTGTCTATGCCATCCTCTTACATAAAATCGCCCATGGCTTTCCATTTAAATTAGAACTAAATCCAAACTCCTTGCCATGGCCTACATAGACCTGAATAATTTAAGCCATACTAACTTACTGAGACTCATTTTATCCTCTTCTAGTCTTGCCTCTCTACTGCCTAGCCATGATGACTTCAGATGTTTGGCTCCTAGAATTTGCCAAGTTCTCTCTCAGAGTCTTTGTGCCTGCTGCTCCCACCGCCTGGATTTCCCCCCTCACCCCAGTTCTCATAACAATGCTTATTCATTCTTCCTTGTTTCTGATTGATTGCCACGTTTTCTGAGATGCATCACCTGGTCCTCAGATATAAATTAATACCTCTCTCATCTTTCTAATTCATAGAACTATGTTATTTTCTATCACAGAACATTTAAAAGCATCTACTCTTTCATTGTAACAAGAGTTAACATGAGATCTATCCTCTTCATAAATGTTTATGAATACAGTATAGTATTGTTAACTCTAAGCAAATGCTGTAAGCTTCCTGATGGCTCAGATGGTAAAGAATCTGCCTGCAATACAGGAGACCCAGGTTTGATCTCTGGGTCAGGAAGATCCCCTGGAGAAGGGAATGGAAACCCACACTAGTATTCTTGCCTGGAGAATTCCATGGACAGAGGAGCCTGACAGACTGTAATCCATGGGGTCACAAAGAGTTGGACATGATTGAGCAACTAACACACACTCATACACAGAGCGGATCACTAGAACCTAATCATCTTGCATAACTGAAACTTTATACCCATTGCTGCTGCTGCTGCTGCTCCTAAGTCGCTTCAGTCGTGTCCGACTGTGCGACCCCACAGACAGCAGCCCACCAGGCTCCCCCGTCCCTGGGATTCTCCAGGCAAGAACACTGGAGTAGGTTGCCATTTCCTTCTCCAATGCATGAAAGTGAAAAGGGAAAGTGAAGTCGCTCAGTCATGTCCGACTCTTAGCGGCCCCATGGACTGCAGCCCACAAGGCTCCTCCATCCATGGGATTTGCCAGGCAAGAGGACTGGAGTGGGTTGCCATTGCCTTCTCCTTATACCCACTGGTTGAATAGCATCTCCCCATTTTCTCCTCCACTATATTCCTTTTTGATTATTTGTTTTCATCTATCTCTTGACCTGACAGTATGCTCTATAAGGGAGGAAAACCTCTCCCTTCTTCCCTTCTGGTTTCTTTGGCTGGTCTAGTAATTAAGTTGACATAAGACAAAGAAAAACTAATTTAATTTCATATGTATGGAAGCTCATAAAAATCTGAGACTCCAAGAAGTGACCAGAGCAGGCAGCTTCTATACCTTTCAGACAGAGAAACAATAAATTGGTAAAGAATTGACAAAACAAGGGTTTGGGCTTGGGGCAGCTTATTAGTAAAGAAGTAGCAAGCTTTGTTTACATAGCCTTCTCTGCCCTGAATTCCCTGTCCCTGGTGATGAGTATGTCTCTCCACCTCTTGGTAGAGACAGGGTACTTTTCACATGGAGGATGTATTTTCTATTTTCAGGGTACAAGGGAGGATCAGAGGTCCTGCACTAGCTGTTTCTTAAGCAACTTTAATTCAAAGCAATCGGTAAGCCAATGCGGCAAGTTTCAGAGTGGTGTATTCTGCTTCTCTCTAGCTCCATGAGTGCAGGGACCATTTCAGTTTTGATCATCCATGTATCCATATTCCTGGAGCATAGCAGTCCACAGTCCTCCATGAAGGAGAGATAAGAGGAAGAAAGGGGGAGAGGAAGGAAGAAGGGAGGGAGGGAAGAAGGAAGGAAGGAAGGGCTTTTAGGAGTTTAAATATGTTTTTCTTCTTCTCTTTGTAAACCAGAGTCTCAGTAAAAAAAAAGAAATACATATGTATTATGTATAGTGCCTAGAGCCAAAATGAGGGACTTCCAATAGATTTCTCTGAGAGCCTCTCTAAAAGAGAGGGACTGCATCTGGATCTTCAGGAGAGTTCCAGACACTGCAGAGCCCCCGCCTTGCTGAGTCTGCAGATTCTCATTCAATTGACATCAAATACAGCTTGGTAAGTGGGTCAGGAGTCGGAGATGTCCTCTGTATCCCTGAGATACATCTAAGCAAAGGCCCTTGGAGTTATGTTTACAGAAAGCTCCTTAAGGTGGTGGGAGAAACGGGGGAAGGAGGCCATGGAACTGTGAGTCAGGGCAATGGGGTCCCTGGCTGTAACAAAATGTGCAGGAGGCTTGAAAACAGGCCGTCTTGGGCTTTCACCCCCAGATCATCAACCAACCTAGTGTTTGTCCTTGAGTGTACTAGAGAGACTGCATTGTTCTCACTGTATAGATGAAAAAGTGATGCTTAAAGAGATGACTAAGTGACATCAAAGCTGGCAACTGAGAGAGCTGGAATCGGAACCCTGGTTTCCCTGACTCTAAAGGTTGCTAAATAAGATTACTTAAAAATTAAAATCAACATGCATGCAAGCGCATGCATCAACAAACTTAAAGACACAGACTGAAAAGGCCTGCTGTCTCCCTACTATGTTCCAGGTCTCATGGGTATTAAATGGCAGAGCTGAAATTCAAAACCAGTGTCATCTTATGCAAAAGACTATTCTTTTAACATTCATTCACTCATTTAACAAGCTATCACTGATGACCTCACACATGCCAGGCAGCCGAGGACAAAACTGACAGGATTTCTGCCTTCATGGTAACTGTAAGTTAATAGGGAAGACAAACATCAAAGGACACCCTTGCCAAGTGGTTGTCATCATCCCCATTCCAAAAGTATGGAAACTCTCAAGCCTTAAACTATACCGTCTTATTGGAGGAGGTCGTGGAAAAGACGTCACTGCCAGTTGACCTGAAAGCTGGACCTGGGCTCCTCAACCCCCTTCCTTTGAAATGTATTAATACATTTCATGCATTGTTCCCAGAACCACATCAAGGACATAGCCTTGAGAGAGCAACGTGTTATTGAGACAAGCTGAATGGTGTATGTGACTGAACCCCGTTAAGACTTCTATGCAGACTTTCAAGATTCTGGCAGACAGATGCAAAGATCTGCCCGTCCTGCAGCAGCCAAGGCCAGCCCTGGGTCTTACTAGCACTGCCACCTGACCGCCTGCGGGGTCTGCCTCTTTCTGTGGTCTCCCTTGCCCCCAGCCTGCGGGGCTTAGTTTTGAATTTCAACCCAAAGAAATTGGAAGGACTTTGTTCAACGTAAATTGCCCAGCAGATTGCAGGGAGCACGTTTTCTTGTGTTCCCAATTCTCTCTATGTAAAGCCAGGATTAACAATTGCAACCTCACAGATGGTTGTGAGAATTAAATAAGAAAAAATGTTTTGCGTCTAACTCATAGTAGGCACCCAGAAACTGTTGGATAAATAGTCACTCTATGCTGCCGATACCTTCACCGGTTCAAAATGTAATAGTACCAACAATGTGCTGCAGGAAGCAAAATGGCCTAGGACTCACTAGCAGAGAATAAAACTTACACTTTTCATTAGTAATATACACTCTAATGCCCCAGGTTCACAGTTCAGCTTGAATAAATATAGAGCAGATACTGCAAGGCTTTTTGAAAAAGCTAAAACAGCTACCTGTGGCTGATTCATGTTGATGTATGGCAGAAACCAACACAATATTGTAAAGCAAGCAATTATCCTCCAATTTAAAAAAAAAAAAAAAATCTAAGCACTAAAGCAGGGTCCTAGACAGGAAGAGCCATTGGAATCCAGAAAGAGGATCCTGAAAATACACCAGTAGTAAGATTTGGAAGGAAAGAAAAAAAAGATGCAGGGGAATATCACCCATTAGTATGTGTTAATGAAGAAAGATGATGAGTGTAACAGAGGAAGAAGGAAACACGGATAGGTGAAATGATTAAGTAGGCAAAGAGGTTCAGGGATTTGGGCACAAGCAGATGAATGATGGGGATGAATTAGAGATGAGTGAACTTGAAAAAGAAAATGCAAAAGGATGAATGAGGAAAGAGAGACTTTCAAGGAGTGTTGCGAGAATTCTGAGTAGATGGTATAAGGAGGATTTGAAATGACTGCAGTAAATCATGGAACAAGAGGAGGTTGATTTAGAGGACTGGGGACAGAGAATGTGGGAGGTAGTTAGTGAAAGGTATGAGTTGGAGAAAAAAGATGATAAATTTGAGAATCATTAAGGGAAAAAGTCAGAGAAGTACTGGGTTGAAGCAGAAATCAGTCAAACAGATGCAAGTAGAAATGAAGAAAGACAATGGTGATTAAAATATTCTTTCATATTTCAAGAAGGATAAGTTAGAGACAATGGTAAAAGTTCACTCTAAATGAGATAAGAGTGGAAATGTTCTGAAAAAGGAGATGAGAAACAAACGGAGGGATGAAAGCAAAGAGACAGAAGGCTCACAGAAGGACCAAATAAATAGATATTTGGAGGTGAAAACAAGTGAGTGTTACTGGGGACCTACTATGTGCCAGAAAGTACTGGGTGCTTCCACTTATACCTGCTGGTCCATTCAACCTTCCCATCACCCAACTTAAAGAAAGAAAATTAAGGCTCAGACAGGTTAATCACTAGAATCAACCAACTAGTGAGAGATACAGAAATGAATTCGAGCTTACATCAAAGAGAGGTTTCTGAGTCAAAGAAGCAGGGATCAAACCGAGGTCTTCCGCATTGCAGGTGGATTCTTTATGGTCTGAATCACCAGGGAAGCAAAGAAGCAGCAGTAATAGAAATATTTACAAAGGTCTAATTTGGAGAGATCAACAATAAAAAGAAAAACCCCAATATGGGCCTTCATCTTGTATTTGCTCCTATACCAGCTGATGGAATTGGGCTCCACATAGTTTAAGGTGCTAGAGTTGGCAGACCTAAAACAGGAGAGTGTCTAGGGGGAGGTGGCTGAAAGGAAAAAAAGGAAACAGTGTGCTGAGTGATAAATGGATTCAACGTGCTGCAGGGAGCAAGGCAGGATTAAAAGGACGTGGTGAATTACAGAAAAGGCCATGATTGAGGCAAAAGAAACAAATGGTGGGCATGTGTAGGGACGAAGAGGATTGATGGAAGATTGAGCTTAGATAGAGTAGAGATGGAGCAGAAGATAACAAGCTCTCTTCCTGAACTGGAGTTTGTGTCCTAGACATTATCTTGAAGCTCAAAGAAGAAAGACTGTTAAACAGAAATCACTTGGATCATGGGAATCTGCAAAGGCTGGAAAGATGGACAGAAGGAAAGATGGAAAGGAGGGAGGGATAAACAGAAGGAAGGACAGACTCATTGTGGAAAACCAAAAGGGTGGGTCCCTTTTCCCCTGAAGAATTATGGCTGGTGCCTACTCTAATACCTGTCTTATAAGTAAAAAGCCAATGAATGCATGATCATTCATTCACAAAATACTGATTTTGTGTCTCTACGCTATGTCAGCCACGGAGCTAGCTTGGGGTGGTAAGCAAGACACTCACACACTCGATCTCTTGGAGTTTCCAGTCTAGAGGGAGAGATGCATCAAGAAAGTACATTAGGACTTCCCTGGTGGCTCAGTGGTAAAGAATCCGCCGGCCAATGAAGGAGGCACGGGTTCCACCCCGACCCTGATCCGGGAAGACCCCACATGCCTCAGAGCAACTAAGCCTGGGCACAACTGCTGAGTCTATGCTCTAGAGCTCGGATGCAGCAACTACTGAGCCCGTGTGCCCTAGATCCCACCCTCTGCAACAAGAGAAGTCACCACAATGAGACGCCTGCACAGCATGAGCATAACCCCCACCTGCTGCAACAAGAGAGAAGCCCAAACAGCAAGGAAGACCCAGCACAGCCAAAAATAAACACACACATAAAATCATTAAAAAAGAAAATCTACTAATAAGTGGACAATAATTAAAAACACGTAGTGAGTGCACATTGAGAGAGAGAGATGAAAGGATATAACAGGGAAGTCAGAGAGGGGATCACTTAGATTGGGGGGTTAGTCATCTCAAGGAAAGTGCTTTATTCACTAAGACTTACATTTAAGTGAAAGGTCACTAGGGAAGTCCGAAGGGAGTTCCCTCCAGGCAGAAGGAAGAGCCTTTGGGAAAACACTGGGGGCACCAGTGCTTGAAACAATCCAGGAACAGGAAAGAGGTGCATCTGGCCAGAACAGAGCGATGGTGTGAGGATCCTGACCCAAGGGACTGGAGAGGAAAGCAGGGAGTGAGATACCAGAGGATGCCTGGATTTACTTTATAGTGCTAGCAGAACCTCATACGGGCTAGACACGTTCACACATGTGACCTCATTTAATCTGCACAACGATCCTGAGACATGGGTACTTCTTTCCTTCTTTCACAAACAAGATCTAACAGGGGCATCATTGAGTAATTCGACCCAGTAGGGAAATAGCAAAGATGACATACAAACCAAAGCCTGTCTCTTTGCAGTCTCTGCTTTTTCAACCACACTAGGCTGTCTCAGTCATGCGGTATGAATTGTTTAGACACTCAATTGTGTCCAACTCTTTGTGACCCCATGAACTGCAGCACGTCAGGCTTCTCTGTCCTGCACTATCTTCCGGAGCTTGCTTAAACTCATGTCCATTAAGTCAATGATACCATCCAACCATCTCTGCCATCCCCTTCTCCTCGTGCCTTCAATCTTCCCCATCATCAGGGTCTTTTCCACTGAGTCAGCTCTTCACATTAGGTGGCCAAAGTTTTGGAGCTTCAGCATCAGTCCTTCCAATGAATATTCAGGGTTGGTTTCCTTTAGGATTGACTGGTTTAACCTCCTTGCTGTCCAAGGGACTCTCAAGAGTCTTCTCCAGCACCACAGTTTGAAAGCATCAAGTCTTTGGCATTCAGCCTTCTTTATGGTCCAACTCTCACATTCATGCATGACTTCCGGAAAAACCATAGCTTTGACTAGATGAAGTTAAAAAAAAAAAAGAGTACAGTAAGGTGGGGGAAGAAAAAAAGGAAAAAAAAGTTACAAAGCAACCTATAAAGGCAAATATGAAAGATGAAGCAAGAGGAAACATTTGCTGGGGGTGCTGGAAGGGGTTAGGAAGAATGAAAAGGAATTTCAGATCACTGGAGTCAGAGATGGGGGTATGAAAGGACCCTAGAGAAGAATAAATTACATCAATCATGAATTGTAACTAATTAAGTCAATAATGAACTGTGACTTAGTAAGAGAGGGGAAGGGTGAAAAAAGGGGTATCAGTGGCCACAAGAGAGGGCATCAGAGTGTGAATAGGGAGGTCCTAGCGTCCTGAGGGTAGGTGGCGGGGGGTGGGGGGGGCTTGGGGCAGGAAGGTGGTGTGCTGCTGCAGAGAGAGCGAGGACCTAGGAGTCACGCAGACGTGAGTTCCAACACTTGGTAACTGCGTGATCAAAGTCAAGTTCCTTAGCTTCCCTGAGACTCAAACTCCAACTCTATCAAGTGGGGATAACAAGCCTCCCTCCAGATGTTGCTGAGATTAGACATCAAAACAGCAGTCATAATTTATTGAGCACCTACTATGTTAAGCACTTTGCATAATAGTTGCTGAAGTCTCCCTACCACCAGAAGGCAGGAATTGTTATCATCATTCATTGATGTTCAGCATAAAGTTTTGAAGCTACAGACTATATGCTCAGAAGTATGAATTATTTTCCTGTAGCTGTTCCCAATTCAATACTGCCTACTAGATAAAGTGGGTCCTCCTCAACATGAACAGAAAATTCCTTGCCTGCCTTTTTTGTCTCAACTTCAACCTCGACTTCCCCTTAAAGAACTTCCTCTATTTCCCTTTGTGAGCTTGGCCTTTGGTGCCTTCCACTGGTTTCCACTTTCTCTTCTCAGTCAGGGGTGTTAGTTGCAAGCAACAGATATCACTTCTGATCATTTAAGCAGTAACAGAATTCGGTAGTGATATTACTCAGAATCTCCAGGAGGTCACGGGATCTGGGCTGAAGTCCGTGAAGTCAAGAGCACCACTCCAAGTCACATCACAGGAATGACTGATGGAGCTATTGTAGCTGCAGCTAGGTACCAACAGGGTAATTCACACTTTTGACACCAAATGAAACTGCTCTAAGCAGCAGTGTTAGAACAATTTCCACTAGTGTTGAAATCTGGATGTAACTGCCCCACCTGTTACCACTCTGGTGCCCAACTGGATTCTGCCTAATTTTTAGCTTCTTTCCCAGCATCTGGCATGGGTGAATCTGATTGGTGAATTCTGAGTCACATGCTCAACCCTAGTTGCAGTGGAAGCTGAAAGTAGCTGGAAATTGTAGCCTCTTCATGGGAAGTGGACTCTGGCTCAGAGAGTAAAGCACCCTCTAAACTAAGAAAGGGATTCATTCAGACACTGAGCAGCGGCTAGGAATGCCAAATGCCAGCTTTAACCTGTAATGTCCACTCCCATGCCACGAGACCTACATGGCTCAATTTCATTGCCACCTCCTCTGGGAAGCTTGCTCTGATTTCTCCAAGCACATGTTTCAGAGCATCTCATAAAAGAAACACACGTCTGCCTGCCTGCCTGGTGTCTGAGATATTCCTGTGCTCTCTCATCCCCACACCTCCCTCCCCAACATTATAAGCTCTCCAAGAGCAGGAGTTGTGTTTATCCATCTCTGCATCTCCTTATAGTGCCTGGTAGGGGCCCGAGATATTCGGTGGTGAATGAATGAATGAAAGTGTTGGTCTCATTCGACAGGCCTTTGTACCAGAGGTCCATGAAGGACTTGCACAGACTCTGCCTTACATAAGGGAGCCCTTTTTTTCCTGGTGTGCACTTCTATAAATGGACTATGTCAGCATATTTGAAGAAAGGGGCATAGAAAATCAGAAAGCCCCATTGCAGAGGATAGTGGCGGATTGTAAGGGTACAAAGGAGAGACTGAGGGAGCCAGGGCGACATATTTTGGAGGAGTAAATGAACTGGAGCAGGCACCAGGGCGGCAGGAGACAATTTAGGATCTGAGGACTTGAAAGGCCAGATTTCTGACCCCACCCCCACGCCAGGTTCACAGCTGAGTAAACTGAGACAGGAGAAGCATCCCTTACAAGCCTCTGAGTCCAAAAAGACCCAAATGTGTTCATGCAGACATGCCTTTCACGGTATCTTTGATGGGTGGGCTTTCCCAAGGTCACTGAGGACAGTGTGATTCAGTCGAAACAGCCAAAGCTTTGGCGCTTGGAGTTCAGATCTCCGCTCTTGTGCTCATTCTCTCTGTAACCGTGGGAGGCCCCTTTACCTCCCTGATCTCCTGACCTCAGTCTCCTCATCTGGAAAATGGGAATCCTGACACCCATCTCACTAGAACATGTTCACGTATAAAAGTTAGCATAGGTACAGGTCCAGCACTTGGAGAATGCTTACTAAACAGTATAATTAAGCCCAAGGTCACAAGACAGGTTTTAACTTTTTCCTTCTTTCCAGTCCTCTCGCTTTATTCAAAGTCATGAAAAAGTAAATAAAATGTGATGGGAGAGGGAGAAAGGCCATTCCCATGAAGGGTTAAAGACAGGATGGAGAAGTGGCAGAGCGGGGAGAGCTAACATGAGAGAAGTGACTAGGGGAGGAGCCCCCACCAAAAGCACAGACGGGCAAAAAAAGAAAAACCCGGGGAGATGGGAAATGGCTCACAAATAATAGGTAAGGGGCATTTACAAGATTAAAGTCAAGCCAAGTAAGAATGAAATGTGTATTTGGAGAGATGAAAGAGAGAACAGAGAGAGGAAAGATGAAGAAAGAGGGGGGAGTGAGGCGAGGGGAGCACTGCTCGAGGTCCACATCCCTATAGAGGGGATGACTCCCTGGGGGATCCGAGGTATGTGGGTCGGAGAGCACTGACCCGGGGCCAAAAGGTTGTCCTGTGTCTGGGGACCTCGGTTTACAGTTCAACTAGAATCTAGGAGAAAAAGGACGGGTGCGGGGATGAAGAGCGGGTGAACAGACCCCTCCTCTGGGACTCAGGCAGTAGACTTAGGAGCCCTTGGGAGCCAGAAGCCGAGGGAGTAACCCCTACCTCGCACCCTTTTCAGGAATTTCGCACACAGAGCAGCCAAGTAGAGCAGCTCCTCGCTAGGAGCAGGCATCCAGAATAGAAGCGCTGGCTCGCCGGGCGCAGGCTGGGGGCCAGAACATCCTGCCCGGGTCCGTGTAGGGGGCGGGGTTGGGGGTTAGAGGGGGGAGTTCATCAGCTGTCGGGACCCCTCCGAGACCTGGGTAGATGGGGGGGGGGGGGTCCTAGCGGTGGGAGAATGAAGTCCAGAGTTGTGGGCAAGCGGGTGGGGAGGGGCCTTGGAGACCACAAGGAATTATTTCCGGGACTCAAGAAAGGGTACAGGACTTGTTATTGGGCTTAAGGGGAGACAAAGTTCAGTCCTGGCCATCCAGAGGCGTCCCCCTACCTCTCAGAAGGCGGGGCCTGGAGCAAGGTTGGGCTACCGCGCGCCCCCAGGTGCAGCCTCCGGGTGGAGCGAGGGCGGGGGTGAAGCTGGGAGAGCTGGGTTATTAGGTGGACTTAGGGGGAGCGCCCGGGGTCCCCGAGTCTTAGGAATCTGGAAAGGGGTGCCGAGGCTAAAGAATATTGTGCGGGGCGGATCGGGGCATCCTGGGAAAGGCGGGGGGGCGGGGGCGACTGGGATTTGCACGAGGCCGGGCGGAGCCTCCGAAACGCTCCGGGTCTGAGCCGGGGGGAGAGCCAGCGAAGGGGGCGGGCGGCGGGGCCCGGGGAGGCGGCGCGGGGGGGCGGGCCAGGGCCGGTCGGGAGGCGGAGCCCCGAGCCGGGGGCTGCTGGCGAGCGGCTGCCACGGCTCCTTAGCTCCGGCGCCCCGGTTCGCTTCGGCGCCCGCCGCCGCCGCTTCTCCTTCCTCCTTCGCCACCGCCGCCGCCGCCGCCCGCAGCCCCGCAGCCGCTCCCGCCATGGCCGCCGCCGGCGCCCGGCGCAGCCCCGGCCCCAGCTCGGGGCTCCGGGGGCGGTTGAGGCTCGGCTTCCACCCGCCGCCGCCGCTGTTGCTCCTGCTCCTGCTGGCCGGCGCCACCGCCGCCGCCTCGCGGGAGCCCGACAGCCCCTGCCGGCTCAAGACAGTCACGGTGTCCACGCTGCCTGCCCTGCGGGAGAGCGACATCGGCTGGAGCGGCACCCGCGCCGGGGCCGGGACCGGGACCGGGGCCGCCGCCGCGTCCCCGGGCTCCGCCGGCTCCGCGGGCACCGCCGCCGAGTCGCGCCTGCTGCTCTTTGTGCGTAACGAGCTGCCGGGGCGCGTCGCGGTGCAGGACGACCTGGACAACACGGAGCTGCCCTTCTTCACCCTGGGTAAGGCTTGGCGCCGGGACTCGCGGGGTCCCGGGGAACCGGGAGCCCCTGAGTGAAGCAGGACGGGTGGGGGCGCCCTGGGGATTCCCGCCCCGGGCTGCCCCGCTCGGGGTCGAGTGAGGGCAGCTGAGGGGCCCGGAGGGCGTACAGGTGGTTGGGATGAGCGCGTGGCGGGAGCCGGGGGGCGTGCCAGCCCTCCCGCAGTGGGGTCCGTCTCTCAGTGCAGACGTTGAGCTTTGCCGCGGTCCATCCCGGACGCCGAGACCCCAGCTGATGCGAGTACTCGCGCTAGGGGCCGCGGTGAACCCCGCTCGCAAGCCAGGTCTGGGTCCAGCCGCCAACCGCTTCTCCGGGCACGGCCGTGGGCCGCCGGCTTGTTACCGCCCCCTCGCTCTCGCCTAAGAGTTCTTGGCTCTGCTCCTCGGGATAGGTTTTCTAGACAATCGGAGCGCAGTAGCTCCATGTAGAATCCCTCAGTCCGCATACACTCGGTTTCCCTGTGGGTTGGGTGACCTTGGCCAAGTCGCTTCCCCTCTCTGGGCCTCAGTTTTAGCCATCTATGAAATGGGGTCGGGGAGGATTTAGCGGTTTCTGAGGCCTGGGGTTCAGAACCCTAGGTCTCTACTTTCTGATTCTCCTTCCATCCCCGTTGTCGCATTCGCCTTCCTAACCCCCTCGCAAGGTAGAGCAGGTTTGTCCTCGCAGCTCACTCACTGGGCTAATAATAACTTAAAGGCGTGACATGGGGAGGGGAGAGGGGAGAGGGAGGGGGGGTGGGGTGGGGGCTCAAACGGAAAAGTTAATCAGAAAGTTCGCCAGCAGCTTGCTGCCTGCTGGTTCCCGGCGCGAATCCCGGAGGAGTCGGCCCTTCCGTGGAGCTGCGGGAAGCACAGCTGATTCCCACCCGGGTAATTGATAGCTTAATTATCTCGGAGAGCGTTTACAAAAATGTTGTTCCCCCTTCGCTCTCCCGCGCTGGTTGATCGCTCTCTCTCCCCTCCCCTCTTGGGGGCGCGGGGT
Organism: Cervus canadensis; assembly: GCF_019320065.1. Classification (NCBI taxonomy): domain Eukaryota; kingdom Metazoa; phylum Chordata; class Mammalia; order Artiodactyla; family Cervidae; genus Cervus; species Cervus canadensis. The sequence goes on along the minus strand of NC_057415.1, from coordinate 38,497,957 downwards.
GCGATTGGTTGTCGGAGTCTGGCCAAAGACAGCTCCGGGAAGGCGCTGGGGTTCGCTGCAGACTCTAGACCCCCTTCGCCGGGTCCCTGGCCTCACCGGGGTCCGGCTCGGCTCAGGCACCTCGGGGTGGGCCTTCGAGGTCACACGCCTTCAGGATCCGGGCTTGAGCCTCTGAGGTTAACTCTTTGCTCGCCCAAGAACCCCCAAAGAGTAATCAATGGACTGGACTCCTCTGTCCAGAGACCCTTCCTTCCCCCCGCCCCCACCCCCTCGCCTTTCGTGCCGGCCTTTTGGAGATCTGAGCGAGTGCCAGGCCCTCTCGTGGTCTGAGCTTGTGCCTCGGGTTCCTGGCCCCGGGCTCTCCCTGGCTGGCTGTAACCTGAGCCTGCCATGCTTTCTGGGATGCTAGGCGGGAGACCGTCTTGCAGGTTCCCAGGGGGACTTCCCGCGGCAGCGAGTCTGGCGTGCGACACACACACACACACACACATTCAAGCATACACACGCCTGCGTGGATACATACACATTCACACACACGCTTGCACACCCCAGTGACCCTTCCCACGTGCACTTGTGGGATGCCCGTTTCCAATAAGGCGATGGGGCTGGCGCTTATCCTTAGCTGAGGAGCTAACCTTGGGTTCCTGCCCGGCTCCTGCGACCCCAGGCAGGCAAGGGCCCTTCCAGAGAAATGGAAGGTGTGCCTTCTACACTTCCAGTCCCAACCTTGTCCAGAGAGGTCGGGAGTGGGAATCCCCCTAAAAAGCTGTGCAAGTGAGGGGGAAAGGGGGAACGTTCCTGGTTGCATATGGCATGACTTGGAGGTGAGAACCCCAGAGCATCCCGACCCCCTCGGATGTGGGGACTGGGTCCATCCACCTACAGGAGTCACCCCAGAATTCCTGGAGCTGGCAGCCCCTGCCTTTTCAAACTTTGGCTTTCAAGAGGGAATGAATGCCTGGGAGCCTGAGGCAGGCTGAGAGAGGAGGAGCTGAGGGAGGAACTGAGCCACTCAAATCCCCCAGGGCCCAGGCTTCAGCCCGAGAGACTCCTGGCACCCTCCACTCGGAGCCTTCTGCCTTCTCTGACGCAGGCGGCTGAGCCCGGCGGAGACTGCCTGCTGTGGAGTGCCGGGGCGCCGTCCTCCTTGGCGGCTCTGAGCCCTTTGGGGGTTCTGGGTCCTCCTCCTCCTCCTCCCCCAGCGCCCTGGACTGGCAGCTCAAGGCACTCCTGCCAGGGATTTGGCTAGCGAGGTAGTCACCAGATGGCCAAGTATCGCACGAGCTGTGTAGGGAGACGTGGGCTTTCTGTTTGTGTTGGTCTTCCACTGTTTGCCTGTAAACACAGAGTGCACAGTGAGCTCTGCGAGGGCCAGGCTGGCTGAAAACGAGGGCTGCAGGGGGGTGACGCTGTGAGTCATTTACGGCCATATCTCCCCCAGGGTCCCCAGGCAGCCCCATCCCATCATCCCTTCAGACCTTCTAAACATCCCTGTCTCGTGTTTGTCTCCCGTGAGTTGGATGCGTCTTTCACTCTTAGGTTGCGAGTCCACGCGATTTGGAGACGGCATGTGCCACAGATGTGCATGCAAAGTCGGTAAACGCTGAATCTTGCCGATAGTGGGGTGTGTGGAGCCACCGCTAGGGGGTGGTAGTGTCTGCCAAAGCCTTTGGGCCATGCTTAGGGTTGTGGACCCAGAGCTCGTGATGGTAAATTGTCCCTGGTGTTAAAGGGAGCTGGGGGCGAACAAACAAGTGAAAGGTCGCGTTTCCACTTTACTCCCAGTCCAGTTGGGGGCCCTTAAAGTTAATTTGCACACCGTTTCTACCATCCCTACTCACGAAAGTCACTGGCATCCCTGGCCCACCCTCCCCCCGTTCTGCCTCTCTTGTTTGAGCTATTAGCTCTATTATTAGGAGTGCCCAGACATAAAAGACTTTTCTCCAGGTCCATTCTTCTTCGTGTTTCTAATCTTCCCTTCATGTTCCAGCCTGCTTTATGTAGGTGGAAGTTCCCTCAGAGGTGAAACACCACCCCCTCCCCCAAGTTTCTATGTCTGGGCCTCTTCTTTAGAGTCTGAGTTGGTGGCACTGATAAAGTGAAGTTTCTTAAACTTGATCAAGGAATAGCAGATCGTTGTTGCATCCTTAATGTGGTGCAAAGAGCTTTGCTCTAGCCTTTTATTATTTACTCACATGGAATACGGGGGACTGCTGTAATTGATTCCCATTTTACAGATTAGGCAACATTCTTTAGAGAGGTGCCTAGTCCAAGGGCTCAGTGTGAGTAAATGCAGACCTGGGACTGGAATCTCAGTCCACCAGGCTCCTACATTCTTGGTAATTGCTAAACTCAAGCCATCTTGAGCCAAATATGCATCGAGGGGCTGGTTACATTTATGTAGGGCATAGAGCAGAGTCTTGAAGAGAAACGTAACGAGCAACACAAGAGCCTTTCCTAAGGGAACTCAGCTGCGCTGGTGTGCTGAAGTATGAGAGTGTGAGAAAGAGGCATGAGTTAAATGACCTCCAGTGACCCTGCCAACTCGAAGTTTCCTGACTCGTGGGATATCAAAGGGCATCCGATGCAGCGGTGCCAGGGAATGATGGAGAGGACACTTTCTGTAACGTCAGGGAGGGAAGATATCTCTTGAGACTCAGAGAAAGCTGGGGACACTTCCTGGACAGGAAAAAACTGAGTGAGCCATGGAGGATGGGTTGGGGGAGACGTTGAATGCTGCAGTACAGCTTGGGGACTTGATGCCTGTTAGGACCTGGAACGCTCAGCTGTGGCCCACTGTGACCTTGAACAAGTCACTTATCCCCAGATCTTCAGTTCTTTCATGCTGCAATATGAGTGGGTGGATGAGCCCTAAAATAATCCTCTGGTGTAAAGATTCTATGAACTTGAAGTGCCCTGATGTGCTCTGTAAGTCTGACTTAACTGCTCTTGCTTCTCACGCTCTCCTCTTCTTTGCTGGTAGCATGGGGGTGTCAGGAAGGACCCATGGAAAAGAAAGAATTCGAACAGGGGCAACTGTCAGTGCAGGGCTTTGGAGGTGAACAGGCGCGTCACGGAGTTCTCCTCAGCCCCCAGGCAGCCCCCGAGTGTGCCTGTGGATTTAGCTTTCATGCCCACCGGTAGGGAAATGGCATCCTTTTTCCTGTGCTTGATAGTGGCTGGGCTGGACTGTTTACCACCAGCCTTGATTCAGTGAAAGGGGGAGAAGAGATAAAATGGAATAAACCACTCACTGTCAGCATTTGTTACTAATTTGCCTGTGTTACAAATCACACAGGTGAGGAACATTGCTCTGTCTTTGGGGCAGGGTGTCTCGAGAAGGAAGACCATCCGGTAGTGTGTCTTTCAAAGGATCTGCGTGAGTAGGCCTGGCAGTGTCCTGAAGCCCTTTCCCGAAAGGATGCTCCTTGCAGGAAGCTGATCGGCCTGAGGGGAGGACAAAGAAGCTCTGAAATGCCAGCTTGGTCAGGTCTGCAAAGACTTGTTAAATACAGATGAAAATGGACGCCGAAAAAGAGAAAAACCTCCAGGACCAAGGGAGCGGGCACTAGGATAGAAGGATTGCTAGCAACAGGAAGTTAGCCCAAGGACAGGCCACTAGCCTAAGGAGAGCTGGAGCAATTTCCTTCGAATTTGAATTTCAATAGAGAATGAGGCACATACTTTTTTTGAGTTTTTTTTTTTTTTCTGTCTGGTTGTAAGGAATGTCCTAAAGGTGCAAATACCAAGGGTGTGGAGGGCAACACGACCAGAGGATGTGTTGGACAACCAAGGATTGGCCTTTAGTGATGACAGGGTTCTCATGGGAGGAAGCCCTTCGAGCGAGGCACCACACAACTATTTGGCAGGCATTTGGGGAAGGGACCAGAGGCATTGAGGCTATCTGCCCGTTCTGATTTCTTGTTTGATTCTGAAGGTTGATTCCAGTCTTTAAGTGGGAAGAAAAAACAAATAGAATAATCTGGGTTTTCCGTAGGGATTTCTGACCACAGAATATTCATTAAAATAAATTCCAGTGTTCCCCCCACCTCCCCGTATGGGTAAGAGGGAGAGATGAGAGGTGGGGTGGATGAGAGGGTGAATTTGATGTCTTCAAACAAAGCTACGCTTAAAAAATATTATTTAGGCTCCAGGTCCCTTCTCACTAGAATATTTCAGTAGCACTCAGACTTCAAGGCCCCATCCTGCTGTGATGGTCCAGGCTTCTGGGACATTGTTAATAAGGGGGTTGGTTCAGGGGCCTCTGATCTGAGTTTTTTCCCTCCACTTTCTGCTTTCTTCCCTCATTCTGTCTCCATTCCTTTGCCAGCTCAAGTCTGATGAAGTCTATTTAATAATTAGGGCAGAGACAGGTGTATTATCTGCCCTCAAAAAGTACAATCTGCTCTCTCTGGCCATAGTTTTACACTCACAGATTCAACCACCTGACCGCACTACACCATTTTATATAAAGGACTGCCACCTCCTTAGCTTGCTAGAAGCAGGTCGGGTCCTGGAATCAATCCTCCGTCGATAGCAAGGGACCATTATACTATATTACGGAGAGTGGGCTGAGGCAGGGTGAGAGGAGGATGCATTTTAGCGCTCAGAGGTCCAGGCTGGGTCAAGACTGTCCAGATTTGCTGTTTCTGGGGGTCAGGGGCCCCAGCCAGCTTGACAGCACAGGCCTGCAAGCTTTCGTGATCCAGAGCTGGATCATTTTCCTGAATGGAGCCTTCAGGCCACAAGATCATTCAATGATTTTAATTTACAGCAAGTCCACCGGTAGTTTTGACTAGGCCTCTGGCAGGCAAAGCGTCCTGCTTCTCACCTCCTTGCCTGGCTGTAAACTAGCCGCTGGCTGCCATGGGGTGGTGTGAACATGCTGGGGAGAGAGAATGATGGAGAACAGCAGTGGCTTCTTTGAGTGGAGCCATGAAGACTGTTACCATGACCATCAGTGTTGAGCTTACAGCATCACAGCCTCTCAGAGGGTGCTGAATCCACCCCCTCCGTATTATAGGGTAAGGCAGGCACCCAGACAAGGGAAGAAACCCACCTAAGGACCAGCTGTTCCAACTTAAACTCCGTGTTCTTGAATCCCACTCTGTGTCTCCTCCATCACACTAACCACTGACACATGGGTCTGGGCTAAATACATCTCAGGTGTGCACCTTGGTTGATGATCATAAGGCACTCCAAGACTCTCCTCCTCTTCCTGTAAAACAAACCCAAACTAAAATATCTAAGGAGGAAGAGATCCTTCTAGGGAAGTGGAATTTGTTCTCCTGCCCAGGGATCCAGTTGGTTGGCGCTAGTCTCTCCTGAGAGCCTGAGCCGTTGGGTTTTGTGCTGGGGGAAGGAGGAAACCTCATGACTCTTCATTCTAGCTACCCATGAGGGTAAGCAGAAGCCTGCTGTTTTCCAGAAAAAGAAAGTCAGCTTTAACCTTGAAATGGAGCAACATTATAGAGATGCTTCCTTTGCAAAACTGATACTTTCCCAAGTTCTCATACTGACCAGCTAGTGGCAACAGAAGATTAACTATCGTGAGAGAGAGCTGGCTTGTCTTTCCTCCCAGCAGAGCTTGCAGCATCTCTGCCCCAGGAGGAGGCAGGCAGTGGTGCTTGGCAGGACTGGCTGTATTCCCCATCGCTTGCGCTCTGCTCTCCTCTCCCTGGCTCCTCACTGATGTCTGCAGTTTTTTTTTTTTTTTTTTTTAAGGACAACAGTCCCCCCCACCCCCATGAAGACTTCTCTTCGGATTGGGAGGGGGGTGGTGACTACCCAAAGTCAGATGCGGGATCGAAAGCTTCCTTACTGGCATACTAGAACATGCAGGCAGCCCCTCTGTGAGTCAAACACTGACAAGGATGTTGCATGTTATAATCCATTAGGGTTTTCACCTGAGAAGGCACCCTTGCTCGATCCTCACTGTCAGGCCCCTGGCAGCCTCAGATCTCGACACTTCTCCTGACTACAATTTCAGCTGTCAACTCCCTGGTCTCTCTTCCCCTAGTCTTATCCTCCCTAATCCATCCTCTGTACTTGGAGACAGGGATTTCATTCAAAGCCCAAACCTGATCATGGCTGTCGTCTCCTAATTCACTGGTTCCCCATCATTCTTAGTATGAAGTTCGAGTTTCTGATTGAGCTACAAGGTTCATGATCAGACTCTGCCCAGACTAGCCTGTGATAAGACCCCTTCCTCCTTGTTCTATAACTCTGCCCCCAAAGGCCCTGGGAAAATCCTTTCTTACCTTTCAGGGCTGAATTCAAATGTCAACTTACCTCTGAAGCCTTTCCTGACCTCTTGGCACTGAAGTTGGACACTCTGGGCCTTGGGGCCCGCTAGTGATATAAAGACTGGCGTGACAGTGGCCGGTCCCTTAGAATTACCTGGAGCTTGCCAGGCACTGCTCCAAGTGCTTAAGATGTATGGGAGAACAAGAGACCTAGACCCCTGTGTTGAGAGAGCTCATATCCACAAGTATGTGTGTGTGTGTGCAAGTGTATGTTGGGGAGAAGATGATAACAATAAACATAATACATAGGAAAACTATGTAGTATGTGAGAAGTGATAGATACTACGGAAAAAAGAAAATGGACATTTTGGAGATGAAATCGGTTTTAATATTAAATAGAACCAAATGATGGCTTATAGAGTCAAAAGATTGCTTATTGAGAATGTAGGATTGAACTAAGACTTGAAGGCCACAAAAGTGTCTCCAAGCACAGGTGTGGAAGAGTATTGCAGGCAGAGAACGGCTCCAGCACAAACCTGACTCCAGAGCGTGCCTGGAGTGTTCAAGGGCTGGCACGGAGGCCCTCATGGCCAGAGTGGCGTGAGCAGGAAGGATAGGAGAGGAAATCGGATTTAGGCATTTGTTGTGAGCCCCATGGACTCCTGTCTCAAAGGAATTGCTCAGGCTGCCATCCAGAGGGGCAGTGATGGGAGAGGAAGGTCTGGGAGATTGTTCAGGTGAGCAGTGATGGTGGCTTGGGGCAGAAGGAGAGCTGAGCTCGCGGATTTGTCCATCTTGTGCTACTCGTTTGGGATCTCCGTAGCAGAGAACATCCCTCCTTCATCTCGGGGGCAGCAATGACTCGCCCTGTGTGTGGCACATCCTGGGTGTTCAGGGCATCTTAGATGACTAGAAACTTGGGCTTGCCAAGTCTCATCACAGAATCCACACTGTGCAGAACTGGCGGGATGTTGAAACTCCCCTTCTCCGTTCAGGCTGAGCTGAAATGCCACCTCTTCCGTGAAACCTTCCCTCTTGTGAGTTCTTGCAGCTCCTGCCTCTACCTTCTCCTGCCTCCTTATTATTCTGAGTAGTGTCTATAGGGTGAGTAAGGAGACCGCTTGATTAGAAGAGAGAGCTGAGTTTAGGGAAGACCTTTCCTTGAGAATCACGGAAGCCGGGTAATGAATGAGCACCTTTGCATTGTGCCAAGCAGAGAGGCACTGAAGGTTTTGAGGGAAATGATGCATCGTGGTTTCCGGATCATCACTTGTCATGAATGGTGAGAATGTCAGACATTGGCTAAATGAAGCCCTTAAAGAAGTTGGGGTCACGTAGCAAGTCAGTGGTAGGGCAGGAACCACGTCCAGGCTCCTGACTCCGAGTCTGGTGTGTCTTCCTCCCCCCTTAGGCCCCTGGGGTAGGGGGAGCTGGGATTCCAGACCTTACCATTCTGTCTTGAGACAGAAGGTGAAAAGACTGACCATTTATCGGACATTGACTATGTCCTGGATGCAGGACTGGCACATCTGTTATTTTATTTCCTCCCCCCCATAGTGCTGAAATGAAAAGGCGCTCACTCCTTGGAAGGGAAGTGATGACCAACCTAGACAGCATATTAAAAAGCAGAGACATTACTTTGCCAACAAAGGTCCGTCTAGTCAAGGCCATGGTTTTCCCAGTGGTCATGTATGGATGTGAAAGTTGGACTGTAAAGAAAGCTGAGTACCAAAGAACTGATGCTTTTGAACTGCAGTGTTGGAGAAGACTCTTGAGAGTCCCTTGGACTGCAAGCAGATCTAACCAGTCCATCTTAAAGGAGATCAGTCCTGGGTGTTCATTGGAAGGACTAATGTTGAAGCTGAAACTCCAATACTTTGGCCACCTGATGGGAAGAGCTGACTTGTTGGAAAAGACCCTGATGCTGGGAAAGACTGAAGGCGGGAGGAGAAGGGGACGACAGAGGATGAGATGGTTGGATGGCATCACCAACTCAATGGACATGAGTTTGGGTGGACTCCGGGAGTTGGTGATGGACAGGGAGGCCTGGCGTGCTGCAGTTCATGGGGTTGCAAAGAGTCGGACACGACTGAGTGACTGAACTGAACTGAATAGTGCTGAAAGACAGAGAGGACGCATCTCACGTTAGAGGTGGGGGGCCCAGAGGAGCTAAGGGGCACACCCAGGATCACACAGCTGTCCTACGGCTGAGTCCAGTCCCAGGTCTGCCTGGTTGCAAACCCCGTGTTCTCTCTGCCTCCCAGAGAGGCACAGAACTAGCAGTGCTCATGAGTTTCCAGCCCTTTGCCAACCTCTTGTACTTTTTATCTCTTCCACTTCTTATTACTAAGAAGTTGCAGACGTTTCTTATCTAGCAACTTCAGGTGTCACAGCCTCCCAGGCCCGAGGGATTGAGCACCTTGTCTCTGGGCTGCCGGGAGCTGACTCAGCATCGCCCAGGGCCTGCCAGTTTGCCAGGAGGGCTCCGAGCTGTGTCTCATTTTCTCTCCATGTCCCCCATTACCGCTGGGCTACTCCAAGAGCAAGTTCTAAAAAACCAAATCTGTGGGGGGAAAAAAAAACAAGTTCTGATGCTGCCGTGCCTTCTAGATTTTCCTCCTTCCCCACCCGCCCTCTGCCTCTCTCCTTCCTCCTCCCAGTGCTTTTCCAGCTTCTGCTGGACAGACTGTTACACGAGGGGAACTATTGCCTAGGCCTTCCAGGGACTTAGAGAAGCTCTACATTCTTTTTCTAGAAATTCTCAGGCATCTGTGGTCTGATTCACAGCCCCAGTTTGACTCCATACACCTCCTTGTCATTTCTCCCCTTCACCCCAAGTTGACTTTTGTTGTCTTAGTACTTCTAGCAGCATTGTGCCATTTTAATATTCTTGCCTTGAAAATGAAATTATGAAATTTGTTCTGTATTATCTATGCATATGGGATCTATATAATATTTATATATGATGCTGTAAAAATCCTAATAAATAGTGTATGGTTCTCCTAAAATATTAGAGCTGGCTCAAAGAATGCCTTTGAGATCCAGCCCAACACCCTCATTTACCTAGCAAAAATAAGTGCATTTTTCAGGGTTCCACAGCTAAGCCAACGGCTTCCCAGGTGGCGCTAGTGGTAAAGAACCTACCTGCTTATGTAGGTCAGACTTAAGAGACACGGGTTTGATCCCTGGGTTGGGAAGATCCCCTGGAGGAGGGCACGGAAAACCCACTCCAGTATTCTTGCCTGGAGAATCCCATGGACAGAGGAGTCTGGTAGGCTATAGTCCGTAGGATCGCAGAGTCGGACACGGCTGAAGTGACTTAGCAGGCATGCCGCACAGCTAAGCCCCAGCAAAATCCAGCCTCCTCTAGCCCAGCTCCTCTGACGGCGTGTGCCAGCTTGAAGACCCAAAGCGCTGGGGTCAAACCCTGGCTCACTGCGTTTTAACTGTAGACGCGGTACGCCACATCTCTGAGTCTCTGCCCATCAAAACGTGAAAGTACCATGGCAGTCACTTCTCTGAGTGGCTGCGATCATCATTCTTGGAGAGGTTCCCCGCCCCACCCCCCGGCCCGTGCTCAGTTTTACTTACACTAAGCCATATGATCCTTGCGGAGATGCTGCGCGTCTGGCACAGTTATGCTCCGTGCCTCTTAGCCACCTGGAATCCTTTTTATGGAAGGAGGTGGAGGTATGAATAAATAATGAATGCAAATTCCCTTTTCCCTTCCCCCTCTTTCCACTCCCGGGTGCCCTCCTTCCCTCCCCCCCCCCACCCCCGCCGCAGCAAGGCAGAAAAAGGATGAAATTGACCATTGATCTCTGCTCCCTCTCCGGGAGCCCGGGAACGGGGCACTCCGGGGTTGTGTGAGGACAGTTTGGCCAGAGAAGCTGGGAGGCTGAGCCTGAGGCAGGTGGGTGCTGGGGAGGGAGGAGGGGAGTTGGGCAGAGCCCTCTCCCTTCTGGTGGCGGCTGGCTGACAAAGCCCTGCTCTCAGGCACCCGGAGGGGAAGTCACGAGTGGCTTTGCAAGCAGCCGAAAAGGGAAGGAACATTTCCATTAGCAGAATCAGCAGTAAAGAGATTTCCAGTCACAGTCATAGCTGTGTTTGGGGGAATCGTTTCAGTGGTGGGAGGACAGGGGAAGGTGGGCAGGGTGGCCCCAAGAGGCATGGAGCCAGCTGGGCTCCCTGCAGGAAGTGAGGGGCAGCACCCCCGAGAGCCAGGTGCCAGATGCCCAGGGGCTTTGGGGGAGCCCCGAGGGGTGTTGGACAAGCAGGCTGGACTCCATGCTGCCTTCAGTGAACTGAGCCCCCTTTCTCAGGAGCCCCCAGGGAGGCTGCAGGCTTGTTCTCTGCTATCCCTGCTCTGATCACCCGGTTTACTCTCTTCAAGTCTTCAGAGCCAGCAGTGACTGCGTAGTCTTCTGGGGGTTGTCGGGGGTAAAGGGCCCGTGTTACTTAGTTCACTTTTTCCTATCCAGGGGATCTTCCCCACCCAGGAATCAAACCCGGGTCTCCTGCATTGCAGGCAGATTCTTTACCGACTGAGCTACGAGGGAAGCCCATTAAATCAGGATCACCTTAGAAGCCAGGTTTTCCCTTCCAGACTTACAGAGGCACTCAGGAGGGGCCTGGGAATCCGTACTTTAACATATGTACCAAATTCTTGTTATGTGCCTGCATAGCCCGGGCGCAGTAGCCCCTGGGAACCTCTGCAGGCTCGCCTCCGACATTTCTTGTGGCATCTGGGACTCTAGCCTCACTGGTGCCTGGCAGATTTCTGGGGGGACCGAGCATATTCCCCCTGATTCCAGAAAGGATATATTCCTTCTGCTGAGAATGCTTTCCTGCTCCCTGATTCACCTGCCCATCACCTAACCTTCACTCAGCAATGACCTCTTCTGAGGAACCTTCTCCTTTTCCTCCAAGGCTTAGGTAGAGGTTTCTTTTTTCTTCTTTTTCCTTCCCCCTCCCCCTCCCAAATACTCATACCCCCGTGGTAGGGTTGGCATATTTTGTGCACAAAAATAAATGCAAAAAGTAAAATGCAGAATGCCCAGTTAAACTTGAATTTCAGACAATGAATACTTGCCTAGTATAACTACATCCCATATGTCCCATGCAATATTTGGGACGTAGTTATGCTAAAAATGACTCTCCGATGATCAGAAATTCAAATTTAACTGGACAGCTAGTGTTTTATCTGGCAACCTGCAGGGACCCTGTGCATCTCTCTCTGCTGTGAGGGATTGTACTACCAATAAATGCTTTGTTCCCTGAACCCCAATCTCCTCCATCTCAGAAAACCAGAGTATCATTCACCCACTTATTCAAGCGATGAAATCATCTCTGATACTTCCCTTCCCTTGCCTCTCGTTCTCTCAGTCAGCCAGCCCCGTTGGTTTTACTTCTAAAATGACCCAAACGTCTTCACCTCCCGTAACGTCCTACTGCCATCGCCTTTGTCCAAGCTCCCTTGAGCTATTACATCAGTCTCCTAACTGTTCTTCATACTTCTTCTCATTATCCTTCCTTTATGTTGTTTGATATATAGCTCATGGGCCAAATCTAGCTTCTGCCTGCCTTTTGTATGGTCTGCAAACCCATTTACTTGTTTAAATCATTGGGAAAAAAATCAGAAGTAGAAGAATGTTTCATGATATGTGACAATTATATGAATATCACATGTCAGTGTCCATAAAGATTTATTGGAACATGGTCACACTCATACCCTCAGGTATATATTGTCTGGTTACTTTCATGTTGTGAAAGCAGGGTTGAGTAGCAGCAACAACGGGTATCTGGGCCGCAAAACTTAAAATATTTCCTAATTGTTTCTTTACAGAAAAAGTTTGCCAACCCTGCTCTGTACAGTAAACAGAGTGATCTTTTCCAAAAAGCAAATTAGACCTTGTCACTCTCCTGTTTAAAGCCTTGGTTTAAAGCTTGGTTTACAGCTTGGTTTCTCATTGCTCTTAAGAGACAATCCTGATTCCTTTTCACAATCTAAATTATTATTTTTTTAAACTGCCTCTTCTCAGTTCATATTTCATTTTCTCCCTTGCTCATAGAACTCAAATATCACCTCCCCCAAGAAGTCTTCCCTGGCACACTGCCCCCTCATAGCTTAGTCCCATTTATTAAAAAAAAAAGAAATAAACGCCTTTATCTGACAGCTCCTTGATGGTAGGGAATGTGTCTTGTTCATCTTCTCAGTCTTCTCAACTACAGAAAGCACAGTTGAGTAGATGTTTTCTGACCAAATGAGTGGCACCAAATGAATAGGGAGGGAGATGGGTGATATTCTGTACCACCCTGCAGGGACCCACTTCCCTGGGTTGCTTATTAGGAGATTGCTATCAGGAATCCAAGAGCTAAAGTCTGTAGAGCATATAGATCAGCAAATGCTATCTAGATGTCTGTTACATAAACAAAAATAAACAGACTTGTATCTTAATCCCTAGGACACATCCTCTCCCCCCTTTATTTGCAGCTGGAGTGTGTTTAGGGCAATCCATAGGACATCATGTGAGTAAAGACCTCTTGGAGCCAGGGCCTGGGCCATCCAGTGGTCAGGCCTAGGGGCCAGGAGTCCTGGGGTTTGGGGTGTCGGTGGTCAAGTCCCTTTCACTTTCTGGGCTTCCCCCCCTTTCTCATGTGATGAGATTAAAGCCCATGGTATGTGAGATTCTTTTCAGCCCCCTCTGCTTAGCAGGGGCCCAGGAGGAAGAGAAAGGTTCCATTTAGGAGCTTCTGAGGCTGGAAGCTGCTGCAGCAGGATAAAGCTGACTCCCTCCCTTCCCTCCTCCATCTCTGCGTCCTTTCTGGGGTGTCTGAAGAGCAAACCCTCTTCTCTGAACCCAGGTGCAACTCAGATTTCCAGCCCAGTCTCACACTAATTTGTTAGGGAACCTTCTTCAATTACTTTCTCTCTAGCCTCCCCCGGGAGGGAGACTGGAGAAGCTGATGGCCCCAAGTAACCAATTACAGGTCTGCCGATAGCCGGACTCCTACCGTCCCTCCCTCCCTCGCTTCGTTTCTCCACTTTATTCTCCTGGCATCTGAAGCATCTCTCCAAATTGCAGGACCCTCTGGAGAATGGCCCCAGTCCACCTGTTCCTGGCTGGGGTGGAGAAGGCCACCCCTTCCCCAAGAGAGACCCCAGGTGGGAAGGCTGGTGGCTGAGAGGGCAGCTGCAGAGCTTGGAGAGCCAAGCAGGGGTGGCAAGCCTGCTAAATTCCAAACTGCTAGGTTGGGAGGCCCATGCCTTGGGTCCGGTCCTGTGTCTGCCATTCCCTGGCTGTGGCCCCGTGTGCGCACTGATCTGTTTTTGGCTGTCCTGGGTTCATTGCCGCGCATGGTCTCGTTGAGAGGAGAGGCTTCGTCGAGGTGTGTGGGCTTCTCACTGCGGTGGCCTCTCGTCGCAGAGCGGGGGCTCTAGGCACGCAGTCTGCAGTCGTTGTGGCGCATGGGCTTGGTTGCTCCACGACCTGTGGCATCGTGCTGGACCAGGGGTTGGACCCACGTCCTCTGCGTTAACAGGCGGATTCCTCTCCACTGCACCGTCGGGGACGTCCGATGGCCTCATATAAGGGACAGTCGCTTTGGGGACTCATGTAGCACTGAGTATTGTCAGAGCCATCTCTCCTTCAGTAAGCTGGGGAGTATTGGGCTGCATTAGATACCTCATGAAAGAGGAAGAACTTCCCAGTCCGGTCCACTGCTGGAATCCCAGGTGCCTGTCACATAGGAGGTACTCAGTAAATATCTGTTGAATGAAGAAATGAATACATGGAAAATGTGTGTGATCAGACATTGCTAATCAACTAAATCACAGCTTTAGGTGCCTTCTGAATGCAAAGCCCCCATCGGTCACTGGGATCTACTGGGATTTGCATGGATGATGAACTCTATTCACGTTCCCTAGACTCAACCAGTCCGTCTGAACCTGTGGTTCACCTTAAGTTCCCCTTGTTTGGCACGAGGGCCCTTCAGTCATCATTCAGTCATTCTCCAGACCTTGTGTGGAGTCCCTTGGGGGCACAGAAAGGCAGGGAGTTCACAGTCTATTGGGATAATAACACTTGTGCTTTTTGATTTAAAAAAAAATTTCCCTTTCATGGGTGTTTTTAGTATCTACATATTACCGATGAAGACATGGCGGTTCAAAGAGATCAAGTCAATTGCACAAGGTCACATAGTAAATGGGATTAGCTGTATTTATTTTTAAAAGGAAGCTTTGTATCCTTCTCATGAATGGAGCACCAGAATAACTTGCTATAAATGGAAGATGGCCTGTAAAAGCAAGTGTGGTGTTCACGTGCCTTCTAAATTCATCTCTCAAACCACACTTTGGGAAACACTGATTTGACCCAACCACTGAAGCAAAAATATTGGTTTAAAATGTAAATTTTGCCCACTTACTTGTGAGATTTGCTTTAATGTATACAATAAAAAATATCTTTTTTGCCTCATAACTCCTGAAAGTGTTACTCAGTCATGTCCGACTCTTTGCGACGCCATAGAGTGTAGCCCGCCAGGCTCCTCTGCCCTTAGAGTTCTCCAGGCAAGAGTAATGGAGTAGGTTGCCACGTCCTTCTCCAAGGGATCTTCCCGACCCCGGGATCGAACCTGGGTCTCCTGCATTGCAGGCAGATTCTTCACCATCTGAGCCACCAGGGAAGCCCTACCCCTATTTTAAGGTCCAGCCTGAATGCAACTTTGCTGCTTCCAAGATGACTTTGCCGGCTCCCTCAAGAACAGTTGTCTCCTGCACACTTTGTATTTTCATTGTGGTCCATGTTTTCATGAAATATTGTGATTGTTTAATTGTCTGTCTCTCTTGCTAGTCTTGTAAACTTCCCGAGCTAGACATCATGTCTCTTTAATATCTGTAACTCCAGCAACGAGTGCATGCATACTTATTAAATTTTTAACCTTAATTTTAGATTTCAATGAAAGAAATACAAGCTTGTTATAACAAATTCAAACAATTCAGGAATATTACATGGAGAAAAGAGTGAAAGTCTCTCCTCTGTTGGATCTCATTCCCCAGAGGTGATCAAGATGAGGGGTTTGCTGGGGTCCTAGTGAAATGTGCACTAAATCTGCGCCTGCACAGCTCCCTGAGGTGATCTCGCAGAGCGGAAGCAACTTGTCCAAGTCATCCGGCAAGTTTCTTGCAAGCAGCTCAGGGATATTAATGAAACCATCTCTTTGTTAGGGCCCTGGTCTTTCGAACTGGTTTCCATCATAGATCTGGGGAATATGAGTTGCTGTAGACTGAAGGCAATTGCAACCCACTCCAGTATTCTTGCCTGGAGAATCCCATGGATGGAGGAGCCTGGTGGGCTACAGTTCATGGGGTCACAAAGAGTTGGACACGACTGAGCGACTTCACTTTTCACTTTCTTTCACTCACCTAAAGAGATACTTCAATATTGACCCAGTTCCAGGCATGTTCAGGTCTCAGAATCTACTTGCAGATTTCTTCCAGGCCATAGTCAGAAGGTTCTCTTCTTGACTGACCTCACTTGAATATATATACATACATAGTATGAATACACACACACACACACACACACAGAATATATATGGTGAATATATATAATGTGAATATATGTACTTGAATATATGTAGCATGTGTTTATATATGTATATATGCAAATATATGTATTATATGTACGCACATATATATATACATTTAGAATGCATGCGTGTTCAGTTGTATCTGACTCTTTGCGATCTCATGGACTGTAACCCTCCAGGCTCCTCTGTCCATGGGATTCTCCAGACAAGAGTATTGGAGTGGGTTGCCATTTCCTTCTCCAGGGGATCTTACTTACCCAAAGATCAGACCCATGTTTTCTGTGTCTCCTGCATTGGCAGGCAGATTCTCTACTGCTGAACCACCTGGGAATCCCCATATAGATATATATACATACATATGCATATACATGCATATAAATACATATGAGAGATAGAGAATCGGATAATTGTTGTTCTGTCTGGAGAACTGAAAGAAGGAATTGGACCCAGCCAGGGCAGAGCCAGAGAGGAGACAATTGTCATGAGTCCGGGGTGGGTGTCTCTGTCTTTCTGGCACAGTGTTTGACATGATGGATAAAGCAGTTCTTCTTTTCTTCCTTAAATTATGTGAGTGGGGAGACAGGCTATTCAAGAGAGGGTTACTTGGGTTTAGGTTGAGTTGCCTTCTTCAGAAGCCCTCGTTTATGATGCCATGTAGATTGGCAGCTGGTCAGTTAATAGAAAAAGTCTATTAAAGGAGGGAATCATAAAAAATAATAATGCACCTTAAACCGTTTCCTTTTTAACTTAAAATTCATAAACGTGTATCCGTTTGCCAACGATTTGATGTAGGCCCAGGGCCTCTCCTTTGAGTCTGGGTCAGCTGATTGGAGTCCTGTGCCATCTCTCTTGAAGAAGCCATGCTCATAATGCTCTGAATATGATCTCCATTGGTGGTCTCATTAAGGGGGGGACTGAGGACTTAAAGATGCTTGCCAAGTAATTCTTCTAGAGTTTTATGATTCCTTTCTAAATTTTTATAGTTGTCACACCTGACCTAACACAATAGCAATATTTAAGTGACTTTCCTTATTTTTATTGAAAGATCAGCTTAGTCCCTCTAGAAGCCGCTTTCTTTTGATGCTCATAAATTTTTAATCCATACAGTATTTCATGAAATTTTAGAAATATAAGAAACACAACAGCATAAATGGGTTTGGGAAACAAACTGCCTCTCTCTGTAAAAAAAGAAGAAAAAAAAACATCTCCACTGATGGCAAAATCCCAAGAACTCTGGGGAGGAAACACCTGCCTAGTGCCAGTGTCTTGGGCCTGGGAGCTTCAGGATGTTTTATGGGAATAACGGAGAGCAATGGCTAAACTGGCAGTCAATGCAGGGAGGGTCAGCTGAAAGCTTTAGAAATTTATACGTTTTAGACTGACAGAAGCATTAATGTCACAGAAATTTTAGGGGTTGGGCCATTAGCATTTTGCCCAAAACTCTGATTTAAAGAAGAATAAAAGGGGACCCACTTGCACTTTTGTGGGGAATGTAAATCTTTGCAGCCACTATGGAAAACAGCATGGAAATTCCTCAAGTTAAAAATAAAGCTACCATATGACCCAGCAATTCCACTTCTGACTGTTTGTCTGAAGAAAAGAATAATTTGAAAAGATATATGCACTCCTGTGTTCATTGCAGTGTTATTTACAATACCCAAGATATGGATGCAATCTAAGTATCCATCAAAGGATGAATAGATGATGAAGACGTGGTTTATATGTACAATAGAATATTATTCAGCTGTGAGAAAGAAGGAAGTCCTATCATTTGCAACAATGTTGGATGGACCTTGAGGACATTATACTAAGTGAAATAAGTCAGTGGAAAAAGATAGTGTATGATGTCACTGATACTCAGAATCTAAAAACACCAGACTCTTAGTAACAGACTAGAATGGTGATTACTGATTGGCCGGGTTGATCAGAGATTACAAATTTCCAGTTATAAGATGAATGCATTCTGAGGATCTATTGTATAGCATGGTGGTTAGAGTTCACAATACTGTATTGCGTTCTTGAAAGTTGTTAAGAGAGTAAATCTTTGTGCTGTTTTTCTCACCACAAAAACCAAGTGGTAATTATGTGATGAGGTGAAGGTGTTAGCAAATGCTCTGGTGGTAATCATTTCACGATATATACTTATATCAAGTCAACACAATGTACACCTGAAACTTACAGTGTTTTATGTCCATTGTATCTCAGTAAAACTGGAAAACTTTTTTAAGTTTCAAAGAGGGTTAAACTGAATCCTGGGCTTCCCTGGTTGCTCAGCTGGAAAAGAATCCACCTGCAATGCAGGAGACGCTGGTTCGATTCCTGGGTGGAGAAGATCCCCTAAAGAAGGGATAGGCTACCCACTCCAGTATTCATGGCCTTCCCTGGTGGCTAAGAAGGTAAAAAATCTGCCTGCAACGCGGGAGACCTGGGTTCGATCCCTGGGTCGGGAAGATCCCCTGGAGGAGGGCATGGCAAACCCACTCCAGTATTCTTGCCTGGAGAGTCCCCATGGACAGAGGAGCCTGTCAGGCTACAGTCCACGGGGTTGCAAAGAGTCACACACGGCTGAGAGACTAGGCACACTCAAACGGAATCCCAGAGCTGTATCAGGCACTCAGGTCTGTAGACTCTAGGAACATTATCCCTCCTGGGACATCAATTGTCACTGATGCCCCCTTCCTTTAGGATGCCTTTTTAAGGAAGGCACCCCACACTTCTCCTTTTTTTTTAACAGGTGAGGAAACCATGGTTCAAATACAGCAGTGACCTGGCATGGGATACAGAGCAAGGTGGGGCTGCAGCTCACCTCCCGGGTCAGGCCGACTTCCTGCACGCCATTTCAAATGTCCCTTTGCTCAAGGGTAGTTTTTCAATATCTTTTGAAATTAAGTCCTATCAATTTTTTTTTTTTCCACCTATGGTGAGGACACCTGATCTTTCCGTCCCCTCAGGAGAAAAGGAGAGCAGGGATTCCCTGCAAGTCCTCTTTGTCTTCACCCCAGAGCCTTCTGTACCCGTGTAGTTTCCCTGGGGCCCGTTGTAACTCTGTCCATCCCCCAGCCAGCACTGCAGGCCACCCAGGTTTAGAACTCTCAGGGCCCTCAGGCCATCCAGACCAGCCCTCTTATTGCACAGAGGGAGACCAGGCCCAGAGGAGGCCGGTGCCTTGCTAAAGTCTAGGGGCTGAGGCTGCTTCTGAATGCAGAGCCCAGTTCATTCACCTCCGCTGGGCTTCCTGTGTGGCCCTGGGCCTCCCAGCCCGCCCACCTGCCGGGGAGGGCTGGTCAGGCAATGAGCGGGCAGTGAGGGCGTGCAGGCCGCCAAGAGTTCCCCTGCTTTATGAGGTGCACGGTGTAATTCACAGCCCATTTTGGGGATGTCTCGCCCCATAAAGTCTCCTCCAACAGGAATGGCTGGGAATTTGTTTTGACTTCCCCAGCACATGTTTTTTAAATACCTCTTCTCTCCATCTCATTTTCCTCTTTTCTCTGCTTCCTTTTTTTTTTTTTTCTTTTCCTATCCAAGTCTCACTGGATGATACGCCCCTGGTGGCTTATGAGGGGACACAGTGGGGGTGGCATTGGGGAAAGGGATCCTGAAGTATAGGTTGACGGGCTGGCAAGTGGTTGTGAAAAAGCTCACCTCCCTTGGATGATTCTTCCTTGGCAAAGACATTGGCTCAAGATGTGACTGTAGGGATCTGCCTTCCATGATTAGTTAGACTTTGAGATGTCATTCTTGTCTGGGGTAAAGTGAAGCTTCTGTGTAACCCTCTGTCTTGTAATCCAGTAGCATCAGCTTCTCCTCATTTTCTACCTTCTCCATGTCACATCATATCCCTCCCAGCCTCTTGCAAAACTGCTTCAGTTTCTCCCTTTGAGTAGATACTTCATATGACCCCGATACTGGGAAAGATGGAGGGCAGGAGGAGAAGGGGACGACAGAGGATGAGATGGTTGGATGGCATCACCGACTCAATGGACATGGGTTTGGGTAAACTCCGGGAGTTGGTGATGGACAGGGAGGCCTGGCGTGTTGCGGTTCATGGGGTCACAGAGTCGGACACGACTGAGCGACTGAACTGAACTGATGCTACCTGAAGGCTCATTCCCAAAGGTCATTTCTCCTTTGCTTAGAATCCTCACTGGCTCCCTAGTGCTGACAGGATTAATAGCAAATTCCTTGGTGTCTGAGGACCAAACCCACCTTAATCATCCTTCTCTTGCACCATTCCTCTGACTACAGTTCAGCTCAACTGGGCTCTTAGAAAACCGGGTTGGGCTTCCCTGGTGGCTCAGTGGTTAAGAACCTGCCTGCCAGTGCAGGACACGTGGATTTGAACCCTGGGTTGGGAAGATCTCCTGGAGAAGAGAATGGGTACCCACTCCAGTGTTCTTGCCTGGGAAATCCCATGGACAGAGGAGCCTGGCGGGCTACAGTCCATGGGGTCGCAAAGAGTCAGACATGACCAAGTGACTGAACAACAACAAGAAAACAAGTCCCATGTGTATCCCTATGACTAATTCATGTTGATATGTGCCAGAAACCAAAGCAATATTGTAACGCAATTATCCTTCAATTGAAAATAAATAAATTATGAAAAAAGAAAGCAAGCTCTACTAAAGTTGCATTTCTATGACCTAACTCAAGCAGGTCTTCTACCATGGATGCCCTGGTTCTCCTACATTTCTGATGGTGGAACCCTGTCTGCCCTTCATAAGCTACTTTATGGAAACTTCCATCCTTGCTCTTTCTTCCTCTTTCCTTCCTCCCCTAATTCAGATTGAATAACTATTCTGAAACCTGTATCTCTCTCATGACATCTCACCTATAAAGAAATATTTACATCCTTTTCTTATCTCATCCTCTGCCTGCATAGTCCCGTACAGAGACCCCTAGCCATGTGTGGCTTGTAGAGCACTTAAATGTGGCTAGCCTGGCTGAGGGACTCAGTTTGAGATTTTACGTAATGGTACTTGGTTTACATTTAAGGAATAGCTACAAGTGTATAGTGGCTACCATATTGAAGAGCTCAAATACAGAACATGCCCCACCATTGCAGCATATTCTGTTGCATACAGAACTGCCTGTGAGATTCTTGAGGGCAGGCACGGAATCTTACCTTCTCTGTACCCTGTGCCTAGTACAGGGCCTGTTATTGAATGGCTATCATATAAATGTTGGTAGTGGGACTTCCCTGGTGGCCCAGTGGTTAACACACCGTGTTTCCAATGCGGGGGGCTCGGGTTCTATCCCTGGTCGGGGAACTGAGAATCCACAGCATGGTGGGAAAAAAAAAGTTGGTAGAACTGATATTTGGGCAAGCCTGTGTAAGCACAAACCTCAAAGGGATTCAGTTTTCAAGAGAAATTCACAGAAATTTACTTTTAAGACACACCAAAGTTTGTTGACAAAAATACTGCTTCATAAGCTTTCCTTTGTAAAGCCCAGTGTACACCTTATAGTCCAGAGTGGCTTAGGTTAATCCATTAATGACACTCACTGGTAGGAATTCCGGGCCCTTGATGGATCATTTCTTAGTCATGCCTTTTCTTCCTACCTTAACTGCCTCCCTCCCTTCCCAGAGCAGGTCCATCCCATAGCTGGGTCCTAAAAAGGGCAGCCCCGGGAGTTCTCATTTCCTGGGAGACAGGGGTGGACAGACCTGTGTGAGACCCATGCACAGGTTTGAGTTTTCATGTTTGCTTCGTGGAAGATTAATGGGTGTTTCTCTGAGAGGGAATTCCTGACAAGTCTGTCCTGTGACTGATGGGATGAGAATGGGATGTTATTTCTCCTTTTCCGGCCCCATGCTTTTTCCTTCTTCTCCTCCCCTCCTCAGTTTCCTGTTTGTTTTTTTTTAAAGTTACTTATTTTTAAACTTTATTTGGCTGCACCAGATCTTGCTTGCAGCACACAGGATCTTCTGTCTGCGTTGCGGCTTGTGGGCCCTTTAGATGCGGCATGCGGGCTCTCAGTTGCAGCATGTGGGATCTAGTTCCCTGAGCGGGGATTGATCCTGGGCCCCCTGTCTTGCATCCACGGAGTCTTAGCCACTGGACCACCAGGGATGTCTCCTCAGAGTTCCATCATGCCCACTTTCTCTTTAGTATTTGTAACCTCTTCTCTCTGTCTTCTGTGTCTTTCTCTCTCTCTCTTCTTTCCCCCAATTTATTTTTTAATGGAAGGATAATGGCTTTACAGAATTTCGTTGTTTTCTGTCAAACATCAACATGAAGCGGCCATAGGTGTCGTGTGTCCCCTCCCTCTTGGACCGCTCTCTGCTCTCTATGTCTCTTTCCTTCTCCTCCAGCCAGGTTCTGTATGCGCGTCTCTGTCTTCCTCTGTGCATCTCCATGTCTCTCCTAGTCTCTCTGCTCCCCACGGCCTCTCTGAGGACGCGTCACTGCAGTTTGCCTGCCCTGGCCACACCCCTCGTTGACCGTCGCGGCCTCAGGCACAGCTCAGCATTGTCTGGTCTGCACCTCTGGTCCACGGTGGCGCGGGAGTGAAGGAGATGGAGGCGTGGCGGGTTTTACGGGATGCAGCTCTACCCTCCTGCTGGTATCAGGACTTGCCTCCCCCTCCCAGGGCTGCTTCCTGGCCTGGCCTTGTCGTCACATGTGATTCCAGATGTCCTCCGTGACTTTGGAGGCCTGGATGATTATTTGGCCAGTCTCGGGCACGTTTGGCTGTGACCTTGATTTTCAGTTTGCAGCGGTTTTTTGAGAGCAGCTGGTGCAAAGGATCTGGGAGTCTCATTTCTGTTTTGCTAAATATTCAAAGCTCTTTTTCTGCAACTCTGGTGGGCTCCTCTTGCTCAACCCCCTCTGCTGCTCTTGTGCAATCCATCAGCTCTTTTTTAAAGCTTTTTTCCCCTCTAGGCATTAGAAACATCTGCTGGAGAGTTTCAGAAGAAAACTTGCAGGAATGATAAACTGTCTTAAGAGATCATTTCTTCTCAAATTTCAACCCTTGGCGGTAACTGACAACAAAAGGCATCTGAGCCAAGTTACCTTTCCCCTTAAATATCATGTGCCCCTTTGAGATTGACCTTAAGGGCGTGTGCTCAATTAGCTTGCAAGAGTTTCGTAACTTTAAAATATCAATTGGCCTTGAGTCAAGAGGATTTCTTGTTCAAAAAAAAAGCCGCAAAGCAAAGAACAAAACAAAGAAAATGAAGAAGAAGAAGGACAAGAAGAGAAGGAGAAGGGAGAAGACAGAAAGGAAAATAGTCACCTTGTGTGTCTATCCATATGGCAGACTTAAACTTGTTTCTGGAAAGGATTGGAAATAGCCCTGGCAATCCTTGGATTTCTCTTTGTTTCCTCTCATTTCAATATTTAGCCTATAACCACAGCTTATTAATTCCCCCCTCAATGTATCTTTTGAATGCATCCATTTTCTTTCTGTCTCAACTCTAGAACAACTTACTCTCATCTCTGACCTGTGATTCAGTAATTTCCTAACTGGTCTCTCAGATTCATTCTTTTTTTTTTAGTGTAAGTATAGTTGGTTTACAATGTTGTGTTAATTTCTGCTGTAGAGCAAAGTGATTCAAGTATATATCATTCTTTTTCATATTCTTTTCCATTATGATTTATCATAGGATATTGAATATAGGTCCCTGGGCTATACAGTAGGACCTCATTATCTGTTTCATATATAACAGCTTACATCTGCTAACCCTAACCTTGCACTCCATCCCTCTCCAAACCCTCCCCTCCCCAAACCACGAGTCTGTCCTCTGTGTCTGTGAGTCTGTTTCTGCTTTGCAGACAGGTTCATTTGTGTCATATTTTAGATTCCACGTGTTAGTCGTATCATGTGGTATTTGTTTTTCTGACTTGCACTTAGTATGATAATCTCTAGCTGCATCCACACTCCTGCAAATGGCATTATTTCATTTCTTATGGCTGAGTAGTATTTCACTGGATATATTAATATGTAATCTTCTTCATTCATTCATCTTTCAGTGGGCGGTTAGGCTTGCTTCCATGTCTTACGTATTGTGAATAGTGCTGGTATGAACACAGAGGTGCATGTATCTTTTTGGATTAGAGTTTTGTCTGGATATTCCCCGGGAGTGGGCCCTCTGGATCATATGGTAACTCTAGTTTCAGTTTTCTGTGGAACCTCCATCCTGTTCTCCATAGTGGCTGCACCACTTTACACTCCCATCAACTCTGTAGGAGGGTTTCCTTTTCTCCACACCCTCTCCAACATTTATTATTTGTAGGCTTTTTAATAATGGCTATTTTCACTGATATGAGGTGCTGCTTCATTGTAGGTTTGATTTGCATTTCTCTGATAACTGGTGATGTTGACTGTCAGATTCATTCTTGCTCCTACTCCCCACCCAGCCCTTCTCAAGCTCTTCTCACATGTAATCAGGAGGCCTTCGTAAACTTGTGCATCAAATCATGCCTCCTCTCTACTTAAATTCCTGGTGACTTCCTGCTGTGCTTATAATGAAATGCATGGTCCCCAACCAAGGTCCCCAAGATACTCAACCTTAGCTGAACTTTAGAATACACGGGAAGCTTTTAAACATGCTGGGATCTGCAGTCTACCCTAGACCATTTAGATTAGTTTAACTAAGAGGTAGACAGTTTGACAATTTCTTACAAAACTAAACATACTCTTACCATATGATCCAGCATTTGCACTGCTTGTGTTTACTCAAATGAATTGAAAACTTGTATCTACACCAAAGCCTGAACATAAATTTTTTACAGCAGCTTTGTTCAAAATTGCTACAACTTGGTAAAAACCAGGATGTCCATCAGTGGATGATGGTAAATAAACTGTAGTACATCATGACTGCAGCCATGAAATTAAAAGATGCTTGCTCCTTGGAAGAAAAGCTATGCCAAACTTAGACAGTATATTAAAAAGCAGACTATCACTTTGCTGACAAAGGTCTGTATAGTCAGAGCTATGGTTTTTCCAGTAGTCATGTATGGATGTGAGAGTTGGACCATAAAGAAGGCTGAGCGCTGAAGAATTGATGCTTTCCAACTGTGGTATTGGAGAAGACTCTTGAGAGTCCCCTGGACTGCAAGGAGATTAAACCAGTCCAACCTAAAGGAAATCAACCTTGAGTGTTCATTGGAAGGACTGGTGCTGATGCTGAAGCTCCAATACTTTGGCCACCTGATGCGAAGAGCTGACTCATTGCAAAAGACCCTGATGCTGGGAAAGATTGAGGATAGGAGAAGGGGGCAATAGAGGATGAGATGGTTAGATGACATCACCGACTCAATGGACATGAGTTTGAACAAGCTTTGGGAGATACTGAAGGACAGGGAAGCCTGGTGTGCTGCAGTCCATGGGGTTGCAAAGAGTCAGACATGACTTAGTGATTAAACAACAATAACAAACTAAAGTCAGAAAAAAAAAGTCTGAAAAGCCTATATGCTATGAAGAGGCAAAACTGTAGAACAAGAAAAAGAACAGTTGTCCGGGGTTTGGGGCGGGGGAGGACAAGGCAAGCAGGTGGAACTCAAGGTACTTTTATACCAGTGAAACTTTTCTGTATGATACAACAGCAATGGACACGTTATTATACATTTGTTAAAACTCCTAGGATGCAAGTCACACAGAATGAACCTTAATGTAAACCGTGGACTTTAATATTTATTTAATTGTCTCATCAGTTGTAACAATTGTGCCATAGTAACGCAAGATATAAATAATGGAAAATATCTGTGTGTGTGTGTGTGTATGTGTGTGTAGAAGAGGTAGGTAGAAACTCGGTAGTTTTCCTTCATTTTTTCTGTAAACCTAAAGCTGCTCTTAAATGAAAGTCTATTAACTTACGGAAAAACAAAAGTCAGACAGAACCTGGACGCTACCCTAGGCTAATTAGATCAGGATAACTAAGCGTTACCGTGATATTCGTTTTTGTTTATTGTCTTCTCGGGTGGCCTAGGGATTCAAACATCCAGCTGGGGCTGAGAGCCACTGCTCAGAGAGGCCCCGCCAACTTCCACCTTTACCCATGCTGCTTCTCTCTTCCTGGCCAAAGGCCACACACAATTCCTCTCTGCCCACCCAACGTACTCTGTACTTGGATATATGTTTGTCCACGTTGGCTTCTCTAGGCTGGAGATTTTTTAAGGATAGGGACTATGTTCAGGACTGTGCTTCTGCGAGCATTTGCTCCACAGGTAGTCCTTCTAGTAAATGTTACGGAGTGAGGGGACAGATGAATGGCTAAACCTGCAAGTTTAGCCGATCCCTCCTCCTTGCTCCCAGAATGGCAAACAGAGGAGACTGGGAAAGTGGAGGATGTCTGGAGCTGGGTAAGATGAAATGTCCCCAAACCCCCTTCGCCTCCTACAGACCACAGAGAAATCATTTCCTTAATGACCCGTGAGCGTTCGCCTCTGTTCCCTTTGCCCTCCAGCTGGTGTCCTGAGTTTTGGTTAGGAAATAGATGAGTTAAATTTGTCTCTGCCATTTCCATTTTCTTTCTCTGCAATAAAGTTAGTGATCGCTTGGTCAAACTGCAGTATAATGCAATTAGGCGCGTGTGTCTCATCTCCTCCAAGTGCCCGGGGAGTGACTTCTGCTACTGTGGGAAATAGCTCTGTGGTCGGTGAGCAAGCCGAAAGGAGAGAAACCGAAAGCCCTACCCCCCACCCCCCGCCTGCCCACGCCGGTCCCCTCTGCTGCTGCTTTCACATAGGAAATTAAATTGCCTTCAGGTTGTGAGCAAAGGGAAGGGCGATGTAGAAACAGGATATTCACAGGTGCTTTCTGAAGCAGGGGAAATTGCAAAGGATCCCTTTCATCCTTGCTTAGGTGGGGGAGACACACACACATACTGTGGGAGAGGCAGAGTCAGGAAGCAGTTAAGAATTTATCTTGTTTCTGTTTGGTTTGAGTTCCAGCTCCTGGCATAATATCTGTACTTGTTTCTCTGCACGTTCAATAAATTATCTTATGGCCAATGAGGAGTGACTGATGTCAGATTTACGGCGAGGGACCCCGAGGGCAGGGCAGCCTGTGAGCTCTGTTGAAGGGTATCAGGAGGAAGGTAAGCAACTGTATTTTTTAATCCCATGAGACTTCAGAAGAGGCTGGGAAGACAAGGCAGAATACCAGGAACTGAGGACCTAGTTAAAATGGAGCTGCAAATTGTTACCTGCCCAGGGAGCCAGCCCCAAGCTGTGGTTGAAGAGCTCTGATTTCTAATCTTGGGGGTATTTCTAGCTCCCTGAGTGCCCTAAGCGAGTCCCACATATCCTCCAGCTGTATCAGGGTGGTAAGCAGTGGGACTCAACTCTTTATTTAAGCACAGAGACTTTATGGGATGACTTAAGAGGATGGACCAGCTGAAGACCCAGGCTCAAAAAGGCAGCTCTGGGGATCCTGAGAGCAGGGACCTGTCTCATCTCATCTGAGCGTCTCTGTCAGGACAGAGGGGCTCTGAGTGTTATCCATCCTTGCCTGTCTCTCTTCAGCATCTGTTGGCTCCAAGTGGCCTCATATGTATCCCTCAGTTACAAGAGGGAAGGAGAGGACAGCTGGATTGACATTCCTGCCAGGTTGTACATGTTGGAGAGACCTATATTTTGAGAAGTGAATCTAGGGGCTGATACTAAAATGGTTGCTGGGTAGCAAAAACGACACATGTCCTCATCAGGGACCTTGATGTTCTCATCTGTAAGATCATTGTGGTTTTCCAGATCCTCTTTTAGCATCATAAGCTTTCCTTCAAATAGAATCTTGGGCAACCCACTGTAAAAAAAAAAAAAGAAAGAAAGAAAAAGAGGAGAGAAGAATTACTCAGTTCAGGTAGGGGTGAGGATGCTTCACGCCCTGCCCTACAGGACTTCTCTTCCTCCTCCCCTAAAGTGGTCCTTAAAACATCTCTCTATAACCCAGAGATCCATGAAATGCAGTTAGATACCAGTGGACTGTGTGATCTCCAGGAACATCTTCAGCTTTGGCCTTTGCAGCAGAACAGGGCGTCTAAGTCTCGGGTAGAGGAGAGGGGGCTTCAGGGAGGTGGTGACTGGTCTGAGCAGCCTCTGACTTGCCTGGCAAAGGTGATGCCCTTCACGCGACCTGCTGCACTCATACCCAAGTGCATGCCCAGAGAGGTCGGTGCTCGGCGTCTCCCTCCAGAGAAAGGCTTGGCCTCAGGGAAATAATGCTCAAGTGTGGACCTTCTGGTTTGAGCCCTGTTTGCATCCTGCCGGTCTCCTGGTGTTCTGCTTCCCCATTTCTGTGGGGCTTCTTGTAATCCCTCTAATGTAACAATCTCCTTCTGCCTTTGGACCTTTGCACAGGCTATTTACTTTGCTTCTTTTGTCTGCCTGACTCCTGCTGAATCTTCAGATTCTCGATTAATGTTGCTCCTTCAGAGAAACCTTCCTGTTTTCTCAGGTTAGAGCTGGTCTCCCTGTTTTTTAATTTCTCAAAACTTATTATTTATAATTGTTATTTTTTTATTCTTATCTGAAGGTGACTGACAGCAATGGCTAAGTTAGCCAAGCAGTTAATTTACTCCCCCCAAAGGTTTATTTAACTCTTCAGAAATATCTTTTCTCTTGATGTAAAGAGAAAGTAAGGAAATGTGCACAGTCTCCCTGTTTTATATATAAGCTCTTCTTACTGGTAGCAATTAGTCACAGATTTTAATTATACACTGTTTTTGTTTGTTTATCTTTTCTACTAAACTATAAGCTCAGCAAAGACAGGAATCATATTTTTATTAGGTGCCAAAAAATGTACATGGAATGAAGAAATACAGAGTGTAGTATAGTTCTCAGAGGATTGATTGAGTTCAGTATTTATTGAACTGAACACCTTCTGTATACCAGGTTCTCTCCTAGGGGCTGGACTGGATCCCTAAATAAAGGCGTAGACCCAGCCCCTGGGTTGCTCGTTTTCTTGGGCAGGAGAATGGTGCTGTTTTCTCGTTTAATCCCCAGCCTTCCCCAGGAGGTCTGCACGTTGTAGACTGTAAGGCCTGGAGAAGGCAAGTGACTCCGGTCACACAGTGAGTTGGTTGCTATGCCAGGACTGAAACCTGAGCTTCCTGACTTCGTGTTCCTCTAGTTCTTCATTCTTTTTTATTTATCTTTGGCTTCACTGGGTCTTTGTTGCTGCACAGGGGCTTTCTCTGGTTGCAGTGAGCTGGGACTACGTTTGTTTGTGGCGTGCTGGGGCTCCTTCTGTTTTAGAGCACAGGCTTTCAGGGCGTGGGCTTCCATAGTTGTGGCTCACAGGCTTTGTTGCCCCAAGGCTTGTGCAATGTTCCAGGACCAGGGATCGAACCCGTGTCCCCTGCATCAGTAAATAGATTCTTAACCACTAGATGGCCAGGAAAGCCCCCTCTCCCATTCTTGTGGCGAGTAATTTAATTAGAAATGGACTTTTTTTTTTTTTGCACACAAGAGGAAATGCTTCCATTCTCTCCCCCAGGGAGAAAGTAGTCTTGGCTGGGCAAGGATGAAGTGTGTTTGCAGGAAGAGGAAATGAGGGCAGAGGTTGGGCAAAGGAGGGTGTCACAGCCCTTGTGGGTTTCCACAGGGCAGAGGCTCCCCGTGGTACCCACAGTGGCTTAGAACTGAGCCGGCATCTCAGAGTGGCGGGCCCTCGGTGTCAGAGAGGGAAATAGTCATCTGGTATCTCGCGTCCTGTGACCTCATGGAGCATGCCTTCTCCTCTGTGTCCCAGGTCTCTTCCTGTTCCGTCTCCCTTCCCATCTCTCCCTCTGCGCTCTCCTCCAGAAATGCTTTCTGAAGGCGGCTTCTGCTCCATTGTGGTCCCAGTAGTGTCGGCCCCAAAACAGTGGATCCTGACATGGTACAAAGGCTGTGTCAATTTGTTCTGGCCTGCTGGTTAAGGAGAGAGCCATGTTTCTTGGTCACTGAGACTCACCAGACCGTAGCAGTAAAATGGGTACAAATCCCCTTCTTCCTGACTCACCCATTGTGTTAGCCTCTCAGTCGTGTCTGACTCTGCAACTCCATGGACTGTAGCCCGCCAGGTTCCTCAGTCCGTGGAATTCTCCAGGCGAGAACACTGGAGCCCCTTATACCCCATTTAACCTTGCTGGCAGCTGGCAGCAGCTCCCCGTTAATTGAGAATAGCTGCCCATTCCCAGCTCTCCTGGCTGGTAACAGAGGGTGGTCCTGGTGTAAGCACAGCCTTCTTTGGCTGCAGGCAGAGTTATATGACTGGAGCTAGCTATATGATTTTCTTCTTGTCTAAGAGTATGAAATGTCTGCTTTCATTTTTTTTCCCCTTCCCTCCTGATCTTTGTCAAAGAGTGACAGCTTCTCTAATTAGGCAGTTGAGAAGGTAACCTTAGCAACTCCAAACTGGCAGCGGAGAAAGAGACTGGGTTCTGGCTGCCCCACTAGCCCGAGCGCTGGGCGCTCTGGGCGAGGCGTGATTGTACTCTGCGTGCGTTAGCGACCCCCAGCCCTGCCCCACCAGAGCTGGCTCCAGAGATGCCTGACCATTCTCTGCTGCTGCGGGGAATTCAGTCTCATCCTCTTGCCTCTTCAGTCAAGAACTAAAACTCCTGGATGCCAAGAATTCCTTGTGTTTCCTAGGGCAGGCAGAAGACTAGAGATTTATGCACTCTTGCCTGGCACGTCCCTTGCTGAGCTATCACAACCCTCCAGCACCTCTTGCCCCTCGTGGTCTTGATCACGCAGTTGTCAATATGTTCATCCTTCCACCCTTGCGTCTCCCCAGTCCATTCTGGGCTCATCCCCTACCTGACTCCTTTCCATCTTCCAAAGCTCTTTCCTGGGAAATCTAGTTACTGGCATTCCCCATTCGCACATATTTCTATCCACCTAAAGCTTATTCAGTGTTTATCACGTGGACCACATAATCTAGAAACAGTTGTTTTTTTTTTTTTTTAATTAATTCCTTTATTCTTTACATGACATGGTTTTCTGGATCTGAGTTATGCTTTGCAATAGGTGAAGTGCTCACATATTCTATATTCTTTTCACAGCATATTAATAGGCATGATGGGCCCTTATAATTCATGTGCTTACTCTGAAAAAAAAGGAATGTTATGGTCTCTTTCCTGGAGAAAGGGCTTCAGAAAGCTTCAGAAGGAATTTATGTAGTGGGGTTGATCACAGTGGGCACTCTGTCCTAGGACTGAGCTGTGGTAGTAAAGGGGGTGCTGAGATATTGTCTGTGGGTCTTTCCTCTCATTTTTCTGTTCTCCAATATCCCCTAGCTCCCTGTCATCCATTTATCTGCCCTGTTTTTCATCATACCACTGATTAATCTAGCAGCCATCGACCCATCCACCCTTCTGCCTCTTCATCTACCATCCGTCCATCCATTCTCTGTGCTAAGAATCATAAAATCAGTATCTTTGGGGAGCATTCAGTCCAGGAGAAGTCAGGACAGGAAGGATGATGAGTGTTCACTGTAATCCAAGGTGCAGTCTGATAAGAGCAGTGAGATAAATGCCCTGGGTCTTCTGGGCAGGCAAGAACAGAAGACTCCAGATCTGAGACGGCTTTTCAAGACTTGTCACCTTGCAGCCCTCTCAGTGTATCATGTGATGCCCAGGGTTCACAGGAATGACTTGCCCAGTGTCATCTGTCAAGTTGGAGAACCAGGGTCGGATGGAAAGATCTGTAGAGCGCAACTAGATTGGCTCCTTGGCTCTTTGCTTCTCACATATGGGAGAAGTGTGGCTCAGAGATGGGAAGGCACTAGGACCATGTTACTAGTATTCATCTGGCAGCAAAACTGACCCTTGAGCAGAAATCTCTTGATGTGGTTAGGCTCAGTCATGTGTTACGATGAGAAAGGACCCATGATTTGTTTAAGTGAAGGTTATCTTGGGTTTCACTTCTGTCTTTGAATCACTAGTTCATTCCAGTACTTCCTTGATGAGCCATACCACTGTGTCCCCAGACTTCCCAAGATACCTTGAGTTCTGGGTGAAACTAGACTCTGTAAGCCATCCCTTCTCTTGCAACCCAGCCTGGTCCTATGTGACCACACTGTCTCTACACCTTCCAAGGACCACCCTTTTAACCTAGTCCAGCCCTGCCCAGGGGCCCAATTTTACCACCCAGATGTGGACTCCTCTCTGGATATTCCCAGGCATCCTTGAAGCTGGCGGTTGAAGCTGGGTCCCAGACACCGAGGAGACCAGGTTCTTGGCTGTTGACGGTAGATAAGCGGAGACTTAAATGGTGATTTTCTGGCCTGTGATCCCCTGTTTGTGGATTTCATCTTTTAATGGAAGTGCAGTAAATAAAAGCCGTTTTCACAATACGCCAAGCAACAGGTCAGAAACATCTGAGCCTCTGGAATTGATAGAAGGGAGCTAAGCGTAACAAATCTCCCCAAATTGCACCCGGCTCCACTTGTATCAGCTCCCAGACTGCATCCCCCAATTATTGTGCAAGGCAATTATTTCTGAGCTGGAGCTTTCGGAGAATACCACGTGTGGATGGTGGGTATACTTTCACTGCTTCTCGCCAGATGGAATTTTTCACCCCGTTTTTTGGCTAGTGTTTGAGCCCTGATTGCATCTTATCCCTACTCCCCCTCAGCATTTTCTTCCCCACCTTAGAGGCTGAAGTCATTCTTCAAGGCTTGTTCAAAGGGCACCTTCCTTCACACAGTCACCCGCCTCCCCAGTCTTTCAGTTCAAAGCAATAGTGTTAAGCCGAGGTTAATTTACATACAGTGAAATGTTTGCCTCTCAGTGTACGTTTCAATGAGTTTTGACAAAGGTCTACATCCATGTAACTAAGAACATTTTTATTACTCCAGAAAGTTCCTCGATCATCACTTCCAGTCAGCCCTCAGCCACCCATAGGCAAGCACTGGGCTGATACCTATCATTATGTATTAGTTTTGTCCCTTCTTGATCTCTTCTCAATGGATACACATAATACAGGGGATAGAACACTATGGCCTATCGTCCAAATAATAGCCCCTCATCTCTTTTTGTATGACTTGTGAGTGAAGAACTTTTTTCTAAGGAAATATGCCAAATGCTACTTTTTTTTTTCTGGTTCATAGCACAGTATCATTTATGTCAATTAAAGTTAGTCATAAGTGATTTGTGTTCTGCAACAGCACAAACAAATGGAAGGATCTACCCTGTGATAATTTCCTAGGGATGCTAGGAAATATGACAAACTAGGTGGTTTTTTTTCATTTATTTTTATTAGTTGGAGGCTAATTACTTTACAATATTGTAGTGGTTTTTGTCATACATTGACATGAATCAGCCATGGAGTTACATGTATTCCCCATCCCGATCCCCCCCTCCCACCTCCCTCTTCCACCCGATCCCTCTGGGTCTTCCCAGTGCACCAGCCCCGAGCACTTGTCTCATGCATCCAACCTGGGCTGGTGATCTGTTTCACCCTAGATAATATACATGTTTCGATGCTGTTCTCTCGAAACATCCCACCCTCGCCTTCTCCCACAGAGTCCAAAAGTCTGTTCTATACATCTGTGTCTCTTTTTCTGTTTTGCATATAGGGTTATCATTACCATCTTTCTAAATTCCATATATATGTGTTAGTATGCTGTAATGTTCTTTATCTTTCTGGCTTAGTTTACTCTGTATAATGGGCTCCAGTTTCATCCATCTCATTAGAACTGATTCAAATGAATTCTTTTTAATGGCTGAGTAATATTCCATGGTGTATATGTACCGTGGCTCTGAAGAAGAATCTGTTGGGTGACCCTCTGAGCTTCTGGTGGTTGCCAGCAATCCTGGGTGTCCCTTGGCTTGTAGACACATCGCTCCAGATTCTGACTTCAGCTTCCTTTGCTGTGTGTCTGTGCTCCCATTTATTTCTTCTTTTCCTGTAAGTCCTTTTAAAAAATTTATTTTTATTATTACTTTCATTGGAGCATAATTGCTTTACAGTGTGTTAGTTTCTGCTATACAATGAGGTGAATCAGATTCAGCTGATATATGCATGCATCCCCGCCCTGTAGACCTCCCACCCACCCCATCCCACCCCTCTAGGTCATCACAGCACCGGGCTGAGCTCCCTGTGGCGTCCAGCAGCTTTCCACTAGCTATTTTACACGTGATAGTGTATTTAAGTATAATTGAATTACAGTGTTGTGTTAACTACTGCAATACAGCAAAGTGACTCAGTGATACATACGTATGCCTTCTTTTCCATATTCTTTTTTATTGTGGCTTATCACAGACTATTAAATATAGTTCCCTGTAAGAATGCTTTTTGCATTTTTAAATAGGAAAGGAAATCAAAAGACAAATGATATTTAATGATACATAAAAAAAATATACAAAATTCCAATTTCAGTGTTCGCAAATAGTTTTATCGGTACCAGTCAGGCCTGTTGGTTTGTTTACTGTCTGTGGGTGCTTTCTGGCTGCAGTGGCAGAGTTGAGTGGTTGTGACAGCTTATCTGGGCTCCAAAGCCTAACCTGTTCATTATTTAACCCTTTCCTCAAAAAGGTTCTCGGCCCTTAATCTATTGTACACTCTTCTTTCTGACACGTTTGCTCAGGGTGCTGCTCTTGAGATTCGTCTGTTGTTGTGTAAAAAGGTGCTTCACCAGTGTGCCTGTGTGTGCAGTCCTGTCTGACTCTGTGATCCTGTGGACGGTAGCCCACCAGACCCCAATGTCCAGGGAATTTTCCAGGCAAGAATCCTGGAGCAGGTTGCCATTCCCTTCTCCAGGAGATTTCCCGGCCCAGGGATGGAACCCAAGTCTCTTGCATCTCCTGCAGTGGCAGGCAGATTCTTTTACCACTAGTTTCACCTGGGACATCCCAATCAGCTGTTGTTCAGTCGCTCAGTTATGTCTGACACTATGGATCCAACAGACTTCAGCACACCGGGCTTCCCTGTCCTTCAGTATCTCCCGGAGTTTGCTCAAACTCATGTCCATTGAGTTGGCGATGTCATCCAACCATCTCATCCTCTGTCGTCCCCTTCTCCTCCTGCCTTCAATCTTTCCCAGCATCAGGGTCTTTCCTAATGAGTCAGTTCTTTGCATCAACTGGCTAAAAGTATTGGAGCTTCAGCATCAGTCCTTCCAAGGAATATTGAGGGCTGATTTTCTTTAGGATTGACTGGTTTAATCTTGCAGTTCAAGAGACTCTCAATAGTCTTTTCCAGCACCACAGTTTGAAAGCATCAGTTCTTCTGTGCTCAGCCTTCTTTATGGTCAGCTCTCAAATCTGTACATGACTACTGGAAAAACCATAGCTCTGACAATAAAGACGCTTGTCGGCAAAATGATGTCTTTGCTTTTTAATATGATATCTAGGTTTGTCATAGCTTTTCTTTCAAGGAGCAAGTGTCTTTTAATTTTGTGGCTGCAGTCACCATTCTTAGTGGTTTTGGAGCCTGAAAAAATAAAATCTGCCAATGTTTCCACTTTTTTCCCATCTATTTCCTATGAAGTAACGAGACTGGATGCCATGATCTTAGTTTTTTGAATGTTGAGTTTTAAGTCAGCTTTTTCACTCTCCTCTTTCACCCTCATCAATAGGCTCTTTAGTTCCTCTTCACTTTCTGCCATTAGAGTGGTATCATCTATATATCTGAGGCTGTTGGTATTTCTCCAGGTAATATTGATTCCAGCTTGTGCTTCCTCCAGCCCAGCGTTTTTCATGATGTACTCTGCATGTAAGTTAAATAAGCAGGGTGACAATATACAGCCTTGACGTTCTCCTTTTCCTATTTGAACCAGTCTGTTGTTCCATGTCCAGTTCTCTCTGTTGCCTCATGACCTGCATACAGGATTCTCAGTAAGCAGGTGAGGTGGTCTGGTATTCCCATCTTTAAGAATTTTCCACAGTTTGTTGTGATCTACATAGTCAAGTGTTTTAGCATAGTCAATGAAGCAGAAGTAGATGTTTTTCTGGAATTCTCTTGCTTTTTCTGTGGTTCAGTGAATGTTGGCAATTTGATCTCTGGTTTTTCTGCCTTTTCTAAATCTAGCATGTTCATCTGGAAGTTCTTGATTCACAAACTATTGAACCCTAGCTTGAAGAAGTTTGAGCCTTACCTTGCTAGCACATGAAATAAGAACAATTTTACAGCAGTTTTGAACATTCTTTGGCATTGCCTTTCTTCTGGGATTGGAATGAAGACTGACCTTGGAACATCCCAGTGGCTACTTCTAAATCTTTCAGCTAGAATATTGTGTTACTCCTTTGAACTCCCAGAGTGGAAATGGCAAATACAGCATGCTTTCCCCATCACACCCCTTTCTGTGCCCATGACTTAGATTCCTGCTTATTCATGGTCTGTTTTCCTGCTCAATCGTGATCTGTTTTCCTGCTGGCCTCTATTTTGGCTCAGAATTCATCTCAACCCAGTGCTCCAGGCAGTCACTATGCAAAGACCAGAGCTGAGCATGTGTTGAAAGTCTTTTTGCCATCCTGCTCTAGGAGTGTGATAGTGTCTAGAAGCAAAGATTCAAAAAACTTTGGCATCAGACAAACCCGGATTTGAATTTCTATGCTGCCCCTTACCAGCTTAGTGTATTTGGGCAAGTTACTTAGCCTGTCTGAGCCTCAGTTTCCCTCCCTAAACAGTGGGAGAATAATAAAACCAACCTCATTGGTGTCTTTGAGACATTAAACGTAATACAGATGTAAAAATGCCTTGCTCAGTTCTGATACATAGTAAGTGCTAACCAAAGGTCTCTGCAGAACAGACTTGTTCTTCTTGCCCAAACCTGCTGTTCCTCCTGGTTGGTGAACCCAAATCCTCCCAGTCATTGACTCCGAAAACATCACAGTCACAGCCTGTTCCCTCCCTGGACACGCACCACCCCCATCACCCTCTCTTGACCTGACCTCTGCGACTGGTCACCCTCTATACCCTCCCTGTGACTCCCTCCAATTTATGCTGCCCACTACAAGCAAAGTGAATGTATAACACACCAAGAACCCCCACTAATATCCCATCATCCTGAGGATAAAGATTAGGCTATTTAAAACGGCTTAAAGGTACCCATGGTCTTCCCTTACCTACATTTCTAGTCTTAGGTATCATCACTCTCCCTTCCTCCCAACAGTCCAGTCACATTGACCTTGATCTCAGTTCCTCCTATGAACCACAGGACCAATCCCCGCTCCCCCGACCCCATGCTCATCTCTTTATTTTCTCCCTGCTCTGGGAATGGTGATCACTCCCGTCATTTGCTATGATGAATTGTTCAAAATGTCCTGCCAGCAGTGCGTGTGAGTTCTGATTTCTCCACAGTCTTACCAAAACTTCTTGTTGTCTTTTAGCCATCCTAGTGGGATGGAGTGGTGTTTTATTCACCTAGTTTTTTTCTTACTTATCCTTTTGATCCAAATAAAGTATCAGCCCCTCAAGGAGGACTTCCCCAATGGCATCCCCATGAACTAGAACAGGTCATAATGTTCTTTCGTAACTTCCTGTGACCTTTTCCTCCAGAATCCGATTCATGCTTTCTGAATTTTATATGTATTTTTATGATGTTGGATTATTCTGTGACCCCCCACAGTCAACATGAAGCTCAAGGATGGTAGAACACATTTATTCTGAGGGTCTAGCATACTGCCTTGCATGTGGTAAGTGCTCTCCCCCCAATAAAAGACCCATTGAATAAAAACATGAATCAATTCCTTTATCTTCTACTATGTACTCTCATGACCTATGGTTTCTTACTTTCTAAAATCTTTCACATTAACTTCTTATCTTTTTTTCAACCCCTAACCTTGCCATTTTACCCATCATCCACAGAACTGTCAGATTGATCTTTGTAAAAATTACTTAAAAAAATCATACCACTCAAAAAACATCCATGGCTACCTATTATATTTCCAATAAAGATACAAACTCTTGAGCCATTTTGATCAAAACCCCTTGAGGTGATATGTACTATAGTTGAGCTCTTGATGAAATATATGGAAGAGAGGATAATTATGGAGCTTTCTTTCTCTTCTACTTTATTTTTGAGTTGTTTCCCTTGTTTTAAGCTTGGCATACATCTTACTGTTCTGATGAGCAATAATCTCCTGGAGGACAGGAAAGTATCCTATTCATCTTTGGATGCCCCACCATGCCTCACAAGCACCTGGTTTAAAGCAACTGTCGTAAATGTTTGTTCACTAGGATTAAATTGTATTATTCCTCCCAAGAGATACATGTGCATGCTAACAAAGGCCTTGGAAAATTTAACTGGAAGGATTAATGATGGAATTCCAGGCATGTAAGGCAGGCTGGTTGGGGAGATATTTTTGGAGCCAGCCAGCCACTACCACCTCACCTTGTCAAGGCCACGTCTCTCCATGAACTTGAAGCTAATTCTCCTTGAGTCAGATTAGTGACTCTCCTTCTTGCTAGCTGCAGAACCCTGGGTCCCTTCTTCTCCTCCAAGAGGTGTCTAACTTCACATGCCCATCTGTGGGCAGACCCTTTGACTCCAGACTCCAGAGATGGAGAAGGAACCCCTTTGTTCCTGATGACAGCATTTTGACCCAAAGATGTATTTTTCCTCCTGATAAGTAGGGAGGATCCAAAGGCATTCAGAGAATTGCAGGTGGTGATGGAGTAAGGGTGTACACTAAAATGTAGAGGGTATTTCAGATTTTCTCAGATGTTACCAGGTGGGCCTAGGGGAGAGCAGAAATTCAAACCCTGAGCGTTGGGATGCATTCAACATGGTTGTCCCTCAACTTTTCCAGGAGCGGTATCCCTCTGATGAAAAAAGGGCAGGGAATAGAGTATAGCTTAGATAGGAGGAAGTGGAATTAATATTTGATTATAATCTCTCCATGATAAAGGTGGTGTCCCCCACACTGCAGGTGAGACATCAGAGTCGCAGTGGGGAAAAGCGACGTGGCTGTGGCCACGGTCTGGCCACTGGCAGAGATAGCATCCTGATGCAGGACCCTCACAACACGCTGCCCCCAGGGAGTCTCATGGCAATTGCAATTCTCCCGCTACCTAGTGGGACTTTTCCTTCATAACATGGACCCAAGGACCCTAGACCTTGAAGGAGGTGGGATCAGTTGTGGATTGGATTCCAGGAGCCCTGGGTCTACTCTCTGAAACCACCGAGTTACCTAGGATAGATCACTCCCTCTGTCTCTATCTGCTCTCCCGATCTGAAAAATGCAGGAGTCAAATCCATCTGTCAAGCCTCTTCCCGCTCCCATCAGCTGTTGAAATAGCTTTCATTTTTTCAACATATACTTTCTAAATTACATAAATATATAAAGCCACTCCTTTGTTAAAATATAAACAAAATAAAATCTCACAGAGTAAAAAGTAACAGTCTGCCCTTGGCATCCCCCATCTCCCTTTCTACCTGGAGAGAATCGCCGTTTATTTGGTATATATCCATCCCAATTACTTTTCTCTTTATTTATATTCACATGCATGTGCAAGCCCAAGTATGCATCTGTGGTTTTACCCACATGCAGGATGATGGCTCTTCTTTCCTGAGACTTGCTTGTGTATGTTTTTCATTTTGAGATAACTGGAAATCTTTCAATATCAGAACATTTGGATCTACCTCATTATTTCTAATGACCTCATTCAGTAGTATGGGTATACTGTAATTTATCCAGTGCCTTTTTCTACTGATGGACATTTATGTTGTTTCTAATCTTTCAATATCAAAAGCATGCTACAGTGAATTTTCTGTATAAAAGGCTTTCTACTCTGAGCATCTCTGTAGGTTGGATACCTAGGACTAGTATTACTAGGTCAAAGAATATGACTATTTTCAATTTGAATAGATACCGCTGAATTGCCCTCAGAAATATCTATACCAGTTTATACCCAAAGTGGAAATTGGTATAGATATTTGCAATTGAAGTGGAGTTTTAAGGGCATCTTTGTGGGTTCAGGACACTGCCCATCACCCTTCAAAACACCCTCTGCAAGCCATTAGTGATTCTGTTTCCAGCTAAGGCGGGTCTTACCCTGACTGCCTTCTGCCTCTGGTTTCCTGCAATTCAGCGCTTTCATGGCTTCCAAAACAGGGTTTTAGAAAAGGCTTTCCAGAATGGGGAGGTGGCTTGATTAACCTCCTGCCCAGCTCAGAGCCCTGGGTTTCCTGAGAAGTTCTCAGTGGATCGCCAGGGGTTGGCAAACAGCTAACTAATGGGGGGGGGGAGGCGGTGGCATGTGGCCTGGCTTGGAGATTGGCCAAGTCCTGAGGAGTTCAAAGACCTCTGCAGACCACTTGCCCCTTCCTGACCGAGGCCCTCCACCCAGCACGCCCTGAATAATGCATTGTATTTATCCTCCCTTGGTCTGACGCTGGCTGAGCCTTCCGCCCGCCCGCCTGCTCTCCCTCCTTTGTCTGCCGTATGTCTCCCAAGCCTCCAGCCCTGCCTGGAGCTCGGGCGGGAGGAAGGAGCGGTTGGTTTTTTAAAGATTAGTTGCACAGCTATAGCAGTCTTTTCTTCAAACAGAGCCAGTGTCTTTGTTTCTTCCTATTACACCTGAGTCGAGACAGAGGAGAGAAAATGAAAGTGCTGGCATTTATTGAGCTCCCACTCTGTGCTGGATGTAGCAGTGGGCACCTCATTGGCTCTTTCCAAGAAGACATTGCTGTCCTTATTTTCACACGAGGAAACTTCGTTCAGAGCCATGACACAACCCGCTTATAGCTGGAATCAGGGGAGCTGGGACTGGAATCTCTGTCTGTCTGACTTCCTAGCCCAGGTTGTTTCCCACACTGTGCCCGACTGCTAAGGAGAACTTAAAAAAATATATTTTGTTTTGGTTTATTTATTTAGTTGCCTTTAGCCACCACATCAGCATTCAGCTAACCCCCAGACATGTATTCCTTGGCATTTCCAAAGATGCAAAGCATCAGATCTTCCACAGTCATTTCCCGCCAATCCAGAGAATCATTGAGTCTGTCTTGAAACCTTCCCTGATGATTATTCATTTGTATTTGGCTGCTTCTCTGGGTTTGACTATGCCAGATGGTTTATCTAGCTGTGACATTTTCCTGGAGGCTATGTGCTATGGTAGAGGGGGAAAAAATGGACTTTGAAGTTAGAGTGGTTAGATTTCCTTTACCTTTGCCACTTGTACACATGTCCCCAAAGTTTTACTTTACCTCTGTGAACTTAGGTGTCTTCTCTAGGACAATGAACTTATTATTTATAGTTTCTACTATAGTTAGCCGTGCTTCAGTTCTCCTGCAAGTATGCTGAATAATGCCCCCTCCCAAGATGTCTACATCCAAATCCCCTAACCTATGAGTATGCTGTGGCATATTGGTAGAAGTCACTTTACAGGCTGATTAAAACACTAAGAATCTTGGGATGCACTGCTGGGCATATACCCTGATAATACCACAAGTGAAAGAAATACATGGATCCTAATGTTAATTGCAGCACTATTTACAATAGCCAGGATGGAAGCAACCTAGATGTCCATTGACAGATGAATGGATAAAGAAGTTGTGGGGTGTGTGAGTGTGTGTGTGTGTGTAATGGAATATTACTTAGCCATAAAAAGGAACAGATTTGAGTCCCTGTGAAGTGGATGAACCAAGAGCCTGTTGTACAGAGTGAAGTAAATCAGAAAAGCAAATATTGTATATTAATGCATATATGTGGAATCTAGAAAAATAGTACTGATGAGCCTATTTGCAGAGCAGGACTGGAGATGCGGACACAGAACAAACTTGTGGACATGACGGGGAAGCAGAGGGTGGGATGAATTCAGAGAGCATTGAAGTGTGTATTTTACCGTGTGTGAAGTCAGAAGCTGATGGGAAGTGGCTGTGTAACGCAGGAGCTCAGTCTGGTGCTCTGTGACAAGCTAGAGGGTGGGCTGGGGTGGGGGGTGAGAGGGAGGTTCAAAAGAGGGGGGCCTATGTATACTTACAGCTGATTCACGTTGTTGTATGGCAGAAACCAACACAACATCGGAAAGCAATTATCTTCCAATTTAAAAAAAAAATTAAAAGAATCTTGGGATGGAAGATTATCCCAGGTTATCTGAATGAACCCGATATAACTTCCTTTTAAGGGTAAAGCACTAGCTTTGGAGTCTGAGGAGATGCAAAGAGAGAGTCAGAGAGCTTTTTATGAGGGAGGAAGGGGCCAGGAGCCAAGGGATACAGCTATAGGAGCTGGAAAAAGCAAGCAAGTGGGTTTTTTCTAAAGCTCCTAGAAAAAAATGCAGTCCTGCCAACACCTTAATTTTGGTCCAGTGAAGCCTATTTTGGACTTGCGGCTGACCTCCAGAACTGTAACATCATAAATTTGTGTTGTTTTATGTCACTTGTAGTAGTTAGTGATAGTTTGTAGTAATTTGTTACAGCAGCAACAGGAAGCTAATACATAAATACATATCCTCACTCAGTGGTGGGCTTCTTACAGCATGTAGGGGAGACAGAATTGAGCTTGAATCTCTCGCTTCTGTACTTAACAAGCTGTCGGTGACCTTATGCATCTTGGAGCCTCCCTTTCCTTGTCTGCAGTATGAGGTTAGCAATGATTCTTTAATAGGATTTGTGGAATTTGCATAAGACCATGTGCTAAGCAATATGCCTGGCACAAAACTGATGCTCAATCAT
The DNA here is from genome assembly GCF_019320065.1 of Cervus canadensis. Taxonomy (NCBI): domain Eukaryota; kingdom Metazoa; phylum Chordata; class Mammalia; order Artiodactyla; family Cervidae; genus Cervus; species Cervus canadensis. The sequence continues at coordinate 38,455,574 of NC_057415.1, read as the reverse complement.
GAAAGCTATTCTTTTCCTTGACCTACAGCCGTGAACTGTGGTACGGAAGGGCAGTGGTAGATGGTTGTGGGGAGCTTGTGTAGTAGAGTGGAGAAAACATGGGCTTTTGTGCCAAAGAGTTTTGAATGCTGGCTCTGGTATTTGCTAATAACTGTGACCTTGGACAATATGCCTAAACCTCGATGAAGGACAATGAATCTTCTGAACACAAATTCAAGTAAGATTGAATGAGTACACTGTGTAAACCCTAATTCTCAAACATCCTCCTCTTGCTTGAGCTTCTGGAAGGTGAGACAAAGACTCCTGCCTCATCCACCTCTCTGTCTTTATGACCTAACACAGTGTGGGTCATGTAATTTTGCAGGAGATGTTTATTGCAAAAACTGAACTGTGATGGGAGAGTTTGGGCTAGTATAATCAGAGTGAACCCCTGAGTCTAGCTAAGGACAAGGGTTCAGGGAGATCCATCAGGAAGAAGAATTGGTTCTAAAGATCAGCCTGCTGGTCAACTGGACCAGCAGGGTCCACATTGGTGAGGCAGAACCTGACATAATGGGCCTCCAACTCTGGGTGGGTGGCATTTGGTACATCCAGATACTCCGGCTTCTACTGAGTCCAATTCCTGCTTTATGCGATGCCCACAGTTCCTCTTTCATAGGTGCTAATGATGAGAATGAATGTTGAGCTTTAAGCCAACTTTTTCACTCTCTTCTTTTCACTTTCATCAAGAGGCTTTTTAGTTCTTCTTCGCTTTCTGCCATAAGTGTGGTGTCATCTGCATATCTGAGGTTATTGATATTTCTCCTGGCAATCTTGATTCTAGCTTGTGTTTCAGCCAGTCCAACATTTCTCATGATGTACTCTGCATATAAGTTAAATAAGCAGAGTGACAATATACAGCCTTGATATACTCCTTTCCTGATTTGGAACCAGTCTGTTGTTCCATGTCCAGTTCTAACTGTTGCTTCTTGACCTGCATACAGATTTCTTAGGAGGCAGGTCAGGAGGTCTGGTATTCCTATCTCTTTTCTATAAAGAAAACTGAGCACCGAAGAATTGATGCTTTTGAACTGTGGTGTTGGAGAAGACTCTTGAGAGTCCCTTGAACAGCAAGGAGGTCCAGCCAGTTCATCCTAAAGGAAATCAGTCCCGAATATTCATTGGAAGGACTGATGCTGAAGTTGAAACTCCAATACTTTGGCCACCTAATGTGAAGAACTGACTCATTGGAAAAGACCCTGATGCTGGGAAAGATTGAAGGTGGGAGAAGGGGACAACAGGGGATGAGATGTTTGGATGGCATCACTGACTCAATGGACATGAGTTTGAGTAAGCTCCGGGAGTTGGTGATAGACAGGGAGGCCTGGTGTGCTGCAGTCCATTGGGTCACAAAGAGTCGGACACAACTGAGCGACTGAATTGAATGATGAGAAAGGAAACTAGTCCTTATCTGGACCTAACTTCTGTTAACCCAGGCCTCCAACGAGGCTTCATTCAACGAAACTCCTCACCCAGTACTGCTATACATCTCTAACCAGACAGGAGGATCCATAAAATGACATTGGGGGGGGGGGCTCTGAGCTCCACCACATTTGGTGCCTTCCCTTGTATTTGAGTTATTTCCACCATTATCCTTTGTTTACTGCCATTGAGCTAATTTTTCAGCCTTGCAGTTATGTAGCCTCTCCCAGTCCATGTGAACTAATTTTGCGAGAAACGTTTTTGAATTACCATGGTCCATATTAAGTCATCTTGTGATCTTTTCATCCACCGTCTTTGTAATTCTATTGAAAAGCTATCATGTTTGGGGGCTGTGACCGGTGCTTTTTTTTTTTTTTTAATGACCCCGGCTTTATGCAGCCTCATAATTTCTTTGTTTCTCTGGGCTGTGTCCAATTTGTTAATCTTTGCTGTAGAAGGGCAACAAAAACAGTAAGACACAGACCCTGCCAGAGCAAGACAGAGACTGAGATTGAATTCCAGCTCAGATAGGAATTAGTGGCCGTCATTGGACAATCTGCTTCCCCCTCTTGAGGTCTGGTTTCGTGGTCTGGGAAATGGGAACATTCCAAACCTGGCATGGAGTGGGTGATTGAAGGAGATGTTCTGAGAATGCCTGTCACATACCAACTAGATGTATTCTCCCCCTCTCTTAGTTCTTAAAGCTCCTACTTCATGTATTTTTTCCCCTTCTGCCTAAAAGATCAATATGACATTTGATGTTTTAAAAAATTTAGGCATATGTTCTACTGCTCTTGTACCGTGACTTTTCAGAAATGAATTGTTAAGTGCTTCAGTAACTACATTAGCTCATCCCAGGAACACCTTAGGATACATGCTGTCCAACCTGCTGATTTGTGTTTTCGCCCAAATTGCTAAGAATTCCCTTAACTGCTTTCTGTCATAGCTATTTCTGTGAGAACTTAATTACTTCCTAATTGTCCACATTTCCTTGTCTCGCTCCCCTCCCCCCAGCTTTTTTTAAAAAATTTTTTTCTGGCAAAAGACAGATTATCAAAGATGGGTTCAGGATCTTTGCCACCTCAGAGTCATCATTAATTTCCTTTCTTCCTCATTATGAAGGCAGGAAGACGTTCCAGTTTGCTCTCTGATTCCCACCTGGATTCCTTCTAAGAACTCTTGATAATCTCAGCCTCTCTGTAATCACATTTCACCTTCAAAAGAGACCTTTCTGGGCAGATGCCTCTAACACCGTACCAGCACATTTCATCAGGCCGGCATCCCATCCTTTGACCTGATGGTTTTTCACTGCAATGGACAGTAATTTACTGATGTCTGTTAAATGCAAGGCACCACATGAGATAGCAGGGAGGCAGAAGTGAAGACAGCTCTGCCCTTGGTTTGAGCACCTCGTGCAGATAAGCATATGCCCAGATAACAGACGATAAAATGTTAAAGATCACGTTAACAGCTAAGGGAATGCAAGCCAGACTAACAGCAAGTGGTCATCAGAGAAAACTATAGAGGTGAGATTTTAACCAGGTTCTTTTTGATATGTAGTTAAAGACTAACAGTAACTTTTCCATTTGTGCCTAAAGCCAGGTAAAATTTTAAATACCTGGCTCATGTGTAGCACACAATAATCGTGAATATGCTCTTCCAATAATAATAAAAACAATGCCATTGACACAGCAAACATGGATATATCTGCCTTTGCCCACATTGACTTTGAGGTGGTAGATCTCCAATGGAGAAATGAGAAAACTGAGTCTCGGAGAAATTCAGTGGCTTACCAGCCATAATGCAGGAGACTAGGGTTTGATCCCTAGCTTGGGAAGATCCCCTGGAGAAGAGAATGGCTACCCACTCTAGTATTCTTGCCTGGAGAATTCCATGAACAGAGGAGCCTGGTGGACTATAGTCCCTGGGGTTGCAAAGAGTGTGACACTACTGAGCGACTAAGTTTTTCACCAGATGTAATGCTACAACTTTGAAGTGTTAGAACCATGGGAATTGAGTGGAAATCTGGCTCCACATTCAGATTTTCACTTTATACTTGTTCCTTCCAATGTGCTTGCAAACAGCAACCTGGTGGATAAATTTGGAAGGTATTCCTTCAGGCAGGCAACATCAGTCAGAAGTTAGCAGGGAAGAAGTGGTGAGCTGCAGAACTTTGGGATTTAGATCATACATTAGCAAGAATATATTACAAATATTTTTCGCAATATTATTCAGTACTTACTATGTGTCAGGCATTGTGCTATGTGTTTTGCATTTATCAGCACATGTATTTCTTGCAATGTTTGGAAGTAGGTACTATTATTCTTCCCAGTTTACAGATGGAGAAACTGAGACTTAGTGAGATAAAAGAGAGTTGCCTACATTCCATAACTAGTAAGTGGCAGCGCTAAGGATTTGCACCCTCCATTGCCAGGATACTAGCTTGTGTTTATGGAAACATCCCTCAACTCTCGAATGTCCATATGAATGGGGAGGTTGTTTGCAGATACAGCCATTGCCCTGGAGGCCTTGGTAAGGGTTGCTAACTAGTACCAGTGTTTGATCAGCCACTTAGAAGCTCTCCCCTCCTTCCTCACCCTTTGGGGGACAGAGTCAATGAGCCATGAAATGACTAAGGGGCATCTGAAAGAGAGAGGAAAGCCAGGCACAAGGCTAATCCACCAAGGACCTTGAGTCATTGCGTTGGCTGGAAGTTAATGTGCCCACATGGGCCCTGGAGACTGCAGCCTGGCCTCATGAAGCTCTTGGATCAAGGATGGTCAATAAGACATTGGAAATATCAGTAGCTGCTTTGCCGAGTACCATTAAGGATTCTCTGAAAACTCTGTTCAGCCAAGGCTGGCCCACCACTTCTCACAAACAAGAGAAGGGAGACTCTTTGCAGGAGAACAGTCTGGTGAGAATAGGAGACTTTGAGAAAGGCATGCATTTGCAACAGAAGTCCCCCATCTGGGTACAGGAAGCTGTTGGTTGTTCCCTGAGTGTTCTGATGCGGGGATGGGAGAAGGGGCTTCCTCTTTCCAAACCTCAGTTTTCTCCTCTGCAGAATAAGAAAATGAGACTAGATGAGTCTGCAAGGGCCTCCCCGATTTTGCATCCTATGATCCATCAGTGCTTTGACATCTAGCGATGATAATAACAAAATTTTATGAAATGCCTTCCATCTTCCAGACACTGTCTAAGTTCTTCAGGTATTATCTCATTAATCCTTACAACAACCCTGTTGGGTGAGGTACACTGCTTTGCTAGTTTTTCAGATGAAGAAATTGGGGCACAAGGAATTTACAGGTCTTGCTCAAAGTGGTACAGCTATCAAGGGTAAGCTGGGATTCAAGTTCACGTCATCTGGCTCCTGAGTTCACGTTTTTAGCCACTGTGCTTCATTGCCTTTCAGTCAGTCTTCCTTGGAAACGTGGTTCCCTACCTTCCTGCCAGCAGGTGACAAGACACTTTTATGGGGATTTAAAGCATTGCTACTTTTCTTCAAGGTTTGCTTGGACGGGGGAGGTGAGGCAGGGAGGGATGTTGCCATGTTGGCATATGTATATAATATGTAGGCATCACCAATTCAATGGACATGAACTTGAGCAAACTCCAAGAGATAGTGGAGGACAGGGAAGCCTGGTACGCTGCAGTCCATGGGTTGCAAAGAGTTAGACATGACTTAGCGATCAAACAGCAACAATTGGCTCTTTTTGTTTCTACATTGGGATGCCCTTGCGTTGGGGTAGAAAACTCCCAGTTGGGTGTGATGAGTATGTTCGGCTGGATTTAGTCTTGGAGCGTCCTTGGGTTGTGAGGGCCATTTGCTAATGTAGAATTTAAGTTTGGCCTATGGGGCTCAAGGGACCTGGGTTCAAATTCCAGCCACTTTCTCAGTTGTTTGATATTGAGCCTGTCACTTCATCATTCTCATTCCATTTCTTATTTATAGAATAGGAATTCCAGTAGCACCTACTTCATAAGGTTTTTGTGAGAATCAAATGACCAAATGTCGTTGAAATGTTTTCTGACCTGCAGAGGTTTCTTCAGATGATGGAACACGGCTTGGGCTGTAGATAACCTTCGGCGGCTCTGTTTCTTGTCCTGGTCCTTGTCTCTCTCTCCGCCGCCTCCCTGGGGGTGGCCTGCGGCTCAGGGGCCCCGGGCCTTTGGTGTTCTTTGAGGCGTTGCTGGGCCCAGGGAGAGAGCAGAGGATGATTGATTTGCTTTCCATTGACTGCACGGGATGAAAAGGTTCCCCCACCTTCCCTTTTTCTTTAGTCCTGGGAATTCTGTTTTTCTTAAGAGTGTTGCTAATGGAAAGCACTGAACCAAATTCCCTCAAATTGAATTTGGCTGCCTGAACTGTCCACTCTCCATCTACTCTCCTCCGTATATCCTCCTCCACCCCCAAGCGGGAGTCTCCATGTTTACATTCCATGATCATTCATGGGCTTGATCTGGGCTGAGAGCGGGGTGGGGGCCTGGCAGGAGGCGGGGAACACACCTGCGCTCACGCCTGGCCTGCGGCTTCTTTCTACCACAGCATGCCACAGCAAAGGTACCTGCTTCTCTGCAGTAAGAGGGCAGCCTGGGCCTGTGGATGGCCAGGAACACCGAGAGTCACAGGGGTGAGGATGGGACCCTGGCTCCGAGCACGTCACAGCTCTGTGCCCCTGGGGGAAGTCATGTCACCTCTTAGAGTTTCAGCATCCCTGTTTATTAACAGCGAGATCTCAAGCCATCTCCTTGCCTCAGAAGAGGTGCAAGAATTCACTCACTTGCTCATTTATTCATTTATTCTTTCAGCAACTAGTCATCAAGTGCCTCCAGTGTTGCAGCTTTTGTGCTTGGTACTGGTGTTAGAATTCCAAACAGGATACATTTCCTGCCCTCCAAGAGTGTTTAGTCTAAAAGGATGACAGATAATAGTTAACAGGTAACCTTGGTCAGGCTTCCCGGGTGGCTCAGTGGTAAACAATTCGCCTGCCAATGCAGGAGACGAGGGTTTGAGTCCTGGGTCAGGAAGTTCCCCTGAAGGAGGAAATGGCAACCCACCCCAGTCCTTTTGCCTGGAGAATCCCATGGACAGAGGAGCCTGGTGGGCTACAGTCCATGGGGTCACAAAAGTTGGACACAATTGAGCAACTGAACAACAACTTTCAGGTCACACGAAATGCCATATTTAGAGTGAAAATGGCCTGGATCTTGGGGTCAGGCAGACAGGAGTTTCATTCCTGTCTCTACCCCAGTCCAGGAGTTCGCAGAGAGTTGGACACGCCTGAGCATCTGACACACTCACCCTCACACTTATGAGCAATGTCACCTTCAGCTGGTTATTTAACTTTTAGGGGCCGCGGTTTCCTCCCAGATAGAACCAATGTTACAACCTCCTTTTAGGGTTATTGTAAGGACTAGAGATACTGTATTTACTGTTCACTGAATAGTGTCTGGCCCCTAAAAAGCTCACGATAAATGGTAGCTATTATTATTAATAATGATAATATTAATAATGGATGGGAAACTGCTTTCCAAGCCGCAAAACCCTACACAAATATAATGAATCATTATAATCACGTTACATACAGACTCATTTCCCAAGAGAGTCCAAGAGCAATCAGGATCACTGGTGCCTGGAAACAGAAAATAATATTAACAACAAAAAGAAGAACTTTACGTTTGAATAGCACTTTTCCAGTTTTAACAAAGAGCCATGGCAGGGAAGAACACTTAGAGAATTCATTAATCCAAGCTGGCCTGTGCTTTTGTTGCCAAGTATTACCCAGCGTTTATTGTAAGATTTTCTGTCTTCATTAACAGCACTTTAGTTTCTCCTAAGTAAATGATGATTTATATAGATTTGCCCAATTTTACTTGACCTAAGTTGAGCCAGGACCATTCTGGGTCGACACCTGCAATCAGCGTCCGGGGCATTTCTTAAGCCTACAAATGATTAGGCTTCCTCCTGTGCTAAATGTACAGTAATCCTTGGAGACTTGGCTGACTGTGGCTTTGTGATAATGGGATTTTATACTTATAAACTCACATGTTAAAAATGTGTGTTATTTTTATGTACAAGGTTTTCAAATCAGAGCTCTTAAACAGCACATGACAATCATTATTGTCCCTGGGGAGCCATGCAGTTCTGTGGATTAGTGTAGACAAAAGAGAGCTGTTTACTTTCTCTTTTGATATAGGGTTAAGATCGGCTACTTTCCAATAAAAAATAAACAGTTAAAAAAAACATAGGGTTAGGGTGCTATCTCCCACGCAGCTGTGCCCTTAACCCAGTGATTGTTTGAAAACGTTATCTGTTACACATTGGGGAAACTGAGAAGGAAGATTCAATCATATGCTTTCCCTTCCAAAACACCTGGGATTAGTTTAGTCTGATAACTACGCAATGAGGTACAAGCTCCATAACGGGAACCATGTATGAGAATCTCCTCTGGCGATCCTCCCTGCCAGATTAGAAGAGGTCATTATTGCATTATTTAGTGTATTGGTCATCTCTCAGTTCAGTTCAGTCACTCAGTCACGTCCGACTCTTTGTGACCCCTTGGACTGCAGCTCGCCAGGCCTCCCTGTCCACCACCAACTCCCGGAACTTGCTCAAACTCCTGTCCATCATGGCGGTGATGCCATCCAACCATCTCATCCTCTGTCATCCCCTTCTCCTCCTGCCTTCAATCTTTCTCAGCACCCAGGTCTTTTCCAGTGAGTCAGTTCTTCACATTAGTGGCCAAAGTATTGGAGCTTCAGCATCAGTCCTTCCAATGAATATTCAGGACTGATCTCCTTTAGGATGGACTGGTTGGATCTCCTTGCAGTCCAAGGGACTCTCAAGAGCCTTCTCCAACACCACAGTTCAAAAGCATCAATTCTTCGGCACTTGGCTTTCTTTATACTCCATCTCTCACATCCATACATGACCACTGGAAAAACCATAACTTTGACTAGATGACAAACCTTTGTTGGCAAAGTAATGTCTCTGCTCTTTAATATGCTATGTCTAGGTTGGTCATAGCTTTTCTTCCTAGGAGCAGTCGTCTTTTAGTTTCATGGCTGCAGTCACTCTCTGCAGTGATTTTGGAGGCCCCAAAAATAAAGTCTCTCACTGTTTCCATTGTTTCCCCATCTCTTTGCCATGAAGTGATGGAACCAAATGCCAGGATTTTAGTTTTCTGAATGTTGAGTTTTAAGCCAACTTTTTCACTCTCCTTTTTCACTTTTATCAAGAGGCTCTTTAGTTCTTCTTTGCTTTCTGCCATAAGGGTAGTGTCCTCTGCATACCTGAGGTTATTGATATTTCTCCCAGCAATCTTGATTCCCGCTTATGGTTATCTTTGGCAACTTAAAAAAAAAATCTCTGATGACTCTTGTTTTCTGTTTCAGTGGATACCTTTTTTAGTTTGTATTGGGTGTGATAGTCATAATTGTAAATGTGTGTGTTTCTGCATGTGTGTTCATGTGCTCATGGTCTATTTCCCCATACCCCTTTTTGATAAGAGTTCTAAATCTCTCACACTTATTCTTGTCAATGATTATTCTCTTCCAAAGTTGATGAAGAGTCATTCCATAAATATTACACTACTTTTGTGAATCCCTGGTCCCTAAGTTGCTGCTTAAGTCATGTCCATGTCCAGATTGTTATCTACAAGAAAGACACTTTTGAACCACCTTGATTTTTCTTGTGGTTAGGTTGCTATCTCTTTAGCAAGTGAGAAACTGAAGAATTACAACGGAAACTTGCTTGTTAAAAGAGCACATACTGCGTGCTGTGTCGAGGGTTATGGTAGAGAGCTCATTGTGAGAAAGTAAAACAGGTCCTTGCAGAGATGACTTCTGCAAATGGGTGAGGCTGGCTTAAGGTCCTTTCTTCCTCAAGGTTTCCGTGATTCTAACTGAACCTAAAAATGACATCAGATGAGAGTTAGCCAAGTTCTATATATCTGAGAAGCTAGAGCCTCAGTGATTGCAGATAAACATCTATGTGAACTCAAGTCTCATAATAATTGCAAGAGTTGATAAGCAGTGACCATAGCCCAGGCACTGTGTTACATTCTGGGAATCAGCTGTGAGTGAGCAGAAAGGACTTCAGCCTTTAGGAGCCTCTCATCTAGAAGGAAGGCAGACACCAGGGAGTAATTCATGCTCTCAGGGTTTATCCTGAGCAGGACTGCTGCAAGAGCTTCACATGCATACCCTTGTTTATCTTTATAATGGCCCTAGGAGAATCAGCAAAGTGTCCCCTCGCAGAGAAAGGATTTGAGGCCTAGACGTGTCAGTGAGGAGCCGAAGGTCCCAGGGATTGTAAGTGGCAGAGCCAACTCTGGAACCAGATGAAGTTGACTCCCAGGTGCAGGCTCACAAACAGTCATTCCGCTGCCTTTCCCATCACTTCCTCTCCGCAGACCTTGTGCTCTTCCCTGTGAAATGGGCGGCTGGCCCTGCTTCATTGGAAGCACTGTTCCAGGAAATTGTCCCAGAAACCCCTACGGTAATATGGCTTCTTGTTATTGGAGATGGTTTGTGTTTATCATTGTTGCTCTAAAACACACAAATGGAAGAGTAGTGAAAACTCTGTAAGTCTGAGCTTTCATTCCACTCTGACGATGTCCCCGCTGATTGCAGAACTCGCTGAAGAAGGTGTAGTTGATGCTATTTGTAGTTCAGAGCAGGTGTTCCCTGAGTGCTGTGGTTCCTGAAGCAGAAAGGCAATGTGGGTGGCTGTGGTGGGGGATGGGGAGTTCAGACCCCGAGACTAAGGGCAAGGTCAAGAGGATGGCTCAGGTGTCTGACCTGCAAGATGCAGGGGAAAACTGGGTCTACCTGTTACAATAAGAGCTTATTCCTTTGTTATGGGAGGAGTTAGCGAGAGGAGAAAATTCCTAGGGAAAGATCATGGGCCAGAAACGCCCAGCTCCAGTTTAACTAGCTAGATGACCTTGGGAAAAGTCCTGTTAACCTCTTGGGAACCTCAATTTCCTCATTTTTAAGATACTGATGACAGTTTTTGCTCTGCTTTCCACACAAGGTGAATGGGAACATCAGGAGAGAACAAAGGTGGAAAGGATTTGTAAATTAGAAAGAGTTCTATAAATGTTATTTTCTTATATTTATATTAATATTATTTGCTGATCACTGACATCATTGCTATTATTGTATACCTTCATTGGGATATCCTCAGAGTTGGCTGGGCTGAGTCTTGGAAGTCATCATTTTTGGACATTTTGATCGGTTCATTTATTAAATAAACATGCCGTGAGCACCTCCAGGGTGTAAAGAAGTAGGCTAGGTTTTGCAAGATGAGTTAGGGCGTCTACCCTCAAGGAGTTTACAAGGGGAAATGAGCAGAGGCCTGGGGTAACTGCAGAACATGGGCCGAGTTATGTAACGTGTCAGGAACGCAGAGCAGAGCGCTGTGTTGACTTGTCACATCCTGCTGAGGTGACTCTGCTGGGAAAGCGCGAGAAGGAGCTCGGAGAGCATCACATACGCACGGCAGGGAGGAGGCACCTCCACCTCCCTGGCTGGTGCCTTCCGCCGTGAATCCCAGCTGCCTCCTCTCTTTGCTAGAAAGCTTAGAGGCTTCCCAGCCTCCCGCATCATCAGAACATGGCAGGCTTCCGTGGAGGTGCTGTTGGCCAAACTCTGTGTGCTGTTTTGTCAAGGCTTTCTGATGCCTCTCCTCCCTGGGTGCATGCTTGACCTGCACATGCTGGCTTACTACTCTTTGCATGTCTCCAATAACTAAACTGTGAGTAGCAGTGATGTATGCCACTCATGGGTCAGAGAGTTTACCTGTTAGGGAAAGATCCTGCAGAATTCTCTCTTTCCTTCTCACGTGGACATGGTCAGCATTTGATATGATGTCTGCCCTCTCTGCCTGGGCCATTGAAAAACTAGTGAGTCAAGGTCCCCTGCCAACCTGGGATGGACATCTAGCCTGAGTGGAATATCCACCTTGATCCTTTAACTCCCTGAGGTTTGGGAGTTGTTACTTTGAAACATGCTGAAGTCATGTTAACTGGTCCAGGAGCAGAGTCGTGACAGAGGTGGGGAGAGTCCAGCAATGCTGGGTTCTTACTTATTGGCCTCTTGACAGAGTCCTTGATGCTGCCGTGTTGGGGTTCAGAGTTCCTGAAACACCCTGTGGTCCAGGTTTGAGCCCAGCCGCATCTGTTAGTCTAGGCTGCTTTTCTTGCGCTTCCTCAACTAGCGTTTTCTGCTGCTTCGAAGCTCCCAGACCTTCACTCCCTGAGGCTTCACTGTCTCCTCTTCTGCAACCACATTGTATACGCCGTCCCCCGGCTGTTTATCTGCTGTAGGCTTGCAGGAGGCACCTCATCAGCAGCATTTGGAAAAACTCAGTAAATCACCCTGCCTTTTATTCCGTACGTGATTAAACTTGTCAGAGAATTCAGACAAGTTCGAAAGGCTCGTGTGTTTCTCTGCTCATGGAGAGAAAAACCCACCTAACCTGTTTCTTGGTTTAACCTCCCATCTGTAATACCAGACAGGAGTCTGCAAACTGTGCCCTGTGGCCTGCAAAATGAGCCCTTGGGATGAATTTTTGGTTGCTGTTGTTTTATATGTGTGTGTGTGTGTATATTTATATAAATTTATTTTAAAATTATTTACATATATATTATGGAATGGAAGATTCTTTAAATCCTATAGTGCTTTACAATTTTCAGAAGTTTCTCACTCGATTTTGTTTAATCCTATAATGCTTTTCTCCCCACACCCGTGTACTGCCCCTCCCCACTGGTAAGCTCTAGTCTTTCTTTATAAATATAAAAGTTTGCTTCTTTTTTGTTTTATTCTCTAGTTTGTTGTATTTTTTCAGATTCTGCATATTAGGGATATCATACAGTGCTTGTTATTCTCTGTCTGACATTTCATTTAGCATCAGTTCAGCTCACTTCAATCCGACTCTTTGTGACCCCATGGACTGCGGCATGCCAGGCTTCCCTGTCCATCACCACCTCCCAGAGTTTACTCAGTCTCATGTCCATTGCATTGGTGATGCCATCCAATCATCTCATCCTGTAATCCCCTTCTCCTCCCACCTTCAATCTTTCCCAGCATCACGGTCTTTTCCAATGAGTCAGTTCTTCATGTCAGGTGGCCACAGTATTGGACTTCAGCTTCAGCATCAGTCCTTCCAGTGAATATTCAGGACTGATTTCCTTTAGGATGGACTGATTGGATCTCCTTGCAGTCCAAGGGACTCTCAAGAGTCTTCTCCAACACTACAGTTCAAAAGCATCAATTCTTTGGTGCTCAGCTTTCTTTATAGTCCAACACTCACATCCATACGTGACTACTGGAAAATCCATAACTTTGACTAGATGGACCTTTGTTGGCAAAGTAATGTCTCTGCTTTTTAATATGCTGTCTAGGTTGGTCATAGCTTTTCTTCCAAGGAGCAATCGTCTTTTAATTTCATTGCTGCAGTCCCCATCTGCAGTGATTTTGGAGCCCAGAAAAATAAAGTCTCTCACTGTTTCCATTGTTTCCCCATCTGTTTCCCATGAAGTGATGGGACTGGATGCTGTGATCTTAGTTTTCTGAATGTTGAGTTTGAAGCCAACTTTTTCACTCTGCTTTTTCACTTTCATCAAAAGGCTCTTTAGTTCTTCGCTTTCTGCCATAAAGGTGGTGTCATCTGTGTATCTGAGGTTATTGATATTTCTCCCGGCAATCTTGATTCCAGCTTGTGCTTCATCCAGCCCCGCATTTTGCATGATGTACTCTGCATATAAGTTAAATAAGCAGGGTGACAATATACAACCTTGGTGTACTCTTTTCCCTTTTGGAACCAGTCTGTTGTTCCATGTCCAGTTCTAACTGTTGCTTCCTGACCTGCATACAGATTTCTCAGGAGACTGGTAAGGTGGTCTGGTATTTCCATCTCTTTTAGAATTTTCTACAGTTTGTTGTGATCCATACAGTCAAAGGCTTTGGTGTAATCAATAAAGCAGAAGTAGATGTTTTTCTGGAACTCTCGTGCTTTTTTGATGATCCACTGGATGTTGGCAATTTGATCTTTGGTTCCTCTGCCTTTTCTAAAACCAGCTTGAACATCTGGAAGTTCATGGTTCACGTATTGCTGAAGCCTGGCTTGGGGAATTTTGAGCATTACTATACTAGCTTGCGAGATGAGTGCAACTGTCTGGTAGTTTGAGCATTCTTTGGCATTGCCCTTCTTTGGGATTTGAATGAAAACTGACCTTTTCCAGTCCTGTGGCCAGTGCTGAGTTTTCCAAATTTGCTGACATATTGAGTGCAGCACTTTCACAGCATCATCTTTCAGATAGTTCAACTGGAATTCCATCACCTCCACTAGCTTTGTTTGTAGCGATGCTTCCTAAGGCCCACTTGACTTCACATTCCAGAATGTCTGACTCTTGGTGAGTGATCACACCATCATGGTTATCTGTGTCTTGAAGGTCTTTTTTGTACAGTTCTTCTGTGTATTCTTGCCACCTCTTCTTAATATCTTCTGCTTCTGTTAGGTGCATGCCATTTCTGTCCTTTATTGAGCCCCTCTTTGCATGAAATGTTCCCTTGGTATCTCTAATTTTCTTGAAGAGATCTCTAGTCTTTCCCATTCTATTGTTTTCCTCTATTTCTTTGCACTGATCACTGAGGAAGGCTTTCTTCTCTCTCCTTGCTATTCTTTGGAACTCTGCATTCAGATAGGTATTACTTTCCTTTTTTCCTTTGCCTTTCATTTATCTTCTTTTCTCAGCTATTTGTAAGGCCTCCTCAGGCAACCATTTAGCCTTTTCACATTTCTTTTTCTGGGGGATGGTCTTGATCCCTGCTGTACAATGTCACGAACCTCTGTCCATAGTTCTTCAGGCTCTCTGTCTATCAGATCTAATCCGTTAAGTCTATTCCTCACTTCCACTGTATAATCATAAGGAATTTTAGGTCATACCTGAATGGTCTAGTGGTTTTCCCTCCCTTCTTCATTTTAAGTCTGAATTTAGCAATATGGAGTTCATGATATGAGCCAGAATCAGCTCCCAGTCTTGTTTTTGCTGAATGTATAGAATTTCTTCATCTTTTGCTTCAAAGAATATAGTCAGTCTGATTTTGGTATTGACCATCTGGTGATGTCCGTATGTAGTCGTCTCTTGTGTTGTTGCAAGAGGGTGTTTGCTATGACCAGTGCGTTCTCTTGGCAAACTCTGTTATCCTTTGCCCTGCTTCACTTTGTACTCCAAGGTCAAATTTGCCTGTTACTCCAGACATCTCTTGACTTTCTACTTCTGCATTCCAGTCCCCTATATTGAAAAGCACATCTTCTTTGGGGTGTTAGTTTTAGAAGGTCTTGTAGGTCTTCATAGAACCGTTCAATTTCAACTTCTTCAGCATTACTGGTCAAGGAATAGACTTGGATTAGTTGAAAAGAAACAGAGATCATTCTGTCATTTTTGAGATTGCACCCAAGTACTGCACTTCAGACTCTTTTGTTGACTATGATGGCTACTCTATTTCTTCCAAGGGATTCTTGCCCACAGTAGTAGATGTAATGGCCATCTGAGTTAAATTCACCCATTCCAGTCCATTTTAGTTCACTGATTTCTAAAATGTGGATGGCGGCTCTTGCCATCTCCTGTTTGACCACTTCCAGTTTACCTTGATACGTGGACCTAACATTCCAGTTTCCTGTGAATATTGCTGTTTACAGCATTGGACCTTGCTTCTGTCACCAGTCACATCCACAACTGGGTGTTGTTTTTGCTTTGGCTCCATTTCATCATTACTTCTGGTGTTATTTCTCCACTCTTCTCCAGTAGCATACTGGACACCTACTGAGCTGGGAGTTCCTCTTTCAGTGTCCTATCGTTTTGCCTTTTCATACTGTTCATGGAGTTCTCAAGGCAGGAATACTGAAGTGGTTTGCCATTGCCTTCTCCAGTGGACCACGTTTTGTCAGAACTCTGCACCATGACCTCTCCCTCTTGGGTGGCCCCGTGTGGCTCGGCTCATGGTTTCATTCATTTAGTTTAACGCCCTCGACGTCCACAGTGCCGCTGCCCCACATCTCCACCTGTGTCCCCAGTACTGTTAAGTGATCCTCTTCAGGTAGCCCTGTCCTCTTTCCATTCTTCCTCATGTCTTATGTCCAGATCTTAATCTTATGCAGGCCTAGTACTTGGGCCTTCCCTAAGGCCCTCAAATATAATCAGAAATGGACCCTGTATCTGCTTACCTTTCGGAGCACTCTCTGCACGTGTCTCCTGCCATGTTCTTGCCGTTCTCTGTGCCTTGTCTGTGCAGAGAGAGGAGGAGGGCTGGAGTGGAGTCAATCCTAGATTCTTGTCTCCCCTTCACCATGAAAAAACTATGTTACCTTGACCAATTTTCTTATTTCTTCTGTGCTTCAGTTTACTTATAAAACAATAGTACGGATGCCAATATTGGAGGGCTGTGGAGAGAATGAAATAAGATAATGGGGATAAAGTAATTGTTTAATTTTTCATGCTGTAAAGCTATCCTCCAATACTCGTTCCCCTCAGACCCAGTTTGACTTGTCCAAGTAGGTGATGCACAGATGCTTGATGAATGAACGTGCTCCCGGACCTTCAGTGTTACTTCAGTCCATGTCCTGGCATGAAGTAGACAGCTGTCTTCTGAAAATACTCAGAAGAAGTAGAGAGTTTCATGGAGGGTGTGGCAGAGGAGCAAGGAGACTGACCAGGGGTCATGAGGCATTGTAGACCAGCGTCCAGCGTGCCTTGGTCTCCCTGCAAAAGCGAGAGGAATTCCCACCCAGATTTGCTGGGAGACTGATGGTGTCACACACACACACACACACACACACACACACAGACACACACACACACACATGGTGTCACACACACACACAGACACACACACACACACACACAGACACAGAGACACACACACACACACACACACACAGACAGACAGACAGACACACACACACATGGTGTCACACACACACACACACGTGGCTATCAAAGGGTTGATTATTCACATAATTCTTTGCGGTGAGCCAGACAGTTCCCTCAGTAGGTTCAAATGGCTTGAGAGCCAGTAAAAGGGATTGGCATTTTTTTAAAAAAAACTTCATTATTGTCTTAAATTTTTAAAATTTATTCTTTATTAAAATTTTTTTCTCTCTTAAAAATTTTATTTTATATTTGCCTATAGTCAATTTGGGGCTTCCCTGGTGGCTCAGATGGTAAAGAATCTGCCTGCAATGCGAGAGACCAGGATTCGATCCCTGGGTTGGGAAGATCCCCTGGAGAGGGACATGACAACCCACTCCAGTATTCTTGCCTGAAGAATCCCCATGGACAGAGGAACCTGGTGGGCTGTGGTCCATGGAATCTCAAAGAGTCACACACAACTGAGAGACTAAGCACACAGTCAATTTGTAATATTGTGTTGGTTTCAGATATACAGCAAAGGGAATCTGTTATACATGTATCTGTTCTTTTTCAGGTTTTCTTCCCATTTAGGTTGTTGCAGAATATTGCACTAGAGTTCCCTGTGCTATACAGTCAGTCCTTGTTGGTTATATGTTTTAAATGTAGTAGTGCATACACGCCAATCTCCAACTCCCAATCCATCCCTTTCCCCCACCTGTCCCCTTTGGTAACCATATAAAACTGTCTATTTTTTTTTTCTTTAACATTTTTGTTTTGGTGTGGACCATTTTTAATGTCTCTATTGAATTTTGTTACAACACAGCTTCTGTTTTATGTTTTGGATTTTTGAACATGAGACATGTGGGACCTTAGATCATTGACTAGGGATTGAACCCACCCCCACTGCATTGGAAGGCAGAGGCTTAATCACTGGACCTCCAGGGAAGTCCTCTAGCTTGGGTTTTGATTGTGGTTCAAGGGCAGGGCTGGGGTGAGAATTCCCAGGCATGGGCAGAGGCTTGCAGGGTTTGAATCTGCAGCCAGTGCCGAAAGGAGGGAGCATACAGGCGTTCTTAACAGCTTGTCCAGATACAGAGCATAGAGGGCAGGAGGAGAGGTAAGGCTTAAAAACTGTCTGCAATTAAAATAGGAGGAGAGGTAAGGCTTAAAAACTGTCTGCAATTAAACATCAAAAATAGGAGCCAGACTCCTCATTTCAAAAGGGAAGCTCTTGTCACTCCAAAGGAGTCAGAAGGAAGGAACATTGATGCTAGGAAGAGGGGTCTGCTTATAGGGAGTGGCCAGAGAGTAACCCCAGTCACTCTTGGGAGCACAGTTCAACAGGAAGGGAGACAGGGTGATAAATACCCTGACCCCTCTTACCTGCTGCCTGCTGATCTCCTGAGCAGATCCCACCTGGAAGCTGAAGGCAAGAGAACCTGGGTGATACAATCTGGAGATGAGTCAGGCTCCTGGGGCAGAGGGCATCACAGAGAATGGTTTGGGAATGGGGCAGAGCACGTGGAGGATACCCAGCAGATAGAGATCAAGCAGAAAGCAGTGAGATCCTGCATTTTTGCTAGCATCATTTACTATGCACACGTCAAGGGCCAGGTGCAATGCTTGATACACAGGATCTTCTTTCATCCTCAAAACAACCTTAAGTAGGTACTACTTTTTACAGATGAGGATATGAGGCTCAGAGGGTTCAGAGTCTTAAAGATGGGTGGAGCTAAAATTTATACCCAGCACTGAGCGTATTCCTGTGTGTAAACTGGACTGAGCTGTCCCTTCTCTACTTGAGGGCTGGGGAAGTCCCCCTGTGAGGAGCCACAGACACTTCCTGCCAGCTTTCCATGGAGCTCCACCTTGCCTGAGCTTCAGCTACTCTTTATTCTGCAGCTTTGTTTATCCTTACAGTGATTCCTTGAGGAAATGATAGTGGCTTCACTTCCCAGCTGGGGAAATCAGGTCTCAGAGCAAATGAAGTCACTGTCTGAGATCACACAGATTTGAATGGGGCAGAGCTCCAAGTCAGCACTGCGTGACCCCAGGTTTGGGAGTGCCTGCTCTTCCTGGGTTGGCTGACTCCTCCCTTTTGAGAATGAGAAGCAAAGATACAAAATTCGGTCCACTCAGTTTGCTGGGAGTCTTTGAGATGCATCCAGAAGGAAGTTGTTTCTTTTGTCTTTTCACAAATGCCCATCTTTAAATGTCTTTCCTTTCCTTTTGTGTGTGTGTGTCCTCCTTTCCCCCAGCCTGACTTGGGACCATATTTTCCCGGGTCAGTGGTGGAGCCAGGTCCCTGGTGGAGGTCACAGGAGTGGCAGCCCTCATTTATCCCCATGCCCCTGGGATGGAGAATTTATTTGTGATGTCAGGCCTGAGCAAGATTTAGAATAATTCAGGGATTTAAGTCCTGAGGATATGAGAAATAAATAATGTCACCCATTCCACATAAAGGGCCATAATGTGGAAGAAAGAGAAGGAAAAAACATAAAACTGTGATTCCATGAGAAGTAAAAAGTGAATCCTGAGAACTGCTAAGTCATTCTGGAGCATAGACTTTTCAGTGTAGAAAGGTATACACGGTGGTCTGGGATAGCCTCTTCTTTTACAGGTGGGGAGAGCAAGGCTGGGGCAGGAAGGGCCTCGTTCATGGTCACACAAAGGGCTACCAGTGGGGCCAAGCCTTGAAATCAAGTTGGTCTCACTGTCCGCTGTACCACACCTGGCCCACCGTGGGTGGATGTAGAATCACAGAGTGGGAAGGAAGTCTGTGTGATTCTGCTTGTCTGTACAGCTCAGCCTACACTCTATCCACTAGACTGGCAGCCCTGTGAGGGCAGGAATCATGTCTTATTTACCTCTGTGTCTCCAGCAGCCTTGCTCTTTACTTTCTCTGGTATAGTTTCTGCTCTTTAACTGACGACCTTCAAGTCATCCTTCAATTCTAACTTAGGCCATATCTCAAATGGGGAATGCACTCAGACAACCAGCTAGGTTAGGTATCTCCTGTTGTATATTCCCATATTCCCTGGACTCTTCCTGATTTCTTTGTTACACTTCAGTTCTCTTAAATTGTTTAATTCTCTTACCTACTAGACTGGAAGTTCTGTAAGAGCCAGGATTACTTTTCTTTTTTTTTTCCAGTAAGCATGCTTAGCACAGGGCCAGACATACTCTATAAATGTTTGACAGATACATGAAGGATGAAATGAATATGGTCCTAACCTCGGAGTGTAATCCAAGGATCTCTGAGTGCTGGACAGCTACCCACATGCCCTGAGAGTCAATGAGTCATAAAGACATTCATCAATTTTTTTACTACTTCATGTTTAGCAATTGGTCAGAGCCAATGGGTTTGCATCCACTTTCTCTTATTCCCTGCTGAGAAAAGCTGCTGTCCACCCTTATTTGACTTTCTAACTCCTGCTTCTGTATTTTATTCTTTATCAAGTTGCCCTTGGTTTATATAGCTATCATATCCCTCCCTCCTGACTTCAGGGAAACTGATGCTCAGAGAAATGAAGTCACTTATATATGCTCTTATCAAGACAGAGCAGCCGGGTCAGAATGGAATCCGTGATCCCTGAGGTCACTCCGCGTCTGCCTCTAATAGGCTAGGATCTAAGTTCCTCTCTTCTTTCCTCAACTTACATTATTATCATCAGAGAGCCCAGCTCAAATCTGTGCTGCGGTACCGAAGTTCTTGTTAAACAACCATGCGGTAATTTCACAAATACCGACTATATACTGACACTGTGCTGGCTCTTAACTGAAGGACCCCCACTCTTCAAACAGGGACCCAAAGCTTTTAAGAACCATGTGATTCAACAAAGTTTAGACATATAGGCTAATTCTTTGTATGGCGTTTTGATGGCATTCTAATCTGGAACCTTGAAGTATGCATATGTGTTTAATGGTATCTTTTAATTCATAGTTGAATAACTCAACCCTTATCTCAACATATAATAGATACACCTCAAAGAAAGTGTTTGCCTTTCTTGAATCACAGAAAAAGGAATATCAACTTTATTTCATTACTTTCTTTAGCACACTGGCTGTTTCTTTTGGAGTCAACAATAATAATTATTCCTGGCATTTATATTGCGTATCATTGCCTGCAACCATATTTTGCTTTCTTTCTCAAAACAGCCCATCAAGGTTAAGTACCTTCCTCCCATTTTACAGATGGTGAATCTGAGGCTCCAGTGTCAGGAAGGGGCTGGACCAAGGGCAAGAACTGAGACAGTAACCACAGGGTTCAGAATATGAGATTGGTTACATTGATTACATTTTATTACATTGATTTCAGTGATACATTAGCCTGTGTTTATCACTGAATCTGTGCCTTGTGTTGCCTGGAAAAAAAGGAGCTATGAAAGATATCAGAGAACAATCTGGGAATCCTCATAAAGTAATTGTGTTTGGGTTGAATTCAAACCATCCTTAACTCCTCCCAGTTCACAGATGGTGGAGATTGGCAGGCTGGGAGTGGGGCAGTGGGGAGTGAGTTGGGTAGGCAGGTTCTTAGAGCAAAGTGGAATTTATAAAGGGACGTTCTGAAGGGTGAAGAGAATTTCAGTATCAGGGGTAGAGAGAGGCATGATGGGATGAGGGAAACGGAGGAAAGGGATCTGTTTGAGGAATTTAAGGGGAGGCTGTTGGATGCAACTGGAGGAGATGATGCTTCTCCAGCAGCCCCAGGGGCTTTCTTCATTCCCCTGCTCTTGGGACTATTAGAGAGCAGATGCTGGAAAGTCACTTTCAGGCACTGCCTGTCATAAATTACGTGACAATTTCCACACCCCATATAGGTGCCACAGTGGTCCGCAAGTTTGTGATTAGAAGTGGTGCCCAGGGTGATGTAAAGACAATTGCCCCCATTTTAATGTTGGCCCCTTTCTCATTCAAATGATGGGAAAGGAAATGGGATTTCTCGTTCAGCTTGTCATGCCCAGAAGGAGAGCTTGTAACTCCAGGATGGAGGTATTTGTAATGTAACAGCTCAAGCAGGGGGTGCAGCCATGCTCCCACCCCCGTGCTGTCCCCAGGGCTTGGGCCTGGCATTGCCCCTGACTTGGGGGGGTGTGTGTGTGTGTGTGTGTGTGTGTGTGTGTGGGTGTGTGTGTGTGTGTGTGTGTGTGTGTGTGTGTGTGTGTGTGTGTGTGTGTGTCCTAATCTGCCTGACCCTTACTGTCCCTGGCATTGCCCCTGACTTGCTGTGTGTGTGTATTACCTAATCTGCCTGACCCTTACTGTCCCTCTGCAGATTCTTAGACGTGATGCTGCTTGTGCAGAAACTAACAGGCCTATCTTGACTTTTAGGCGAGCTATTAAAAGATAGAAGTCTTCTTAAACACGTAACATGATAGATCCTCACACAGCACTGACTTTACTCTAAGTGGATCTATGATAGGATCATCCATGATATCCTAAACATTCAGCGTTAGAAGGTCTTGCAAGTTTACACATGCCAGTAACTCTCCTTTTTCAGATCTAGGAAACCAGGGCCCAGAAGGGGAAGTGAGTTGCCCAAATCACACAGTTATGTGATGGGTTTGTTACTACAGTCTGTGTCTTCTTACTCCTATTCAGGTGTTCTGTTCATTCCAGAGGTTACACACTCAGACTTCTGGAAGGACCTTATTAGAAGGAAATCCTTGCAGCAATGCCAGGGAAATGACATTTGTTGATTTTCACACTTAAAAAGCAAAATTAAAGAGTGTAGCTAGAATAGTCAGGATTTGGGTTAGGCATTAAAGACCTGCTTAATCGCAGATTAGATATCGATTCCAATCTCCAGGGTCCCATTAGGTTGTACAGGCCCATAATAGGTGTGATTTTTGAAATGCAGAAAATAATAAAGTGAAAGGTAACTTTAATTTATCCTTCTCTGATTGGCATAGCCAATGGGGACATGCCCACACACACCCAGGAGCATAATTCCAGTTCTCTTGGTAATGCTCAGAACCTCAGCTCTCCCTGTGATAATTCCATGCAAGAGTCTATCAGGACCTAGGTGAAAACTCTTCCCAAATCCCACTAATCCTCATTGTTGTTTAGTCACTAAACAGTGTCCACCTCTTCACGACTCCTTGGGCGGCAGGTTAGCTCCACGTTGAATGGCCAAGGTTATGTAATAACACAGTCAACATACAGGGCAGCTTTATGACTTTTGAGAGACTAGTCACTTTGGCCTTTGTGGGCTATTCCTTTATAACATTAAAAATATATATTATCATTTATTTTCCAAATTTTATACTTATGTTTGTATAAATATGATTTTAATATTATAGATTGAAATGTTTCCTTTGAACTAAATATTATTTTTGCTTCTGGTTTAAAGTTAAAACATTTTTTATTGGTTCCTAAAAGTTCTGTGGGCTCTGGACCCAGTGTCTGAGGAGTAATCGAGCCCCACCAGGACATGCCTCATATTCAGTTCATATTCAATTCAATTCATCTTTCCCAAGATGGTATAAAGAAATAATCTTTACCTTGTCTCATCTTTTCTCTAAATGCCACCCCCCCCCTCTTTCCTAACCACTTTTGGCATACTTCAACTTTGTTTTTATTTTTGAAGCAACCTCAGTCACATGGAGGTCCATTGAAATTGGAAATCAGTTTGAACAGGCATGGTGTCACTGCTTCATTGTACTATAGAGTCAGTCCCACCGTATTTCTTGAGAAAAGGTAAAGGAGCTGACTTTCTGCATGGCTGTTGCTCCTCATTCTCAGAGTGAAATCTAAAGACCTTGGTCTGTTAACTGCCAGCCGTGCCCCTTTTAGTAAATAGCTTCACATCTCAGCACATCACTGAGTTTCAGCCTATCAAATATGAGATGATCGTCTCATCCATATAGACCCATATGGAGTGCCTGCTGGTACATACTAGGTATCTGGGAAGAAACAGATTTGTGATCATCTTCCTGGGAAAATCTAACCCCTCTGAGTATTTTGAGATTTTGACTTCACATTGGAGACTCTTGCTTTGGATTGATTACAGGGTACTTAGAGAGAGACTAGGGCAGACTCGGAATTCTTGCCTCAGTGCTACCCTTATAACTTTGAGCATGACATTTCCCCTCTACTAACCTAGGTGTGTGCATCTTTAAAATGGGGGTTATAACACTGATTTCAGTAGGATTTGGGGATGATCTGATCAGACTAGAAATTATAACACTTGGTAGCCTATTGCATACTCTGGGTTTTTTCCCATTATTCCGCTGTCCCCTAACCCCCAGGACAAACTGCTGCCCTGTTCTGAGTTCCTGGGGGGAGAATTTTTATGAGCAATGCTCTGAATGGGTAAGTCTGTCATCCACCACTTTAGCTGTAGCCTGAAGCTGAGCCGCTTCTGTATCCCCCAGCCTGCCCCCCAAGAGCAGGCTAGCCTCTGCCTCCAAATTACCAATTCCAGCTGCTAAGAGGTAGCCAAAGGGTGTTTGATTGCCCACAGACTCTGGCATTTCAGCACAATCCAATCAACACTCTTTCAGCAGAAGAATCCCCCTTAGATTGTAATCAGGGTCCATTCTGTCTCTCCCCATCCAGCTCTGGCCCCCAGGAATCAGGAGGGCTTGTTTGCTTCCCTGTCCTGGCAGCTTCTCAGCCTCTGTCCTCACCCCGGGCAGTGGCCTGCCAACTGGTTGGCTCCTCGCCCACTGTGTTATCCGCGCAGGTCGGGTTCTCTCCGTGAACTTCCTCGCCCGTTTCTAGAAGTGAGTTTCTATCACCCAACACCGACATTACTTCAGAGTAAGGTGAGAGAGCAGGCTTGAAAAATGTTTGGTAAATGAAAACAGCTGTTGTTGTCACACTCAGAACATTTTTTTTGTGTGCACACTTGTAGTAGCCTCTTCAGTCTGAAAGAAAAATGGTGCTGAATAGCTTCTATTGCAAAGGAATGGAACAATCCATTTATGCAAGGGTTCCTGAACTTCTCACTCACTCATTCACGCAACAAATACTGAATTTGCTGATCACTCATTCTGTCAGGAACTTTTTGCGACCCTGAGAGATAAAAGAAATAGTTACTTTACAAATATTAATTAGCATGCACCTGGACTCTAGAGGGGTCCCTGGAGGATAGAGAAATTAGCTTGTTTATTCACATATGTACTGGGAACTTCTGATATGCAGGAACCATAGATAAAACTGAGCGAGAATAAAAAAAGACAACAGGATAGAAGTTTAAAGCCCGAAGAAGGAGATAAGAATTAAACAAATACTTTTATAAGTAAGTATTTAGACACATTTTTAGGAAATGACTTGATAGAGAAGGCATTGAATATTTTGAGAACATATAATTGGGATACCACTCTAGTGGCAGAAAGTGAAGAGGAACTAAAAAGCCTCTTGATGAGGGTGAAAGAGGAGAGTAAAAAAGCTGGCTTAAAATTCAACATTCAAGAAAGTAAAATCATGGCATCCAGTCCCATCACTTCATGGTGATTAGAAGGGGGAAAAGTGGAAACAGTGACAGGTTTTATTTTCTTGGGCTCCAAAATCATTGCAGATGGCGACTGCAGCCATGAAATTAAAAGAAACTTGCTCCTTGGAAGAAAAACTATGACGAAGGTAAACAGTGCATTAAAAAGCAAAGACATCACTTTGCCAACAAAGGTCTATATAGTCAAAACTGGTTTTTCCAGTAGTCATGTATGGATGTGAGAGCTGGACAATAAAGAAGACTGAGCACCAAAGAACTGATGCTTTTGCATTGTGCTGGAGAAGACTCTTGAGAGTCCCTTGGCCAACAAGATCAAACCAGTCAATCCTAAAGGAAATCAACCCTAAATATTCACTGGAAGGACTGATACTGAAGCTCCAATACTTTGACCTCCTGATGTGAAGAGCTGACTCATTGGAAAAGACCCTGATGCTGGGAAAGATTAAGGATAGGAGGAGAAGCGGGCAACAGAGGATGAGATGGTTGGGTAACGTCTCTGACTCGATGGCATGAGTTTGAGAAAGCTCCAGGAGACAGTGAAGGACAGGGAAGCCTGGCATGCTGCAGTCCATGGGCTCTCAAAGAGTCAGATACTTCTAAGCGACTGAACAACAGCAGCATAGCTGGGATGGCCGGGAAGTCAGGGAAGGCTTCCTTGAGAGGTGGAGTCTGAGCTCACTCTGATGGGGTTGTTGGTTGGAGAGTGGGTTCTAGCAGAGGGAAGCCAGCCGGCAGCTGGAGGAGTTGTGCATGTGTTCTAGGATGATGAGAAGGCCAGTGCTTGGCTGGAGGGAGAGTGGTAGGACCTCAAGGGTTTGCCTGGGGCCAGATCTTGCAGATCTGGTGGGGAGGAATAAAACGTTACCCTGGAGCAACCCAGAGAGCCTTAGAAGAGAAGATCAGTAACAAAACAAGGATAAAAGCTGTGATATTTATTCAGTGCATGACTAGCAAAGGAGGGAGTCGTTAACTCAGTTTTCATGGCTCAACAAAATGTTCAAAGAGGGGGATTCCAGCTTTTAAAAGATATGAGCCAAGCAGCTGTAGTAGAGGTGAGGCGCATTGATCTCAGAGGAAATAGCATATGCAGACAGGGTCTCTGGTGAGAAGCTGCTGGTGAGTTTAGGGAGCTGGCAGAAGACATGAATCTCTGGAGACTGGAGGAGAGGAAGGAGCCAGGAGACAGGGGATTTTAATTGTATTTTACTTTTTAGTGTTTTTTTTTTTTTCTCTTAATTGACTTTACTTTTTACAGCAGTTTTAGGTTTATAGAAAAATTGAGCAGAAAGTACAGAGTTCCATATATGCCCTATCCCCACTCCCACCTCCAGGATCCCTCACTCCCATTATCTTCCACCTGAGCATTACATTTTCCACTGATGAACCTACATCGACACACCATTATCACGCAGTGTCCATAATTTGCATTGAAGTTCACTCTTGGTCTCGTATGTTTTGTGGGTTTTGACAAAACATGTATCAGCCCTTTTTTATTCATATAGAGTAGTTTTACTGCCCCATAAATCCTCTGTGTTCCACTTGTTCCTCCCTCCCCGCTTTCCTGAATCCCGGCAACCCCTGATCTTTTTACTGTCTCCATAGTTTTCCCTTTCCAGAAGGTCATGGAGCTGGAATCCTACAGCATACAGTATATTCAGATTGGCTTCTTCCACTTAGTATATGCTTTCCTATTTAGTCGAGTTTTTATAAAGTAGGTGACACAGTCAGAGATGCGGTTATTAAGATTGATTTTCCTGATGGATGGATTGGAGGTAGAGATGAACCAAAATCAGAGGCAGGTTGGAGGCTGTGCTGATAATCTGTGAAGCTTTGAGTGGGTCCACCTTTTTTTTTTTCTTTAATACTGAGGTCTTAATTTGAAATAATTTTATCTGTTCAGTTGCCAGGGCATCACTATTTTCTTACACGGTTTCCGTAGTCATCCGTGCTTCACTTGATCTGTAGTGCTCAATAAGTGGCTATTATATAAATTTAAATCCATAAAATGTATTAAATAATTTTTTAATAATTTAGTAAAATGCATTAAGCAATTTAAATAATTAAAATTTATTTATTTAACTATATGTGGTCAGTGGTAACCATATTGGAAAGTGCAGATATGGCATTTTCCATTTTCAAAGAAAGTTCTACTGGACAGCAATGGATTAAATCTCTGAGAACCTCTTATATGGTTTTCTGGAAAGATGACAGACTTTGGAGTCAGAGATTTTTTATTTGTTTTTGGCTGTGCAGCTTGCAGGCTCTTAATTCCCTGACCAGGGATCAAGCCGAGGCCCCTGGCGGTGAAAGTCCTAACCACTGGATCTCCAGGGAATTCCGCGAAGATACATTTTGAGTTGTCAAAACATTTAGTCATAATGCGATTTTTTAGAATTGTGGTTATGTATCTGCACATGTATAACATAGAGTTTGTTGTTTTAACCATTTTTTCAGGGTACAGTTAATTCAGTGGCGTTAGTTGCTTTCACACTGTTGGACAACTGTCACTACTATCTCTTTCCAAAACTCTAACCCCAGACAGAAACTCTGCAACCATTAAGCAATAACTCCTCAATTCACACGCATATACATGGGTGTATGGACACACACATGCACACACACATATACACACCAATTCCTGGTATTCTTAACCCACTTTCTGTCTCTATGAATTTACCTGTTCTAGATATTTAGCATAAGTAGAAGCATTCAATATCTGGCCTTTTGTGTCTGATTTCTTTCATATATTAATAGCATAATGTCTTTAAACTTCAAGTTGTAGCACATATAAGAACTTAATAACTTTATGGCTGAATGGCATTTCATTTAATGGATATACCATGTTTGGTTTACCCACTTCTCTGCTGATGGGCATTTGGGGGTTTTCCACCTTTTGGTTTAGTGATGCTGTTTTGAATAATCTACTTAATTTCTGAGCTTCATTTCTATAATGTGGGTATATCGAGCCTTACATATACTGAGGATTAGAAGACTCACCAAAGAGAAAGCACTTGAGATGAGGTTTCCAATTCGCCAGCTGTTATTTCTTGCCCCTTTTTGTCCATCTTTATTAACCACCCTCTTGGTGCCCAGACTCCTGTGTGTTAGAAGCTCAGCAACTGTTGCCAACTGTTGATTTTCTCTGGGCACGTTAACTCAGCTCTGACTCTTGGACTGTAGAACATGAGGGGGATATTTTATTTGACCTCTGTGTGTTTAATGTGTAGAAGTTTGCAGGTTGGTGGAGTTAATGCCTCCCCAGTGTCACAAGTCCTGGGATGCAGATGACAGTCCCTGCTCCTCATTAAACTACTAATTCCTCTCAGGGGAAGTGTGGCGAGAATCAGCACTTGACATTTAAGGGTAGATGAAGTCATAAGGAGATTATGACTTGGCCTTGGGTAGCGTTTCCTGGGCCAGATTAGAAATTCACACGAGAGAGTAATTGTTATCCGGGTCACACTCTGCATTCTCTTCATCCAGGGCTGGAGGCATAGATTCCGAGCTGAAAGTGACTGTCTTTCTCTGAAGGACATAGATTGAGAAGTTCAGGTTTTCCTCTTAAAGGAACTCAAATGATAGAGCATTCTTACATTCAATTCAAATAAAAAGATATTAGGTAGTGTCTTGCTTAGGATGCATGCATGCGTGCACAGTTGTGTCTGACTCTTTGTGACCCCATGGACAGTAGCCCACCAGGCTCCTCTGTCCATGGAATTCTCCAGGCATGAATACTGGCAGGAGTAGCTATTCCTTTCTCCAGGGGATCTTTCTGCCCAGGGATTGAACCTGTGTCTCTTGCATTGGCCAGTGTGTTCTTTACCATTGTACCACCTTTCTTAGGATAGTTTTACCTGTATCCTGGAGGCTTAGAGAAGTGAGGACATTTAGTTATCTTATGTGACAAAAAGTTTGTAGATTGGTGACTTTGCAGCTCAAGACTGTAGTACCCAGGGTTGGAATCTCTCTGGTTGTTTTGATCTTCTCCCTGGAGTTTCCAGGATGCTGTAGCACCCCAAGATTTATGAAACAGTATATAATTTAAAGCAAGAATGAGGGCAGGGCAGGCAGGAAACAGCTCTCTTTGTGAGCTATTTCCTCTATTAAAAGAAAAGTCTTTTTCAGAAGTGCCTTAAGAGGTTTCACCTTATGATTCATTAGCCAAAAGTGAGTCTCACGGCCACCTCTATTTGCAGTGGAATCTGGGAAAGTGAGCTTTTTCATTCTTTATTGAGAGATGTGGTTAGGGACTGAGTACTAAGTAGCCACTCAGCACTTTACCTGAACACCTGTGTGTAAGGTGTAGTGGGAAGCTAGAGACCGATTAAGGTATGGTCGTGTATGCTCCCAGCCAACCAAAAACATAGTAGAACGGACTAAAGCCTGAAAGAGATACATAAGAAAGCTGGAATGTAGAAAATTGAAACAGTTTTTACTCTCTGATCAGGGAGACCTTCATGGAGGCAGTGACATGTGCACAAAGTATTAGGATTCCGGCTCAAGTCAAGGCAGCTCATGCTAAGAGAACAGATTACACAAGGGCACAGGAATTGGAACTTCAACTTTTTTTATTTTTGTAGGATGTGGATTTGGGCTATCTGTAGTGAAACAACAAGAAAGAAAGTGAGATATAAAGGTAGTTTACTGCAGATATAATAGACGTTGAATGCCAGGCTTAGGTGTTTGGGCTTTACTGTGAAGACACTGGGTCGGTGTTAAGGTTTTTGAGTTGGGTTTGCCATGATCTGGTCCCCCAAAGCCCGCTGCTGCTTTATTATCTCGTGATCAATTTGCCATCATTAGTTTATCTTAATGTTTGTGACTCCGTTTCTCAGTTGTGTCCAGTTGCCCGAATCCTTCCCCAAATTCTCTGAGTTGCAGTGTAGACACCAGGTGTGCAAGCAGAACAGGCTTCCGTGTTTGTGACCTTTGTTTTCAAGGCCTCAAAGCATGAGAAGCACTTCACTTTCTCCATCTAGCATTCAGCTTAGAAGTCACATCGGAGCTGGAACCACGTAGGATGGCTTCAGTGTGATTTTACTTGCTGTTTTCCCCATTTTGCTGCTTTCAGATTAAACAAGACTTGCTGGTTGTCTTTGCCGTCTCTCCTGCCTTCTTGACATTGTGTTCATATATGACAGGTTTTCTCTGCTCTAAATCCCTCGTCAGCTCACTAGCATCCTCTGCCTAAGCTAGAAGGGTCTTTGTGCTGTTGTCTGATATTCTGCGTCATTCCCACTGTGTACAAGCCCTCCTGCCACAGCAGGTACACAAAGTACTCTGAACAGATCATCACTCCGTACACACGTTTTCCTCTGACAACAGTGTCTTCCTAGGATTTTTATTCCTTTCCTTCAAACTGCTTTACAGGAGTAATCAATCTCCCCAAACCCTTCATAAGCACCATAGCTTTTATTTTCCTCGATTTTTAAATTTGGAATGGTCTTAGATATATAGAAATTTGGCAAAGATAGTATAGAGACATTCCATATACCCTTTACCCAGCTTCCCCAAAGCTTTGGTATATTTGTCAAAACTAAGCAATCAACCTTTGTACATTGCCATTAACTAAACTTACAGGCATTATTCAGATTTCATGTGATTTCCACCAGTGTCCTTTTTTCCTTCCCAGGACCCAAGTCACGTTTCCATGTTGCTTTTAATGACTGTGTCTCCTTGGTTTCCTTTGATATGTGACAATTTCCTTTTTCCTTCCTTCCTTCCTTCCTCCATCCCTCCTTCCTTTCATTCTTAACAGTTGTTTAAAAAAATGGGTCAAGTGTTTTCTAGAATTCCCCTCATTTTGGGTTTGTGTGTGTGTTCTCATGGTCAGCCTGAAGTCAGATGGGCCTGGGGAAGCCCAGCGCAGAGGTGAAGGGCCCTGTCATCCATTGCGTCAGAGAGCCCCTGATCTCAGCCTGACGGTGCTCCGGTCACCTGGTTACAGTGGTGTGCAGGAGTTGTCTATTTCCTCTGCTCTCTTACTTAGAAGCCAGTCACAAGTGCTCTTAACTGTGGGATGGGGAATCAAGTTCCGCATCCTGGAGGGGGCATAACCATCTCCTTTCCCGATCCTTCCTGGCCCCTTAAGAGCCCGGGAACTGTTTCCTTTCATCACTTCCTTTGACCCACTGGCATTCACTTGTCTGTCATCCCTCACATTAAACAGTGGGCTCCAGAAGCCAGAGGTCATGTCTCATTTGTCTGGATCCTCAGAATTTGGTCCATGATAGATGCTCAGCAATAAATGTAACCCCACCTTAACTTCTCCCAAATGGGGTTCTTTTACCCTGCGGTGACCTTGGCGACCTCTCCATGGGAGGGGCCGGTGACGGGAGGACTGAGTGTCTGCCGGTGCTCTCGGCCCCCGTCCGCTGCATCTCTGTTCCAGCGTGCCATTTAGATTTGAGGACAGAAGATAAAATCCTTTTTGACCCAGGTGCCTGATGATCAATGGCCTTCCCGGCATGCTTCGCCGCTCCCGCCTAGCTCTCTCTATGGCACCAGTTGCCACTCGATAAATCCATAAAGAGACAACTCAATTGTTTTGACTTTCGTCCACCTTTTCCAGTGATTCTTCCTTTCCAAGTTAATGGGGCAGAGGGAGGGAAGGCACACGATTAGAAGCTACACACACTTTCTTTTTCGGCAGAGACAAGTGCCTCTATTGCTGACAGGATCATAAAACATGAATTAAGAGATGAGTTATTAATGAAATATTCCAACTTAATATCATAGCGACGAAGCCCTTGGCTTTACACAAAGTGTCTGGCACTTGTAAAATAAAAACTTCGAGGTCTTTGCTTGCTTCTCTCTTTTCTTCCCACAGAAGAGTAAGGCTGGAATGATTGAAACCAAGAATTTTCAAGCTCTGGTCCAAAATAAGTGTGGACAAGTGGGTATCTACACCCAAACACATATATATATACAGACATATTAGAGATTCATGTTACAAACCAGTGTCTCAAGGAAATACACTTTGAATAGCTTTACAGGAAACAGACTCATTTCTCTTTGCTTGTCTCAATATTTCCTAGGTTTATTTGACCGTCAGTTCAGTTCAGTTGCTCAGTCATGTCTGACTCTTTGCGACCCCATGAACCGCAGCACACCAGGCCTCCCTGTCCATCACCAACTCCCGGAGTTTACTCAAACTCATGTCCATTGAGTCGGTGATGCCATCCAACCATCTCATCTTCTGCTGTCCCCTTCTCCTCCTGCCCTCAATCTTTCCCAGCATCAGGGTCTTTCCAAATGAGTCAGCTCTTTGCATCAGGTGGCCATAGTATTGGAGTATTATTTGACCATAGAAGACTCTATTTCCTATTAATGTCTTACAAGTGTAGGGTTCCGCAAAATGCATTTGGAGAAACAAGCATGTTAGTGACACTGTCCAGCCCTTCCTGGATCACTTGGATGTGAAAGAGTGGAGAACTGAAGTGAGAATATGTCGGGCTTAAAGGGGAGACACAGCTAATCACCAGTATTTTTTGTCCGCAGTCACGATGAATTTTAGATTGAAAAGGCTGGACCACCGCCTTGACGCCCTGCTTCATTTTGCCTTTGGCCAAATTGCTTAATCCTCCCCCTCCTGGGAGCAGGGTTGACCTGAACGCCCAGGCTGAGCAGGCCTCCCCAGTTACCTGCCTACTTAAATATAAATAGATTGTGCTCCTTTGCTGATTCTAAGATTGGTGCAGTGTTGGTTGGAAACATTAAAAATAATGAGAATATAAGTTAAGTGTAATCTCCTGATCTGGTAATAGACTCTCTGATTAGCATTTTTTCGTTTCCTCTAGGTTCCAGCTAAGCAGCACACACAGGGCTTTGGAATCTAAATGACTACGGCATTTTAGTTTTCAGAAATCCGGACGTGTAACCCCTGGGTCCCTTGGCCTCTCTGCCCTTGTCATCTGGTGCTAAGTGCTTTGCCTGAGAAGCATGAGGTCAGATGTACCTTTTTGTTTCCTTTTAGCAATTCACACCTTCTCTGCCCTTGAGAAATTGCCTCTGTCTTTGTACGGCTATAGCCATTATCTTCTCACTTTTTATTACTTTTTTTTAATTTCCAGAAAGGCATATGTATGTATAAAGGACAAAGCGTTGAGTGTGGCTTCCTTGGTGGTTCAGATAGTAAAGAATCTGCCTGTAATGCAGGAGACCTGGGTTCAGTCTCTGGGTCGGGAAGATATCCTGGAGAAGGGAATGGCAACCCACTCCAGTACTCTTGCCAGGAGAATTCCATGGACAGAAGAGCCTGGTGGGCTACAGTCCTTGGGGTTGCAAACAGTTAGACATGACTGAGTGACTCATACAAAGCATTGAGTTTGATGGGAAAAGAGAATCACACTAGACAAAGCAGAAGACCTTCCTTCAATAGCTGTGTGATTTTGAGAAAATTATTACCCTCTCTGAACCATGGTTTTCTCGCTGATACAATGGGACTAATGGTAGGCCCGACAGAGAGGACTGCCATGAGAGGGTGAGGAGCACTCAGCATGCAGCTAATTCTTGGGTAACAGAAAACCCCGCAGGGTGGTGGTGAGAGCAAATGAGACACTGAACTGGAAGTGCCTCTGTGATTATTGAGAGCCATTTACAAGTGAGCTATCAGTATAATGTGTTTAGGTAGTAATTTCTAAAAGTGTCACACTCAAAAAATTCGCCTCTCCCTGAAGCCTGTTAGTCATTATAGAGAGTACTTCTGAACTGGCATCCCCTGAATGATTTTGGAGCCATGTTCCATGTGCCTTTTCTCTTTGACCGCACCTCCATTAAATATTCCACAATTACCACTCCAAAACTGCTCCATGGATGTCCATGGGGACCAGATACACCAGGTCACCCAGCCTCAGGGAGCACACACCACCGAAGCAGCGAGATACCCTGCAAGGTTGTAGGTTGGTGGTAGACTCATAAGCTCTGACTAGATTGATACTTAACTGCATCCCTGACTTCGGTCAGTTACCTTGCATTTCTTTTTCCCCCAAAGTTAACGGGAATGCACCTGTATTGAGCACAGAGTATTTATCAGCATCATGCCCAATTCTTCTCATGACTCCCCATTTAATCCTTATCCCAACCTTAAATATGTAGGTGTGAGTGTCTGCATTTTACAGATGATGAAACTTAAGCTCAGAGAAGTTAAGTAAAGTGGTCAAAGTTGGCAGTGATAGAACTTGAACCCAAGTCTATGTGATTTCCGTACCCTTGTAGTAGGTACGCCCCCTTAAGAATACAGAGATTGCTTAGGGCAATTTCATTCACATCATTGACAAGAGAGAGAGATGGAGGAGAAAAATCCAAGGCACGTGTATTCTTCCTCAACATATGAAGGCAATTTAATTGTTTATTTCTGCTTAATGATTTATCAGTAAGCCAAGCTTCTGTTCTTGGCTTGGTTTCAGCTTCTGTGTCTGCAGAATGAGGGAACTGGGCAACGCTTCCTGCCCTATGATAACAGAATTCTAGAGGGTGAGTGCGGGCGGGCGTGTTAGTCTGGCTGACGGGTGGGAAGATGCTGTGTGACTGGGTTGTCAAGCGCAAGGCCTGGTAGGATGTGGAGGTTTGGGTTCTACCTGAAGAAGCTCAGACGTGCTGTGTTGGTCATGTGCAGTTTCCTAGTTTCTGTGCTTTTCCTTGATTTGATATCTGCAGATCCTTTGGGAAAGTAACTGGAACGCTGGTGGAATAGGGTGCTACCTTGGACAGAAGATGAGTGTACATGAGTGTAGTCTTGACTGTAACACCCACGGGCCCTGCAGCTTTGGCCAAATGTCATAACACCCCCAAGTCTCCACAGGAGACTAGACAAGATAAATCTAGAAGGTGCCTGGTGCCATCATACCTTCTTCTTCTTTCCTTTCTCTGCCCATCAGTTTACCTACCTGCAGAATGAAGACTAAAGCATAGGCCAGAGCAGGAACCACAAGAAGACCTGCATGATGGGACTCAGAGGGTATAAGATCGGGAGAGAGAAAACTGTAGAATGGAGGATGTTGGTAATGGAGGGAGCCCCAGAGTACAGGGATGGCGTAGAAGAGAGAAAGAAGTGGAGATGAGAGAGAATGGGCTAAGGAAGCATGCAGGTTTTCTTGAAGCCATCTTTTCTCTTGCTTTTCTCATGGCCAGCTTCTCATCTGTCATCTCCTTCCCTTTAAATGTCACCTCCTCTGAGAAGCCCTCCCTGACCATCCTTCCCTATCCAAAACCTTCCCTGCCTCAGTTATTCTCTATCACTGAATCCTGTTCATTTCTTCTGGTATTTAACAATTGTAACCATGTACTTAAAATTGTTTTTAATTTTTATAAGAACGGTGGTGGTTTAGTCACTCAGTTGTGTCTGACCCTTGTGACCCAGTGGACTGTAGCCCGCCAGGCTCCTCTGTCCATGGGATTCTCCAGCAAGAATACTGGAGTGGGTTACCATTTCCTTCTCCGGGGGATCTTCCCAACCCAGGGGATATTCTCAACTTTATAAGAATAGTTGGTTTACAGTATTTCAGGCATACAGCAAAATGATTATATGCATACACACAGACATTCTTTCGCAGATTCTTTCTCATTTCATTCATCAATACGCGATACTAAACGCAGTTCCCTGCGTTTATGTAGCAGGTCATGTTTTGCTTTGTTTTGGTTTTTGGATAAAAGCCAACCCGCCTGGGTTTGAAAAGCCAGCTCTGCCCCCTCACAGCTGTGCTACCTTGGGCAACTGTGTCATCTCTGAGTCACAGTTTCCTCCTCTCTCAGCCAGGGATTTTGTGAGAGTGAGATGATTTACTGCGTCTGAAACCCTCAGAATTGTGCACGGTACCTGGGCAGCGCTCACAAGGCAGCTGTGACTAGGATTCACGCTTGTTTATGTCTGTTTACTTCTCTCTGTTACAGATACATCCACCAGGGCGAGGGTTTTGTCTGTCCGTTTCTTCTCCTCTGAGCACCTGGAACCTAGTCTACGTCTGACACATGTTAGGCACTCAACATATACTGGTTGCATGAATAAAATGAATGTAAAATATAGTTCTAACTAAAAAAAAAGTTAAGAGTGAGCATTAAGGGCTGGTGCTAGAGAAGACTCCTGAGAGTCCCTTGGACTACAAGGAGATCAAACCAGTCAATCCTAAAGGAAATCAACCCTGAATATTCATTGGCAAGACTGTTGCTGAAGCTGAAGTTCCAGTCCTTTGGCCATCTGATGCAAAGAGCTGACTCATTGGAAAAGACCCGGATGCTGGGAAAGATTGAGGGCAGGAGGAGAGGGGGGCCACAGAGGATGAGATGGTTGGATGGCATCACCAACTCAATGGACGTGAATTTGAGCAAGTCTGGGAGATGGTGATGGACAGGGAGGCCTGACATGCTGCAGTCCGTGGGGTTGCAAAGAGTCAGATGTGACTTAGCAACTGAACAACAAACAGCAATAGTTAAGGGCCAGCTTTGCAGGCCGGAAGATTCACTAGACACAGGTGAGTCTCGGTGAGACTCATCCATCTCGTGGATGTGTGTGAAACCAGGAGAAGTAAACAGACATCGCCGAGTGTGACTCTACAGAGGCGTCCCTTGGTTGACTCCTTTGTGCTGCAGCAGGCAGAGCTCCAAGGCAGAACACAGGGGTGGCGTCCTTGATTTTGATGGACCCTCCCGACTGTCACCCCAGCCCCCTGAGGGTCCTGGGTCTCTTCATCCACCCGCAGCCTGTCCATGCCCTGGGGTAGGAATGGGCGGGAGATGGCCTCCGCCGTTGTGCAGGCTGCCTGCATCAGCGGGGCTCTCCACATTCCAGAGGAAAAAAAATGAATAAAACTAATTTATGTTTGG
Source organism: Cervus canadensis (assembly GCF_019320065.1). Lineage (NCBI taxonomy): Eukaryota > Metazoa > Chordata > Mammalia > Artiodactyla > Cervidae > Cervus > Cervus canadensis. The sequence goes on along the minus strand of NC_057415.1, from coordinate 38,418,914 downwards.
ATGAAAAGCGTGTTGGAGCCCTTAGGAGGAATGGGCGACGGGAGGGCAGCGCTGGTACTAGGGTTGCTCACAGCCCTTCTCCCCGCTGCTCCCCTCCCCTCGGGTCCTCTCGCCTCTCTCTTCTCATTGCTCTTAGGTCTAGAGTTGAAACCCGTGTTCCTTCTCACCTCTTTCCTTCGCTTCAGGCTGGGAGAGATGGAGGAGTGAAAACAAAATAAATCATCCAGATGGAGGGGGAAGTGCAAGAAGGAAAGAGGGCTTCCATGCAGGGAGACGTGTTCCCTGTGTGTCCCTCTGGGAGGGTGTGTGTGTATGCACAGAAATTAACACGGCCACCCGGGAACACCACTGTCCTCCAGAATCCACACAGCTTCCCCAGACGTCTGTGATGGGAGTGAACACGGCCCTTTTCCTTCTGGGGGCTCCCGGGGTCCTGAGGGTGGAGGAAGCTGGGGTGGGGCAGGGTCTCTGGAGTTCTAGGCTCATTGCAGCTCCAGCCTCCCCACTCAGCCTCGCTTTCATCGCCTTCAGTGTGGGGTGTCCTAGCTCCCACCCTGCCTGCAGGGTTCATTTCCGTATGCAGAGGGCTTTGAAGTCTTTTTAGCTGTCCCACGGTGTAGGGTTTAATTGTCTCTGGCTAAGGTTGCTTTGGGGGATGGGTTTTCCCTCCAAGTCTTAGTGTAGGTTTTCTGACTTGTTTTCTCAGTCATGCTAAGCTGGAGCTCTGTCTCCTTCTGTCTCTCTCTTCCCCCGTCCCACTTCTCTTATTCCCTTTCTCCCTCTTTCTGTCTGTCTCTCTACTAGAACTAATGACGGGGCCACCTTGGGAGTTGCTTTTCCTGCTTCAGGAATTTTTGGAGTAACATCAAAGTGGCAGAATCTCTGGGTGATACTTTTCTGAGTAGTGGCAGGCCTTCACCCCTCCTCCTTCCCCTTTCTACTTTCTTCTGTTCTCCCTACTTTCCTTGATCTCCTCTTCCTTAATTTTCTCTTTTATTTCCCCCTTACTAGTTTATTCATGGTACCAGGGACCAGGTCAGGGGCCGGAGGAGTACAGACCTTCGGAAAGCACTGTACTGTGTGTGCTGAGTTGCCTCAGTCGTGTCCGACTCTTTGCGACCCTTTGGACTGTAGCCCGCCAGGCTCCTCTGTCCATGGGGTTCTCCAGGCGAGAATACCCAAGTGGGTTGCCACGCCCTCCTCCAGGGGCTCTTCCCAAACCAGGGATTGAACTCTTGTTTCTTATGTCTCCTGCATTGGCAGATGGGCTTTTTTTTTAACCACTAGCACCACCCGGGAAGCAGAAAGCCCTAGTTCAGCCTTTAAGAAAGGCACATCTTAGAAGGAAAGATAAAGTTGGTGTAGAACCAACTAATACAGAGTAGAATGGGCCCGGGAGGAAGGCAGTCAGCAGGGAAGTAGGCAGTTATAGGTTGTATTGAGAGCTGGGGTCCTGAGACCACATATGTGGTGGGGCAGGAATGTTCTTTCCACCCCCTGGTTGGTTGATCCATCTTGGGCACGTTAACTTAACCTCTCCAAGTCTCGGTATCCCCATCCCTGTAAATGGGCATGAAAACAAGAAGATCTCCCTCAGAGGGTGTTTGTGAGGATGCAGTGAGGTCACTCATTGAAGCGTCAGCCCAATGCCCGAGTCCCGGTGCTGCATAAACGTTATCTGTGGACGCCACTTCCCAGTGACATCACCAAAGCCCAGCTACTGTTCTCTGTGCGTCTCTCCCAGGAAAAGTGAGTTTAAGCACTGGGGTGACTTGAGAAATCTTCTTGGATGAGTTATTTTCAAACAGATTCTTAAGGGTGAGTAGGCTGCGTGTAGTTTCAACAAAAGGAACAGATGAGTGCAGTGACAAAGGGGCCCTGGAGATATTCTGTTTGCAGAGTTTAAACAGCTTTCAAGGTGAATTGTCAGGTGTACTTGTGTGCGTCCCTAAAGTTTGCTCGGTGGCTATGAATAAAGAACAACAGCATGGTGGATTGAATAATGTCCTCCTCCCCACCGCACCCCCCACCCCCCTTCCCAGACACAAAAGTCCTCATCATCATTCCTGGAACCTGTGAATGTTATCTTATAAGGAAGAAAGGTCTTTACAAGTATAATTAAATTGGTGATCTTGACATGGGGAGATTATACTATATTATCTCAGTGAGACCTAAAAGTTATCACAAATGTCCTGGCAAGAGGGAGGCAGAAGGAGACTTGACTTTAGACGGAAGTGGAGGAGGCCAAGATTGAGTGACGCAGCCGTAAGCCCAGGAACACTGGCAGCCCCCAGAAGCTGGAAGAAGCAAGGAGGAGTTTCTCCCCTAGGACCTCCAGGGGATGTGTGGCCCTCATGACTCCTTGCTTTGGGCCCAGTGAAACTGATGTTGGGTTTTTTGGCTTCCAGAAATGTGAGAGGATAAATCTCTATCGGCTTAAGTTGTCAGATTCGTGGTAAATTGTCATAGCAGTCAGAGGAAACAAACACAAAAAATGATGTTTATGTGTTTCTAGCTCTGCCCAGGGATGGCTGCTTGGGAGATTCACTGTTCCTGTGTGGGAATGAAATGACAGTGGACAGAATTCCTTTTGGCTGCCTCTTATTTCCTAAAGCTTTGCTTCTCATATCAGCTCTTCCTGTCTTGGCTTTTTTTTTGTGATGAGGGGGAAGGAGCAATTATGACCGGTAGGCATTCTGATCAGAAGCCAGCTTTGGAAGTGGCAGTCAGGAGAGATCTGTCCAGCACACCAAGCTCCTGAAATTCCCACAGTGCGGCTCCTCCATGGTCTCACTGGACGTCCTTAGACAGGACCTCGGGGTTGCTGAGACAGTGCTTTTTCTCAGTGTGGTCCACAGTGGTCTGGGGTTCTCTAGGAGAGATGCTTCTGAAGATGGGGGCACAGGTTAAGGGTGGCCCACAAAACCACCCATACTCTCATTTGCTCTGCACGATCTACTTGTACTTCTAGGGTAAAGCTGTGTTGGAAAAAGTACTTCTGTTGTAAAAATACAGCCTGAAAATTGTTAAATTACAGGCCAGGTCCACCCACCCCCCTCACTCATAGCTTCACCCAGGGGAATCAATGACCTAATGTTCTGGTGAATCAGTGGCAGCCCAGGGAGTTAAACAAGGGGTCCCTGAACTCCTCCTCCTGGCCCTGAGAACCCAACTCTCAGCCCACGTAGAGGAGGGGGGTCCAGAGACAAGACTCACTCTGGGAAGAAGCTCCAGTTCACTGCAAACTAGCCTCTCTCTAGTTCTCTGTGCTTCCCCTCAGGCTTTCCACTGTCCTTGGCACATTAAGTCGAATTATCTCACCAAGCACGTATCCTTTCTGTTTCATTTTTCACCTGATGGAGCTGCGTTTCAGCAGGGCCAAGTGACTTGCCAACAGTCAAGCAGCTCGGAGTGGCAGGACAGGGGATTCAAACTCCTGACCATCTGGCACTTTAGCTGATGCGTCCTCACAGTTCCGAACCTGATCACGGTATCCACAGAACGGACCTGTCGTGGTGGATGCGGGCCAGTCAGGGACCTGCGTGCATTTTCCGACAGTTAGTGAATAGCTGTGTGCTGCTCTGTAAGAGATGTCGTGGAATGGAGACGCAGAAGATGTCCTCTTCAGCCATGGGGACAGCTGATACCTGTCCGGGGGTCCAGCTAGCCATCCATCCCAGAAAATAGCCGTGGCCATTGTTACAAACTCGGGTCCCCACTTCCACTTGAGTCAGACAGCTCGTATGTTCTTGTTTCCCTAAATGCAGGATGCACTCAAGCAATTGAAAACAGCTTCTGGGACAATCTTGTTCCATTATGCCTAATGGAATTGAGTGTCTGTGGCACAGAGAGTGTGCTGATACTTTGCAGAAACAAGGCGGGATTTTCCCATTACTCTCGGGATGGATGAGACGTGAAATGAACTCCTCGGAGACCTCTTGCTTTGTCACAATAGAGCCAGCAGGTCACATTAGGAGATTTGGGGCGCAAAATGCATTTTGGGTTCCTGCTTTATATCCTCCCCTGCACTATGTGCCTTCTCTCCATGCATTTCTCTCTCTGCTGATAGATTGGGTGGCAGGAGACCCACATGAAAAAGGCCCATATGAAAGGATTCACCTTGCTGTTTAAGGAAATGTCACTGCTTTTTTGGGATACAAAGACCCTGCTCTGAACGTGGCATTTTCTTCTCTCCCTGATTGTTTGCTGCTCTACGTGTTTGTCTTTTCTTCGTCTTTTTGTTTTCTTAACCTCCTGCGCGCGAAGAACAGGAAAGTTCCTGCCTTTAGCTTGGAGGCTGTGTCTGCCTCTGTCTCTCACCATCTGTCTGTGTATCTCCGTCTCTTGTGTGTAAAAATGTTTTGGCAGATCCTTCCTATCTCAGTGAATAAAGTGCCCATAACCGAGCTGAAAGGCAGCGACCAGAGAAGAAACTATTTGATTCATGAACGTCGACTCTCTCCAGGGCCCATTTCTACCTGGACTATTTCCTTCCTTCTTTCTGTCCTCGCTTTTATTAAGTTGTTTTCTCCTCAGAGCATGACATGAGATTTCCTTGCTCAAGGACTTTTAAGAGACACAAAATATCCCATCTCACCAAACGTGAGAGCTGCAGTGGTTCTGAGAGCCCGTCCAGTCCCCTCTCTCTCTCCACTCCAAACTTCACCAAGGGCAGTCTTGGTTCTCTTACCATGGCCAGCCTCCTCCTGAAGTCTCTGAGATGTCAGAGGCGCGAGGCTGTGCGAAGGTCCTGAAGGGTTATCGAGCAGTGGTCCAGGCTGGCTGTGTTGCTGGTGGTCGAGCTGAGACACAGAGGGATGAAGGTCACATGCAATAGCCTCTCAAGGTCACAGATAATAACTGGCAGAGCTGGGATGGCCATCCTGGCTCCTTTTGCTTTTACTTCCCAGCTCATCATGTAGACATAAAAGGCTGGGGATCTCTTCCAAAAACAGCACCGTCATGCCTTTTATAGTACTTTAGAGTTTATATTAAGGGTTCCCTGCCTGTCACCTCATTTGACCATGGAGGCAGGGATTCTGTGAAGCAGTCTAAGACTGCCATTAGCATCTGCTTTGTGTTTCCCTGGTGGCTTAGATGGTCAATCATCCACCTGCAATGCAGGAGACCGGGGTTCTATCCCAGGGTCAGGAAGATCCCCTGGAGAGCGAATGGCTCACCACTCCAGTACTCTGCCTGGAGAATCCCATGGACAGAGGACCTGGTGGGCTGCAGGCCATGGGGTCACAAAGAGTCAGACACGACTGAGCAACTAACACTTTTACAGAGGCGTGACGTAAGGAGCGCTGTCCAAGGTAGCTACCGAGAAAGGGGCAGACCGAGACCCCGCTGTTCTGTGTGTTGGGACTGCATATTTCTACACATATTTCTGCAGCTGTTTTGGCCTCCCTCCCTCCCCACACAGGGCTTAGCATGGAAGAGACTGGTGGCCATGAGGCAACTGATGGATGCTTTGGGGGTAGGGGGAGAATCTAACATGATACACAGGCATTTTGCTTTTACAACCTCTCTTCCTGCCAGCCTAGTATCTCTCCCTGCATGGCCACACCTTCTCTCTTTTCCAGGTGTCTTTCTGTTGGCCTGGAGGTGTGTGAGTGCGGGATAGGGTATGCTGTCTCCGGAGATCTGACATCTGTGCATCCCAGGGACAAAAGCTTCTCCCTGGGCCCCATTTTCTTCTCCATGAGCTTCAGTTCCCATCTCAGTGCAATGTTAGAGCATCAGGTTGAGTTTTCTCTCCCTCTCTCTTTTTAAAAAATTATTTTTTGGTAACAGAGAATATTTCCGGACTTAACAGATCGGTGCATTAAAATCCATAAATATTTGATCAGCGTCTGGTCCTCGGAGAGGCTCTTGTCAGAATAGCTGAGTGGGTCTGTGTGCCTCTCTCCCCCCTTTCTCTTTCTTCCTTCACCTTCCTCCTCCCCTCACCCCAAACATTTGGATAATCTATTTACTAATGAACTCAATATTAATGTATCCATTTTTCTCTGTTAGTGTCAGATTTCATTAGGAAACATGAGAGGCCTGACATTAATTGTATGAAAAATGGGTCTCAGGGAAGCTGTTGGATTCTTTCTTCTTAACAGAGAAAAAAGTTTCTCCAAGAGAAAGCATGGTGTTTCTCTGCTGGTGTGATGACATCAGAGATGTGGCAGCAACAGACACTGTATGTGTGTGTGTGTGAGTGTGTCTGTGAGTGTGAGATATCTCAGTGGATCTTTGGGAGTGGGAGAGGGTTACCATTGTTCCTTTTGCCTCTGTAATACAGAGATCATCTGTATCCTTCAAATCCCATCTCCAACATGGTAGAAAGAATGGTTGCTATGAAGTTAGACTCATCTGCATTCCTGTCCTGACTCTATCTCTTAAAAGATCTGTGACCTGAAACAAAATTCGTTGCCCTCTCTGAGCCTTGGAATCCTTGTTGGCAAAATGGGAAATGCTAATACCAATTGCTAAGAGAAAAATGAGAGGGGATGTTGGCAATTTTGTAGCTACGAACCCAGCAGTGCCTGGATCCTGCCATGTCTATCACTTTTTCTCCTGAAGGATTCAAGAGCACCTGGAGAAGGATACTTTGCAGTGCTCATAGGGGAGGCTGGGATGAAGCCAGAAGCTTCAGCAGCAGCCCAAAGTGGGGTCTACACATCCTCCATCATCACCTCTCCACCAGTCCAGACTGTGGGGTCTAGCCGTCTCTGGATAGCTGCATGAACTCTCCTGGTTGATGAGAGAGAGCCGTCAGAGATGTTGGACTGAATTTGTCCATCCGGCTGTGGTGTCAGGAGAGGTAGAAAAGGGAGGGGTATGCTCTTTCATTTCAGTGGCCCGGTCTGAAACTGAAGGTGGTCCAATCATAGTCGTAGGTCTCACCAAACCATTGAAGAGATAAAACTTGGGAGATTAGTGGTCATGATGGGGGTGGAGGAGAGAAGACACTCCTTCCCTCCAGTATGTATCTCATATGATTGAAGTATTTTATTGCGAAAAGTATGATGATGAATGAAACACACCTAGTATGGTGCCTGATACATAGTGGGTGCATGGTGAGTGAGAGCGCCCCTCTGCAGTGAGGTTACCCTGCTCTCCCCCTTTGCTTTAAATTCTTGTGCACAGAGATAGATCTCTCTTACCCTCAATGCCTCTGTCACTTTCTTCTGTGTCTCAGAGTACGTTACGACTAATTGCCAAGCCCTGTAGGGAGTGGACCATGTCTTATGAGAACCCATCACAAAATACTCCGTCTGAAAAAAAAATTTGGATAGATTTTAATCTGGGTAGATGGATGGATGGATGGGTGGGTGGATGGATGGATGGATGGGCAGCTAAATGGAGAAGAGCTTAGGGTTGGGAGTACTTGTTACCTTAGGTGTAGATCTAAGAAGGAATTAGTGGGCATGTTTCATTTTGAGGAATTAAAAGATAGGGGAGGGACACATCCATTAAGGTTATGTTGAACATGATTCAAAGTATTAGGTGTCCTAAAGGGTAATATGAATAGAAAATAATTATATATATATATATATATATATGTATATATATATATTTAAAGGCAGCTGGTAGAGGGCTGGTAGCTCACTGTCTTACTTGGAAAACGCAAATCTTTCCTAACCCTCCTATTCTTTCCAGGTAGTCTGTGAAGATGAGAGGATGACTTGGAAGTATTTCACATTGTAAAATTATAGATAGCTAAATGATAGAAAGATAGACAGGCATCAGTTCTCTGTTAGTTTTATTTTCATAGAAATAAGAACAGAATTAGATTCTGATGGACTTTTGCTAACATGGGGAACGATGAGCCAGCTTGCTGTATCCAGTAGGCGAGCTTCCCCACAGTCACAAGCGTCGGTCCACCCGTTGTCCTGCATCCTTGGATGTTAGGACACTTGTGTGGGCGGCTGCTTCTCCCCTTGACTCTGAGCTCACTCAGTGTGCCATCCACGGGGTTTTTCACTTAAAGTCTCTCCTCCTTGATTGCTGCTGCTGCTAAGTCACTTCAGTCGTGTCCAACTCTGTGCAACCCCGTAGATGGCAGCCCACAGGCTCCCCCGTCCCTGGGATTCTCCAGGCAGGAACACTGGAGTGGGTTGCCATTTCCTTCTCCAATGCATGAAAGTGAAAAGTGAAAGTGAAGTCGTTCAGTCGTGTCTGACTCTTCGCGACCCCATGGACTGCAGCCCACAAGGCTCCTCTGTCCATGGGATGTTCCAGGCAAGAGTACTGGGGTGGTTTGCCATTTCCTCCTTGATTAGTTGCAGAGAATTTACTCCCTCTGACTCCCCCCCCCCATTACCTGACTTCTGCTTCATTAAGGGGGAGTCTCAACAGTGAACGTTACACATGTTAGACGTGTGTAATGACTAGCTTTACCAGCTTTTCTGCCTCCAGAAACTCACTTTCTCACTCTCATCCTCAAATATCCTCATCTGAAAAATGGGTATGCCACTTTTCCTTCATAGGGTTTTTAAGAGAACGGGATTAAACAGTGCTTGCAAATCGCCTCATCTAGTGCCAGGCGTGATTGTGCCCATGGTCTTGTACAACATGTGGCACGTAATAAACACACGACGTTGCTCTCTCTTCCCTTTGCTCCCTGTTATATTAATAAATTCACCAGGACTGTTTGGATGGGCCTAGTGTGCCGGGAGTTTGATCTCTGGAACCCAGAAGTCACAGGTCATTGCCATGCAACTAAACAATTTTAATTCCTTGAAGGAGCCGTTTAACTTCTGCCTGCCTGCCTCCCACTGCGCTCTGTGGACCTATCTGTAAAACAGGAACTCATGTAGGAATTCATGGTAATTTTTTGCCCGGGGTAGAGGTGCAGGAAGAATGTGTATGATTCCTTGGATTCCTCACATTAAATGTGATTTGCATATATGTGTTTTAAAAACCCATCTTCATTAATTCAACATTAGCATTCTTTATTCTTATGTATTTATTTATATTGCTCCTCTTTCCAAAAATAATGTTAGGTGGCTGATTTATTCATACAAATGGCAACAAACAGATACATAGATAAGGGGGGAAATGGAAGGTCCATACTTTTGAGTGTGGAACTAGTGTTTTGCATTACTTTTTATTTATTTATTTGTCATACTGTGGGGCATGTAGGATCTTAATTCCCCAACCAGGGATCAAACCCGAGCCCCCTGCATTGGAAGTGCAGAGTCTTAACTACTTGACCACCGGGGAAGTCCTGCATTTCTTTTTAAATTCACCATTCATGGCAGAACTTGTCACGGCGGCTCAAGATTCCAGTTGTGGGAGAATGATGTGACATGTCTCCACTGAGGATACAGACATGGGGGACCTGGGACATCTGCGTACAGAACAAAGGGATGAGAGCCCATCTGGGAAGCAGGACGAGTGATGGGGATGTCTTCCTTTACTTCTTGAAGCCATTTGGCTGGAGGGCAAAAAATCAAACATCCTCAGTGAGGCCAGAAACCTTGTTGAAGACTGAGCTGGCTGGACCTTGATGGCAGTGAGTTGGCGGGATTTGGTAAGATGCTTGCAAAGCAGTCAGCACACACGAGGCTTGGATAGACTTGAGATATTCTTATTACTCACCAGTATCTGGAGACAGGATGGAGCAAATAAGGATGCAGGCAAGCTTCATCTTTGTCCCCGTGGGAAAGCAATGCAGCAGGTGCCGATGACCCAGGCTTCCAGGGCTCCAAAGCCCCACACTGTGCTTATCGCTCAGTTGTGTCCAGCTCTTTGCAACCCTGTGGAGTAGCCCGCCAGGCTCCTCTGTCCCTGGGTATTCTCTAGGCATGAATACTGGAGTGGGTTGCTATGCCCTCTTTCAGGGGATCTTCCCAGCCCAGGGATTGAACCCAGGTCTCCCGCATTGTGGGTGAATTCTTTACCATCTGAAGCCCCAGGGAAGCTCCCCCCACCTCGAAGCCCTGACTTCCCCTTTTCACCTCCTGAAGAACTTTCTTTAATTCTTTTCTGATCTCCCCAGCTGAATGTCAAGGAAACAAAGAGCAAATTAATCTCGGCATGAAGGGGGTGGAGGTTAATTTGTATAAAAGATGACTGACATCTTACGAATAGATTATGCCGCATGCAGTCTCTTGGGAGCCCTGTGTGTGTGTGTGTGCACACATATATACACACACGACCGTGTGTGCACTTCTTTCAAACTCTTACTGTACCCCAGTATCTCCAGCTGAGCCCTTGTTTTATAGAAAGACTTAGTAAAGAGCAGAATGGGAAGATTTCTGTGTTCCTGGTGGTCGTTTTTTTTACCCCCAAGACCTCTTGCCTCCTAGAGCTGCCTACACTGGCTGCCAATTTGTTCAATGAAGCTGTCGTGTGTTGTTAATATTGTCAGGATTTATGAGCATTGCTAAGTGTGTGCCTGGAATGATTTCTTTTCTTTTTCTTTCTTTTCTTTTTCTCTCCAGAGAGCGGCTTGGAGAGTGGAAGTCTGGGTACAGACAGACTTGGGTTCTAGTCTTGATTCTACCACTGACATGCTGTGTGACCTTGGTCGAGTCCGTTTTTTTTTTCTTTTGCTCTGAGGTCTCTCATCTGTATTATCAGATGGGATGGTTTTAAGGGACTTATGGTGCTGGAATTTTATGACTTGACTAGTTTAAGTGGTTCCTCATTAAGTACCAAAGACTGAGAAAGTCCATTCTGCTTTCTGAGCCTCAGTTTCTCTGACAACAACTGTAAGTAGGGAGGGAGTTCAAGGTCCCTTGCAGGTCTAATTTAATATGGAGATTAATGGGATGGGCTTTCTGCATTCTGAGTGCAGTGCCAGCTCTTGACAATTAATGTCATTAGAGACCATATCTTTCCAAACAGGATTTCTGAGTTCCAAGTAAGTCTGTGCCTAACTGAGGGGTATATCCTTAGATTGACCTTCCTAACACGGGGGTGTTTGTATTGTATTCAAGCCTAGTACTTCTCCAATATAGGCGCTTAAGGTGAATTCAGTTCAGAAAAGTGTAGCGGTGTGTAGCATTTTTCTTTTTCTTTTCACAAATGTTTACTGAGTACCTACTATGTTCCAGCCACCATTTTGATTCTAGAAAACCAGAAGGATCCAGTAAGATCTTTATGGAACATAGCAATAAACAGACAATAAACAAGTAAATAAATGTATAGCTTTGGCATTTAAGGTAGCAGAAAGGGCTGTGAAGAAAATAAAGTGGGGTAATATGATAGAATGCCTGGGGTGCAGGGTAAAACAGGGGTTGTTAATTTAGATAGTATTACCAGGAAAACTCTGCCAACAGGTGGCAATTGAACAGAGACTAAGAAAATGAGAAGAATGAGCTGTAGGAAGGTCTAGGGGAAAGAATTCCAGGGAGAGGCAGTGGTGAGCATAAAGCGGCAGCATGTGTAGAAGGAGCTTCGCAAGACGGGCGCTGTGACTGAAGCCGGGTGAGTGCAGGGACCCAGCTGGTAGGAGCAGAATTTAGGAGACGCAGGCAGAGAGCGAGGCTGGCTTTGCTGATACTGTCATTCTCCCACTGTCCACGGAAGCCCCGACTTACTGCTTCCAGTTGGCTGTTGCTGTTGTTTAGTCACTCAGTTGTGTCCGACTCTTGTGACCCCACGGACTGTGGCCCGCCAGGCTTCTCTGTCCCTGGGCTTTCCCAGGCAAGAATACTGCAGTGGGTTGCCATTTCCTTCTCCAGGGGATCTGCCCGACCCAGCAGTCTAACCCAGGGCTCCTGCGTTGGCAGGAGGATTCTTTATCACTGAGCCGTCAGCGTAGCCTATCACTCACACCACTCCTTGCAGTGTCTCCTAGACTGAATGCTGTTGTCCCCCTGTTGCAAATACAGAAATGGCTCAAAGAGCCAGAAGTTGGCCTCGTCTCACAGGTAAATGACCGAACGTCTGGACCTGAAAGCGGAGCTGCCTGACTCCAAGCACTGTGTTCTTCCCCCCAGCCACACTGCTACCATCGGCAGTTCCAGCACAGGCCCTGGGGAGGAGCCGCTTCCTCCATCCCGTCCTGCCCCTTCCATCCCCGGGGAGGGACGGGACTGACAGTGAGGGATCTGCTCGGGGCAGGTGTCAGCAGATGATGCCTCCCTCCCGCACGTGTTTCACTGGGACAGGCCACACCCCTTTCTGCATATTGTCTGCGGCTGCTTACCCACTTCAGTGGCAAGTGGACTGCTAAAGAGACCATGGTCAGTGAAGTCAAAAATACTTACTATCTGGCCCTTTACAGAAGAGCTTGCTGACCGGTAGTTTGGAACATGAGTTGGTGAGTAGAATCAAGTTCTCCAACCTCATCTTCTTGCTCCAGGCCATTAATCTGGGCCAGGAGGAATGTGCAATTTGGAGGGGAAGGAAAACTGGCCCCTTGCCCAGCCCTAATATTAACTCAGCATGTCACTCAAAGAGACCTTTCTTTCTCTCCCATTTGAATTATCTTATGTTTAATATGGGCAAATTGGACAAGATCCGTGGCTTCTAAATGGTCTTAGAATTTTTCACTGAAGTCTTCTCTGGAAGCTCAGCATGTAAAATAGGATTTTAAACACTGCTCTGTGGATCCTCCCAATTGCCCTGCAATCCCCTAGAAGACCTTCCTGGGCATCTTTAGGGGAGGGCACTTTGGGGCCATTTGAAAATTATTGGATTAGATCATTTTAGGATCTGTTCTGGGTCTCAGATTCTGTTGATAATAAACCCAGGTGGGTACCTCCTATATGGAGATGTTGAGAAAGTCGGTTTTCTTCTCTGTAAATTAAATTTTCCTTTGGAAAGAGAAAACATCATGTTTCCTCTCTGGCCCTCAATTTCCTCATTGATGGGAGAACAGTGATCCACACCTCACAGAACCATCCCAGGAATTCAGTGAGGTGACACAGTCCAAGGGCCAGGTGATGCGGTGGCGTAAACAGGAGCTGGAAGCCTTCCAGACACGGTTTCAGCCATCAGCTTAAAAAACGTGCTTTATTGAGATATGTGTCACATGCTGTTGTTCACCCATTTGGAGTATGCAGTTTAATGGATTTTAGTATGTTCATGGATATGCACAGCCATCACTGGTCACTCTTAGATCTGTGCATCATTTCAAAGAGAAACCCCATCCCCTTTAGTGACCACTTCCCTAAGGAACCACTAATCTACTCTCTGGAAGTTTCACATGTACGGAGTCATGTAACATGTGGTGTGCATGCTCATGCGCGCTCAGTTGCCTCGGTCATGTCCAGCTCTCTGCATCACCATGGACCGCAGCCCGCCAGGCTCCTCTGTCCGTGGGATTCTCCCAGCAGGGATGCTGGCGTCAGTTGCCATGTTGTTGTTTGGTCACTCAGTCGTGTCTGACTCTTTGCGACCCCGTGGACTGCAGCACGTCAGGCTTCCCTGTCCTTCAGCATTTCCCAGAATTTGCTCAAAACTCGTGTCCACTGAGTTGATAACGCCACCCAACCATCTCATCCTCTGTCCCCCCTTCTCCTCCTGCCTCAGTCTTTCCCAGCATCCTCCTGCAAATATGCAGTATAATATGTGGTGCTTTATGACTGGCTTCTTTGACTTAGCATGCTCCTTTCAGGGTTCATCCATGTTGTAATATGTGTCAGTAAATTCCTTTTTAAGACAATTTAGTATTCCACTGGGCTTCCCTCGTGGCTCAGACAGTAATGAATCTGCCTCCAGTGCAGGAGACGCAGATTTGATCCCTGGGATGGGAAGATTCCCTGGAGAAGGGAATGGCTACCCACTCTAGTATTCTTGCCTGGATAATTCCATGGGGAGAGGACCCTGATGGGCTACAGTCTTTAGGGTCACAAAGAGTTGGACACGACTGAGTGACTAATGTAATAGAATATTCCATTGTATGCATAAACCATATGTAGTTGATCATTCATCAGTTGATGGACACTTGGGTGGCCTTTTGGCCATTGTGAATATGCTGTTATAAATATTCATACACCCATCTGTGTGTGGGCAGGCATCAGCTCTTGCCTGGGGCTTAAGGGGTTAAACCCTTGAAACCTCCATTTTCTCCATTTTTTTTTTCATCCATTAAATAGAATGAGCCTGCATCCGTATAGGATTGTTGTAAAACTTATAAAAGAGCACATGGAAAGACATCTAGCACAGAGCCTGCCATAGCATAGATATCTGATGAGTAGTTGTGTCCTTTAATTATGAGACAAAGCAGATCCTCAAAAAGCAAAAAGGAGGTCCTTTCTTCTTCTCTTTACATTTTGTGTTAAGACTACAGGCTCCTTGGTGGCAGGGAGCTGGTCCCCTCTGCTATACTGGGCCTCATATTTTCTAGGTTTCTGGGTTCTGTCTCTCTCAGTCAGAAGCCGAGGAGCCCGCCTGGTGAAGTCTGAAAGAAAATTAGCATCTTAGAATATGTGTGAAAATCAAATGGAGCATAAATGGAGCCGTTGTTGAGGAGAAAGGTTCTCAGAAGGTTGTAGAAAGAGGAAGGTAATTATCTTTCTGCTTCCCAACTTTAAAAGGGCAAAGAGACCCTTTTTAAGTGTTTTTGCAGCAAAACTCAGACATTTAAGTCACAGTCCTAGCTGCCTCCCCCTCCCTCTGTATTGTTGTTAGGCTTTTGGTTTATCCTCAGAAGATCCGATGGGGAAAGTATATTGGGACCGAGTTGGTGTTAATAATGTTCCAAGTTACATCCGTGAGGGAGCACGTGTTTGGTGCACACTGCCCATTTATTCCTCAGTTCTTTATCCGGCATTCACCATGTGCCAATAACTTCTTGCCAGCATTGCTGGAAAAATATGCCAATAATCAAGATAGACACAGCTGAAGCTTCCTCCATTGGAGTATAGCTTATCTCATTTAATCCTCAGAGCCCCATTTAATGAATGAGAACACTGAGGCCTGGTAAATTAAGCTGTCTAGTAAGTGGGAGAAGCCTACTGTAATTCTAGTCTGTCTCCCAAGCCTTTGTTTCTTTTTATTAATCCACACTGTTGGGGAGAAACACAAGACATCGGCAATGTGACTGCTGCAGTCAAGATACTTATAGTCTCCATGATCTAATTCTTTCTCTCTGTGTTAGTATCGATTCAGCTGGGAGTGACAAGAGATGCAACATCCCAGCAGCTTACCCAAGATCGATGTTTGCTTCTGTGGCAGGTGCTTCCTGCGGTAGGACACCCGGGGTGCTTTTCACCTTGTTGCTTTGTTGTACATGGGCTGCGTTCCCAAATTCACCTCCTAGACCAGACCAGGCTCCCCAGGTGGTGCTGCTGCTAAAGGAGCTGCCTGCCAATGCAGGAGACATGAGATGTAGGTTCAATCAGTGGGTCGGGAAGATCCCCTGGAGGAGGGCATGGCAGCCCACTCCAGTATTCTTGCCTGGAAAATCCCATGGACAGAGGAGCCTGGCGATCTACAGTCCACGTGGTCACAGAGAGTCGGCCATGACTGAAGCGACTTAGCCACACCGACTTGGCTATACCAGCAGCAGGCACGGTGTCCAAATTCTAGCCACGTGAAGGAGAAAAGTCCAGGAGAAGGGCATGCCCCTTTCGTCTCAGGGGTTTTCTGCAAATTAAGCTAATTTCCATTTCCATCCCTGTATCCAGGACTCGGGTGTGTAGTTACAACCAGCTCCAATGAAAGGTGGAAATTGCCTCACTAAACTTGCTGGGGGGGTGGAATTCTCTTCCTGCTGAGAGAAGGTTATGTTTTCGATGGAGTGGGATGGAGCATGAACCATCTCTGCAGTGGTCTCTCTTCCTACTTCTATTCTTGGTGGCTAACACAGAGGAAGGAGCTGGTGAAGAGGGGGCAGAGAAAAGGTTATTTGGGTGGAGGCAGTGTTTTCCTCTAAAGGTCAAATTGAGGTGTTGAAGTCCAGATGGGGTCTGTGAGCTATTGACTGCATTCATGCCCAGAATCAAAGGTGTCGCGCCTTTCTCTTCCCTTCTGTGCTCTGGGCCAGCGTCCATCCCCAGGGAGTCCTCCAGAAACCAACCTAGAGGGGCTTCAGAGAGGGGCTCAGGGTGAAAAGCTCCTCTGTGTTTCCGTCTGTCTCCAGCGTTTGGCTCAGCTCCCTTTCTCTGACTCAGCTGGGCTCCTCTTAACCATGCCAGCTGGGTTTCCTGAAGCTTTGGGCAGATCATGTAGAACAGCGAAGGGTTCCTTACCACCTCATGGCTTCAGGATCATTCCTCCTTGGCTGGAGCGATCCTGGCAGGAGGATATGAAGGGGGAGCAGCCAGGCTCACTTGGCGATCTCTCCTTCAGGGTCTCTGGCCACATCAACTTATGCCCCTGGTGATGGAGAAGCTGGGAAGCCCAGGTGGCTCACTGGTAAAGAATCTGCCTGCAGCGCAAGTGAGGTGGGTTCGATCCCTGGGTTGACAAGATCTTCTGAGGGAAGAAATGGCAACCCATTCCAGTATTCTTGCTTGGAGAATCTCATGGAGAGAGGAGGCTGGCGTGCTGTAGTTCATGGGGTCACAAAGAGTCAGCCATGACTGAGCATAAGAAGTTTCTAATGAAAAAAATGTAGGTGCAGATAAATAATAATAATAATAAAAAACTGTGGGTGCAGAGAGGTTAGAAGTGAGGGTTGTGGGGTCACCGAGTCCTCAGCTTGAGTCCCTGTTCTGCCAGCCACTGATGACCTTGGGGAAACTACATAACCTCTCTGAGCCCCAGTTTCTTTGCTTCGATTTAGCAGTGATAGTAGTTCACACGTCACAGGGCAGATTGAAGATTAAAAGAGCTCACGCACAAGAAGGGCCCAACAGTCTCCCAAGACAGTGTGTGCTTGAAAATGGTCATCATGTCCATTATTACTGAAGTGTCCAGTGCCGTTCCTGGAACACAGTAAACAGTCAGCGGAAGCTATTATCATCACAACCTCCTGGCTTTTCTGGGCCTGGCATTTATGACCTCAGCGGCAACCAAGCAGGGCTCCACTTTACATGGAGCCCTGAGACCTTTCACCTCTTGCCAAGTGATCCTGGAGATGTAAGTGCTTGTGGCCACTCTTTTCTCCTTCCTTCCTGCTTCCCTCCCCCGTAGTTTAGTTCATTAAAAACAGCAGGGTTTCTCCTCCCCCTTTCTGGGTGGCTCTCCTCTCCTCTGTTCCTTCAAAGCCCAGTCCTGATTCCTCCTCACCCACTAGTAACAGGGACCCTGAATGCACGTTCAGGAATGAGGGACTTGGAAGCAGGAATTGGACAAATTTACTTCTTAACCTGGAGAAGGCAGAGCAGCTGCTGTTTGCTCAGAGTTGTGAACCTAGCTTCCCGTATCTGCTCTTTTGTGTGTGTGTGTGTGACTTGTAGTTGTTTCAGGACAATCAATTCAAATTCCTTCTCTTCCTGTAAGTCTTCCCAACCCTCCTATAGCAGGTCACCCATCTCTGGTTCTCCAACTAGAGGTGAACCTTCCGTGACCCTTTTGGCAGAGGTTACTTTACTTAGATGAGACATCTCTTAAGCCCCAGACTCCTTGGGATGGTACCCAAGGCCTTCCGCCTCCCTTTCAGTCTTCCAAGGGCATCTGCTCTTCTTTTTCACTCCATGAGACTTCTGTTCATCTCCCGCCCTGGAGAGGATTCACCATCACTTTCTCCCTGCAGCAATTCATTGCTTATTCGTTCAGTCGCTGGGTGCCTCTCTGGCTGGATCCACCCCGGGGCTGGTGATGAACGGCTGGAAAAAGGCCCCAAGTTCCAGTCCTGACTCAGCCTCCGCCTGGTTGAGTGATTCTTTAGTCCCTCTATATGCCCATTTCCCTAGGATGAAAACTGAGGCTGCTCTGCAGTCTCTGCCCTGCCCGGGGGTGGTGAGGGATTAATTAACAGTCGTCTGAAATGTGCTTTTCTCCAGTGTCCAGAGTACCGATGAACTCAGTAATTATAATAATGCAAGTGAGGGGAAACGGCAATGTCCATTCAGCCTGAGGTCTTTCCACGAGCAGGTCAAGGTACAGAAGTGACTGTGGTGGAAATGGGCAGACATCCAGCTCCACAGCTCTGAGTAGCCCCAAAGGTACCATATCTGGCCTTCCTCCACTTCCTCTTCTCAACACCCTATTTCTCCAGACTCAGGGATTTTGCATATATTATACTCTCTTTCTCCATCTCAATCTACCCCGTTTTATCGTGTTTTCAGTTTCACATATGACCTTTGGGACGTAGAAGCTTGAACTAGCTCAAGTGCCTCGATTTTGTAGATGTGGAAACTGGCGCCCAGGCTGGGAAAGGGAATTGTTCAGGGTTGCAAACAATTACGAAGACTCAAGCCAGGCTCAGAATCCTGATCCCAGAATCAGAGATCTTTGCTGGTCTCCCCTGTGCATCTCCTGTACCCGGCCTCTGAGCTCTGCTTGCTGTTCATGGTCCAGTCGCTCAGTCGTGTCCACCTCTTTGCGACCCCATGGAACGTGACACACCAGGCTTCCCTGTCCTTCACCTTTGAGCTTGCCCCAACTCATGTCCATTGAGTCAGTGATGCCATCCAACCATCTCATGCTCTGCCATCCCCTTCTCCTCCTGCCTTCAATCTTTCCCAGCATCAGGGTCTTTTCCAGTGAGTCAGTTCTTTGCATCAGGTGGCCAGAGTATTGGAGCTTCAGCTTCAGCATCAGTCCTTCCACTGAATATGTAGGACTGATTTCCTTTAGGATGGACTGGTTGGATCTCCTTGCAGTCCAAGGGACTCTCAAGAGTCTTCTCCAACACCACAGTTCCAAAGCATCAATTCTTCGGTGCTCAGCCTTCTTTATGGTCCAACTCTCACATCCATACATGACTACTGGAAAAACCATAGCTTTGACTAGATGGACCTTTGTCAGCAAAATAATGTCTCTGATTTTTAATATGCCATCTAGGTTTTCTTCCAAGGAGCAAGCATCTTTTAATTTCATTGCTGCAGCCTCCATCTGCAGTGATTTTGGAGCCCAAGAAAATAAAGTCTGTCATTGTTTCCATTGTTTCCCCATCTATTTGCCATGAAGTGATGGGACCAGATACCATGATCTTAGCTTTTTGATTGTTGAATTTTAAGTTATCACTTTCACTGTCTTCTTTCACCTTCATCAAGAGGCTCTTGAGTTCTTCTTCACTTTCTGTCATAAGGGTGGTGTCATCTGCTTATCTGAGGCTATTGATATCTCTCCCTGCAATCTTGATTCCAGCTTGTTCTTCATCTAGTCCAGCATTTCACATGATGTGCCCTGCATATAAGTTAAATAAGCAGGGTGACAGTATGCAGCCTTGATGTGCTCCTTTTCCGATCCGGAACCAGGCCGTTGTTCCATGTCCGGTTCTAACTGAGCTCTGCTGGAGTTACTGCAGTTGGTCCTTCAGGTCATCCTCTGGGCCTGCCCGCTTAGACGGAGCAGACGTTCCTGAGTGCGTGCTCTGTGTCAGGCTCTGTGCCCGGCTCTCAAGTGCATGAGGCTGAAATCCTCTCCTCAGGTGGCGCGGGGTACATGCTGAGAGTGCAGTGCATGCATTGAATAGTTGCTTTTTCTTCATCACTGGATCTCCAGCTCCTAGCATAGGGCCTGGAACGTGAGAGTTCCCCAACAGCTATTGAACAAGGACCTGCAAGTCCTTAGCAACCTTACCAGGGGCTTCTGCATCAGGTTTTTATCCCCCAGTTCACTGTGTACATATTACCAGGCGACTCTTCTGTAGACAAAACACTGATCATGTCAGTACCTCCATTCTTTATTCACAGACTTTGAGCAGCTGCCCATTCCCCACCTGACACATACATACTTCTTTGCTTCGCACACTTGGCCTTGTCAGATGTGGGCTTGACTTCGCTCTTCAGCCTGGCCACTCAAGGCTACCTTCCTGAACAAACCCTGTAGCTAAAATGACCTCCATTTCCCAATACATATTCTTCCCCGCCTTTCCATCACAGGGTCATTCATTATATGCTCCCTTTGCCTGGAATCCATGCTCTCCTCTTGGTCTCAGACGTCCCAATCCTTGATGTTTGACCTATAGTTTATCACCCCTACCCACTGGGAATCTGTATATCTTTCAAACTCCATCCTAAGTGTCATTTTATCTTTGAAAATCTTCTTGTCATCATCACTTCTGCAGAGATTAGACACCTCTTTTGTTGGCCTCATTTCTCTGAAGATCCTTTCTTGACACTTGCAACACTTTTATCACCCATGTCGATTTATGGGTCTGCTTCCCCCTACTCCAGTCTACCACCCAGCTGTTTGAAGGGCTGGGATTGTGCCCATAGCCTCAGTCTGAACCCTCTAATGTAGAAGTGGTTGCTCCAAGATTCTCGTATGGAAACAATACGTGGTTCAGTCCCTTCCACATGAAGCCTTTTGTCTCCCCTTCCTCCTTCCCCTACTGACACCACTGGAAGCAATTTCTTAATTTCCTGCTGTAGAATTTTCTTTCATTGGTGTTATTAACATGCCTGTTTTTTCTCCTGTGACCTGTGATCCGCCGCCAGCTTTTACCATCATGGAAAGTGGGAGGATGTGAGTTAAAAAAGTTTGTTTGAGCCTTGGCCCCACCATAAACTTGCTCTGTGACCATGGGCAAGGTCCTCTTTGACTCTGAATGTCTGTTTAGTCTCCATGTCTGTAAAGAAGGCATTGGACTAAAATTAGCGATCTCAAACTGGCTGCCCACAGGCCACATCTGGTGTGCAGATATCATTTTGCTTGGCTCATAAAATATTTTGTTTTTTTTTTAAGGGGATAGATTTGAAAAATGAAAAAAAAAATGAGAAATTTCACACAACAGCTGGATTTCTAGCTTCTCTTGGAAGAATCAGAAGAGCTGCCAGCACTGGGCATCTCTCCTGCGTGGCGATGCGCTGCCAGGACGCCGCTGTGCTGACTCCTCTGAAAGGGATGTGGGGTCCCTGTCCCTCTCGCCTGGTGACTCCCTAGGGCCGAGTGTCACTTGTCATTTATCATGATGTACGTGCTA
The DNA here is from genome assembly GCF_019320065.1 of Cervus canadensis. Taxonomy (NCBI): domain Eukaryota; kingdom Metazoa; phylum Chordata; class Mammalia; order Artiodactyla; family Cervidae; genus Cervus; species Cervus canadensis. The sequence continues at coordinate 38,397,982 of NC_057415.1, read as the reverse complement.
CTGACTTTTCCCCCATCCATTCCGCTTCCCTCATTTAAATACCAGCCTGGGGTCCAAAGTGGAGTAGGGAATGGCAACCCATGCTGTGGAAAGTTGCCTGGAAAATTCCATGGACAGAGGAGCCTGGTGGACTGCAGTCCATGGTGTTGCAGAGACAGATGGAGCATCTGAGCTTGCACACTGGTGTCCCACGGCTTGGAGGTTGGGACTCCTGAACAGGATGAGAGAGTTCAGGCCCCTACTGCTCTGACATGTTACGTTTCCACCCCGCTTCTTCCGTTCCATTTCCCTGATTCCCCTTGCAGCTCCTCTGTCTCTAAACATCCCCCAGTCCTGCTCTGTCATTTATCAGGGAAGGGGGTAGTGGGCAAGTAGTCTTTATCTTGACAGTGGAACATCTTCCCCTTCCTATAATCCCCACATGTCCATCCTAATTACTTCCTTATCAGTCTCCACGGGGACATACAGCAGGTAATTAGGAGGGGAATTGATGAGCTACCCTTCATCATTAAAGAGCCTGGTGGGAGAGGGGAAGAGGAGCCTCTGAACCCAGTAAGGAGAGTGGGGTTCTGGTCCCGAGTGGCCGGCTCTCGGTCACATGATCAGGCTAGGTCAGCCCAGCTCAGACTCGGGACCCAGTGAGCCGGCTGCTCCCGCAGACATCAGAGAGGGGGCCTGGAGAGCTCCTGGCAACAGAGGAGGTGGGAGGAGGGCTGTGTTGTCTGCGTGGCGGGGCCAGGAGGTGAGAGGCGAGCCCCTGCACTCTGGCCCAGACCCGCCATGTGATAATCCAGAGCAGTCTTGTACTTTCTTCTGGAAGGGCAGGCCAGTCTGTGCTGGACTTGCCAGAGCCTGGCTTGTCATCGGCCTCTCCCTGAGGGACCAGGGCCAGGAATCTCCACTTCGGATGGCGTCTCTTGTCTGCCTACTTTATTATTAAATACGTTACATGGATGATGCCGCAGCCTCTCGCCAACTAGCTGTTCCAGCAGCATCTCACTCCTGCCCTCTCAGGTTATTGCTCCTGAAACGCAGCATGCAGTGTGCTCAGCTCTTCCCCCCGCCCCCCGGATGCCCAAGGAACCCTCGATTCTCTAGCTGTACGTCACCCAGGACAGGTCCTGCCTCCTGCAAGAAATTCTCTTCAACACCACTCCCAACCCCCTCCAACTACCGTCAGATCTAGCCTCTCCCTTCTGCAGGTGGAATAGACAGAGGGCTGACCTACAAATCTCATTTCTTTTTAAGGTGCTTAAATCTCTGCGGAGGCTCCTTTCAGGCTATCAGGGGAAGCTCTCAACCCTAACCTGGCCTGCAGGTCCTGGCAGAATCCAGACTTCTGTTCATCTCTCCAGCCTCATCGCCTGCCTGGCCTTGTCCCTGCTCCTCAAACCCAGAAAGCAGCCATGCACCATTTCATCCAGTCCTTTGAAGGAGCCACTTTCACAGCTTTTTCCTGTGTCTTCACATCTGCTTCCTCTGGTTGCAGTACTTTTGTTCTTGTTCTCCCTGAAAACCCTCCTGACCTTCCAGCTGTCAGTGGGGTTGTTATGTCCTCCCATGAGCCTGCAGGATCACTCCAGGGGTGGGTCTCCTCCTCCAGCCTCCACGGCCGCACTCTGCTTACCCACTGCATGCCTTCTGTGTGGCTGTGAGCACCATGTGTCTGATTGGTACACGTTTCTCCCCAGGTGGGAGGGCACATGGCCATGTCTGTCTTGTTCCATTTTGTGACCCCTGGGTCTACCATGGTATTCAGCTGATGGTTAGGCTGTTAGTAGATATTGATCATGTGAATTGAGTTAAATGCCAGTAGATTCAACTCAGTTCTACTCTGAGCCTTTATTTCGTCATCTGCAAAGTGTATATGTTATATATCTACCTTCCAACCACGAAAAGACAAAAAGGGAAAATGCACATGAAGAAAAAAAATAATAGTTAGAATGCCTCTTAGATGCTTCCATACGAGGGACAGATCTAATATTGGAATGAGAGTCCATTCTGGATGTAGTTCACACTGAAATCGTGCTGACCTCTGATATTGAAGGTTTCTTTGTCGTCCTGGAATCTTCCCCCACTCCTCCCAACCTCTTTTTCTGCACGCAGTGTTGGTGGTTGAGGATGAGGCAGGAGGCAGGGTGGTATTCCGCAGAGTTGGGGGCCTCTCACTGGGACATGGAAAGGTCTGTAGGTTGGCAAAGCCGTAAAAGATTTTGGAAGCTAGTGTTCATGTTCTCTGAAGAGACTCAGCCGGGGAAGGGCCAGAGCCAGGAAGTGGATTCCAGGCACTGAGTAGAAGCAGGTAGGATCAAATGGGGGTGTGGCGCTGGGCCGAGGGAGGGCCTTCACTGATTGCCTGGAGTGTCAGTTTGCATTGGAGAATGTGGCTTCAGGAGTCAAGGCAAGCAGACTGTGCCCAGATCAGTTTATTGCAGCTGATTTCTTTGTTTTTGTAAGATAAGTTGTTTTATTTTTCGAGCTGTGTGTGTGTGTGTGTATGTGTGTGCCTCTGTGTGTGTGCATAAAAACGGCTCACTCTGTGTCTGCATTAGACCTGTTATGGGAATGGATAAACTTCAGCCCTCAGGACTGTCAAACTAACATCACACCTAAAACTAAATTTAAAAAAAAACTGCAGAGAGGAGGAATTGGAATACCTTAGTATTTTTTTTTTTTTTACCTTTATTAAATTCTGGTCTTGACTCTAGGAGAGAGGAGAAAAAAATCATTGTTTCTATTCTAGCCCCCGAAGGTGCCCATTACTGGGTAGGTTGAAGGAGTGTAATAACACCGCCAGAGACAGGAGAGTGTGTTGAAGATGCCCGCATCCTCTGCTTAGAAAGCAGAGCTGGGGAGAAAGCCTGCTTCTGAGCTAGAGCCCACCTGTGCGTCTGTGGTGCTGGGGTCAGGATGCCCCACCGCCCAGAGCCAGCAGGGTTGGGGGGCCCTAGCATAAGAGGAGGCAGTAGGGTGCTCTTGGAGCCCCAAGGAGCTGCAGCAGCGGGCTCTGTCATCTGGCTGCCACAGGAAGCAAGACAGGTGAACTCACGAGTGAAAAGACAGGTCCGGTTGGCAGAGCGGGAGCCACAGGCTTGAGTCCACATGCCCTGTTGCGCCATTCACTGCCTGTGTGACACTGGGCGAGTCCTCCCTGCTTTCCAGGGCGTCCTAGAAGTGTGTGGTGATAATAGCCTGTGAAGCGCCCGGACATCGGCGTGAGGACGTGTTGACATAAGATGCCCGGTGGGCCTGACACGTCGTGGGCAATCATTAAGTGTCAGTGTTCCGTTCCTGCATTTCTTTATTCAGTCCCAGGCCATGGTGTTGGGAGCTCAGGATTTGAAACGTGATTAAGGCAGGGATCCTGCCCTCCAGGAGCTCAAGATTTCGTTCAGGGGTGCAGAGAGATAACCGCAGAGTGACTGAGTGAGCGTAACTTGCTTGCACACTTGGAAGCATCTTTCTGCTGTTGCAGCATCTTTCTGCTGTTGCAGCTTTAGGAGGCTGTGGAAGATTTGGCGGAGGAACTGGCCCAGGAGTTGGGGAGCAGTAGAGGCTAGCCAGGTGGTGGAAGGCGGGACAGGACAGGGAGAGGAGATGCCAGACGGAGGGAACAGAATTTGCAGGTGGTAAGAGATACCATGGGGTGTTCCAGACCCTGCAATTGCTTAGTTCTATATTATTGGGGTGGTACATTTTTATTATTTTTACTCTAGACCAGTGGTTCTCACCAGGAGGCAATTTTGTCCCCCTTGGGGACACTTGGCATGTTTGGAGACCTTTTTGGTTGAGTGTCACACAGTGTCACATGGCGTCACAACCTGTGGAGTGGGACATGCTGCTGGTGTTTAGTAGGTGGAAGCCAGGGATGCTCCCCAGTATCCCACCTAGCACCGGAGGACCCCCACAACAAAGAATGATCTGGCTCCAAATGCCAGTGGTTCCAAGGTGGAGAAGTCCAGCTCCGGGACATCAGAACCTGGCCTGCTAGAGAAGGTGGTTTCCTAGGTGTTGCCTCTTTGATTTGATTCTAGCCCAGGCTCCACTCTGCCCCTATCTCCTAACGTTGTCACCGCGCTGACCCCGCCTCTCTTAGAATTGGCTGTTCATGACGATGAATGAAAGGCAGCTGGGACCTGTGACTTGGTGCCACCCATCTGAATTAGTCACCAGCAGCAGTTGGCACCTTAGCCTGAATCATTTCATGAGGTTATTCATTCATTGAGCAAGGAACTTGACTTTGGATGCCCGAGCAGGGGGACGGGTCAGGAGGAGACTGTGAAGTTCTGGGTCGTTTGGAGGACCAGGGAAGTCAGATAGAGAACTTTGGCTAGAGAGGTACAAGGGGTTTTCCCAGTGTCACAACGATTTTGTGGAGCATCTGCTCTTGACCTGGTGCTGATCTAGGCATGTCACTGAATCATTGCTTAGGGACTCATCAGTTCCTCCATTCAATCCATAAATATTCACTGAGCACCTATTGTATGCCTCACACTGTGTGAAGCTCTGGACCTTGTGGTTTGGGTCCCCATTTCACAGATGAGGAAACTGAGACCCAGAGAGGGGATGCCATTGCCAAAAGCCCCAGAACCTGCGCTCACATCCTAGGTGCCTTTCATAACCAGGTCTCCTTCCCATGGACTGAAGCAGCTGTGTGCCTCTCCCCAGCTGGGCTAGGACTTCGGTTTCCTCCTGTCTGTGTCTGACATTACGTGAAGGAAAGTTGATGGAGCACGGTGCGTGTCCCTGCTTGACAGAGCGGTGGAGGAGATATGCATTTTTACGCGTCAGGAATGTGTGGGAAAAAACAAGGAGCTGGAATGTCAGGCTGCCCAGCAGCCCGAGCTGCCTCTGCACACTTCACATTTTAATTTCCAGAGGCTTTCTTTATTCCTGCTGTTGTGTTTGTTTCAGGAAGGGATGCAAAGAGGAAATGGGCTGCTGTTCTTTCTGTGATGTGGTGTTGGTGGGTGGCCCTTATGGGGAGCTTGGGGTCGGGGAGGTTAGGTTAGGTTAGGTTAACCTGAGGTTAGGTTAGGTCAGGTTAGGTTAACCTGAGTCCTTGGTTAGGCTTTAGGCCAGAAATGCAGAGAGCTCTGAAAGGGGTGATTCATACATCTCCCAGAGCTGTCCAGAGTCTGAGAACGCAGTAGAGGTTCTGCTGTTCCAAGAGCCTTGCAAGGAAGCAGAGGTTCTGAATCTCATAGTAAAGAGGGGCAGAGTGATAGTGTGGGATCAACATGGACTTTAAAGTTAGACCATGGAATCCGAAGCCCAGAGCTACCACTTCTTCGCTCTGTGGCCTTGCTTAACCTCTCTGTTTCCTAACTGGTTGATTCTAAGAAGTAAATATGATCTTATATGGAAAAGTCTTTCCATCTTTTCCACTGAGAGACATGCAGAACAGTCTCGTGTGATGATTCTCAGACCTGGACACAAAGTCAGCCCAGGTGGTCACTGATACCTTGGCCCCTGCCAGATTCCTGTTTGAGGCCAGTGAAGGTAGGCCTTGGAAACAGGCATTTCAAGGAGAATCCCAGTGGTCCTTGTAAGGCGAGTGCAGAGAAAAAGACAGGGAGCCGGGCAGTCAGACACGAAAAGGGAAATTTATTAGAAGGAAAAGAGAGGGTGACTGGCCCTTAAGGAGAACCAGTGTCCTCCCTTTTCTGACGGAATCCTTCTTATACCCTGCCAATGGCAGATTCTCTGAAGGGAGGGTCACGCAGCCGGAGGTCTGGAATCTGGTGGTCTCACAGCTTTGAGAAGATAGGCACCAGTGAAATTACGGGATGCCATTTGGGCAGTTTGGTCAGTCTCATGGATCACTGTGATTTATTCTTCGTTTGCAAGGTCGACATAATGAGCCATCTTATCAATGAGACCCCATGTGGGCGCTATCAGTCCTTACTGGGGCTAAATAAGTAGGGGAAACAAGCCTTTGTGATCTCTTAAATCAACATGTCTCTCCCCCACCCACTGAACAAGCTCACCTGGTGGCTTAACTTGACTCTCCCTGCTGCCTTGTGAAATAGATATTTTCCCCGTCCTCATTTTGTGGGTAAGAGGACCAAAAGGCTTATTTAAAGCAATCCCTATTTAAGTCAGCTTTCAGTGCATCGGATCCTCGAATGCAGGAGGTAGGGGAGAGATTGTGGGGCTGGAAATCGGGCAGCCCGTGTGTCCCACCACGTGTCCTGTGGGTCTCAGGCGTTTTAACTCATGTCCATATCTCTTGGCCTCAGGTTCCTGATATGTGAAGTAGGGACCACTAACAAGCAGAAACTCAGACTCCTCACTTACACTTAAAGTAGACTGGGATGAATTTCTTATTCCCATTTCACAGGACAGTAACTTATCTGAGGCTTTACAATTATAAATTGATAGACTAGTTTTTCTTTTTTTTTTCCTCAGCTAGGCTGGATGCCTCACTGTGCTGCCAGGAGAAAGCCCTGGATTAAAATATGGGTGAAATTACATTCAGTATTTGTCACATGAAGGTGCAACTGTAGATCTGCATATAACAACTCATTACAGGGCCTCACTACATATTTAATAAAAATCATGTTCAGAGAGGAGCACGGCCCTTAATGATTACTTCGATCTTATCGGAATAAATGGTTCTCTTAGAGCAAAAAGGCTCACCCTTTGCAAGAGAAGGAACTTTCCCAAGAGCCTTTGGAGAAAGCAGTTCTCTCAGTGGTACCCTGTGTAAGACACAGGTGCCCCAATTTGCCTCCCACGGTGACAAGTTGAGCCCCCACCCCTCAGAGCAGCAGAACCAGCATCGGCGTTGGTCCTTCTGCGGTACTGTGTTTTCAGAGTGTTTTATCACAGCGAGGTCTGGGAGCTTCTGTAACCCTGGGCCTTTCCCAGGGCACCCAGTTAGGGAGACGTGACAGCCAGTGGCTGAGACACAGGGTTTAGGTTATCTCCTAGCTTGGGCAGTCCTGGGTGACCGTTGGCACCTCCTTTTCCACTGGAGGCCCCCACGTTTTCATCACCAGAGGAGTGTATTGCCTACCTGTGTGCTGAATCCCTGCCAGAGTCATGTTCATGACTGAGTTAGCTCCCATGCTTCCCTGGAGGCTCAGATGGTAAAGAATCTGCTTGCAATGCAGGAGACCCAGGTTCGATCCCTGGGTCAGGAAGATCCCTTGGAGAGGGACATGGCAACCCACTTCTGTATTCTTGCCTGGAGAACTCCATGGACAGAGGAGCCTGGTGGACTGCAGTCCACGGGGTCGCAAAGAGTCAGACACGACTGAGCGACTGACACTCATTTTTACCTGGTGCCCCACGCTCAGCAAACATTTAAAGGGTGACACGTATCTCGGAGAGCACAGCATGACTAAATTGGCCCTGACCTTGGTTCAGGGCTTCCCTTGTGGCTCAGCTGGTAAAGAATCCGCCTGCAACGTGGGAGACCTGGGTTCGATCCCTGGGTTGGGAAGATCCCCTGGAGAAGGGAATGGCTACCCACTCCAGTATTCTGGCCTGGAGAATTCCATGGACTATATAGTCCATGGGGTCACAAAGAGTCGACATGCTTGAGCGACTTTCACTTTCACTTTGGGTTTCTGGCCTCTCTTGTACCAGAGGCTTCTTCAAAATCTGCCAAATCTCCCAAATGTCTTCTTCCTTTGGCCAGAAAACAGGAATGTCTAAGACAGACCAAGTCTTAGAAGAGGCCTGGGGAGTTTGGAGTAACCTAAGCTGTGAGATGACTGTGGTCCTGTTATATTCAGATGAACTGTGATGATAATGGCTAACATTTATAAGATGTAGATTTTTTTTTATGCCCAAGTTGTAAGTTGTAAGCATGTTACACATGATAGTATATCTCAGTCTCACAAAATTCAGGGATAGAAGCATTATTATTATATCCCCACTTTATAGATGGGAACATTGAGGCCTAGAGAACATGAGCTGCTTTGAAAGGCACACAGACCAGTGAGCGGCTGAGGAGGGATTTGCACTCAGTCAGGCTGGCCCCAGAGACACCGCCCTTACCCTGGGCCATGCAGCCTCGCTAGTGAGCATCCCGTAACTTGGCCCGGCAGCTCCTTTCTGCCTACCCCCCGCTGTGGCTGCGACAGGAGTCCAGAAGAAAGCAGAGAGGTTCTGGGCCCCCTTGGATCTGGGCCCTTGCCGAGCTCCCAGCACCTCTGGCCAGGGGTTCAACCATCTCCACACACCCAGTCCTGGCGGCTCTCTGCCCTGGGTCACGGCCCCTCTCTGGAGTGGACAGCTAAGAGCTGGCACTTGGCCTGATTTCACCGAGTGTCAGGGACTCTGCCAGTGCCGTGGCCGGGAGGGCTGCTCCTGTGTTCAGGGCCAGCTCTCTCTGGGGAGTCCTCCCTGTGGGTTCTCCCAAGGCTAGTGGGGGAGGTGGATGGTCTCTGCAGCAGGGCTGATGACGGGCAGTGGATGGAGGTACTGCCCCTCCCCGGAGCATCGCAGGATCACAGGGCGTGGAAGCGTCTTGAGTAAAAGGCCTGGGTTTGACAATAGCACGATAGCATGGGGAGTGAGCAATGAGATGACAGGCAAAACCCTGGTTCTGCTGTTAACTCACAGTGTGATCCTGGGCAGGAGACTCAGCCGTCTCGGAACTCTGGTTTCCCCACCTGTAAAATGGGGCCACGAGCTTACATTCATGAGCGTGTTCATTCAGCGCGTCTGTACTGAGCACCCGCTGTCTGCCAGGCGTGTTCTAGGCGCTCCTGATGCCACCGTGAGTGACGGCCGCATGGAGCCCGCCCCGAGTGCCTTTTCAGAGCTGGTGTTCGGTGGGCCTCGGGCTTATGGCGGGTGGGGGCGGTGTATGGAGGCAGAACTGTATGTGGAGATGTATACGGAGGATGCTCCCGGAGGCTTCCCATTTAGCGGTCTAAGGCTATTTCTACAACATAAAAGGCTCCAGAATGGTTTCATTTCAGCGTTCTGAGGGAGATGGAATTATGTGTGCCTGTGAGTGTGTGCATGTGTGCAAAAGAGAGGGAGAAGCAGGGGAGGAGAGGAGAAGTGGGGTGAAAGGAGAGAGAGAGGACACAGGCTGGTGAGCTGTCGGGACCACAGAGGGGGAAGGGGGAGGCACAGGGCGACGAAGGAGGAGGAGGTCACAGACGGAAGGATAAGCAGAGCCAGGGGCTCCGCGGTCATCGTCCTGGGGCCAAGAGAGACCCGCGGGACCCCAGGACCCTCCTGAGCTCCACTCTGCGCCCCCTCCATCTTTTGTGGACTCTGGGGCAGCTTCTGACCTCTCCTGGCCTCAGAGGCGAAAGGATCTCCAGGCCGGCGTCCACATTGCCCTCGGGTCCCACCAGCTGTCTGTCTGTCTTCACGGAGCAGCGAGCCCCACCTGACCTGGGGTTGGTTCTCCCCCCCACAGTGCCCGCTAGGAAACCTGGAAGTGGGGGGCCCAGCAGGTGCGGGTTTTCGGGAGTCCGCGTCCAGCTGTTCTTGGCGGCAAGGACACAGGAGGCGGGCGGCTAGGCACGCGTTGTCCCGTGTCCCTCCAGGCGGGGCTCTGGGCTGCTTCCCGAACATTTAGTGTACTTCGGCCCAGGGACCAACAGCAGCATCCCTTCCAGGGCCTCTCCTCCCTCCAGCTCCCCGAGAGGCTCTTGTGAGAGAGAGAGAGTGAAGACACTGCCATAGAGAGAAAGCCTTCCATACCTCCTTTCCTTCCTTCCTTCCCCCACCCTCTCCACCCTTCCCTTTCACTGGATTATCAACACTGATCAGCAAGTTATGTCTGCGTTTTAATTACCCCTGGTTGATGGCTGAGCTCCCCAAGCAGAGAGCAAGGGGAGTGGCTTGCCTGGAGGCACAGTAAATCTCCTACATATGAATCAGTTCCATTCCAAGAGTGTGTTTGTAAGTCCCACAAAGTTAGCCTAGGTACCCAGCTAACCCAGCTGATTATATAGTACTGTACTCCAATAGGTTTATGATAGTTTTCACACAAATAATGCCTAAAAACAAACACAGAAACAAAACATCTTTAATCTTACAGTACAGTACCCTGAAAAGTACAACAGTACCAGCTAGATCACTACTGCGTTTATACTAGGTTCCAGACAGCCTGGGCTTAAAGATTCTGTACTGTATACAGCCCATAGATGTGTGCATGCTCCGTCGTGTCTGACTCTTTGCGACCCCGTGGACTGTAGCCCTCCAGGCTCCTCTGTCCGTGGAATTCTCCAGGCGAGAATATTGGAGTGGAGTGCCATGTCCAGTACTCCAGGGAATCTTTCTGACCCAGGGATCAAACCCAAGTCTCCCCTGCCTCCTACACTGGCCGGTGGATTCTTTACCACTGAGTCACCTGGGAAACTACTCCATACAGGACTGTGCAGTGGAGCCGCAGAAGTGCAGCCGCTTGTGGAGGTTGTACACACGTGACAGTATACGCCAGACGTGAGCTCACTTACACACGCACGTCCGTGTCTTTGAAAGTTCACAACTTGAAGGTTGGTGTCTGGGAACTTAACTGTGCTCAGTAGTTCGTGTTGGAGCGGACGCACTTCACGATGCTGCCTGACTTCACAGCCCACAGTCAGGGGAGCCGTTACAGAGGAGTGGCTAATTGCATGGGCTGGATTTCCAGACACTGTGTGATTTGCAATTAGTGATCAGATCTTTTAGCACTTCATTTATGTCTGTTTGCTTTTTATCATTTGTATGATGGGGCGGCGGAGGATGAGACGGGAAGATAGCATTGCTGACTCAGTGGACATGAATGGGGGCAAACTTTGGGAAACAGTGGAGAACAGAGGAGCCTGGTGGGCTGCCGTCCATGGGGTTGCAAAGAGTTGGACACAACTTAGCGACTGAACAACAGCATGATGGGATTGGTATCAGTATCTTCCTCCTAATATTGTTGTGAAGCTAATATGAAATGAATAATTCGTTTAGATCACTTCGAAGTTCTGAGCACATAGCAAACCCTCAATTGATATTACCTGTTATTGTCAAAGTAGGAAGTCAAGAAACACCTGGAGTAACAGGCAAATTTGGCCTTGGAGTACGGAGTGAAGCAAGGCAAAGGCTAATAGAGTTTTGCCAAAAGAACACACTGGTCATAGCAAACACCCTCTTCCAACAACACAAGAGAAGACTCTACACATGGACATCACTAGATTTGGTCAACACCGAAATCAGATTGATTATATTCTTTGCAGCCAAAGATGGAGAAGCTCTATACAGTCAACAAAAACAAGACCAGGAGCTGACTGTGGCTCAGATCATGAGCTCCTTATTGCCAAATTCAGACTTAAATTGAATAAAGTAGGGAAAACCACTAGACCATTCAGGTATGACCTAAATCAAATCCCTTATGACTATACAGTGGAAGTGAGAAATAGATTTAAGGGACTAGATAGACAGAGTGCCTGGTGAACTATGGACAGAGGTTCATGACATTGTACAGGAGACAGGGATCAAGACCATTCCCATGGAAAAGAAATGCAAAAAGGCAAAATGGTTGTCTGAGGAGGCCTTACAAATAGCTGTGAAAAGAAGAGAAGTGAAAAGCAAAGGAGAAATGGAAAGATATACCCATTTGAATGCAGAGTTCCAAAGAATAGCCAGGAGAGATAAGAAAGCCTTCCTCAGTGACCAATGCAAAGAAATAGAGGAAAACAACAGAATGGGAAAGACTAGAGATCTCTTCAAGAAAATTAGAGATACCAAGGGAACATTTCAGGCAAAGAGGGGCTCGATAAAGGACAGAAATAGTATGGACCTGAAAGAAGCAGAAGATATTAAGAAGAGGTGGCAAGAATACACAGAAGAACTGTACAAAAAAGATCTTCATGACCCAGATAATCACGATGGTGTGATCACTCACCTAGTGCCAGACATCCTGGAATGTGAAGTCAGGGGGGCCTTAGAAAGCATCACTACAAACCAAGCTAGTGGAGGTGATGGAATTCCAGTTGAACTATCTGAAAGATGATGCTGTGAAAGTGCTGCACTCAATATGCCAGCAAATTTGGAAAACTCAGCAGTGGTCACAGGACTGGTAAAGGTCAGTTTTCATTCCAATCCCAAAGAAAGGCAATGACAAAGAATGCTCAAACTACCGCACAATTGCACTCATCTCACATGCTGGTAAAGCAATGCTTAAAATTCTCCAAGCCAGGCTTCAGCAATACGTGAACTGTGAACTTCCAGATGTTCAAGCTGGTTTTAGAAAAGGCAGAGGAACCAGAGATCAGATTGCCAACATCCGATGGATCATCAAAAAAGCAAGAGAGTTCCAGAAAAACATCCACTTCTGCTTTATTGACTATGCCAAATCCTTTGACCGTATGGATCACAATAAACTGTGGAAAGTTCTTCAAGAGATGGGAATACCAGACCACCTGACCCCCCTCTTGAGAAACCTATATTCAGGTCAGGAAGCAACAGTTAGAACTGGACATGGAACAACAGACTGGTTCCAAATAGGAAAAGGAGTACATCAAGACTGTATATTGTCACCCTGCTTATTTAACTCATATGCAGAGTACATCATGAGAAACCCTGGGCTGGAAGAAGGACAACCTGTAATCAAGATTGCCGGGAGAAATATCAATAATCTCAGATATGCAGATGACACTACCCTTATGGCAGAAAGTGAAGAGGAACTAAAATGCCTCTTGATGAAAGTGAAAGAGGAGAGTGAAAAGGTTGGCTTAAAGCTCAACATTCAGAAAACTAAGATCATCGCATCTGGTCCCATCACCTCATGGGAAATAGATGAGGAGACAGTGGAAACAGTGTCAGACTTTATTTTGGGGGGCTCCAAAATCACTGCAGATGGTGATTGCAGCCATGAAATTAAAAGACACTTACTCCTTGGAAGGAAAGTTATGACCAACCTAGACAGCATATTAAAAAGCAGAGACACTACTTGGCCAACAAAGGTCCGTCTAGTCAAGGCTGTGGTTTTTCCAGTGGTCATGTATGGATGTGAGAGTTGGACTGTGAAGAAAGCTGAGCACCGAAAAATTGATGCTTTTGAACTGTGGTGTTGGAGAAGACTCTTGAGAGTCCCTTGGACTGCAAGGAGATCCAACCAGTCCATCCTAAAGGAGATCAATCCTGGGTGTTCATTGGAAGGACTGATGCTGAAGCTGAAACTCCAATACTTTGGCCACCTGATGGGAAGAGCTGACTCATTGGAAAAGACCCTGATGCTGGGGGGGATTGGGGGCTGAAGGAGAAGGGGACGACAGAGGATGAGATGACTGGATGGCATCACCGACTCGATGGACGTGAGTTTGAGTAAGCTCCAGGAGTTGGTGATGGACAGGGAGGCCTGGCGTGCTGCAGTTCATGGGGTTGGAAAGAGTCGGACACGACTGAGCGACTGAACTGAGCTGAACTGAACTGTTATTGTCATCTTCCCACAATGAGTGGGGGATTCAAATTAAGAAGTCCTCTAGCAAAGACGTATCGTAAGAGGTCAGAGTTAGGGAGAGCTGGCCCACTGGAATGAATTTAGGGAATGGAAAATGCAGGGAAAAGT